>NW_024070203.1:47528039-48254328 GCF_014754425.2 Oryx dammah | reverse complement strand
TGCATTGGAGAAGGAAATGGCAACCCACTCCAATGTTCTTGCCTGGAGAATCCCAGGGATGGCAGAGCCTGGTGGGCTGCTGTCTATGGGGTCGCACAGAGTTGGACACGACTGAAGCAACTTAGCAGCAGCAGCAGCAGCAGCAGGTACGGTTTAGTCCTTTGAGAAAGCCTACCAGATTGAACAGTATGCCCCCAAATTCATGTGGGCTTCCCTGGTGGCTCAGTGGTAAAGAATCCACCTGCCAATACAGGAGATAAACGTTCGATCCCTGGGTTGGGAAGATCCCCTGGAGAAGGAAGTGGCAACCCACTTTAGCATGCTTGCCTGGGAAATCTCATGGACAGAGGAGCCTGGCAGGATACAGTCCATGGGGTCGCAAAAGACTCGGACCGGACTGAGCGACTAAACAGCAACAACAAATTCATGTACACCCAGAACCTCAGAAAGTATTTGGAAATAGTCTTTGCAAATGTGATTAGTTAAGATGAGGTCATATTTGACTAGGGTGGATCCTAAATCCAACAGCTGTCCTTGTAAGAAATCCAGAGAGACACATGCGTGGAGGGAAGATGGCCAGGTAACAATGGAGGCAGAGATTGGAGTTTTGCAGCTGTGAGGCAATGAATTTCAAGGACTGAGAGCAAACATCAACAGCTAGGGAGAAGTGAGGGAGGATTTCTCTTTAAGAGTTTTTAGATACTTTGATTTCAGACTTCTAGCCTCCAGAACTGTGAGAGAATAAACGTCTATGTTTTAGGTCGCCCAGTTTGTGGGGTTTTGTTACAGAAGCCTTGGGAAATTAAAGGGTCCAGTATTTAATGAGAGGCAGTGCTCAGAACTCAAGGAGCCATTACATGTATTCCCTTCAATAGTGAATTTCATGTTATTTGCAAAGGAGAGGGAAGTCATAGGGGTTTGGAACCCTAGTCAACAGAAAGAACAGTTCCTAATTGAGAAAAACTAAGTTGTATTTACTGTTGGAAGTAAATAGCTACGATTTGTTAAGTAGGTAATTAACACCTGCATTCTAAATAGCAGCCCAGTACAAGTTAGAACATGCGGGTCTGGAAGCTGCAAAATTCACTCAAACCGGCGAGATGTAGGAAAAAGATAAATACGGATACTCTACAGAATACCATATTAGAGTGGTCGAGTTAGCCACAAATTAAAAAACCCAGTTGATGTTAGGAAATTGAAAAACCCAGTTTTAGGTGGATGGTAACTAGCACTGTGCTGGTGATCGCTTTTTGGCATATAGAAACACCAAATTATAATGCTGTACAGCTGAAACATTAAAGAATGATGAGGATTATTTAATCACTAGTCACATTGCCCTTAGCACTAATTTATACTTTTCTTTTATGTGATATATTATGTACATTCTATGTATATTCATTATATATTATATATATATTACATCTGTACATACATTAGGAAAAGGGGAGATGAGATGGTTGGATGGCACCACCTACTCAGTGGATATGAATTTGAGCAAATCACTTCACTATCTGGGGAGACAGTGAAGGACAGGGAAGCTTGGCGTGCTGCAGTCCGTGAGGTCACAGAGAGTCAAATATGACTTAGGGACTGAACAACAAAATGTATTACATATATCCCTGATCCAATGCTTTATGTCTCAAATTCTAGTAAAATATAAAAGATTTTTTGGGGTGTTTTTGTACAAGTTATGTATACTAAGACACTTTCCTTCTGTGATCATTAGCACCAACACTCCCCAAATTAGGATAATATAGAGAAAAAGCAGTCTTTAAAAAAAAAACAAACTCTTCAGTTCTGTAGTTAAAGTTCAGTGCATAAAAAAGACAGCATTTGTTGTTAGTTTTTGGAGAAATTTGCTATAAAAGAGATAAAAGAAATGGATCTGTAGCTATAAATGAAAGTGGAGCAACAACAAAAAGCCTGATAAATAATTTTTAAAAATGTATTGGAGTATAGTTGATTTATAGTGTTGTGTTAGTTTCTGATATACAGCACAGTGCATCAGTTATACACATATATATATACCCACTCTTTTTTAGTTTCTTTTCCCATATGGGGTATTACAGAGTACTGAGTAGAGTTCCCCAGGTAAAAAGTCCAACTTTAAATAGATGCCCTAGTGGTGGTTTCTAAGTGAAGAGTGGTGGGGAGTTTTCATGCTATAACATATACAGCATGTACCCCTGTGTCTGTTATTCAAGCCCCTAGTACGCATGTGCTACCAGACCAGGGTGGCAGCTAACTCTGAACAACTCCCTAGAATGGCATTTTTCAAACTGTGAGTCCCAGCCCTTTTATGGGTCAGAAGTTCTGAGTGTCAGAATCAGCATTAAGAAAAGTTGGGAATTCTCAGGTTGTCTAGCACTTCCACTGCTGGGGGAATGGGTTCAATCCCTGGTCAGAGAACTAAGAACCCAAAGGGCCACCAAAAAAAGAGAAACTATCAGGAAGGGTAAATAATGGTTTGTAAAATGTTGATCTGCATGTATGCATGTGTGCATGTGTGTGCACTGGGTCATAATTCCTACCCTCGAGTGATAATAACAACCACAAGCACGTGCATGAATGCTCAGTCACTTCTGACTCTTTGCGACCCCATGGACTGTAACCCCTCAGGCTGCTCCGTCCATGAGATTTTTCAGGCAAGGATGCTGGAGTGGCTTGCCATTTCCTTCTCCAGGGGGTCTTCCCAACCCAGCAACTGAATCATTGTCTCTTTCGTCTCCCGGTTGGCAGTGGATTCGTTACCACTGGCGCCACCTGGGAAGTTAATAATAATAGTAATAGTTATTATTAAATCATATTTGTCATTTCACTCTGATGATCCGTATAAAGGTAACATTATCCTCATGCTTCCTAAGCTGAGCTTTGGATAATTTCTGTCAATGAGAGAAAGGCAGGTTACCTTCCACGTTCCCCCCACCCCAAATACAGATCTTTTAGTTCTTCTACATGACTTTGACAACTTATATATTTGTGTATAGCTTCTGTGTTATTTTTGTATTGATCCTTTCTTAGTCCTAACATTTAGATTTCTGACCTTTTATTTATTACTTTTTGCACTTCTGTTACTCTTTGGGGTTTGAATGGATTCAAGTGATTTATTTCATAATATTTCCTAGAATGTAAGTTGGGGTGATCAATTTTCATTGATCACTAGCAAATCTATTTAGCAAATGTTTGTTATAAGGTTTATATGGTTATAAATCTTTGTTATAAGGAATTGCCATAAATTGAATTATGCCTGGGCATTACTGCCAGTTTAAGACATTTTTATTAATCTCTTAATTAAACAATTCAAGATTTAACAGAAGTTAATATTATTGATAGACCATTGATTCATATTGGTTTCTACATACCATGTGGGTTTTTCAATTATGTGATCTGACTCAAAATAAAAGACCCAATTTTTGATTAGGTGTTTATTTAACACATTTACACATTTAAATAAACTAAATGTTTATTTAATTATATATGACTTAAATGGTTAATTTTAAAACAATTGATTCCATCAATTTAAACTACAACCTTAGCTTATAGGTCACATTTTGGACTCAAATCAGATATGAGGCATCTACTCTTCAGGTAATAGACCTGAAAAGGTCATGATTAGAGCTTAAATATATATAGCACCTAGTATGTAATTATTTAGTGGTGGCTAAATTGCATGTGTTCCAAAGATAGTTTTTACAGATGAAGATTTAGGTCTATAGTGATTCCTGGTTAGCAAGGCAAAATTCAATCAATAAGATATTTAGTCTACGTATAAAAATACACTGATTTTATCATGAAAAATGTCCAGATAAGTTTCATATATAGCCTAAACATTCTCATGATTGAATTTCTTCATTTTTAGGTAGAAGTTTATCACTTTTTGACCTACACATGGACACTGTCACAGCCTCTGGCCATGCCTTTTTTCTTGTAGCCTGTAAAATATGAACCAGATGCAAAGAGAGGTGGAAGGACAAGTGTGAAAGCTAACACATCCCATTCTTTCTTTTTTAAAAAACTTTTGTTTTGTATTTGGGTAAAGCTGATTAGGTTGGCTCAGTGATAGAGAACCCACCTGCCAATGAAGGAGATATAGGAGACGCAGGTTCAATCCCTGGGTCAGGAAGATCTCCTGGAGGAGGAAATGGCAACCCACTCCAGTATGATTGCCTGGGAAATCCCATGGACAGAAGAGCCTGGTGGGCTACAGTCCATGGGGTCGCAAAAGAGACACAACTGAGTGAGCACAGCACAGCACATAGCCAGTTAACAATATTGAGATAGCTTCAGGTGAACAGTGAGGGACTCAGTCATACACATACATGTATCCATTCTCCCCCAAAATTCCCCAATCCAGTCTGCCACATAACACTGAGCAGAGTTTCACGTGCTCTATAGTAGGTCCTTGTTGGTTATCTATTTTAAGTATAGCAGTGTGTACATGACAATCCCAAACTCCCTAATTATCCCTCCCCTCATTCTTCCCCCTGACAACCATAAGCTTCTTTTCTAAGTCTGTGAGCCTGTTTCTGTGTTGTAAGTTCATTTCTATCATTTCTTTGTAGATTCCACATATAAGGGATGTCATACAATATTTTTCCTCAGTTCTCACTAATGATAGGAAGGAATGTCTCTTCAGAAATCTATGTGTGTTGAATTAGGCTCCAATTTAAAGGCTACATCTTTTTAATAAAAGATCTCCATTGTGATAATCACTTCCTGCTTTGGTTTTCAAAATGGGATTCCTGAAAGAAGATGACTTAGTGGACAGGGCTATGGGAACTCCATCCCCAGGACAAATTGGGTGGAGCTGTCCTCCCCTGTAGTGCTGAAGATGCATAAGTATGTGAAGAGGTGAGCATTTTTCATAGAAGTACTTGAATTCTATGGTGGAACATATACACACATACAGATGCTTGCATTTATACACACCAGCAGGTGTATTTCTCCTTTGGAGACAATGATAAATACTGGTAGCTGTGTTTGAGGATATGTGTGACCAAAAACCTTTCCACGCTGTTTCAGTTCAGTTCAGTTGCTCAGTCGTGTCCTACTCTTCTCAACCCCATGAATCACAGCACGCCAGGCCTCCCTGTCCATCACCAACTCCCAGAGTTTACCCAGACTCATGTGCATTGAGTCGGTGATGCCATCCAGCCATCTCATCCTCTGTCGTCCCCTTCTCTGGCCCCCAATCCCTCCCAGCATCAAAGTCTTTTCCAATAAGTTAACTCTTCGCATGAGGTGGCCAAAGTACTGGAGTTTCAGCTTTAGCATCATTCCTTATTTACTTACAAATAAAAAGCTATTTTATTTGTGGCCACAGTTGTTGTTTGTAGAGTTGGTTATGGAGGACAGCTTTGTCTTTTAGGCTTCTAGGCCTCCTAATTGTTAGGCCAATTTTGTATATGCCAAGAAAGCAATATTGGACCTCTCAAAACAGTCAGAGAGCATGACTAAACATATTATACTAAAATAACACATCAAGCTGCAAACTAATGTTAGTTGCTCAGTTGTGTCTGACTCTTTGCGACCTCATGGACTAGCCTACCAGGTTCCTCTGTCCATGGGCTTTTTCAAGCAAGAATACTGGAATGGGTAGCCATTCCCTTCTCCAGGGGATCTTCCCAATCCAGGGATCAAACATGGGTCTACCTGAATTGTAGGTATATTATTTACCATCTGAGCCACCATAGGTTCTAATGAGCCTGGGTTATCATCAGTCATCTATTACATTAAATGGCCTCTAGGGGGCTGAATGGAGAAGGAAATGGCAACCCACTCCAGTCTTCTTGCCTGGAGAATCCCGTGGACAGGGGAGCCTGGGCTGCTGTCCATGGGGTTGCACAGAGTTGGACATGACTGAAGCAACTTAGCATGCATGCATGCATTGGAGAAGGAAATGGCAATCCACTCCGGAGTTCTTGCCTGTAGAATCTTGGGGACAGAGGAGCCTGGTGGGCTGCCATCTATGGGGTCGCACAGAGTTGGACACGACTGAAGCGACTTGGCAGCAGCAGCAGCAGGAGGCTGAAAGGTTTGGGCAGCAGGAGACATGGGATCATCAGTTTTCTCACCATATCAGAGTTCTTTTTATGGCTTTGGATCATTTAGATAAACATGATAAAATATGCAAAATTCATTTTGACATATTATTTACACATTGGTTTAGAATTCCCTAAAAAGCATTTTCTAGGATTTTGTCCAGGTCTGAGTAGTCAACCCAAACAATGCCCATTGAATATGTGTGTCATTCTCATCAAATTTTTATTTGTGTGTATGCTTTATTGCTCAGTCATGCCCAACTCTTTACGGCCCCATGAATTATAGCCTGCCAGTCTCCTCTGCCCATGGAATTTTCCAGGCAAGAATACTGGAATGGGTTGCCATTTCCTCCTCCAGGGTATCTTCCCAAGCCAGGAGTCAAACCCATATCTCTTGCGTCTCCTGTATCAGCAGGCTGATTCTTTACCACTAGCACCATCTGAATATTTATGCAAATTTAAATCCTACAAATGCCACCTGTGGCCCTGAGAGTTTCTAAATCTTATTGCCTAAGACATTAAACTGAAGAAAACAAATTCTAAGCTTTCTGTATAAATGAGTCAACATGGTGATAATAATAAGAAAAACCCTATGGTGTCATTCCCATGGCCCCATCCTCTCATGGCATAAATAGTAGGTGTTTGCTTCTGCAAGTCTAAGCAGACAAGAGAACAAAGCACAGGCAGATGATGATCTAGCACTGCTGCAACCGACACAACTTTTAATGCTGCTTGGTCTATTTGCTTTAAAGTTTTCATCCTAATGATATGCTTGGGAGATTGTCAGGTACCACACATTTGGCAGACACACAAAGAGCACCAAAATTCACAATCGGAATAGGCTGAAAAGAGCTAAATTGCTCTCTGCAAAATCACAACTAGGTAGGTTGAAAATCAGAACATAACTGTTCAATAGCAGATCAGCATCCAGGCTAGCTGGGCTTCCCATGTGGCACTCGTGGTAAAGAACCCACCTGCCAGTGCAGGAGACATAAGAGGCTCAGGTTCAATCGCTAGGGTTGGGAAGATCCCCTGGAGGAGGGATGGCAACCCACTTCAGTAATCTTGCCTGGAGAATCTCATGGACAGGGGAGCCTGGTGGGCTGTAGTCCAAAGGGTCACAAAGAGCTGGACACGACTGAGCATGCATGCACGTGCATGTGATTGTTATTGTCACTTGAGGGTAGGAATTATGACCCAGTGCACACACGTGCACAGGCACACGTGCCTGGGGGACATTGTAGGCAAGTTTTATTTAACTTGCTTCCTCAGCTGCTTACTCTTTCAGCTGCTTCCCCTTCACCCCTTTGTATTTTTCATGTAGCTGCCTTTCCTCTCTTTCCTAGCTAGGTCATTTTCTCAGCCTCTGTGGGGCTGCCCAGAGCTCTCCAACATAGTACAAGCTACTGATGCCCTTTTCTTGCTCTGTCCTTTTCATTTTCCACAGAAACATCCGTCCAAAAGCCTTTACCTCTGACTCCCATTCTGCCTGGAGAATCCCATGGACAAAGGATCTTGGTGGGCGACAGTCCATAGGGTTGCAAAGAGTCGGACAGGACTGAAGTGACTTAGCCCGCATGCACGGCCATTCTACCAACCTGATACCACTATGAGAGTTGGATTATATCTCAATCCAGTTGAATATATCAGCAGAATAACTATACCACAAAACATTCACCTATTATGCCTATTTATAAGGCTGATATAACTGGAGGAAAACGTTTCGGTACAATGAACCATCATTCTTTTAAAAATTTGCTGCTTATGCAATATAGTATGTACATGCTGGCTATTTATGCTATTTATTGTAGTGTGTGTGTTAATCCCACGCTTTTGATTTACGCCTTTGGTAACCATAGGTTTGTTTTTGATATCTGTAAGTCAGTTTCATTAAAAAAAATTAGATTCCAGATATGAGTGATATCATATGATATTTGTCTTTCTCTGACTTACTTCGCTTAGTATGATAATCTCTAGGTTCATCCATGTTTTTTCAAATGACATTATTTGTTCCTTTTTATGACTAAGTAATATTCCATTGTATATATGTACCACATCTTCTTTATCCATTTCTCTGATGGACATTTAAGATGCTTCCATGTCTTGGCTATTGTAAACAGTACTGCAATGAACATCAGGGTGCAATATGTATTTTCTAATTATGGTTTTCTACAGATATATGCCCAGGAGTGGGATTGCTGGATCATAGGGCAGTTCTAGTTTTAGTTTTTAAGGAACCTCCATACTGTTCTCCACAGTGGTTGTCCCAATTTACATTCCCAGCAACAGTGTAGGAGGGTTCCCTTTTCTCCACACCCTCTCTAGCATTTACTGTTTGTAGATATTTTTGATGATGGCCATTCTGACCAGTATTAGGTGATACCTACTTCAGTATTTTGTGATAACCTATGTGAGAAAAGAATCTGAAAAAGAATGAATATATGTATATGTATAATGGAATCACTTGCTGTACACCTGAAACTAATACAACATTGTAAAGCAACTATAATCCAATAAAATTTTAAAACATAAAAATTAAAAAATTACTGCCTAAATAAATGGTATATAATATCATTTTCTCTCCTCATCTCAACCCCATTGGCAGAATAAAAATTCTGCTTGAACTAAAATCAAAACACTTGGCTTTATTCATTTGGCACAACATTGCCAATTCAGGACATTTTAAATAGAGTTGATTTATGGACTAGGGCTCAGGCTTTTAACTTTGGAATTTAGTCTTTATTTTCAATAAAATGACCATATGCTCATTTAAGGACAGTATAAATAAATTCCCTCTCATTTATATTATCTGTTTTTTGGCTTTCTTTTTTATGCGAACATTATAATAAAGGTGATATCTCACATATTAATGACTGCTGTTAGCCAACTGATTATAGTATTCTCTTTCATTTCACTGAAAGTATATTTGGTGCTAAATTCAACTTTTTTTTTTTTTAATGGAAGAGGAAGGAAGAGTGGCTTTATTTCTTTGCCAGGCAAAGAGGGAAAAGTGGGCTAGCACTTCAAGAGTTGTGCCCCCTAAATTCAATCTTTTGATTCTTGGTTTCTCTTAGCCATGGATGAGTGTATCTCATTTTGATTTATTCACTGTCTAAACAGTTATATCATTTTTCAAGTTTAGTACTCACTGAAAAACCTCACAAGGAAATGTTTTCTCTCAATAATTTACTGTTCTTTATGTCTAGAAACTTCCATTATAACTAACAATTTTTATATTTAACTTACAAAAGCACTTGAGAGTAAAGATTTCAAATCAACCCTTAATATTAAGCAAATTAGTATAATTTCTTATACTATTATTAAACAAATTAGTATTAACTTAATATTAAACAAATTAGTATAGGGTTTCCAGAGCTTCACAAAAATCTTGTGGATTTTCTCCATGGATATCCTGATTCTAAAATAGTCTAATGAGACATGAGACCAGTTTCCAACCTCCTAGGTGATATTTCTACCTACATACCCATTGGTTTCTCTAGCCTTGGAGACAGTTGGAAAAGGAAACTCAAGAACTCACCCTCTGCCCCAAATTAAAGTTTCCCCCACCCAGGCCTAATAGTCTATGTCTAGATCTATGTTTACGTATAACCCTTCTCCCTAAAGCGCCACATCCAAATGCCTAAATTCTTTTCTTTTTTTTTTTTTCAGATTTATTGAATTTAATGAAAAATATTTCTCAGAACAAACATCATTCCTTAAATCTAATTTTATGTTTGTTTCTATATCCCTTGTCTCTTGAATTGGGAATGTATGCATACTTACTATGAACGAACTATTCAAATTTGAAAACAACAGTTACATGATCTGCTATTACTGATAACTGCACATATCAAATATTAATCAGGTAAATCATGTTAGAAAGGCTTCTTTTTATTTTTAAATTATTATTTAAAAAAACTTCAAAATTGGAGCATAATTGCTTTACAATGTTGTGTTGGTTTCTGCCATACAACAACATGAATCAGTCATAACTACATTATGTGTGTGTGTATATATATATCCCCTCCTGGAACCTCCCTCTCACTGCCTCCCTGTTCCTCTAGGTCGTCACAGAGTACCAGGTTGGGCTCCCTGTGTTATACAGAGACTTCCCATAAGCTATCTGTTGTACAGATGGTAGTGTATATATATCAATGCTACATTCTCAATTTGTCCCACCCTGTCTTTCTCCTGCTGTGTGCACAAGTCCATTCTCTACACCTATGTCTCCATTCCTTCCCTGCAAATAGGTTCATCAGTACCATTTTTCTAGGTTCTCTATATATGCATTAATATATGATATTTGTTTTCCAAGTCCCTAAAATCTCTTTGTGTGTCGGTACCAAGCCACTTCAGATGTGTCTGATTCTTTGTAACCCTAGGACTATAGCCCACCAGGCTCCTCTGTCCATGGGATTCTCCAGGAAAGAATACTAGAGTGGGTTGCCATTTCCTTCTCCAGGGGATCTTCCTGACCTAGGAAATGAACCCATGTCTCTAATGTCTCCTGCACTGGTGGGCAGGTTCTTTCCCACTAGCACCACCTGGGAAGCTAAAATCTACTCATTAGTCATTTAAGATATTTTTTTCCCAATCCATCTCTTCCCCCACATCCTCTGTTAACTCAGTTCCCCAACTTTTCATTTCTAAACAACTGCATGAACCTTTTAATTGTTCCAATTACCTCCTGTCTTGCCCAGTTACTTTCTGGGGATGAGACTGATGTGGGAGAAGAGGGAATTCAAGGGGTGGAGGATGTCTTTGTTGCCCTTGTCTGTCTCACTCTTCCAGTGGCTTCCCGCTACTATCGCAGAGATTGACAATTTGTCTCGTCTCTTCCTCTGGATTAAAACTCTTCAAAGGTCAGGACAGATCTGATAAGAGACTTGTTTTCTTTAGAACTCCAAACACAATGCTCACTCTTGGTACTTAATAAATAAAACTTAATTGATAGTATTCATGAATTTATTTTAATATTCAGTGAGTTGGGAGATGGGGATTGACATACATACACTATTGACACTATGCATAGAATAGGTAACTAGTGAGAACCTGCTGTATAGCACAGAGAATTCTACTCAGTGCTCTGGGTAACCTAAAGGGGAAGGAAATCCAAAAAAGAGGTGATATATATGTATATGTATACATCAGCTATATATAGCTGATTCACTTTGTTGTACAGTAGAAACTAACACAACATTGTAAAGCAACTGTATTCCAATACAAATTTTAAAAGTTCAGTGGTATATCTCAGTATTCAGTTATATTCTCAATGCCAATGTGCAGATCTCTCATGAAATGTTTTAAATTCTTTCATCCCACCCCATAGATGAAGCTATCTTGTTTGGATCACTGGATGCCTTAATCACTTTTGTATCATTCGCCTGCACTCTTTGGAAGACACATTCTCTTACTTTGCACATTGAAACTAAAACCAAACAAAAGAAACTATTGCAGCCCAACAACCCAACTGAGGACAATTTCTTCTAGAGTCATCAAGACTTTTCAATTATACATGGTATGGCTAGGAAGTTTAGAATGTCTAATCGGAATCCAAAGTGTTTTAACGAATGAAACCAAAGCCAAGGGGTGAATTTGCCATCTCCCTACAAAGTTTTCTCCTCTCCTAAGTGTCATTTTCCATCATTGATTTCTTAATCTTTCCTTTCGTAACTCTTTCTCCCAGAAGAAACTTAGAAAAGTACAGTTTTCAATGTACAATTCCAGCCTCAACCAACCGACATGGTATAGGAGAGAATTTAAACTATTACATATTCATGACATTTTTGATGGGACGAGTGTCATCTCTGGGGACTCAGAACGTCTGAGTATCCCAGAAGAGACAAGCATGTCTGATCTGATCACACCAGGTCTGATTCCTGGGAGCTGCAAGCTGGAAGCGAAATACCTGTCTAGGGCCAGGCTGAGGCATCTAGAATGCTGAGCGCCTTTTCTTTTTTTTTAATTTATCTTTTTATTGAAGAATAATTGCTTTACAGAATTTTGTTGTTTTCTGTCAAACCTCAACGTGAATCAGCCATAGGAACCTCCCACCCTTCTATTATACACGATACAAATCCCGTTTGAGTTCCCTGAGCCATATAGCAAATTCCCTTTGGCTATCTATTTTACATATGGTAATGTAAGTTTCCAATGTTACTCTTTCCATACATCTCACCCTCTTCTCCCCTCTCCCCATGTGCATAAGTTTATTCTCTATGTCTGTTTCTCCATTGCTACCCTGTAAATAAATTCTTCAGTACCATTTTTCTAGATCCTGTATATATGCATTAGAATATGATGTTAATCTTTCTCTTTATGACTCCCTTCACTCTGTAAAATAGAGCTTGGTTCCTGATTTCTGAGATGGGAATGCTTTGTGGGAGAATCCTCTCTTACCTCTCTTTGGGATGCCAGTGTTCATTCAAGATCTTTTATAAAAAAATTATTTATTAAATGTATGTGTTCAGTTGTTCTGTTGTGTCCGACTCTTTGCGAGCCTGTAGACTGTACCTTGCCAGGCTCCTCTGCCCATGTGATTTTTTCAGGCAAGAATACTGGAGTGGGTTGCCATTTCCTTCTCCAGGGGATCTTCCTGACTCAGGAATCGAACCCGGGTCTCCTGCATTGCAGGCAGATTCTTTATCAACTGAGCTACTCTGCAGGATATATATATATATATATATTTTTTATATATATATATAGTATGCAGGTCAGGAAGCAACAGTTAGAACTGGACATGGAATAACAGACTGGTTCCAAATAGGAAAAGGAGTATGTCAAGGCTGTATATTGTCACCCTGCTTATTTAACTTACATCATGAGAAATGCTGGACTGGAAGAAACACAAGCTGGAATCAAGATTGTCGGGAGAAATATCAATCACCTCAGATATGCAGATGACACCACCCTTATGGCAGAAAGTGAAGAGGAGCTAAAAAGCCTCTTGATGAAAGTGAAAGAGGAGAGTGAAAAAGTTGGCTTAAAGCTCAACATTCAGAAAACGAAGATCATGGCACCTGGTCCCATCACTTCATGGCAAATAGATGGGGAAACAGTGGAAACAGTGTCAGACTTTATTTTTTGGGCTCCAAAATCACTGCAGATGGTGATTGCAGCCATGAAATTAAAAGGCACTTACTCCTTGGAAGAAAAGTTATGACCAACCTAGATAGCCTATTCAAGAGCAGAGACATTACTTTGCCGACTAAGGTCTGTCTAGTCAAGGCTATGGTTTTTCCTGTGGTCATGTATGGATGTGAGAGTTGGACTGTGAAGAAGGCTGAACACCGAAGAATTGATGCTTTTGAACTGTGGTGTTGGAGAAGACTCTTGCGGGTCCCTTGGACTGCAAGGAGATCCAACCAGTCCATTCTGAAGGAGATCAACCCTGGGATTTCTTTGGAAGGAATGATGCTAAAGCTGAAGCTTCAGTACTTTGGCCACCTCATGCAAAGAGCTGACTCATTGGAAAAGACTCTGATGCTGGGAGAGATTGGGGGCAGGAGGAGAAGGGGACGACAGAGGATGAGATGGCTGGATGGCATCACGGACTCGATGGACGTGAGTCTGAGTGAACTCTGGGAGATGGTGATGGACAAGGAGGCGTGGCGTGCTGCGATTCATGGGGTCGCAAAGAGTCGGACACGACTGAGCAACTGAACTGAACTGAACTGAGGCTTCCCCGATGGCTCAAGGGGTAAAGAATTTGCCTATAATGCAGGAGACACTGGAAACTCAGGTTTGATCCCTTGATGGGGATGATTCTTAGGAAAAGGAAATGGCAACTGACTCAAGTATTCTTGCCTCGAGAATCCCACGGACAGAGGAGCCTGGCGGGCTACAGTCCACGGGGCCGCAAAGCGTCAGACACGACGGAGCACACTTGCACAGACATACATGTGTATCCATTCTGTTTCAAATTCTTTTCCTATTTGGGTTATCACAGAATGCTGAGCAGAGTTCCCCTTCCTATACAGTAGGCTCCTGTTGGTGATCTATTTTAATATAGCAGTGTGTGCATGTCAATCCCAGACTCCTCAATTGAGATCTTCTGACTTGAAATGTTAGTGTGAAAGCCCCTAGGGACCATGCACCCAGCCTGGCGTTTGTACCCAAACAGAACTAACTGATGCAAGATCCTAAGATGTAGCTTGGTATTCCTGTAAGAGAGAGTGGATAGCCTATGCTTGAGTTGTTATATAAATAGATGGAGACTTCTGTTTTTCTCTACATTAAAAATGTAATATTCTGAAGGGAAGATTCTGTATCTTACTATTACACTGTCCATATCCAATGTATTTCAAATAATGGTGAGAATCTCTGTCATTCTTTAAATAACGGAGAGAAATCTATGCAGTGAGGCTCATTCTCACCAGTAGGTGTCTCTATTCCATCATGTTCTCCCCCATACTTGCCCAGATTTCTCCTGGAAATACAGACGTTACATAAAAGGCACCTATCTATCCTTTAGAAATCGTACACTTTAAAGAGAAGATAAAAAGTGACTTCTCCTTTTATTTATACTCACTTTAACTCTGAATTTGGCCTCGTTTGGCAGCTCTGGTTGCCGATAAAGTTGGAGGGCGTTTTCGACATGAACCTTTCTTCACTCTTTGGTACTTAAATTAGCTTTGTAAGCTAGGCTTTACATCACTTGAATCGGTGATGCATTTCTGAGCAAAATAGCAATAAATAAATTTTTAGGTATGTGAGGCTGCTCAAAAGGTCAGATTCTTTCTCTTAAACATTTATTCCCTTGCTTATAAAATAAAACCCTGGGTTGAGTGTCCTCTGGTTATCTCAGAAGTTAATTATTTTTTTCTGGAAATGTTGAGGGCAGGAGAAGGGGGAGACAGATGATGAGATAGTTGGATGGCATCACTAACTCAATGGACATGAGTCTGGGGAAACTCCAGGAGACAGTGAAGGACAGGGAAGCCTGGAGTGCTGCAGTCCATAGGGTTGCAAAGGGTTGGACACAACTTAGCGACTGGACAACAACAAGTATTTAATATATTTGTTGGCTGTGCTAGGTCTTCGTTGCTGTACATGAGCTTTTTCTAGTTGCAGTGAGCAGGGGTTACTCTCTTGCAGTGTGTAGGCTTCTCATTTTAGTGGCTTCTCTTGTTGCAGACGGACAAGACAATGGCAGCCCACTCCAGTACTCTTGCCTGGAAAATCCCATGGATGGAGGAGCCTGGTAGGCTGCAGTCCATGGGGTCGCAAAGAGTTGGACTCGACTGAGTGACTTCACTTTCGCTTTTCACTTTCGTGCATTGGAGAAGGAAACGGCAACCCACTCCAGTGTTCTTGCCTGGAGAATCCCAGGGATGGGGGACCTGATGGGCTGCCGTCTATGGGGTCGCACAGAGTCTGACACGACTGAAGTGACTTAGCAGCAGCAGCAGCTTGTTGCAGAGCACAGGCTTTAGGGCATGTAGGCTTTAGTAGTTGGGGCATGTGGGCTTAGTTGCTTCATGGCATGTGGGATCTTCCCAGATCAGGGATCAAACTGGTGTCCCCTGCATTGCAAGGTGGATTCTTAACCACTGAGCCACCAGGGAAATCCTCAAGTGTTTATTACTGAGAGATGGGCAGCATGACACTTAAATATGTAACCTCTGGCTCCAGGCTATCTGGGCCCAATTCCTAGCTGTGCTTATTACTGGGTTCATCTTCCTTGGGCTACTTATTCATTTTGTACCTCAGTTTCCTCACATATAAAAAGGGGATAATGATAATACTAGCACTACATGATTAAGTTGCTATAGAGAATAAGCATCATGTCTAAAGTTGTTAGAACCCTACATGACACATGATAGGTTGTATAAATATCTTTTACATATATAGGATATATACATGTTTTTAAAACACAGGATATGAAAAGTGAAAATAAAAATACATTTATATGAAAAACAAAAGCTAGTTCTCACTTTCAAGTGAGTTAATAAGTAAGGTTACTGTAGGGCATATCCCACCTTCTTTGTGACTTCTCAAAGCCTATGGATGTTGGAGTAATTAAACGGTAAAAATTGTGGAGGTTTTCCCTGAACTTAGTGGTTCTGGCTACCTCACGTATTTTCATACAAGTGAAGAGCCACAAGCCATCGTCCATCCACTACAACCCACGATGATCTTGTCCCTGAGAAGCTGGGTTTCATGTCTTGAGTTGTTATAAACACAGCTTGAAAAGCAGGGAAAGGGAACTAAACTAAGGACTAAATCAATGGGAAAATGACCCACCCTGAAGATGCACAATTTTCATGAACTAGCACAGCAGCCATCCTGCTGCTTCAGGCAAACATTGATGGGGACATAAGTTAGATGGCGTTGTTGTTGTTCAATTGCCAGTCATGTCTGAATCTTTGCAGCCCCATGGACTTCAGCACGCCAGGCTTCCCTGTCCTTCACCGTCTCCTGGAGTTTGCTCAAACTGATGTCCATTGAGTTGGTGATGCCATCCAACTATCTCATCCTCTGTTGCCTCTTCTCCTCATGCTTTCAGTCTTTCCCAGCATCAGGGTCTTTCCCAGGGAGTGGGCTCTTCGCGTCAGGTAGCCAAATTATTGTAGCTTAGCTTCAGTGTCAGTCCTCCCAATGAATATTCAGGGTTAATTTCCTTTAGGATTGACTGGTTTGGTCTCCTTGCTGTCCAAGGGACTCTCAAGAGTCTTCTTCAGCACCATGTTTAAAAGTGACAACTCAGCATTTATATGCATCAGCTCATACCAGTGTCTCAAACGTAGTTGAAAGAGGGCACAATGATCATCCTTAGTTTACAGAAGGGAAGACGGAAAGACCCAATGCTGAAGAGCCAAGCACAGAGCTAAATACCTGACATGTGTTAATTCTCATCATCCTCCATCCTACACTGCCAGCTGATTCTGTGGTCCTCGTTATACAAAGTGGGAAATGGAGGCACAGAGCAATTAAGTGAATTGCCCATAGCTAGTACGTGGCAGAGGCAGGACTTGAATCTAGGCAGTCTGGCTCTACAGACTGTCCTGGTAGAGAAGGCATTAGTGCACTGGTGGTCAAACTTGACATTGTACAGTGGGAATCACCTGTTGCAAGTCAGCCCTATTGGGATGATGCTAGGGATGGTGGGGACTGACTGGAAAACACTGGCGAAGGAGCAGTGCTGGCTAGTGAGAAGGGATCTGACTCTGGTTTGATCACTGATGCTTGTCTAAAAACAAATCATTTGTTGCCTCCATCCCCTTGACTGTTAAGTGCTATTTCTTGGTGAAAGACTTTGAATGGTGTTTGCCCGTGTATGAGTGTGTGTGTGTGTGTGTGTGTGTGTGCGCGTGTGTGTGTGTGCGTGTGTGTGTGTGCATGCTTGTGTGTGCCTCTATGTGTGTGTGCATGTGTTTGGAGGGATTAAAGCTTGTTTGGTTTGAGGCTAAAGGCCCCATACAACGTCCACACAAGGATAAGTACATCCTGAGTACCACTCAGAAATCTGTATGTTCTCTCTGTCAGCGTTGCTAGGAAGACAAGGCTGGTCTCGAATCCACAAAGGTCATGGAGAAGACCCTGAAACGGAGTGTAGAGACGTGGGCTCTTGTCAGAGCTTCTGCTCAACAGAGACCTTATCTTGGGAAAGGTCTCAATGGGAAGATGAATTCTCCACGTGACTATGTGGGCAATGCAGAAAATTGCTACAGAGGCTATAGAGAGTTTAATTCCTTTTCAAAAAAGCCTTGAGAACAGAATAAACACATTATGCTTGGCTGGTGTATTCAAGAAGCCTGCTCTATAGGAAAAGACTTTTAGAATGATTCTTTTCCTTTTCCTTTGCCAGTGCCTGTCAATGCATGATAAAAAACTAGAATGAGGGGGTCCACATACCAGCCCTGAAGGTCTTTTTTGTTACACTGAAGCAGAGCATTGAGGCAAAATCAAGTTTCTACAGACAGAAAACATTTTAACTTTCTCCTGTGCCCTTCCCTTGGACTGTTTTTTTTTGCTCCAAAAAAGTGTTTTCATAGAGAAGGCAATGGCACCCCACTCCAGTACTCTTGCCTGGAAAATCCCATGGATGGAGGAGCCTGGCTGGCTGCAATCCATGGGGTCGGGAAGAGGCGGACACAACTGAGCGACTTCACTTAGACTTTTCACTTTCATGCATTGGAGAAGGAAACGGCAACCCACTCCAGTGTTCCTGCCTGGAGAATCCCAGGGACGGGGGAACCTGGTGGGCTGCCATCTATGGTGTCACACAGAGAGCTGGCTGAAGTGACTTAGCAGCAGCTTAGCAGTAAATAGTAATCTCTATCTACCAATTCCTCTCAATCTGCTATAATCTTGCTTTGTCCCTGCCCCGATCCCTGGGTCAGGAAGAGGACATAGAAACCCTCTCCAGTATTCTTGCCTGGAGAATCCCATGGGCAGAAGAACCTGGCGGGCCACAGTCCACCAGGTCACAAAGAGTTGGACATGACTGAAGCGACTGAGCACGCACACACACATTCTTCCTGGAGCTCTTGTCTCAGGGGTCACTGATCCTACTTGTCCAAGAATTCAGCATCACTATACAGCCCTTACATTTCTCGACCCATTGGTAGGACTGTACTCTACTGACACTCTTCTGGAAACTTCTTTCCTTGGCTTCCATGATGTTTTGGCACTCCCTTCATTTTCTTTTTACGCCTCCCCCCCAACCCCTGCTATTTCCCAGTCTCTACTGTGTATGTCCTTTATGTATTCCTTCTGTATTGATGTTCTGTTATACACGCCTCTTTTTCTTCATCATTTTTTTCCCAGTGGTTCCCAATCCCACCTATACACTGGTGGTGCTCAAGTCTATATTTCCAGGTGGATGATCCTACTCCATTACCACTGCCAGGAGGGATTTACTGTAGCTAAGTGTTACTGCCCACCACTAAAGATTGATTGAGGCTAAGCATTATCTCATTTATTTCTCCCAACATCCTTTGAGGCAGGTAATATCATTATCCTAGTTTATGATGAAGAAATAGGTTTAGTAGTATCATGTCCAAGCTCACACAGCTCATGAGGGACTTGAACTGAGGTCTCCTCTGACTCAAAAGCCCAGGTTGCTATGAACTATGCCAACACAGGAACGATGATCAACCACAGCAATCACAAAGACCATGGAAGATTTCTCCTGAGTTCCCAGATCTGTTGACTCAACTGACAACTGAGCATTGCCCATGGCTTTTTACCCAACACACCTCAAACCAAATTCACCATTTCTCTTCTGTCACCTAAATATTCTTCTTCTGCTTGCTCTGTACAGTGAAAGGCCCCACTGTCCCACAGTGATGCCAGCATCCAGGACACCGCCTCTATTCTCCCCTCCTCACCCAAAGCTTGACAAATTGACCTCTTAAATATCTCTCATACCTGTTCCTCACTCTCCATCCATCCCTTCTTCTGTTCCCAGAGCACGGGCCCAGATGAATGCCTCCACTTTGGGACTGTCTTTTCTCCCTATGCCCTGCTCCTACTGAGTGTGTGGGCCTCCCTGGACTCAATCAGCTTTCCAAAATGCGAAGCCCATCTGCCACCACCCTCCCCACTCAATTCCTGATGTGGATGACGAGGCCCTGTGTGATCTTGCCCTCTCTCAGTTCTACAGGCTCTCCGTCGCCTCCCACTCCTTTGTCTCCTTGGCCACGTGCCCCACCTCCCATGCTCAAGAATCCCTCTTGCTTCCTCTCCCATGTTCTTTCTTGCTTCTGAGTCTGGGCACCTGCCAGTCCCTTCACGTGGTATGTTCTCCTCCTCCACCGATGAACTCTTGGCTTCCGTTGGCTCCCAGATTAGACCACATGCCCTCTGGGACCCCATGTCCTGTAAGACCAGGCTGGCTGCTGCTCCATGTGCCCACAACCCTCTGTGTCTCTCCTATCAGGATACTCACTGCCCTGAGCTGCACGCACTCATTGGCTGTTTTGTGCATCAGTCCTGAAGCTGTGCAAGTTCAGTGGCCACATCCACGCCCATCTTCCTAATCCTTCTGCTCCCACTTCCTGATACCTGGCCTGTGCTTTATAAATATCAGTTGACTGACTGCATGACCTAACCCAAAGTTTCAGCCTTCTTGAGACTGCCTGGGAAATGGCCAGGAAGAGGTGTAGTGAACTGGGATCCTGCTGATACTGTCATCTGTGTCAGGCCAAGTTTGGATCAGTCCGTGGCTCAAGGCAATTTCTGCTGCGTGGGTCCCCTGAGTCAGATGATTTTTACCAGCCAGGGCCTCCTCTCCCTATAGAAGGGGCCCATCCTCTGGTGGGTATTCCTACGGAGGTTATTAATCTCCTAAGAAAGCAGAGGGCTGTCTGGATTCTGTGACTCAGTCCCTCCACTCTGTTGTTCTGCAGCTGCTGCCTTTGTATAAACCTCATCATCCATGACCTGGACCCCTCCTTGCTCTTCCTGCTCTGAACCAGCCCCCCTTTCCTAGGCTGCCTTCTGTCCTGCCACCTTGGGGCGACTCCTGAAACACTAACCTGGTCATTGTTTCGATATTTTTGTTGGCTTCTCACTGCCTACAAGATAATGTTGAAAAACCTTAGCAAAGCTGTTTATAATTTAAAAAGTTTTTTGATTGTGCTGCACAGCAGGTGGGATCTTAGTTCCCCAGCCAGGCTTGAACCCTCCCCATCGCCACTCCCCCACCCCACCCCCCCGCCCACTGACCCACATTGGAAGCAAGGAGTCTTAACCACTGGACTGCCAGGGTAGTACCAAAAGCTGTTTATAATTTTGTCCCAAACCCTATTTTTCCACACTGAGCAATGCTTAATTTCCTATAGTATGCTATGAGCTCTTGGAGGAAAGAAAATATGCTTCATTCATTAATCCATCTATGCATCATCTACCAAGCAGTTCCCTAATTGATGGAATGTTGCCATGTGCTAGGCGCTGGGATAAACTAGTGAGCAAAATCAGACATGGTTCCTGTTCTCCAGTTGGGGAGACAAACATTATTAAAATAACCAATGGATCAGCTTCAGTTCAGTTCAGTTTAGTCACTCAGTAGCGTCTGACTCTTTGCAACCCCATGAACCGCAGCATGCCAGGCCTCCCTGTCCATCACCAACTCCCAGCGTCCACCCAAACCCATGTCCATTGAGTTGGTGATGCCATCCAACCATCTCATCCTCTGTCTTCCCCTTCTCCTCCTGCCCTCAATCTTTCCCAACATCAGGGTCTTTTCAAATGAGTCAGCTCTTCCATCAGGTGGCCAAAGTACTGGAGTTTCAGCTTCAACATCAGTCCTTCCAGTGAACACCCAGGACTGATCTCCTTTAGGATGGACTGATTGGATATCCTTGCAGTCCAAGGGACTCTCAAGAGTCTTCTCCAACACCACAGTTCAAAAGCATCAATCCTTCTGTGCTCAGCTTTCTTTATAGTCCAACTCTCACATCCATACATGACCACTGGAAAAACCATAGCCTTGACTAGACGGACCTTTGTTGGCAAAGTAATGTCTCTGTTTTTTAATATGCTGTCTAGGTTGGTCATAACTTTCCTTCCAAGGAGTAAGCACCTTTTAATTTCATGGCTGCAATCACCATCTGCAGTGATTCTGGAGCCCCCCAAAATAAAGTCAGCCACTGTTTCCAGTTTCCCCATCTATTTGCCATGAAGTGATGGGACCAGATGCCATGATCTTAGTTTTCTGAATGTTGAGCTTTAAGCCAACTTTTTCACTCTCCTCTTTCACTTTAATCAAGAGTCTTTAGTTCTTTTTCACTTTCTGCCGTAAGGGTGGTGTCATTTGCATATCTGAGGTGATTGATATTTCTTCCGGCAATCTTGACTCCAGCTTGTGCTTCCTCCAGCCCAGCCTTTCTCATGATGTACTCGAGGCTGAGGTTCTCTACAACAAAGAAGACTGACCTAGACTGTGAGTCAAGGATGCTACCCTGAAGAAGTGATGGAACACATAAAGGATAAGACGGAGTTAGGTAGGGGTAGAATGAAAAGTTTATATTCTTTCACTGTTCAAAGCTCTCCTTCAGTGCATGGCAGAGGAGAGATGCTCAAGAAATATTTGTTACATAAATCAGGAATGGTGGGAAAAAACACTCACAGAAAAGTCAATTTAGACCAGGAAGTGTCAGCAGAAGAGATGAACACAGTCTCAGTTCAAGGGGAGAATGACAGTTTCTGTAGACAGCTGTACAAGTACTAGCATCTTAGGAGGCTGGGGGAAAAATGATTCTCTACCTCTATTCAAACAGCAAGGAAAAAATGAATTGGAAGTTAAATGTTAGAAGTGATTAATTACAGAGGTAAACCTTATCACATCACATTCAGTGGATACTTAGGGTAAAGTTTTTAAAAAGTCTTTATTGAATTTGTTACAACATTGCCTTTGTTGTTTATATTCTGTTTTTTTTTTTTTTGCTGTGAGTCATGTGAGATCTTAGCTCCCCCATCAGAGATCAAACCCGCATCCTCTGCATTGGAAGGTGAGGTCTTAACCACTGGGCCACCAGGGAAGTCCCCCAAAGCTAATTTTTAAATTTGTCCATTGGGTTCACAGTCAGTAGGGAGTTCTGCCCTGGGCTATTCCTGAATCTAAATGACTAAATATAGTGACATCTAGCAGAGGGGGCTCCTTGGTGGCTCAGATGGTAAAGATCAAACCTGGGTTTGATCCCTGGGAAGATCCCCGGAGAAGGGAATGGCTACCCACTCCAGTATTCTTTTATTTCCCCAAAACTTATTTATTTTTATTTGAAGGAAAATTGCTTAAAATATTGTGTTGGCCTCTACATCAACATGAGTCAGCCATATCTATACTTGCTTGGAGAATTCCGTTTACAGATGCTACAGTCCTTGGGGTCGCAAAAGTCGGACAATGACTGAGTGACTAACACCCAAGCAGAGGGGCACAGATGCTTTCAGGACCTACCTCTGGCATAGTCTGACTTTGAAACTTTTAAATACAGCTTTGATTTCCTATTTGCAAATATATTTTTTGCCTGTGTTCAGAGATATCAAAATGAGTCCTTGTATTCCTCTAGGTCAAATTCTGCTTTTAAGTTTGTATGAAGCCTCTAGGCAGAGACTTCAAGTAGGGTCTGCTCTGTTGAGCATACTTGGATTGACTTTATCTGCTGAATCCATCTTCCACTTTGCATAAAGCACAATTTTCTCTTAAAAAACAGAATTTTCATTGGTTTATCTGTACTTTAGCTTGGATGTATTTATTGAAGATACTTCATGGTTGCTTAATTCTTCGTAAATAAAAGTAGCAAGGAACACATACTTATCAGTGTGTGCCTATTTTTACTTGCAAGCAAACAAACATTGATTTGCCTCTCTGCTATTAATGGAAGCATTCTTATGGCGGTACTGATTGTACCACATTTCAGGTTATAATATCAGGAGATACATCTTTATAATCACAGACACCCACAGTCATAATTGCCCAATGTTTCCTTCAAGGACAGGTAATCTGAGGTCACAACTGGTAGTTCTGATGGCAAAAGTGTGATATTTATAATGGAAAACTTAACATTAATTAGAAAGCAATCAAATGACAAGGCAGTCTTTGCTGTCGGGAAAGATATATTTTAAAAAGTCAAAACATTATGAGTCACTCTCTTACAATGCAATTCTCTATTTTGGCTCCACCTCGTTAATTTGCAAACCATCCTCTACTCTAAGAGAGGAAATGATTTTCTGTAAAAATCCCCAAAGCGGCTTTGTTTCAGTATGTCGTTTGAATTCTACTGGGTATCTTTTAAAACTCTTTCGAAACTACTGAATATTTTAGTTGTAAAGAAACTGAGACAAATACTTTTTCTAAATTATCAATTATCATGTTTAATTTTATTTAATCTTAGGATTAATGGAGATGATCCAAATCTTTTCCTGGAAATGTTTTAGATACTATCTAGAGCCGTAAGAGCTATAGGGGAATAAAAAGCAAAAAAATTCATTGGCTTTTTAAAATAGGAGCTTAGGTTAAAAACTATAAAAGCCCTAAGAAATGAAGGCATCAGAAAATGAATATTCTCTAGTGGAGAAGAAAGAGCAAAAGGCATAATGCCAGGTTCTCACTTTGCTTTGTATTTTTTCCTCCCCTAAAGCTTCTTTAAATAGAGTGAACAGTTTTACTTATATGCAGAAACGAAGCTGAAGATATTCATATGAAAGTAGAAATGACAGCACCAGGGCTGCTTGACAACTTCACAAAAGTATCAAGGGAAAGAAGAGAGAAAATTGAATAGTGGCTTGCTTCTGATGATGGAGAAAAAGGTCTCGTTAAGGATGAATCCTAGGGATTTGATCCTGAACTGTCCCTACTCGGGGCAGTGGTCCTGAGGGATTCTACACCCTGGATTTGCATCTCAAATAACTTCTGTGAATTCCTGGTGGTCTGGCGGGTGAGTACAGCTTTCTTCATGAGTTCTGGACTGAGTTGAATAATCAATCTTTCCAAAGTTCTTGGTGGCTTCTGGTGAGATTGCTGCAACAGACTTCAGGCATCTGACTAAAGAACCCTCTGCTAGAAGCAAGCCTGCCTCATACACAAAGCAGTTGAAATGCTCTACTTTCTGATGACCAATCAGTGGCACTGCAACACCTGTGCTTTCAGGAAATTAGAAGCAAAGACTCACCGCAGAGGTCTGCGGTCACCTGCTGTGAGCGGTCCCATTGCTCTGCAGAGATGTCATCTATCTTCTTTTGCTAAGAGGCTTCTTTCTTATAAAAATTTCCCACATCATTAAAATTCACTTAACTTTCTAATCTGCTTATAGTTTTGTGTTGTGTTTTCAGTCCTGTCTGACTCTTTGCAACCCCATGGACTGCAGCCCACCAGACTCTGTCCATGGAATTCTCCAGACAAGAATATTGGAGTGGGTTGCCATTCCCTTCTCCAAGAGATCTTCCTGACCCAGGGACTGAACTCAGGGCTTCGGCATTGCAAGCTGATTCTTTACTGTCTGAGTCAGCAGGGATGCTTATTATTTTAGCATATAAATATTTCCTTAAGGTCCTGAGTTTTGTCTCTATACTTTGAAATTATACATCCAATGTATTTTCTTCAGTCACATCTGAATGGCTAAAGTGAAGTGGAGTGCTGTAAGATTCTGTTAATTGGGAACCTTCTAGGTGGTCAGCCTGGAGGGAGAGCAAGGAGAAGCGAGATCCCTCCATACGGCTCGAAGAGTGCATTTCATTAGTCTGTAATGAGTTTAAAAAATATTCCACTATCTCCCTTTACAGAAGCCAAGCTTAACTTGGAAAAGTTTTTGAGAAACTTCTAAAGACATGGGTTCTTAGACCATTTAAATAAAGCATTTGATGGAACAGGAGTCAGGAACTCATTGAAAGTGAGGTTGATACTTGGCAGGTGGTTTTATGGTTAAAAAACAATCCTGTGTGATTCTCCAGATCTTGTGGAAGAGTTCAGTTATAGTTGCCTCCTACCCATCTATCCACCCATCCATCCATCCAAGGTTTATCTCCAAACAAGGTACAAGGAATACAAAAGTGAATAGTACAGGTTCCTGTCCTCTAGATGTTCTATTCTGGTGACAGAAGAAAGAAGAAAAGGAGGAGACAAGAAAGTATAGGGCTAGAGATGACAGGAGGCATTTGCACAAAGGATTATCATACAGTGCAATACATTTTCAAGTATAAGTTCATATAAAGTGCCATGGGAGCACCAATAAAGACTTTTTTTTTCAAAACACCAAAGCTACTTACAGGCATCCAGCTAAGCTAATTTAATTTGTATTACGTATAAACTATTGATAGAATGTATGAAATAGATAACTAATGAGAACATGCCCCAGGGACCTCTACTTAACGCACCGGGGCAACCTGAATGGGAAAGAAGACCAAAAGGGAGGGCAAATATGCACACGTATAGCTGATTCACCTTGGTGTACAGTAGAAACTAACGTAACATTGTAAAGCAACTCTACTCCAATAAAAGTTAACTTAAAAGAAGACCATCAGAAAAATTGTATCTTAGTTCCTTTCTCTTGTCTAATTGTTAAAGAACTTTGAAATGTCCAAGATCGAAAAATGGGGAGAGATTAATATTATACAGAATGTGGACAAGTCACTTTAGTTAACTGAATTGCAAAGAGACTAAAATTCTCTGTGTATTCTTAAAAATAAGCATTGTAGTTGTTCATCTTAGTCATACTATACTTACCTGTAAGCACATCAATATTGAATAAAAATAACTGGCAATAAAGCTAACTTCTGTATACAAAAACAAATCATTTAGTTCCCATACACCCATGGCGGATTCATGTTGATGTATGGCAAAACCAATACAGTATTGTAAAGTAAAATTAAGTAAAATTTTTTTAAAAAGCAAATCATTTAGATAAAAATACAAAGAACTGAAAATGGAAAAAATATGGTATAAAGATAAGAAATGAAAAATGGGAATATTTCAATTATTCTCTACTTCTCAACACCTTTAAAAAATAACCCAGGGATCTATTTTTTATTTACATACTCATATAGGATTTAACCTGCTTTGGACTATGGTTATTTGCTTATATTTACACATAGTTTTATCTCCACTATTATGTAATTATCTCAAGGGCAAAGTACTACATAAAGTTTTTGTTGTATTTTATATGTATATATAAATATAGAGAAATATATATTTCATTCTTCAACCCAAAATAGGTAGAAATGGAAACATATGTTATTTAATATGTTAGGATCTTGATCCTGATCAAGACTGCAGGATCTGGCTTCTTAGCTGTCTAGCTTCCATGGAATCATCTTTTCAGAGATAATCTTTGATTTAGGGTCATGGAATACTTGAGCGGTGTTTCTAGCATTTTGAATCTCATTCTGTGGCAAGAAACTGGCATCATTTCCCTTAAATAGTTTCAAAATGTCAATTCAAGCATTTCAATATTTGCCTTCAAAACAATTTGAAAGCAAACTAATTTCAGACTAGATATATGAATATAACTAGAAGTTTTACTTCCTGACTTCCTTCAACCTCCGTAATCACAGACATCTGAATTTTAGAGTGAGAAATGAAAGAAGAGATTATCCAAAACCATTTCTTATGAAGAAAATGGAGCCTTGCCAAAGGTCACAGATCACCAGCAATGACACTGGACCTTGCAAAACTCTGATTTCCCAATGTCTCCTTTGTACATCTTTCTACTGTATATTTCTTCACATATGGAGAAAAATAAAACACAGGAAAGAAATATCCCATTTCCCTTACTAGTCAGTTATCAGTGAAAAAAAACACAAAACAAGTCAGTAATAATATCCCAAATACTGATGGTATCAATAGACATCACTAATAGCCCTAAATTGTATTACTTCCTAAAAGCGGATATGTCTTTTCTACAACAGCTGGGTTTTTCATTCATTAACAATTAGCTTATGACCTCTTAGGAAATAGGCTCTATCAGAGTGAAATAATAGTAGACATCTCCTTCAGTAAGCAAATAATTTGGTCAGCTCTAAATCTATCTCAGGGGACTCCAATGTCGCTTCTGATAACTTTGCCTCTAAGCTTCTCAATCTTTTTAACTTCATTTCCCTTCCAATTCAATTGTCAACTCCCTTGGCCCAAAGAGGACCTTGCTCTCGTCTGGCGCTGCTCTGTATCTGAAATCTCACACTCTAAAATTATGCATTCGGATAGCTTCGTGTCCAGCTAGAGTTTTCTTTTTTCTTCTTTGTGTGTTACCATTTTTTAAGCATTGCTTTTATGTATGTGTGTGTGTTTATTTAGTTTATTTATTTGGCCACACCACACAGCACTCAGGATCTTAGTTCCCCAACCAGGGACAGAACCTGTGTCACCTACAGTGAAGTCCTAACCACTGCATCATCGGGGAAGTCCCTAGCTTCTTCTCTTCCCACAACACCTGTCTTTGACTCTTCATCCATGGACTTATGTCCCTTAACTCCTTCTTCATTAGACCCTTCTTAGCTTCATTTCCTTCTTCATCCAGCTTAGAATCCATTCTCTTGACAATACCTTCAATTCCCTGTCTATTCCACTCCAACCCTGATACAGAGTAAGTCAACCACTTGCACTTCTAAAGTCCTGTACTTGGTCCATGAAACATTGCTGAGGAAATCTGCTCTACTATTTGCTGACTGATGCTAGGAGAAACTCAAAGACCAGAGTTTAGGCTGAGCCTTCAAAACTGTTGATTAGTTCTGCCCTATCTTGTTGCTCAGCTTCAGCTATTCAGACACTTCCCTTCTCCTCTCCAGACACCAACTCCACACTGAACCTCTGTCTCGATTTGCTGATGACCCTGTTTTCAATTTCAATTTCAATAGAAAACAGAAACACTAGACTGGAGGTATCTCAAATTCCTACCCTGTTTCTCCAATATAACATCATCTGCACTTGATTTTCACTGCTGATGAAAATGAAAAATGGGAGAACCTCTATAAAATGGAATACAGCAGCATCCAGCTTTGAATCAGCAAATCTACTTCAAGGAATCTATTTGAAAGATAAAATGGCAAAAACACAAAGTGACTTATGCACAAAGCTATTAATTTGAACACTGTTTGTAAGAACAAAAGACTGGAAACAGCCCAAATGTTCTTCAGTAGCTTAAACCAAGGAATATATACAATGGAGCACTGTGCAGCTGTAAAAAAGAAACGGGAACTATGAGAGAGTGATTTACAGTGTCCATTAACTTAAAAAAAAGTGTAGATGAAAGTTACAATATGCTACTTTTCGTTTAAAAAGGTGGTGAGGAATTGATACATGAATGGATAAAGAAGATATGGTATTATACATATGCACAAATGGAATATTACTCAGCCATAAAAAGAATGAAATAATGCCATTTACAGCAGCATGGATGCAACTAGAGAGGATCATACTAACTGAAATAAGTCAGAAAGAAAAATACAAATACCACATGATTTTGTATGTGGAATCTAAAATATTACACAAATGAACCTATCTGTGAAACAAAAACAAAATCATGGACATAGAGAACAGATTGGTAGTTGCCAAAGGGAAGGGGGGTTGAAGAAGAGATGAAGTGGGAGTTTGGGGTTAGCAGACGTAAGCTTTTATATATAGAATGAATAAACAACTAGGTCCTACTGACAGAGAACGATATTTGATATCTTATGATAAATCATAATGAAAAAGAATGTAAAAAAGTGGTGAGGATAGGAATCTATGAACATATTTGCTTATATTTTCAGAAAGGACAACGTGTGGCTGTCTGACTCTTATGTATTGACTATTGCCCAGATGTCCCCAGGGCAGAGATCTGTCTCTGTTTTTGAAACACTGCTACTGTTTCTTGCCAACCACTGCTACAATGCCCTGAGATGGTCATTCCCCTTGGATGGTCTGCCGCATCCTCCTCTCTGCATCACCGGGGTCATCCTCCGTAGCAGGCATCTGTGCCTCTCCCACCAGGGTCCAGGTCTCTATTCTCGCTTGGCAGGCTCTCTGGATTCCCACAACCCTCTCTGACCTACTGCTTCCAGACTTGTTTTTTAGTCGCTAAGTCGTGTCTGAATCTTTGAGACTCCCATGGACTGCAGCCCGCCAGTCTCCTCTCTCCATGGGATTTTCCAGGCAAGAATTCTGGAGTGGGTTGCCATTTCCTTCTCCAGGGGACCTTTCCAGCCCAGGGCTTGAACCTGCATCTCCTGCAATGACAGGCAGATTATTGCAGAGCCACCAGGGAAGCCCGCTTCCAGACTAGAGTGATGCAAAGGGGCAAAACAATGAAATAAATAAATGATGGTTTCAAAAGCAATGTAGAGGCATTCAGGACTATATTAAAGTTACTACTTAAAAATGAAATCTGGGACTTTGGTGGTCCAGTGGTTAAGACTGTGCTTCCACTGCAGTGGGCATGGGTTTGATGTCTGGTCAAGGAACTAAGATTTTGCCTGCCTGCTGCATGGCCATAAAATTAAAAAAAAAAAAAAAAAAGGAATCTATGCTTTGTTGTTTCTGTATTTAAGCACAAAAGTCCTTAGCTAAAGCAATTGCCCTTTAGTTAGGCAAATCACTTTCCTGGAGCGAAAAAGATAAAGTAAGCTGACAGGCTTTTACTTGGAGAAGTCTAAATTAAAGAGAGTCTTGAATAAATGTATCAGAAGTCAAGCTCATTTCTATATAAGAGAAAAAAACCCTTAGAATTCTATTGCCTTTGCATAGTTTTGGGTCTATAGTTAATATTCAGGAGATAATCATTAAATATTGGTAGAATTTAAATAGTTCTTGTAAAGTTGCCTGAAATGTCATGTTTATGAGCCCATGAAGCAACAACCTTTGAAAATAAATGTCTAGGAAGCTTGGCAAAATTGGAAAGGAATGTGAAAGAGCAAGGGAAACTTCTGGCTTGGTTTGATAAGAGTCCTGGCTTCATTTCAACACATTTGGTGAGTAGAGTTTAAGCTAATGTTGCTTTGGCCTCTGTAATGCAGTCCAGAAAATAACTATTTATTCTAAACAAAATAAGTGGTCAGCTTTTCAATGTCAATGGTATTTTTTGCCTATAGTTGTAATCAGTCAGACACCTCAGTAATTACAAAGAATTTTCCTCAATTCCTTCCAGAGATGTTCGTCAGTCCTTGTTAGACATGCAAATCCTCTTGAATTCCATAGAGAAATAAATCCCCATTTAAGAAGAGAGAATTTGAAGTATGAAACGGGAGACAGATAAGACAGTTCCCAGAGTCCAAAGGCTGCTTTTAAAAAAGCCAAGTGATCCTTTAAAATCTAGAGCTATCAGAGGTGACTGCTTTTGAAGTGCACCAGCTTTATAATTGCCCAGGGCACCTCGATCTTTCAACTGGAGTCTGGTACGATCTCCTCCAAGACACATGGAGTCCTTCCGTATAGGAGAATAGGGTGCACCCAAGAAATCAAAATGATAGATAAAGAACACAGTCGCAGGCTGGGAATTTCTTTTACTAATGGGATTTTATATAGAGTTTCCATATTTTGGCCCATTTAAAACAGCCATTTTTCCTCCCCAAATGATAATGCTTTCAGCGGGTGGAGATCAGGACAACCCAAATGAGAGGGAGTACTAGAGACAGGAGCTTTTGAATTAATGAATTTGGGACAAGTAGACAATCAATGTGAGTAATTAGGATCAAGCCCCCAGCTTCGGTTGTGCACGCATGGCTTGCAGTGCCGGTCAAGGAGCTAATTTTAAACGATTAGCCACCACTGTCTTTTAAATAGGTTCTTGAATAAAGCACTTAATCTTGATCTATGATTACACATGCACAACGAGGCAAGGGGATTCGAATATTCTGTGAATGATTCAAGCAGAAGATGATTTGTACTTCAAAGATCTTGACAGGGGTGAATGCTGTTTTTTCTAAATTGGATGTTCAGATAATTTCTGAGACTGTCTACTAACTTGTTAAACTAGATACGTTAGCATCTGGAGTTCTTAATTATCCAGTTTTATTATTATTACATCAAACAGTTACATGAATTAGCTAATTTTCTCTCTTCACTTGATTTTGCATTGTTTTATTAGCTTTCCAGTATCTATGGAATGAAGTTTACTAAAGTTTTGAAGGTGAATTGTATTCTAGGTATAAGGAATGGTATAAAGTTAATAAGGTATGGTCTCTGTCATAGCAGAGGGCCACAGATAGGAAAAATCAAGGCAATTTCCTATATTGTAACGACTTAATGAAAAAGTTCAGCCTGGAATTGTCTGGAATTTAGATAATGCACCGAGTGAAGTGATTGAAGTCGCGTCCAACTCTTTGCGACCCCATGGACTGTAGCCCACCAGGCTCCTCCCTCATGGGATTCTCCAAGCAAGAGTATTGGAGTGGGCTACCATTTCCTTCTCCAGGGGATCTTCCTGACTCAGGGATCGAACCCAGGTCTCCTGCATTCCAGGCAGACACTTTAACCTCTGAGCCACCAGGGAAGCTTAAATTTGTGCATGCACAGGCACAACCATAGTCCGTATTTCCCATAAGATGGTCCAGAATAGGAATAAAAAATGATTTTTAAATGCCAATTAGGGATAAATAGATATTAACAATTAAAGGGAAAAGAAATTTTCTGTCTTGAGTTCTTTATCAGGCTGACAATCTGAGTTTCTCTAAGCGACTCATGTATTGACTTTTTCTTTTTAGAGAGAGATTAGGTCTAGAAGAACTCTCAATTAAGATACTGTGTCAAAATCAGTCATTTTGAAAATGTATTGCAAGAAAGAGAATTTCTGACTCTTTAATACAGTGCTTGCTTTTGAAATATTCTCTAGATCACTGACATTAGCATATTTGATCTCATAATTTAGTGCTCAGCAGTCTGATACTTTGTGGCTGACAGCATCAGATGTATCAGGATGATTTTTGTATATTTACAGACACACATATCTGAACAAATGTAGAAATGCAGAAGTTTCATACGCAAGGATGGAGCTTCATACATAATTATGAATCTGAAAAGGCTACTTAGCTCACTGTCTGGGCTATAATTACAGTGCTTCATTGACTTCATTTATGGAATATCATTAGTGTCAGCTTTGTGAAAGATAATGTGCTTGAAGGTAGGGTGGACATGGAAGCGAAAGATATTCATTGTATCTGTCCTGAGGGAGGAGAAAATTTAGTGACAACTGCTGAACCTGCAGCAATTCCCATAGGAGGAACTCGGGTGATGGCATTGTTCGCAAACAGGCTTATGTAATAGACAGTCAGAGACGGTGTCGACTTTCTGGAAGGTGGACTGGCTGAAACTTGTCATCAGAGTCAAGCTTATTAAATATCAATATCCACTTAAGAGGGTTTCCTAAGCTAACATTCTCTTAGTCTGGAACATTCAGCAAAACAAACTCTGCCAGAGTCTAGATGATGCTTCATCATAACTCCTCTCAGAGATCGAAGGAAGATATTATAGAAACTTAACTAGGAAACTTGAAAAAAAAAAAGTTGGAGGATATTATGACCTGCTCGTTTGATGAACTGTAAATGACAACTTAAATGGTTATGAAATAGAAACTTAAAATTAGGAACAAAATCTACCCCATAATCAGCAACTGTATGAATTAGCCCAAATATTTTAAAATGTATCCAGAAATCATTCAAAAACACTCTGTACCCTGTTCTAATATGGGCAGGCTGCTGGTCATGGGTGTTGCCCAAACAATGTTAAAAGCTTTGTTTTGTCTTACCTTCTGCAAAAGGTTTTCTGTCATAGGTTTTCAAGACAAAGATTTGCTTCCTCTATGAAACACTTAGTCTGTGACTCTATTTGTCTCTTTCATCTTCACCCCTTGTGCTTCTTAACTTACTCTACAACATGAAGCTTTATTCCACTGTGTTCATTTTCTACTGCTGCTTTAACAATTTGTTATGAATTCCAGTTGAGCTATTTCAAATCCTGAAAGATGATGCTGTGAAAGTGCTGCACTCAATATGCCAGCAAATTTGGAAAACTCAGCAGTGGTCACAGGACTGGAAAAGGTCAGTTTTCATTCCAATCCCAAAGAAAGGCAATGCCAAAGAATGCTCAAACTACTGCACAATTGTACTCATCTCACATGCTAGTAAAGTAATGCTCAAAATTCTCCAAGCCAGGCTTCAGCAATATGTGAACCATGAACTCCCAGATGTTTGAGCTGGTTTTCGAAAAGGCAGAGGAACCAGAGAACAAATTGCCAACATCCGCTGGATCGTGGAAAAAGCAAGAGAGTTCCAGAAAAACATCTATTTCTGCTTTATTGACTATGCCAAAGCCTTTGACTGTGTGGATCACAATAAACTGTGGAAAATTCTGAGAGAAATGGGAATACCTGACCACCTGACATGCCTCTTGAGAAATCTGTATACAGGTCAGGAAGCAACAGTTAGAACTGGACATGGAACAACAGACTGGTTCCAAATAGGAAAAGGAGTACGTCAAGGCTGTGTATTGTCACCCTGCTTATTTAACTTCTATGCAGAGTACATCATGAGAAACGCTGGACTGGAAGAAACAAAAGCTGGAATCAAGATTGCCGGGAGAAATATCAATCACCTCAGATATGCAGATGACACCACCCTTATGGCAGAAAGTGAAGAGGAACTAAAAAGCCTCTTGATGAAAGTGAAAGAGGAGAGTGAAAAGGTTGGCTTAAAGCTCAACATTCAGAAAATGAAGATCACGGCATCTGGTCCCATCGCTTCATGGGAAATAGATGGGGAAACAGTGGAAACAGTGTCAGACTTTATTTTTTTGGGCTCCAAAATCACTGCAGATGGTGATTGCAGCCGTGAAATTAAAAGACGCTTACTCCTTGGAAGAAAAGTTATGACCAACCTAGATAGCCTATTCAAAAGCAGAGATATTACTTTGCCGACTAAGGTCCATCTAGTCAAGGCTATGGTTTTTCCTGTGGTCATGTATGGATGTGAGAGTTGGACTGTGAAGAAAGCTGAGTGCCGAAGAATTGATGCGTTTGAACTGTGGTGTTGGAGAAGACTCTTGAGAGTTCCTTGGACTGCAAGGAGATCCAACCAGTCCATTCTGAAGGAGATCAGCCCTGGGATTTCTTTGGAAGGAATGATGGTAAAGCTGAAACTCCAGTACTTTGGCCACCTCATGCAAAGAGTTGACTCATTGGAAAAGACTGTGATGCTGGGAGGGGTTGGGGGCAGGAGGAGAAGGGGACGACCGAGGATGAGATGGCTGGATGGCATCACTGACTTGATGGACGTGAGGCTGAGTGAACTCTGGGAGTTGGTGATGGACAGGGAGGCCTGGCGGGCTGCGATTCATGGGGTCGCAAGGAGTCGAACACGACTGAGCGACTGAACTGAACTGAACTGCTGCTCAGTCACTCAGTTGCATCTGACTCTTTTTGACCGCAAGGACTGTAGCCTGCCAGGCTCCTCTGTCCATGGGATCTCCTAGGCAAGCATACTGGAGTAGTTGCCATTTCCTACTCCATGGGATCTTCCTGACCCAGGGATTGAATACATGTCTTTGTGTCTCCTGCTCTGGCAGGTGGGTTCTTTAAGACTGTATCACCTGGGAAGCCCACAATTTACTACCAACTTAAAAGACACACATTGATACCTGACAGTTCTATCATTCAAAAGTTAGACACAGGTGTGACTGGATTGAAATCAAAGTAATGGGTATCGACAGGGGGTGGTCCTTTTTAGGGGGGACACTAGGGGTAATCTGTTTCCTTGTTTTGTGCAGCTTCTCAAGGCCACTGGTCCTCCTTGGGGACCAATGGCTCCCTTTTCCTTCCTCAAAACCAGCAACATTGCATCTCCCTACATCTTTCTTCTAATATCACATCTTTCTATGACTTTCTTTTGACTTCTTCTACTTTTAAGGACCCTGTGATTACATGGGCCTACTTGGATAATCCAGGATAATCTCCCTATTTTAAGATCAGCTGATTAGCAACCTTAATTCCATTTGCAACACAACAAAGCAAGAGAAGACTCTATACAGGGACATCACCAGATGGCAAACACTGAAATCAGATTGATTATATTCTTTGCAGCCAAAAGTGAAGAAGCTCTATACAGTCAGCAAAAACAAGACTGGGAGCTGACTGTGGCTCAGCTCATGAACTCCTTATTGCCAAATTCAGACTTAAATTGAAGAAAGTAGGGAAAACCACCAGACGATTCAGGTGTGACCTATCAAATCCCTTATGATTATACAGTGGAAGTGAGAAATAGACTTAAGGGACTAGATCTGATAGACAGAGTGCCTGATGAACTATGGATGGAGGTTTGTGACATTGTACAGGAGACAGGGATCAAGACCATCCCCAAGAAAAAGATGTGCAAAAAACCAAAATGGCTATCTGAGAAGTCAAATAACTGTGAGAAGAAGAGATGTGAAAAGCAAAGGAGAAAAGGAAAGATATACCCATTTGAAAGCAGGGTTCCAAAAAATAGCAAGGAGAGATAAGAAAGCCTTCCTCAGTGATCAGTGCAAAGAAATAGGGGAAAACAATAGAATGGGAAAGACTAGATATCTCTTCAAGAAAATTAGAGACACCAAGGACACATTGCATGCAAAGATGGGCTTGATAAAGGACAGAAATCGTATGGAACTAACAGAAGCAGAAGATATTAAGAAGAGGTGGCAAGAATACACAGAAGAACTGTACAAAAAAGATCTTCACAACCCAGATAATCACGATGGTGTGATCACTCACCTAGAGCCAGACATCCTGGAATGTGAAGTCAAGTGAGCCTTAGGAAGCATCGCTATGAACAAAGCTAGTGGAGGTGATGGAATTCCAGCTGAGCTATCTCAAATCCTAAAAGATGATGCTGTGAAAGTGCTGCACACTCAATATGTCAGCAAATTTGGAAAACTCAGCAGTGGCCACAGGACTGGAAAACATCAGTTTTCATTCCAATTCCAAAGAAAGGCAATGCCAAAGAATATTCAAACTATCACACAATTGTGCTCGTCTCACATGCTAGCAAAGTAATGCTCAAAATTCTCCAAGACAGGCTTCAGCAATATGTGAACTGTGAAATTCCAGATGTTCAAGCTGGATTTAGAAAAGGTAGAGGAACCAGAGATCAAACTGCCAACATCTGCTGGATCATTGAAAAAGCAAGAGAGTTCCAGAAAAACATCTACTTCTGCTTTATTGACTATGCCAAAGCCTTTGACAGTGTGGATCACGGTAAACTGTGGAAAATTCTGAAAGAGATGGGAATACCTGACCACCTGACATGCCTCTTGAGAAATCTGCATACAGGTCAGGAAGCAACAGTTAGAACTGGACATGGAACAACAGACTGGTTCCAAATTGGGAAAGGAGTACGTCAAGGCTGCATATTGTCACCCTGCTTATTTAACTTCTATGCAGAGTACACCATGAGAAATGCTGGACTGGATTAAGCACAAGCTGGAATCAAGATTACCAGGACAAATTTCAATAATCTCAGATATGCAGATGACACCACCCTTATGGCAGAAAGAGTAGAAGAACTAAAGAGGCTCTTGATGAAAGTGAAAGAGGAGAGTGAAAAACTTGGCTTAAAACTCACCATCCAGAAAACTAAGATCACGGTTACTGATCCCATCCCTTCATGGGAAATAGATGGGGAAACAGTGGAAACAGTGGCTGACTTTATTTTTTTGGGGCTCCAAAATCACTGCAGATGGTGACTGCAGCCATGAAATTAAAAGATGCTTACTCCTTGGAAAAAATGTTATGAGCAACCTAGACAGCATGTTAAAAAGCAGAGACATTACTTTGCCAACAAATGTCTGGCTAGTCAAGGCTATGGTTTTTCCAGTGGGCATGTATGGATGTGAGAGCTGGACTATAAAGAAAGTTGAACGCCTAAGAACAGATGGTTTTGAACTGTGGTGTTGGAAAAGACTCTTAAGTGTCCCTCAGACTGCAAGGAGATCCAGCCAGTCCATCCTAAAGGAGATCAGTCCTGAGTATTCACTGGAAGGACTGATGTTGAAGCTGAAACTCCAATACTTTGGCCACTTGATGGGAAGAGCTGACTCATTTGAAAAGACCCCGACACTGGGAAAGATTGAAGGTGGGAGGAGAAGGGGACGACAGAGGATGAGATAGTTGGATGGCATCACTGACTCTATGGACATGATTTGAGTAAACTCCTGGAGTTGATGATGGACAGGGAGGCCTGGTGTGCTGTGGCGCATGGGGTCACAAAGAGTCAGACACAACTGAGTGACTGAACTGAACTACTGATAACATGTTGATGTATTTGGGGGATTAGGATACAGATGTCTTTGGCAGGCCTTTAGTATACCTATCACATTATAGAAGGCTAGCCTAGCGGGCTACAGTCCATAGGGTTGCAACGAGTTGGACACAACTTAGTCACTAAACAGCAACAACAATGGCTATAATTCCTTGTGCTATAAAATATACCATTGTTACTTATCTATTTTGTACATAGGAGTTTGTATCTCTTAACCCCATAAACCTCTCTTGCCCCTCCCCATTCCCTCTGCCCTCTGGTAACCACTACAAACTATTTGTAAGTTTCTATAACAATAGACATCTGGATCAAAAAAAAAAAAAAAAAAGAAAGAAAGAAAGTGGCTGGACGTTTTGGTATTGGGTAGCTATAACCTAGGGCTTCCGAGGTGGCTGAGTGAGTAAAGAATCCTCCTGCAATGCAGGAGACACAGGAGACACAGATTTGATTCCTGGGTCAGGAAGATCCCCTGGAGGAGGGCATGGCAACCCACTCCAGTATTCTTGCCTGGAGAATCCCATAGACAGAGGAACCTGGTGGGCTGTAGTCCATAGTGTTGTAAAGAGTCGGATGCGACTGAAGTGATTGAGCACACATGCATGCATGCAGACATAACGTAAACCTTTTTTCCTATGTTATCTGCTAGGTGACCAGAAAAAAAGGTGAGATGATAATATGACGCTTTAATCTTACTTGTTTCAACTAATTTTGATAAGCAGTATACATAAAGATTGAATAAGGTGATACATATATAAAAAATCACTTTGTGCAGCTCAGTTACTCCTATTATTATTTTGTGAAAGGTATTATGATTAAATTTTAGTTCTGAATTGTGTTTACTAATATTGTGGGCTTTATATGTTAAAATAGGTAGAAGTCCTAGAAGTGCAGGTTGTTTTCCAGTCCTTAAGCCATGTCCCCATGGACCACAGCACATCAGGCTCTTCTGTCCTCCACTCTCTCCCAGGTCAGTTTAGTTCAGTTTAGTCGCTCAGTCGTGTCCGACTCTTTGTGACCCCCATGCACCGCAGCATGCCAGGCCTCCCATTCCATCACCAACTCCTGAAGTTTACTCAAACTCATGTCCATAGAGTCGGTGATGCCCTCCAACCATCTCATCCTCTGTCTCCCCCTTCTTCTTCCTCCCTCAATCTTTCCCAGCATCAGGGTCTTTTCAAATGAGTGAGTTCTTTGCATCAGGTGGCCAAAGTATTGGAGTTTCAGCTTCAACATCAGTCCTTCCAACAAATATTCAGAATTGATCTCCTTTAGGATGGACTGGTTGGATCTCCTTGCAGTCCAAGGGACTCTCAAGAGTCTTCTCCAACACCACAGTTCAAAAGCATCAATTCTTCAGTGCTCAGCTTTCTTCACAGTCCAACTCTCATATCCACACAGGACTACTGGAAAAACCAAAGCTTTGACTAGATGTACCTTTGTTGGCAAAGTAATATCTCTGCTTTTTAAATATGCTCTAGGTTGGTCATAGAGAAGGCAATGGCACCCCACTCCAGTACTCTCGCCTGGAAAATCCCATGGACAGAGGAGCCTGGTAGGCTGCAGTCCATGGGGTCGCTAAGAGTTGGGCACGACTGAGCGACTTCACTTTCGCTTTTCACTTTCATGCATTGGAGAAGGAAATGGCAACCCACTCCAGTATTTTTGCCTGGAGAATCCCAGAGACAGAGGAGCCTGGTGGGCTGCCGTCTCTGGGGTCGCACAGAGTCGGACACGACTGAAGTGACTTAGCAGCAGCAGCAGCAGCAGCAGCAGGTTGGTCATAGCTTTTCTTCCAAGGACCAAGCATCTTCTAATTTCATGGCAGAAGTCTCCATCTGCAGTGATTTTGGAGCCCCCCAAAATAAAGTCTGTCACTGTTTCTATCGTTTCCCCATCTATTTGCCACAAAGTGATGGGATCAGATACCATGATCTTAGTTTTCTGAATGGTGAGCTTTAAGCCAACTTTTTCACTCTCCTCTTTCACTTTCATCAAGAGGCTCTTTAGTTCTTCACTTTCTGCCATAAGGGTGGTGTCATCTGCATATCTGAGGTCATTGATATTTCTCCCAGCTTGATTCCAGCTTTTGCTTCATCCAGCCCAGCCTTTCTCATGATGTACTCTGCATGTAAGTTAAATAAGCAGAATGACAATATACAGCCTTGATGTACTCCTTTTCTTATTTGGAACCAGTCTGTTGTTCCATGTCCAGTACTAACTGTTGCTTCCTGACCTGCATGCAGATTTCTCAAGAGGCAGGTCAGGTGGTCTGGTATTCCCATCTCTTTCAGAATTTTCCACAGTTTATCATGATCCACACAGTCAAAGGCTTTGGCACAGTCAATAAAGCAGAAGTAGATGCTTTTCTGGAACTCTCTTGTTTTTTTGATGATCCAATGGATGTTGGCAATTTGATCTCTGGTTCTTCTGCCTTTTCTAAAACCAACTTGAACATCTGGAAGTTCATGGTTCATGTATTGCTGAAGCCTGGCTTGGAGAATTTTGAGCATTACTTTGCTACCGTGTGAGATGAGTGCAATTGTGCAGTAGTTTGAGCATTCTATCTCCCAGAGTTCCCTGAAAACCATGTCCATTGAATTGGTGACTCTATCTAACCATCTCATCCTCTGCTAACTCCTCCTTTTGCCTTCAATCTTTTCCAGAATCAGGATCTTTTCCAACGAATTGGCTCTTCACATCAAGTGGCCAAGAACTGGAATTTTAGTTTCAGTGCCAGTCCTTCCAATGAATATTAAGGGTTGATTTCCTTTAGAATTGACTAGTTGGATCTCCTTACTGTCCAAGGGACTCTCAAGAGTCTTCTCCAGCACCACAGTTATTAATTCACAGGATTAATTCTTCAATGCTTAGCCTTCTTTATGGTCCAACTCTCACATCCATACATGACTATTGGAAAAACCATAGCTTTGATTATACAGACCTTTGTCGGCAAAGTGATATCTCTGCTTTTTGACATGCTGTCTAGGTTGGTCATAGCTTTCCTTCCAAGGAGCCAGTATCATTTAATTTCATGGCTTCAGTCACTGTCTGAAGTGATTTTGGAGCCCAGAAAATAAAATTTGTCACTGCTTCCACTTTTTTCCCCTTCTATTTGCCATGAAGTGATGGGACCAGTTGTCATGATCTTAGTTTTTTTAATGTTGAGTTTCAAGTCAGCTTTCTTTCTCTCTCTCTCTTTTTTTTCAGAAAAAATGAAAAAGAAGTGCAGGTAAAGTGTCTGAAATTAGGAAATGCACAAAATCACACGATAATGCACTCAAAAAAGTTGAAAAGAACAAATCAAAGATATATTTTCTGCCCCATGCTGGAATGGAAAGTAAATTTAGCATAATAGGATTTGGGACACGAAATGTATTTATCATGCCCAGATACAGAGCTGATGAGTGTGAATTTTTTTTTTTTAATAAACAGAATAAATGTCAGGACAGATAAATCTGCCACAAAAGCAAACAAAATCTCTTCATAAATAGCAAATCGCATGGAGCCACGGCCATCCTGTTTTTTGTCAACTTGCATAAACCTTTCTTTTATCTGTCCTCAGCTCAAAATCACCCACATCCATCATCCTGAGGTCAAACCAGATTTTCTGGTTGTGTAGAAGTCCAAGACAAAACTTATTAACGATTCCCGGGGGTTGATCAGCTGGCACTGCAAAGCTCATAGTTTCAGAAGTGAAACGTTATCACGGCCATTTCCTTAAGCATATTGCTGCCTTTAAAGATTATTTTGCATACTTGTTTGAACAGAAGTTTAATTTAATTTACAACCTAATGACTTTGTGTCCAGAACTATCAGACAGTAGACAAATCTTCACAGGCAACAGCTTTCACAGAGGATTTGGAAAAAAATTAAGTAAGATGAGAATGAGATACAGAATTAGAATACAAGGGGGCACAGGAGAGGGAAAAGGGGATAGGCTGTGGAGTCTTGTGGTGGTGGTTTAGTCGCTCAGTCATATCCAACAAAATGCAATCCCATGGACTGCAGCCCACTAGGCTCCTCCATCCATGGCATTGCCCACTGGAGTGGGTTGCCATTTCCTTCTCCAGGGGTTTTTCCTGACACAGGGATTGAACCTGAGTCTCCTGCACTGGCAGACAAGTCTTTACTTACTGAGCCGCCAGGGAAGCCTGAGGAGTCTTGTACACTCATTCAAATTCTGTCTCAGTTACTTTTCAGTGACGTAAACCTTAGACAAGCTATGCGACCTTTCAGAACTGCAGTTTCCTCGTGTAATAAACCAGGAACGATCTGCCAACTTTTCAGGCTATTGGGTCTTCAGTGAGGTTACTTATGTTAATCACCTGATGTGTTCTGGGTACCTAGTATATGGTCCCAGATTACCTGAGAAGATTCAGTTTCCTGTGGGGAATGGGGGAAGAAAGAAAGGAAAGGATCAAGTAGGCTTAGATATTTATGGCAAGGCCTTTTGATTTGCTGAAGAGGTGATTTTAACTTTTATGTTATATTATGGCATAGCCAATTAACAATGTTGTGATCGTTTCAGGTGGACGGCAAAGGAACTCGGCTATACATATACATGTATCCATTCTCCCCCAAACTCTGCTCCCATCCAGGCTGCCATGTAGCACTGAGGTGAGTTCCATGTGCTATACAGTAAGTCCTTGCTGGCTATCCGTTTTAAATATAGCAGTGTGTACATGTCCATCCCAAACTCCATAACTATCCTGTCCTGCAACTATAAGTTCGTTCTCTAAGTCTGTGAGTGTGTTTCTGCTTTATAAGTAAGTTCATTTGTATCATTTCTTTTACGATTCCATATATAAGGGATGTCATACAATATTTGTCCTTCTCTGTGATGAGGTTCTTTTTGACTTTCCATGGGTGGTGACCCTGCCGGAAGCTTCTCGCTCCTGCTGTCACTCTCGATGATATGGGGCCCTGTCCCATGGTCATCGCTCCGAGAAGCCCCTTCCACACACACTCGGACATTGTTCTCTCTTCTTTCCAACTAGGGGAGTGCAGAGACTGTCCAGCATCCCAGGAATCATGTGGTGAGAGCCCCATAGTGGGAAAATATTGATTCTGAATACTCTCCAGTGGGAGAGTTTAGGATGCACAATCTAAACAGAACTTAGGCAACAACTGCAGGTTTCCTTTCTTACAGGTATTTTCAAGGGGAACTGACAGTGGAGTGGAACAAAGCTGAGGGTGGGGAAATGATGGATTTGCCTTTATCCCCACTTTCTAGCCCACCTTTTCTTTCAAGCTTTCTGGCCTCTTAGACCAGAGACCACACCTTCACATCCAGGTCCCAGGCTCCCCAGTTCTTCCCTTTCTACTTGGAGCCAATTAAAACTCCCACAGGATCAGCCACCCATTACAAGGATGGCGTTTGATTAATTTATTCACACTAAGGAATAACGGTTGATAGTGAATGTGATGTTCATTCCTGAGTGGATCTGAGTTTTTAAAAGGAAAACATCCCTAGGTACTTTTGGCTTGCACGTCCCTTCAGATGAGGCTGAAATGTCACCTCCTCTGTCTGGACCATGGCCAGTTTTAGTTAAATCTCAGAAAATGTTCCACAATGCAAAGATTTATGAACCATGAATGAATGGTTAGTGAAATCATGCATTCAACTAGTCATTTATTCATCAAAGTGCTTGTCTGCACTTTAGGCATTGTATGGGGGTGCTACAGTGGGTCTGTAAAACCCCAGTTTGCCTGAATTTTTAGCCTTATTTTCCTTTTATAAACTATTTTTATTATTTGTTTGGCTGCAATGGGTCTTAGTTGCTGCACACAGGATCTTTCATTGTGGCACAAGGGCTTAGTTGCTCTTCAACATGTGGGATCTTAGTTCCCTGACCAGGGATTGAACCTGTGTCCCCTGCATTGGAAGACAGACTCTTAACCACTGGACTACCAGGGAAGTCCCAGTTTTGTTTTTCTTGATGCACATCTTAAAAAAATTTTTTTTTGGTTGTGCCATATGGCATGTGGGATCTTAGTTCTCTGACCAGGAGTCGAACCTGCAACCCCTGCATTGGAAGCATGGCATCTTAACTACTAGATTGCCAGGGATGTCCCTCTTGATGCACATCTTACAAAGGAGATGGGTCATCTACAATCTAAGCTGGGTAGCTGACACTTCTGAGAATTTCCCCCTATGAACTCTGTCCATGAATAATTCTATTAGCATATCCTTTTGCTATTAATTTTCCTCATTTTCAACTCTTACTACACGAGCATGTATGACACTTTTAAAGACAGCAATGGAACTTTCTGTAGGATCTTGGCAATTTCCCTGTTTCCATCCTGCACATGTACAACTACCCAGCAGCTGCAAACAGTAAACAGTATCACCTCCTGCTCTGTTTCTTAAACCTGCTTCTGACATTGCTGCATCATGATGAATCTGCCCACAATCTTCACAGTCCAAGAAAACAAAACCTATTTTACATTAAAAATACATAAGCAGCATGATTTTATAACCACTAAGATTTGCATCAGTGCTGGAAACTGGAGTTCCATTTCATCTTTATAAGATACTCTGGCCTGACATGATCAGAATTAAGGTAGGTGATAATACTGGCCATTCCTCTGTACAACCATGTATCATATGGCTTCAGTCTTCCCTTACACAGATGTTTTGGCCCTGAGGACAATGGGGTTTGTGCCAAGAGTCTCATGGTGGGAAAACTATACTTGGGATTCCTGAGAATTCTTCAGTGTAACCCAATCTTAAAATGCATGTAATGAGTCGCTGCTGTTGAAAGTTAATTTTCTGCCAACAGAGTGCAATCTACACTAAAGAGACTAAACTTAAAGACACAGAAACAGGGCTACCTCCAGCATTGGTGTCGATAATTATTTATGAGCAAAGCAGTGGAAGCGGTAAAATGTAATGGAAAGAACATGGACTTTGAGGTCAGAGGCAGTTCCTTCCATTCTTACTATCTGATACTGGTCCTGTGTAACTTCTCTAGGCCTCAGTGATATCATCTGTAAAATGGGGGTAGTGGTGAGGATTAAATAAAATAATGTGTATCAAATTATTCATATTTCAAATATGCACATCCATATTTCCTGCCCATGTTTGGGGCTGTGATTCCTGTGATGCCTAGTGGGAACAGGTGTGGTAGGTGCTTATCAGGGTGTGATAGAACAGGGGAGGATACCCAAGGTTCACAGGTATGAGGAGCATTAGATAGGTGGGCTGAGACTTACTGGTTCTGAGTTCTGTCTCCTTCCTGCCACACTCTATACATTCCTCTATTAAAGCACAATCATATTTATTATGATTGCCAGTGTTTTTGCCTCCTCAATAGACTTGAAGCTCCTTCAATGCCTTGCTTTTTCATCTCTGTAGTCCCAGTGTCTGGCACTGTTGGGAGAATGAATGAAATAACTTAGGTTTTTGTATTTGGGTAGATTAGCCATCTGTGGTTATTTGCTACTGAGGATGTTCTAGAACAGTAGAAGCTGAATCTGGCCCTTTGAGAGATGCTTAGAGAACTTGTTCTCCATCCCTGTCCTTTCCTCCCCTTTCCAAGCCTAATGAACAATGAAGATGAAAAATAATAGGATTTGTTTGGGTGTTGAGTTTTGCATTTATCACCTCCCTTTATTTATTGTTCATGTGTTTTTACTTATTTCTTTTTCATTATGGAGATGTCTGTTTTCCTCTCTTTCTCTAGAGAGAGGCTATAGTGAGAATGCACATTTAAATTGCTTTTTTTTATTTTTCGGTGTCCTATGATACTATATAGCGTGGCGGGCTACAGTCCATGGGGTCACAAGAGTCGGGCACGACTTAGTGACTAACTACCACATGATACTATGTTTTTAGACATGGTGAGTGTGTCTTTTTACTTGGATAATGAGAATCTCTCCATTAAGAGATGCTGGGAGTCATCACACAGAATAGCTGTGAAGGATTTTCAAACGTGAAATATGATACAGTACTGGTGCTATGGTACTAATATTCTCCCTCTCCCCTGACGAGCACGTGGTGCTTCCGGTCAGATGCTGGGGAAGCCCTACAGAGCGTATACTCCTTATTGTGCTGTACAGCTCTCAGAAGTAATCCAGAACATTTCCCTCAGGTTACAGATCCTGAGTAGATTTTCCAAGTCCCAGAGTTAGTGTTATACAAACTGCAATTTGTGAATCCCAAATTTCATAAGAGCAGTAGCAGCAGCAGATGGAGAAAATACATTTCTAATTCATTTAAAACCCGCTCCAAGAAATGAGTTCTCCCTGTACTCTTCACACTGTTATTTTTCTATATGTCTCTTCTATGCCTTCTAAATAAAATAATTATGAAGGAGAGAGACTAGCTTATGCTTCCCTCTGCTGAGAGGCAGCAGCAGTTTATGTTCTGTGGTCTTACTGGGGAAACATAATAGGAGTCTCTATTACTGAGGGACAAGGAGTTTAATTTTGTTGTTTTGCAAATCTGAGGCACAGGGATAGCAAGTGGCTAGGTATAATTTACCACCACATTTCTTACTTTAAAATGTATAGCTGTGTCAGAAGTAATAGTCAGTTTGAGTCAAAGGCTGAAGGAATGACTTCAGCCTTGGTCCTCCATTAATTTTATGTATAAAGCAAAGTTTTAGTAGCTTCTTAAAAAAAAACCCACCTTTTATAATCATGACTGTGATTATAGGTAAGTAAAAAAATTGACTGACTGGAAATCATTCAAGAAATCTTTATTAGGACAAGAAGTGAAAATGTTAGTGCCTCAATCATGTGCAAATCTTTGTGACCCCTGAACTGTAGCCCACAAGGCTCCTCTGGCTGGAATTCTCCAGGCAAGAATACTGGAGTGGGTTGCTGTGGCCTCCTCCAGAGGATCTTCCTGACCCAGGGATGGAACCCAGGTCTCCTGCACTGCAGGCAGATTCTTTACCATCTGAGCCACCATTATTAGGAGATGGTCACAAAACACCTGATAAAAGTGTAAAGGCTCTTTTCTGAAATAGCTTAAAATCTGGGAGATGAGATAGACTTTATTTGTTGGGTGAATCTTCCAAAGAAAGCTCTTCTGGGAATCAGGACACAGGGTGAGGAAGACCTGTGATGAGTTGGTTCCCTCCCTCCCATCTATTTCTGCTTCCTTCTGTGGAGAGAAGAAGCCCAAGGCCCTGGCCAAGGTCTGGGTTTCAGAGTTGGACTTCATTGAGTGAGAGGAGTTGGGGCCAGGATTGGGTTGGGTACTGTCTGTGGGCAGAAGTAAAATAAGATCCAAGAGGCATGACTGGCTAAGTTAGAGAATAAAGCATTTAGGAAAGTAGAGCTTGAGATATCCCTGGAGCGACACTTTGCCCTGGAAAGACACCCTGAGTTCTGCCTGTGTGCAGGGGGCGTGGTACATCCACTCATCCAGTTCAGAGTCTCTTGATCGGAAGCCCTCCTCCTGTTCTTGGCTAGACATTGGGCCCATCTTCTGATATGCTCAACAAGGGTAACTGTTTGAAACTGGACTATCCAAGAAAGTCAGGAATTAGTTCAGGCCCTCACCTGTGCAAAAAGACTAAATTTATTGTCATTTAGTAACATTTTCTCTACTAAACTTATGATGTCACTTGGTAAATTTTTCTCTACTAAACTTAGATGTCATTTGGTAAAATTCTCTATGTGTTTTTAACAATATTTTCCACCTCTTAGTTCTTAGAAGATTGTTCACTAAGTAGTCAAGATCTATCATGAGTCTGACCAACTTTCAGATATACAAAACTGGGTAGGATGTGATAGTAGGTTGTATTGTTTCAGACAAGCAGGTCATTCTGGGGTGGAACGGGGTATTTGCTAATGCTGCGGTGTCCTTCCAAGGTCCACAGTCAGGTCCTCAGCTCCCTTACTTGGTGGCTCAGAAAACAGTTACAGATAGGAGATTCTCATGAGGCTGGATTAGGGCATCCTTCATAATCCCCTTTCACTAATACAGATCAAGCAGAAGCAGAAGGTGTCCTTTGTCCTGGAGAGCTTGCCTGTGGAAGCAAAATGCTTTTGGCATGGGACAGATTCTCCTGCCTAAGCAGATCTAGCTGGTGGAACATGTGCCACTCCTGGAAAATGAGTGGCCAGTGTCTGTTTCGTGTGACCTTGGTTAAGCCATGAGATTATTCTTTTGTCTCTCTTCAGTGCCACTGGATAGCTATTGATTAATATTTACTGAGTGTTCACAATGTGCCGGCTGCCACTGTGATGAAAGCTGATTATCTGTTGAAATTGCTGCTATTTTGTTTGGCTGACAGAGTTTGGGCTATTTGAAACTTTCTGAGGCAGTTGGGAAGGTCATTGCCAGGGGAAGTGCTAAGGGCAATTACCTCCCAGCGGTGGGGGCAGCTCTGGGCTTTGTGGGGATAAGCCAAATGAGCTCAGAGTGCAGGAAGCTCTGCTCCATTCCAGAAGGAACCTGCTTTGGGGAAAGGATCGCTTCTGAGCAAAGAAAAATAGCTAATGAGGATTTATGCTTCCCAGAGAGATGCATGCTTTATGTCCAGCTCCCTCCGGGAGACACACGGTCTAGGAAAGAAAGAGATTTTTTGAGGTAGAACTTTTGGCTGAGAGCCAGAAGGTTGTCACAGGAATGCTGTGCCTGGTTCTCATCCACTTCTGTTTTATTTACTCTTCTCTGTGGTATGTGAGAAAGAGACAGATAGACTAAGAACAGCCTTTAGGATAATAGGAAAGTGATGAGATTTCTGAGGTGCAGCAAGTCCCCAGATTCTACACGGTGATGATGCACACTGAGGAGAGGGGTGGGGCTTAGGAGGGCAGGGCACAAAGATTAGGAGCAAGGGAAGACGCTCACAGGGCTTCCCAGGTGGTGCAATGGTAGAGAATCCAACTGCTAATGCAGGAAATAGGGGTTTGATCCCTTGATTGGGAAGAGCCCCATCCAGTTGAAGAAAACGGCATGGCAACCCACTCCAGTATTCTTGCCTGGAAAATCCCATGAACAGAGGAGCCTGGTGGGATACAGTCCAAAGAGTCACAAAGAGTCAGACACAACTGAAGAGACTGGGGTTGTATACACGAAAAAGCTCACAGGCTGTCTTTGTAGATAAGCACAACCACATACAAATAAATACCTTAAAAGGAATATATTTTTCTTTTAAAAAGCTTAAACAATATTTTAAGATACATGAAATTTAGCAATTAAAATTATTTCTGATATAGGGAAAGAGAATTTGTGAGATATGAAGGTAGAGAAGCATAATTTTTTTTTATTCTTCTAAAACAGCCCTAGGTTTGGGAGATGGGTTTTGATGGTACTCCAAGTTGCAACGTTGATGTCTTTAGTCAGAATTAGAAAAATACCAGGGAAAATAGATTAAAATGTGAGGAGAAAATTTTTCTGGCAGCACAGTCTACCTAAAATCATGCATATTTAGAAATAACCCTACTTACCATCTCAGAATTCAATTAAAATTTCAAAATTGTAGCAGAAGAAATTACTATTCAGAGATGAGCTTTGTGATAATATGTGTAAATGAAAAAGTAAAAAAAAAAACAACAGGAGGAAGAGAGTATGGAAAAGATGGGAATGGAGGAACAGAAATTGCAATGGAAAAGTATTTAAATTATAATGAGGATGTAACTACTGACACTGTATAAATAAAAAAATAAAGTAGTATGATGTACATTTTAATGCCAATAATATTGAATACTAAGATAAAATGGATAATTTCCTTTAAAACAATGAAATGCCAAAATGACTCAAGGAGAAGTTGAGTGTCTGAATGCACCAACCACCATTTAAAAATTTAAATCAGTAAACAGAAGCCTAACTTTGCTCCAAACACACAAAGCCACAATGATTTTACATGTGATGCTTAACAAATCCTTAGGAACAAATAATCTGTTTATCACAGAAACCATTTTAAAGAATCGGAAAAGACAAAGCTACCCAACTCATCTGGCTAACAAATAAAAGTGTAAAGAAAATACAGAAAAATTATAGACTAATCTCACTAATGAATATGAATGTAAAATTCTTAAAATATTAGCAAATTAGTTCAGCAGTATGACTAAGGAGAATTTAGTCAAGGAATGCAAACATATAAAGACTTAAACATAAGACACAACATCATAAAACTCCTAGGAGAGACTATAGGCAAAACATTCTCTGACATAAATCATAAAAATGTTTTCTTAGGTCAGTCTCCCAAGGCAATAGAAATAAAAATAAACTAATGAGACATAAACAGACTTACAAGATTTTGCACAGTAAAGAAAACCATAAACAAAAGGAAAAGACAACTTATGGACTGGGGGAAAGTATTTGCAAATGATGCAACCAAAAGAACTTAATTTCCAAAACAACAACAAAAAGGAGATAACCCAGTTGGAAAATGGGCAGAAGACATACATAGACATTTCTCCAAAGAAGACATTTGTGTGTCAGTTGCTCAGTCATGTCACTGGTGTGGGTTGCCATTCCCTTCTCCAGGGGATCTTCATGACCCAAGGATCTTGCCTGGGTTTCCTGTATTGCAGCTGGACTCTTTACCATCTGAGCCACCAGAGAAGTGAGGTCAAAGAAGAGATATAGATGGCCAATAAAGACATACAGATGGCACAGGAAAAGATGATCAACATCACTACTTATTAGAAAAGTGGAAATCAAAACTACAATGAGGTACCACTTCACACTGGTCAGAATAGCCATCACTAAAAAGTCTACAAATAACAATGCTAGAAAAGGTGTGGAGGAAAGGGAACCCTACTACACTATTAGTGCAAACATAAACTGGCACAGCCACTATGGAGAACAGTATGGGGGTGCCTCCGAAAACTAAACTAAAGTTGCCATATGATCAAAGAATCCCACTCCTGGGTATATATCTGGACAAAACTATAATTCAAAAGATACATGCACCCCAGTGTTCATAGCTACACTATTCACTCTAGCCAAGACATGAAAGAACCTAAAAATCCATTGACAGATGAATGGATAAAGAAGAGGTGTCATATATATATAGAGAGATACACACACATACACACTCACACACACATTGGAATACTACTCAGCCATAAAAAAGAACAAAATAATGCTATTTGCAAGAACGTGTATGCAACTAGAGATTATCACACTAAGTGAAGTAAGTCAGAAGGAGAAAGACAAATACCACATGATATCACTTATATGTGGAATCTAAAATAAGACACAAAAGACCTCCCTGGCAGTTCAATAGTGAAGACTTCGTGATCCCTGGTTGGGGAGCTAAGATCCCACATGCCTCATGGCCAAAAAACTAAAACATTAAACAGAAGCAATACTGTAACAAATTCAATACAGATTTACAAAATATGACACAAATCAACCTGTCTGTTAAACAGAAATAGACTCACAGAAAGAGCAGACTTGTGGTTGCCAAGCGGGAGGGGTGAGAAGGACGGATGGACTGGGAGTTTGGAGTTAGTAGATTCAAACTATTACACATAGAATGGATAAAGAATAAAATCCTACTGTATAGCACAGGGAACTATTCAGTCTCTTGGGATACATCATAATGGAAAGGACTATAAAAAGAATGTACAACTATGTCTGGCTGAGTCATTTTGTTGTGCAGTGGAAATTAACATAGCATTGTAAATCAACTATATCTCAATAAAATTAAAAAAGGGACCATGGAACTGAGGGCTTCAAAGCTTTAAAAAAGGAATGCAAACATAGTTTATATCTATTTAACTAGTTAATATTTATTCATATTAATGAAATATAATAAACAGATTAAAAGAGATTATGTCATGAAACATGATCATATGAGTAGACACTGAAAAAAACTGATAGCATTTGATACTCATTTAGTATTAAGGATTCTTACTAAACTACAAATAAAGAGAAACTTAAAAATAATCTCTTTAAAACAACATTCTAAGTTAATCTATAGCAATGCAATGACAGTCAAAATCCTAGTAGAGATTCTCGTGATATACTGCAAGTTGATCTTAAAATTCTCACAGAAGAGCAAAAGATTAAGAAGAGTTATGGGATGAAATATACAGCATAAGGAATATGGCCAATGATACTGTAACAACTTTTATGAGAACAGATGGTTATTAAACTTATTATGGTGATCATTTTACAATGTATTTAAATGCTGAATCACTCCATTGTACACCTGAAACTAACATAATATTGTATGTCCACTATTATTTCAATAAAGAAAAAGAAGAGCTAAGGTAAGTTTGAAGTACAAAAAATAGTTGGAGTTGCCATTGTTATGAAGCCTTCCTTGGTAACTAAGGCATGTGATGGTGATATGGGGTAGATTAAAAAGTATCAGTGAAACAGCATAGACAGCCCAGAAACAGCCCCACATATACATAAAAATACTAATGAGAACATTCCGTATAGCATGAGAAACTCTACGTAATACACTGTGGCAACCTGAACGGGAAGAAGTCCAAAACGGAGGGGATATATGTATATATGCATGGCTGATTCATTTTGTTGTACAGTAGAAACTAACACAACATTGTAAAGCAACTATGCTCCAATAAACATTAGTTAAAATACATATATGATAGAGATTATATTGCAATCTGTGTGGAAAAAATAAAATCTTTAATAAAAGTGGAAAATTAATAGATTCCTATTTCCTAATATACACAAATTCCAGAGGGACCAAGGATTTAAATGTAGGGAGTAGAAACTTTAAAACTTTTAGAAAGTAACACAGGAAATTGTTACTCTCAGTGTAGGGAAATATTTCCTAAATAAGACAACAGAAGCATAAGTCATAAAGGAAAATATTAATAAACTGAACTACCTTAAAATCCAAAACCTCTGACAAAACTTTAAGATTCTTAATCATGGGAGACAGCTCTAGAGTCTTATCAACCCAGAGAAGAAGTTGAGAGGAATCTACTTAACAAACTTTACTAAAATAACACTTCTCTTCCATTATTTTTCTTCATACGCTTACTTTTCCGTAGTTTCTTCTCCCTAAAAACCTAAACCCCTTTTCCTTTGTCTGGTCACTTCTCTACAAATTCACTGTTCTTTGTCAAGACATTCAGTTCAGTTCAGTTCAGTCACTCAGTTGTGTCCGACTCTTTGCGACCCCACGAATTGCAGCACGCCAGGCCTCCCTGTCCATCACCAACTCCCAGAGTTCACTCAAACTCACGTCCATTGAGTTGGCAATGCCATCCAGCCATCTCATCCTCTGTCGTCCCCTTCCCCTCCTGCCCCCAATCCCTCCCAGCATCAGGGTCTTTTCCAATGAGTCAAGACTTTGCATGAGGTGGCCAAAGTACTGGAGTTTCAGCTTTAGGATCATTCCTTCCAAAGAACACCCAGGGCTGATCTCCTTCAGAATGGACTGGTTGGATCTCCTTGCAGTCCAAGGGACTCTCAAGAGTCTTCTCCAACACCACAGTTCAAAAAGCATCAATTCTTTGGCACTGAGCTTTCTTCACAGTCCAACTCTCACATCCCTACATGACCACTGGAAAAACCATAGCCTTGACCAGACAGACCTTTGTTGGCAAAGTAATGTCTCTGCTTTTCAATATGCTATCTAGGTTGGTCATAACTTTCCTTCCAAGGCTTAAGCGTCTTTTAATTTCATGGCTGCAGTCACCATCTGCAGTGATTTTGGAGCCCCCAAAAATAAAGTCTGACACAGTTTCCCCATCTATTTGCCATGAAGTGATGGGACCAGATGCCATGATCTTAGTTTTCTGAATGTTGAGCTTTAAGCCAACTTTTTCACTCTCCTCTTTCACTTTCATCAAGAGGCTTTTTAGCTCCTCTTCACTTTCTGCCATAAGGGTGGTGTCATCTGCATATCTGAGGTACTGATATTTCTCCCAGCAATCTTGATTCCAGCTTGTGCTTCTTCCAGCCCAGCGTTTCTCATGATGTACTCTGCATATAAGTTAAATAAGCAGGGTGACAATATACAGCCTTGATGTACTCCTTTTCCTATTTGGAACCAGTCTGTTGTTCCATGTCCACTTCTAACTGTTGCTTCCTGACCTGCATACAGGTTTCTCAAGACATTACAAAGACTCAAATTTCTAACCACCCCTCTCTAAATTTTTTCCTTCATGCATGTGGGCTGCACGTGTTAATAAATTTTTTTTTCTTATTAAACAATTCCAAACAAGGGACTTCATATTATGAAAAAAAAAAAAGCACCAAGAGAAGACAACTGTGAGGCATAGAACCTTCAAAAATTTGTTACTGGAATTAGAAAGCAGGTCTACTAGTCAATAGAAAGAAGGCAACCTGATAGGGAAAAAGTATAGAATCAGTGAAAAGGCAATTCACAATATGGGAAATTCCCATGGTTTGTAAATACATTAGAAGATGCTCGACCATGGTAGTAATCTGAAAAAAAAAATGTACACACTCGCAAGATGTCATTTCACCCTCAGATTGGCCCAAATTAAGTCTTGATGATGCCACGTAGGGGAAAAGAAAGAGGAAAGGAAGTCCTCTTACATGACTGCTGAAGAGCTAGACAATGCAGGCATTTTGGAGAAGGATTTGGCAAGAATATAAAAGTGAAGAAATGGTGCCTTGTGACTCATAATTGCACTTCCAGGTGTACAATCTTGTACACGCATGTGCAGGAAGACAGCTATAGGAACACTGCAGCACTGTTGGTGATGACAGTGAGTTGGGAACAGTTTATAAGTCCATCAAGAAGAGATTAAAATCAATCCTGCCATATCTTCCAGTGGAACCCTACACAGCACTTAAAAAGGAACCTGTATGCAATGGTTAAATCTAAACAGGGTTACTTTAAATAATAGAGAGAAAGATAATCTAGGCAGTTGGTAACCTCTTGAGCTAGGAGAAGAGAGTGACCACAGTGGGATGCTTGTACTACTTTATTTCTTAGGAAAAAACAATCTGGAGGTGGCTAGCTTTGTGTAGGTTTCAGATGTTTTAAGTCAGAAAGAGAAAAACAATAATAGTATACTAAAGCGTATATATGCAACCTAAAAAATGGTACTGATGAACCTATTTGCAGGGAAGGACTGGAGACAGACTTGTGTCTTAGAGAACGGACAGAGAAGAGGGATGAATTGCGAAAGCACTGACATGCGTACACTCTGCTGTGCTCAGTCACTAGGCTCTGTCTGACCCTTTGCGACCCCATGGGCTGCTAGGTCCCTCTGTCCACTGGGATTTTCCTGGCAAGAATACAGGAGTGGGTTGCCATTTCCTCGTCCAGGGGATCTTCCCAGTCTAGCCATCAAACCCGAGTCTCTGGTGTCTCCTGCTTTGGCAAGCAGATTCTTTACCACTAAGCCACCTGGGAAGCCCTGACATATATACGCTACCATGTGTAAAACAGATAGCTAGTGGGAAGCTGGATATATGACACAGGGAACTCAGCTTGGAGGTCTGTGATGATGACGTAGAAGGGAGGGATTGGAGGGGTAAGAAGGATCAAGAAGGAGAGGATATATATATATAGTTATGAGTGATTCTTGATGTTGTACAGCAGAGATCAATACAACATTGTAAAGCAATTACCCTCCAATTAAAAAAAAAACTGAGAAGTGGGTAAGTTATGCTGTTCTTAGTTCTTTTTTATAGATCTGAAATAATAATAGAAACCAAAGCAAAGGAACAATAACCAACGAGTTGCTTTTATACAATTAAAGTACAAGGGCAGAATTTCTTGGGAGGTCCAGTGATTAAGACTCTGAACTTCCACTGTCAGGGTTTTGGCTGGATCCCTGGTCGGGGAACTAAGATTCCACATGCCATGTGACCTAAATAAATAAACGAATAACTAAATAAGTGGAAGGGAGAGCAAGGGGCAGTGAGTAAACCGAGAAGCTAATAGCATCCTTTTCATACTGTTCATGGGGTTCTCATTTGAATGCAGAGTTCCAAAGAACAGCACAGAGAGATAAGAAAGCCTTACTCCGTGATCAATGCAAAGAAATAGAGGAAAACAATAGAATGGGAAAGACTAGAGATCTCTTCAAGAAAATTAGTGATACCAAAGGAACATTTCATGCAAAGATGGGCACAATAAAGGACAGAAGTGGTATGGAACTAACAGAAGCAGAAGATATTAAGAAGAGATGCAAGAATACACAGAATTATATAAAAAAGATCTTCATGACCCAGATACCCATGATGGTATGATCACTCACCTAGAGCCAGACATCCTGGAATATGAAGTCAAGTTGCCTTAGGAAGCATCACTATGAACAAAGCTAGTGGAGGTGATGGAATTCTAGTTGAACTATTTAAAATCCTAAAAGATGATGCTGTGAAAGTGCTGCACTCTATATGCCAGCAAATTTGGAAAACTCAGCAATGGCTACAGGACTGGAAAAGGTCAGTTTTCATTCCAATCCCAAAGAAAGGCAACACTAAAGAGTCTTCATACTACCACACAATTGTACTCATCTCACACGCTAGCAAAGTAATGCTCAAAATTCTCCAAGCCAGGCTTCAACAGTACATGAATCATGAACTTCCAGATGTTCAAGCTGGATTTAGAAAAGGCAGAGGAACGAGAGATCAAACTGCCAACATCTGTTGGATCATCGGAAAAGCAAGAGAGTTCCAGAAAAACATCTACTTCTGCTTCACTGACTATGCCAAAGCCGTTGACTGTGTGGATTACAACAAACTGTGGAAAATTCTTCAAGAGATGGGAATACCAGACCACCTGACCTGCCTCCTGAGAAATCTGTCTGCAGGTCAAGAAGCAACAGTTAGAACTGGACACGGGACAACAGACTGGTTCCAAATAAGAAAAGGAGTACATCAAGGCTGTATATTGTCACTCTGCCTATTTAACTTATATTTCACATCATGTGAAATGATGGGCTGGATGACCACAAGCTGGAATCAAGATTGCTAGAAGAAACATCAGTAACCTCAGATATGCAGATGACACCACCCTTATGGCAGAAAGCAAAGAAGAACTAAAGAGCCTCTTGATGAAAGTGAAAGAGGAGAGTGAAAAAGTTGGCTTAAAGCTCAACATTCATAAATCTAAGATCATGGCATCTGGTCCCATCACTTCATGGGAAATAGATGGGGAAACAATGGAAACAGTGACAGACTTCTTATTTTGAGGGCTCCAAAATCACTGCAGATGGTGACTACAGCCTTAAAACTAAAAACCGCTTGCTCTTTGGAAGAAAAGCCGTAACCAACCTAGACAGCATATAAAAAAGCAGAGACATTACTTTGCCAACAAAGGTCCATCTAGTCAAAGCTATGGTTTTCCCAATAGTCATGTATGGATGTAAGAGTTGGACTATAAAGAAAGCTGAGCACTGAAGAATTGATGCTTTTGAACTGTGGTATTGGAGAAGACTCTTGAGAGTCCCTTGGACTGCAAAGAGATCAAACCAGTCAATCGCAAAGGAAATCAGTCCTGAATATTTATTGGAAGGACTGATGCTAAATCTGAAACTCCAGAACTTTGGCCACCTGATGCGAAAAACTGACTCATTTGAAAACACCTTGATGCTGGGAAAGATTGAAGGCAGGAGGAGAAGGGGATGACAGAGGATGAGATGCTTGGATGGCATCACCGACTTTATGGACATGAGTTTGAGCAAGCTTCGGGAGTCGATGATGGACAGGGAATCCTGGCATGCTGCAGTCCATGGGGGTTGCAAAGTCAGACACGACAGAGCAACTAAACTGAAGAGCATGCTTGCAGCCATATCAGTGAGGATATAAAGTGTCTGCATCCAGAAGGTCCTCAGTATGGACAGCAGGACATTCCCAAGGGAGGCTGGAGCCAGGGGGATGCCCAAAGGAGGACTGACAGCAAGAGAAATCTGCGTGTTGAACTGCCATTAGATCCTTGCTGGTGGCTGGCACCCCATTTAATTGCTGTGTATTATCACCACGTGGTGGCTTAATTTTCTTCCCAGTGCATTCCTTTTTTTTTTTTTTCAAAACCTGATGTTCTGAGATAAGGAAACACTTTGGTGCTTTGATCATGTATGGATGTGAGAGTTGGACTATAAAGAAAGCCGAGAGCTGAAGAATTGATGCTTTTGAACTGTGGTGTTGAAGAAGACTCTTGAGAGTCTCTTGGAGTGCAAGGAGATAAAACCAGTCAATCCTAAAGGAAATCAGTCTTGAATATTCATTGGAAGGACTGATGCTGAAGCTGAAACTCCAATACTTTGGCTCCAGATCAAGTGGACCATGTTCTCAGCCGTGTTCTCAGGCTCTCACATACCAGCCCTGATAGGGAACCCAGTTTCTCATCAGGATGTAAAAAGCGCTTGGAGATGGGAATGCCTTCCAGGCCCAGGTTAGTCATAACCAGGAGTGAATCAGGAGAGAGGCCTGGGGAAGAGGAAGACTCTGGGGAGTAGGGGGGATGGTGGGGAGCAGAGACAGTGTCTAAAGGCTGTGGTTACAAATTCAGCTGACTGCTGCCACAGGAAATGAGGGTGTCTTCAGATTCTCCAATTCAAAGGAAGCCAGAAATATAGATTTTTAAAAAGTGACATTTCCTGATTTTTAAATATTCCAAGATCAAATCAGTCAATCCTAAAGGAAATCTAGGACAGGAAAGCCTGGCGTGCTGCAGTCGATGGGGTTGCAAAGAGTCAGACATGACTGAACAACAATGAAATGTTCCAAGTAATTCAAACATTTCTTAAAATACTGTGTAGGACAAGACAACAACAACAAAACATAAACAAGCTGCTCCCTGGGGATCTCTGCCAGCAGACCATCTTGTTTGGAATCCAGAGAATGCAGTGGGTCCTGCGGTCTCATTACTGCCCCCTGTGGCAGAGGACCCCTGAGTGCAGGGCAGTGATGAACACACGCACACACACACACACACACACATACACACACTTGGCCCTTGAGAACTGCTACAGTGAAGATGGGACGAGTCAGCTCTGTGTAATCCAAACAGGACCACGTAATGAGTTGGGATGGTCACCTAGAGATGACCCAAGTTCTCCCTTGGCAGTAAGTCCCTCCTCATCCCCTCACTCACTTTCATTCCATGGGGGACCCCGGAAGGCATGTGAACTTTTATAACAGCTTATCGCAAACGGAGAACCCGAGGGCCAGAGAGATAAAGGTGACAGGTACATGGGCGAAATCATCGCCGGCTGTGGAGGAAACCGATGAGAGCGCTGATGGGCACAAGTGTGGCTCAGGTTCTAAAGGACACCTGAGTGCCTTACTACATTTTTTTTTCTTTTAAGAAGAGAATACTGCAGCATTAGAAGAAGAAATTTAGAATTGTTATGGAACTGCTCTCATTCGCAGCTATAAAAAGGAATGTACATTTCCCCAGCCTACTGAAATGATAACTCTGGGTTTTATTTTTGGAAAAAGTACTTTTCATCTTGTAAAAAATTAATGGCCTTTGAGTGACAGGGAAGCTCCCAGTGGTTTTCACTGGCTCTTCTCAGATGCAGCAGAAGGTGGAGGTAAAGACTAGTGCCTCCCCTCGCTCGGAGGGTGGACTGGGGTCAGAGAAAATGCTCCACTCCATATTCTGGGTGCTTGTACTTAACAAACACAGGGTTTTTTCTCAGAACCTCTCTGAGCTGGGGGCAGAGCAAAGGTAACCAGAGTTCTGCATAATACTGCTAATGTTAACAATTAATTTCAATTTTTGTTTTTGGCTGAGGCACATGGCATGTGGGATCTTAGTTCCCACAGCAGGGATCAAACCTATGCCCCCTGCATTGGAAACTTGGAATCTTAACCACTGGACCACCAGGGAAGTCCTGACAATCGACTTCTGTGCAGTTGTGATTGTCAGTCTACAGATGTTTGAGTGTCTTCATTATTTTTCCTTCTGAAATTTGAAAGAAGCAGAGATTTCTTTCTATCTGAAGCAAATCTAAAATAATCACACATCTGATTATGAACAGAAGACTTAGAATGGGGCTTCTTGAATTTGACTGTGCATGGAAATCATTTGGGAATCTTGTTAAAAGTACAGATTCTGATTCTGTGTCCATGGGTGGGTGGACCTGAGATGCTGCAAAGCTATGGAGCTTCCAGGTGATGCTGCTGTTCCCGGTCCATTGCGGGAACTTTGAGGAGCAAGAGTCAAAGCTAAGAGGGCGTGGATGGGAGGCAGAAGACGAAGCTGCCTTATTTTTTTTCCCCCTTGGAAGATGGGCCTCTCCTATCCTTGCCTGGGAAGATAATCTGTCATCTGAGCCTTGTGGCAGGAGGTCCCTAGCTGGGTTGTGGTTGATGATGCAGCAAAGGCCCAGCAGGAGCAGTGTGTTCCTCTGCGGAAAACCGCAGTGCCATCCACATTGTTCTCTGAAGGGGCAGCTCGGGAGGAGGTGAGCCTAAGATTAGAGGTTCTCCCTAGAAAGAAGCTCCACAGGCTCATGAAAGCACCAGCTGTGTGTTTGCTGGGACGTTGTGATGGGTTAGGTAAATGAGAGACAGGAGGAAAATTCTGCTTGTCTGTTCCAAAATTTTGCCTCATTGCAGACTGAGTGGAGTGGAATGAGGCCCACAGTGCCAGGCCTTTTGGCCCAAGGCCCTGGCACACAGATGGTGTCCCTGTTGGGCCTGCCCCCTCCTATATGTGACTTGGAGGTGATGAGGGTTTCTGGGCCCCAAACAACCGTGACAGATGTTGTTTGGTTCTAGAAGCCGAATAAGAGCCTCATCCATGATGTAAACATTTCACCTGCTTGTCTGGTCTTGTCGTGGTTCTGTTGTTCATTTGGTTAGTTGTGACCGACTCTTTTCAACCCCATGTGCTGTGGTCCACCAGGCTCCTCTGTTCATGGGATTTCCCAGGTAAGAATACTGGAGTGGGTTGTTATTGCTGTTCAGTCACTCAGTCGTGTCGGACTCTTTGCAACCCCATAGACTGCAGCATGCCAGGCTTCCCTGTCCTTCACCATCTCCTAGAGCAGGTAGCCATTCCCTTCTCCAGGGGATCTCCCTGACCCAGGGATCAAACCTGGGTCTCCTGCACTGCAGGTGGATTCTTAACCATCTGAGCCACCAGGAAGCCCTGTCACGGCTCTACCTCTGAACAACTTTCTTCCTCCAGGTCTAGGCATCTACCTTGCCATGTTTGAGATGATAGACTATGTACTTATTTATTTTTGGCTCTGCTGTATCGTCACGGCTGCATGCGGGCTTACCCTAGTTGCACTGTGCGGGCTTCTCATTGTGGTGGCCTCTCTTGTGAAACACAGACTCTAGGATGCTTGGGTGTCAGTAGTTTGTGGCACATGGGCTTAGTTGCTCTGAGGCTAGAGGCATCTTCCTGGACCAGGAACTGAACCCATGTCCCCTGCATTAGCAGGTAGATTCTTATCCACTGCAGCACCAGGGAAGTCCAGAGATGATAAACTTTTGGTGGGTTGGGGCTGGGGTGCACTCCCAAGGCTGGGCTTGTCTGCTATTCAGGTATGGTGGGAGGGGAGAAGCTTTAGTTACAGACTTGGGTGGAAACTGTACTTGCCGATAGTCTATCAGGATGTCCCAGTGGGCGAGTTGCACTCAGGGCCACCTCAGACAGGCTGAACTTTTGTTCATCAATGGTTGGAACAGAATGGAGCCTTGTACTTCATTTGAAGATATCTTCAACAGCTGTGGAATGCCTCCAACTAGTCCTGCTCACCCTGGCAAAGTCACATTACCTAAATAATTTGGGGCAGTGCTGAAGACTTTTTTAAAAAATGAGAATTATACAAATTACACAAACTAAAGGGGAAAAAAATTAAAGACAATGTTTAACAGACAAAAGAGCAAATAACCTGAATTCATTTGTAAATTGAGGATATGACTGAACATGCACAGGCCAGTCCACACTTGCCCACTGATGCTTCTTCTGGAAATAAGGAAAAGGCTATATGCGCTAGGTCTAGCTCATGGAATACCAAACTGGTCAAAACTGCAGGCAACATATTATCTATCAGTAAACAGGAGTTTCAGGAGACTTTCTTGGTGGTACAGGCTTCCCTGGTGGCTCAGATGGGAAAGAATCTGCCTGCAATGAAGGAGACCCGGGTTCAATTCCTGGGTTGGGAAGATCCCCTGGAGAAGGAAATGGCAACCTGCTCCAGGGTGGTGGTCCCTTGTATTTGTGTCTCTTGGTCACAAATAAATGAAGCAGCCCCAACCTGCACGGCGTATGGTTCTCCCGCCTATGGAGGGAGAGGAAATGTCTACACTGAAGCGCTGGCCATTCTGGATCATTTTGAAGTGCAGATTTTAATGAATGAGGGTTTTGAAGATAAAGGTTGTTACCAACACCCCTCGAGTGGCATCGTGGGATGTGGAAGTGACTGGAGGGCTCTAAGAAGAGGACAGAACTTGATCTGGGTTAAGCCAAGCATGGGTATTAGCCAGTTCAGGACACACAGCTGAGCTTATGTGATCCACTCAGCCAAAGAACTCTTACTGAGCTCCTACCATGTGCCTGGGGAGGTGCTGGGAATTCAAAAAGGACATGCAGACACAGTCTATATGTGGAGGAGACATGACCCTTTAAATAGATGCAGAAGAGAGCTGGCCCACGTGGAGAAAAGTAAAAGTTGTGGTCAGTGCTAAGCTAACCCTTTTGCACATTTTTGAAGATTCTATGCCAAGACAGCCTTTGCTCCTTGATAGTTGAATTTCTTTGTGCTAATAAGATAAGGTTAGATCCAAGTTGAAGACCACATTTTGACTCTACGTTATATTTTTCATGGCAAGATAAAAGTTTCTGTTTTGAAAAACTGTTCTGTTCCATGTAGAATGTCTTGCTGTAATTAACTATTATATACCACTCAGGACAATTTACAAGTGACAGTCATTTTCAGGGCAGAAATAAGAGTCACAGACACTTCCACAAATTATAAATGAAATAGAAAGACTTGCTTTCAGTTTTTTTTTCCCCCCAAATGAAAGCTGATTAACATTCAAATACCAATCAAGGGACTCTACCGCCACACACTCGATAACCACACCCCATTTGCACTGATGAAGGAAAGGAGAAAACTGTAAATGATGCACATCAAAGAAAGCCAGTGAAAGAGATCTACCTTTGAAAGGCTGATGGAGGGTGATGTTTGGAATGGGGGCTTTCTGACAGAGCTATTTGCTGGAGAAAGATGGTCAGTGTCCTTTCTGCTGAGAACTTCAGTCAATTATCATCACAGCTGCACCGCTGAGATGCCAATTTATTCTCAGATGCTGTTAAAGGAGCGATTTTCACAAAATGCACCAACTACTAATTCTCCAAAGACTCTCTCCTGTAACAGGCAAGTGGTCACAGCTTCAAAGATTCAGCAGGCTGTGTGATACTGACAAGCTGGCGTGAGCATTCTTTACACTTGAGCACGTTGTTTTTGAACACTGTTTTTGAACTCCAAAGCTGGGAGAAGAGCATGCAGGCCTGGTTCCATCACTGAGAAACTCCCAAATTTGGTCCTGATTCTTCTCAAAGGTCCAGTGGACTTTTATGATGATTCATCCATCCAAGAATCATAAGAGGAATTCTGAAGTCTGATTTGATTAAGATACCATATAAATGTTAACTATTCTATTGTATCTCCCTGGTTGGGCTTCTTGGTGGCTAAGTGGTAGAGAATCTGCCTGCCAATGTAGGAGACAGGGTTTGATCCCTGGGTTGTGAAGATCCTCTAGGGAAGAAAAGGGCAACCCACTCCAGTATGCTTGTCTGGGAAGTCCCATGGGCAGAGGAGACTGGTGGGCTACAGTCCAGGGGGTGGTAAAGAGTCAGACATGATTTAGTGATTGAACAACAACACTGTATCTCTCATGATACAGAAGTATCATTTTCTCAACATCTGCTAGCTGTATGGTTAACAATAGATATTTAAAATAAAATAATTGGGAAACATTCATTAATTTACTCATTCAAGCAATATTTATTGAAAGCCCTTAATTTGAGAGTCTTACACAAAGAGCAAAGGAAGAACTTTGGGGGGAAGAATGGAATTAAGAGTATTTCAGCATGAATAAAGATTAAGATTGGCTATAAGAGCAAGTGATTGGCTAAGTTCAATTCAATTTTTAAGCATTTGCTGACTATCTATTGTATACAAACACTGGGATAGAAAATGTGGAAGATATAAAAATACAAAGAATACCTACCAGAAGCTTTCATTCTAAGATACATACTGGTGAAAGTTATAGTTCAGGACTATTAGTTACAATCTCCTCATATAAAGTATTTGTTATTTTGTCTTGAGCTGCCTTTACAATGCTTTTCAGCATTAAGTACACCAGTGGAGAAGTCAGTGGAATGCTGAAAGCGTTGTGAGGCATTCATTCAAGAAACAGCTACCAAATAGTTTTTGTGTGCCAGGCACTGGACACTTCCCTCTACATAATTTTCAGCCTCTTTGGTAATAACAATAATTACTGTATGTAATGCTGTTAACTATGATAAACATGTTTCTACATCCATTATCTTATTTGTTCTTTCAGCAATCTGGTGAGGTTGGCTGGGAGGATATGATTACAGATGATGAAACTAAGACTCAGAAAGGTTAAGTGTTTGCCTCAAGGTTGCACAGCCAATGCGTTAAAAAACAAAACAAAACCAGAACTAGAAGCTACCTCTTTGGACTCCATGGACGTGTTTTCCTACATATTACACTTGCTGTCACTATTAATAGCTACATTTACTTAGTGGTTTAAAACAGGTGGTAGGCAAAGTATGTTGTATATGTCTCCTTTAAATCCTAATAATTGCAGTTTATGAGGAAGCCGAGACTCAGGAAAATTAATTTGCAGAAAATCATGCAGCTTAGGGGTGGAAGAAATGACACAAGGTATCACCTTACACTTTCCCATTCTGTCTCACCTTGTTTTATCTAGAGAGAAGATAGTATGAAGAAAGGCCAAATTCAAGACCCTGATGCTGGGAAAGATGGAGGGCAGGAGGAGAAGGGGATGACAGAGGATGAGATGCTTGGATGGTATCATCAATGCAATGGATATGAGTTTGAGCAAACTCGGGAGATGGTGATGGACAGGGAAGCCTGGCATGCTGCAGTCCATGGGGTTGCAAAGAGTTGGACATGACTTCCTGACTGAACAACACGTTCTCCTGGACTCAGTTGCCCTGTCCTCCAGGCATAATGCCCACTGTGCCCAGGACTATAACATTTCTCAGTTCAGTTCAGTCACTCAGTCATGTCCAACTCTTTGCGACCCCATGGACTGCAGCTAGAGACCCACTAAATGTTTTCTTTTTTTTGGCCATACCACATGGCTGCAGGATCTTAGTTCCCTGACTAGGGACTGAACTTGATTACACAGCAGTGACAGTTCCAAGTCCTAACCACTGGACCACCAGGGAACTTCCAACGTTTTCACTTTAAGTTCACTGAAAGTCATGGACTTTCCTGGTGGTCCCGTGGTAAAGAATATGCCAACCAACGCAGGGGACACAGGTTTGATCCCTTGTCCGGGAAGATTTCGTATGCCTTGGAGCAACTAAGCCCGTGTACCACAACTACTGAACCCATGTGCCTAGAGCCCTTTGCTCTGCAACAAGAGAAGCCACCGCATGAGAAGCCTGCGCACCTTAAGAGAGTAGCCACAGGCCGACAAAACTGGAGAAAGCCTGTGCACAGCAATAAAGACCCAGGCAAAAACAAATAAATTTATTAAAAAATACATAAATCCATTTAAAATCAGAAGAATAAATGAATATCACAACTCATTTATAATCCCTGCCTGAATTATATTCTAATGCAGTCATAAAATATAATTTAAAACATGTTTTTAATAGAGGAAGTGGTCCACAAAAGCAAATGTGCCTAGGGCCCATGAAAGTCAAAATATAGCCCTGGCACGTCCCTGGTGGTCCAGTGGTTAAGACTCCATACTCCCAGTGCTGGGGGCCTGGGTTTGATTCATGGTCAGGGAACTAGATAGATCCCATATGCTGCAACTAAAGATCCTGAGTGCCGTAACTAAGACTTGATGAGAAGTGAAAGTGTTAGTTGTTCAGTCGTGTCTGACTCTTTGCAACCCCATGGACTGTAGCCCACCAGGCTCCTCTGTTGGTGAAATTCTCCAGGCAAGAAGACTGGAGTGGGTTGCCATTCTCTCTTTCAGAGGATCTTCCTGACCCAGGGATGGAATCTGGGTCTCCTGTATTGCAGGCAGATTCTTTACCAACTGAGCTACCAGGGAAGACCAAAGGTCTCTTAACAACAGGGTCTTTATTAGAGCCTGGAAAACCTGAATGTGCAATAATTAAACTGAGAAAATGTGAATAAAACCAAAACCAACCTGCATGGGCTTGTATATTACTATTTCATTGATTAATGATTTGGATATCTGTCATGTTCATTTAAAAGCACTGGACAGAATCTTGCCTGTGAATCCTGATGTCACCCTTATGATGTAAAGGATGGAAAGAAGGTAACAGCCAAGTAATGTTGGACTATACCTAGAGCTAGGGCCCACTGCTCCTCTGCTCCAATCTAGAAATTAACAGTAGTGATATCACCTTCACCTGACAAAAAACAAAAAGAGGCACTGAAAAGGGAATGCTATCACTGGTGGATGGTGTGTTCGAGGCACGCCATGGCTATCGAGGGCTGATATCTTACTTTAAGTGTCAGTGGATTTATTGAATTCACCTTACTGAAATCCCAACAACAAAAAAAAGTGTCCCACCTCAGTAGTTAGGTTCATGAGAAGTGTGGCCTGTAACACTGCTTTTTACAAAGATCTTTTTAAATTTTTTGGCTACAACATGCAGCAGGTGGGATCTTAGTTTGCCAGTCAGATAGTGAACCTGTGTTCCTGGCACCAGAAGCACGGAGTCTTAACCACTGGACCACCAGGGAAGCCCCTAAATCTCTTTTTAGATAACAGACTCACTTGACTAATTTAAGTTTAAACAAGAGCCATTATTTATTATCAGGAAGAAATTCTGTGGCCTTATGGCAGGAAGTGAAGAAGAACTAAAGAGCCTCTTGATGAAAGTGAAAGAGGAGAGTGAAAAAGTTGGCTTAAAGCTCAGTATTCAGAAAACTAAGATCGTGGCATCTGGTCCCATCACTTCATGGCAAATAGACGGGGAAACTGTCAGACTTTATTTTTCTGGGCTCCAAAATCACTGCAGATGGTGATTGCAGCCATGAAATTAAAAGACGCTTACTCCTTGGAAGGAAAGTTATGATCAACCTAGACAGCATATTAAAAAGCAGAGACATTACTTTGCCAACTAAGGTCTGTCTAGTCAAGGCTATGATTTTTCCAGTAGTCATGTATGGATGTGAGAGTTGGACTATAAAGAAAGCTGAGCGCTGAAGAATTGATGCTTTTGAACTGTGGTGTTGGAGAAGACTCTTGAGAGTCCCTTGGACTGCAAGGAGATCCAACCAGTCCATCCTAAAGGAGATCAGTCCTGGGTGTTCATTGGAAGGACTGATGTTGAAGCTGAAACTCCAATATTTTGGCTATCTGATGCAAAGAGCTGACTCATTTGAGAAGACCCTGATGTTGGGAAAGATTGAAGGCAGGAGAAGAAGGGGATGACAGAGGATGAGATGGTTAGATGGCATCACCAAATCAAGGGACATGAGTTTGGGTAAACTCTGGGAGTTGGTGATGGACAGGGAGGCTTGGCGTGCTGTGGTTCACGGGGTCGCAAAGAGTCAGACACGATTGAGCGACTGAACTAAACTGAACAGCTTTAAGACCTGCTCACCAAGTACTTACTGCACAGAGCAAACGTAAGAACAGTTTTCTATAAACTGAGTAAACATTCATATCTGGAGCTACCTGGCATCTCATATGAAGCCATATGCTTCACAACATGGTATCAGTGATAGATTCATCAGGTGTTATTGTGTAGATAGAATGGCATCTAAAAAATAGAGGAAAGTGAAGAAGCTTATACATTCGTGAACAATTGATTGAAAGATCTCCAAGTCATGGACTAACTCATTCATTCTTTTACTCATTCATTCATTCATCGTTATTTAGTAAGCTCTTACTGTATGCTAGTCAGGGTGTGAGACATAGTCTGGGATGTAGAAATTCCTTGGAATTCAGAGCTGAAAAACAGAGTATTCATCCACAAGGAATACATCTTTTGTGAGAGTGTGCAATGCAGGTATAGGGAGGAGGTGATGAGAACACATAAAAATGCACCAAGCATACAGCGGGGGGTCAAGAAGAGGACACCTGACCTGGATCAATTTCAAAGCCTGCAATTGATTTAATTGGGAACCCCACCCTTAAAAAATAATACTTTCCTACCTGCTTTAAACCATTAAAAAATAATAGAGATGAGAGTTTTGCTTCTCTTTTAAACAATAATTCACAGAGTGGAAGGTGTCAGTAAAAGCAGTTATGGTTGCTGGTAGGAAACATACCTTCCTCTCTGAATGTCCCTGCAAATGGATCCCGAGAGGTTCAAGAATGTTATCTGGATAAAAGTATATTCCAAAGAACTTATGCTATGTGAAATGTGCTCAAACAGAGCAACTGTAATGATCAGAACATTCTGAGTCCTCCTTTCAAGCCTTTAACTCTCCAAGGCAAGTAACTCTGATCTGGAAAATGTGATAACTTCAGGATCCTGTGTATGGCTATACAGCACTTGATATGCCATAGTGTTCAGTAGAGATTGAAAGTAGGTAATTGAAATTGAAGTAGAAATAAATCTGTGCAAACATACTTAAAGGTAAGCTTCCCATCTTTGAAGCTTGGCTCTTGTGAGTTTTCTTACAGGAGAGTCTACAGAACGTGGAGCTTTTCAGTGCTTGGATTGGATGATAATTTTGTTTTCCAGTAGAATGATCTTGGTCATTAATGAATCTGGTAATGATGGCTTGTCAAGTCATGCATGAGAAGAGAGATGCGAATGTATTCTAGGAGCCACATGGTACAAGTTTCACAATGAGAATTTTTTTTTTTAAAGTCATAATGCTCAGCACATTCAGATTTAATTTGTTGGCCCTTTCCATTACTGACCACTCTTGGCAGTCCTCATTTTCACCATCTGAATGTAAAAGTCAATTCTGTAAATCTGGTTCTGGTCGAAACTGATCATTAATTGAATCAATGTTTATTGAGTGACACAATGGGACAGGTCTTGTGCCAGGAGATAAAGATCTGATGATAAACAAAACATCATGACCCCTGCCTTCATGGATATGATAGTATAGGGTGAGGGGAAGATGATAACATACAAACTTACAAACAAACAAGTTGAGCACTATCAGGAAATGGGGACAAAGTGAAGTTAGAGAAGATGGGAGGGGGAAGAAGGCTAGAAAGGGTGATTAGGGGGACTTCCCTGGTGGTTGAGTGCTTAAGGATCCGCCTTCCAATGCAGGGGGCACTGGTTCCCTCCCTGATTGGAGAACTAAGATTGCACATGCCCTGGGGCAACTAGGCCCACAAGCTGCAACCACTGAGCCGCTGTGCTGCAGCAAGAGAACCCCTGTGCCACAACCAGAGAAACCCTGCCTGCCCCGTGAAGAGCCCTCACACCACAGGGAAGGCCCTGCGCAGCCGTCGGGGGCTGCCTGATGAGGAGGTCACTTCAGAGGAGACCCGGGGACAAGCCAGAGCTGAAGAGCAAGAAGACAAGTATTCCACACAGAAGCACAAAAAGAGCCTAGTGTGTTGTTAACTATGATGTCAGCAGCTTTTAAGAAGGAAAGCCTTTTATAATTTGGGGGATTTTTTAATAAATAATTTAAATAATATAAGCAACTTAAAGAGGGGAGAAGACTAACATTTTCTAAGCAATTTTTACACATCAAGGACTATTCTAAGGGATTTAATGATAATTCTCATAATCATCAAGATCATCATTACTTATTATTATATGAAATAATACTAAGTTATTAATTTAGTGAGTGAAAAGCGGGAGACGTGGGTTCAATCCCTGTGTTGGGAAGATTCCCTGGAGGAGGACACAGCAACCCACTCAGTATTCTTGCCTGGAAAATCCCATGGACAGAGGAGCCGGGCTGGCTACGGTCCATGGGGTTGCAAAGAGCTGCACATGACTAAGCAACTAAACACAGCACAGCACACAGCACGTGCCCTGTGCTATATTACTGGATGCTTTCGAACTGTGCCACTGAAGAAGACTCTTGAGAGTTCCTTGGACTGCAAGGAAATTAAATCAGTCAATCCTGAAAGAAATCAGGCCTGAATATTCATTGGAAGGACAGATGCTGAAGCTGAAACTCCAATACTTTGGCCACCTGATGTGAAGAGCTAACTAATTGGAGAAGACCCTAATGCTGGGAAAGATTGAAGGTAAAAGGAGAAGGGGGCAGCCGAGGATGAGATGGTTAGATAGTATCACCAACTTAATGGACATGAATTTGAGCAAACTCTGGGAGATAGTGAAGGACAGGGGAGCCTGGCATACTGCAGTCCATGGGGTTGCAGAGTCGGACACGACTTAGTGACTGAACAACAATAGGTACTCGGTGTATATTTTCTCACAAAATCTATGCAATAAAATATGCCCTTGAAGTTCAAAGGAGAACTCCAGTCTTTCTGAAAGAGGCTTGAGAAGAATCACACACACACGCGCACACACACACACATGCGTGCACACACACACATGCGCGCACACACACAGTGTTAGTTGCTCAGTTGTGTCTGACTGTTTGTGACACCCCGTGGACTGTTGCTCACCAAGTTCCTCTGTCCATGGAATTCTCCAGGTAAGAATACTGGAATGAGTTGCCATTTCCTACTCCAGGGGATCTTCCTGACCCAGGGATCGAACCCAGGTCTCTTGCGTCTGCTTCATTGGCAGGCAGAATCTTTACCACTGTGCTGCCTGGGAAGCTATATGTATACATATACACCCTGCCTCTTGAGCCTCCCCCCTGCCACATCCCACTCCTCTAGGTCATCACAGAGCACTGGGCTGAGCTCCCTGTGCTGTTCAGTAGCTTTCCACTATTTTACACATAGTAGGGTATATACGTCAATCCTACTCTCCCAGTTCATCCTACTTCCTCCCCCGCCATGTCCACATGTACCTTCTCCATGACTGCACCTCTATTCCTGCCCTGCAGATAGGTTCATGTGAACCATATTTCTAAATTCCATATATACGTATTAACATATGATATTTTTCTCTTTCTGACTTCACTCTGTATAAAAGACTCTAAGTCCATCTGCATCACTACAAATGACCCAGTTTCATTCGTTATTATGCTTGAGTAATATTCCATTGTATACATGTACCATCTCTTCTTTATACATTCTTCTGTTAACGGACAAATATTTAGGTTGCTTCCATGTCCTGGGCTATTATAAATAGTGCTGCAATGAACATTGGGATGCATGTAACTTTTCAAATTAGAGTTTTCATCCCTTCCAGATATATGCCCAGGAGTGGGGTTACTGGGTCATATGGTAGTTCTATTTTTAGTTTTTTAGGGAAACTCCATACTGTTCTCTATAGTGGCTGTATCAATTTACATTCCCACCAACAGAGTGAGAGGGTTCCCTTTTCTTCCCACCCTTTCCAGAATTTATTGTTTGTACATTTTTTGATGATGACCATTCTGACTGGTGCCTCCCACATTTCTGAGTGGAGGTGGCATTAGCTGAGATGGTTTTATGGCTCTAACTCTGCCAACAGCAAGATGAAATGAGTGGTCCTCAGAGGTGAGCCAAGGGCCGGCTTTAATAATTCTGGGAAGAGACTCTGAAGGCCTTTGCCAGGAGAGTGGCCACGGGTAGAGCAGCGAAGGCAAGAGTGGCCACGAAGGAGTGCTCAGCCAGGTTGGAGGTTTGGGGAGAGGATGAGTTCAGTATTAGAAATTTTGATTTGAAGTGTCAGCAGGACACACACGTTTCCTAAGTATTTAATGCTGGTTCTGATTCCTTCTCACACCTATTTCATTAAACCAGACAGAATCCCTTCAGAGAGACTTAATTAAAGAAGGCTGCTCTAAGAGAGCCTGGCCAGCGGCAATTCCTATTCCTTCACAAATGCTCTTAAAGAAACATCAGATGGTTAATCAAGCCGGGCAATGAGAGAAGTGCTGGGAAAGGCTCCACATCACATGCTATATCAAGACTCCTATCACAGTTATCTTCTGTGGTTGGGTTAATTTCCATATCTATATTGGTAAATTACATGTCAGGACACATCTGCATTCACTGAAAGCAATAGAAACCTTCTCTACCTCTACCCTGAGATCATTAGCTCAGAGCTCACGCTCCTCTGACAAGTGCACACTGTAGGTAATAACACTCTGGTTGACGCTAATGGAAGCACCATAAATTATTTATACCTCCTTGACTCGAGAAGGTGTCCACTAAAAGAACTCACACAGAGCTTTTGCTTTGCTTTTTTTTGTTTCTGTATTTTTTTTAATGAACTAGGAGAGAGAAAGAGAAATCTTTTCAGAATAAATAGCCCACTTTAAAGACATAAAAGATGGACTTTATAACAAAATACCAGCTTCATATTTTCAAAGGTCTACTTAGCACATGTTTCTCTTGATAAACAGCTGAGAGGGCTGACACTGATCCTCGGGGAGGACAGCAGTAGACACTGGCCTCCTCAACTTGATGAAAAGAACCAATCCATTTAGTGACTTCTGTATTATTTAGGCTCTGATTCTATAATCTTAACCAACACCCCACATTTCTGCACAGGAGCTACACTTGACTGGAACCGGGATCAGGGATCAGTTGGGGTAACTGGGAGGCAGGCTATAATCGGGTTTTAGAAAACGGTGATTTTTCCTTACTTGGCCATCTGGATTGAGTGTGCAAAAAGTGGATATGTGCTTTTGAAGTATAGTTCATAAAATGCCAACACTTAGAGTATATATTTTTAAATTTTGTTGAAGTATATTTGATTTACAATGTTGTGTTTAATTTCTGCTGTACTGCAAAGGGACTCAGTTATACACATATATACTCTTTTACATATAGTTTATTATAACACATTGAATATAGTTCCCTGTGTTATACAGTAGGATCTTGTTTATCCACCCCACATATAATAGTTTGCGTCTGCTAATCCCAGAGGCTTAGCATCCCAACTCTCAGAACATGGACAGCTGTTGATGATATGATGGTGAGTACCCAGGTGGGATGACAGCTTAAAGGATGCTATGCTAATAGGGAAGCTGATACAAAAGCCTGATTTTTTTTTGGATGTATTAACGGATCTGAGTTTTTGCATAATACTCTGATATGAATTATGAAATCCATTAAAATATACAAAAACCTAATAAAAATTCTACTAATTCAGAATTTATTATCATTTTGACAGGACCAAGCTGGGTTGGCTTATTTTTGCTTGGTAAAACACTTTCTTAATAGTGTAAAATGAATAGTGCAAACCAGATTGCAGAGGGAATGTTTAAAATACTTAAAGGACAAATTGTTTTCAGCACTGACAAGCCCTGTAGGAGTGCTGTTTACATAGAAACAAATGACATGCTGCTCATAAACCATTAGAATTTGTTAATTAAATCAGATCTTCCCTACCAGGCAACACTGAATTGGCCTAATTTGAGTTATTGTATGTTTTTTTTCCCCAAGTTAATTTTTATTCGCACTTCCTAACATTCTATTGTAATTAAAAAGAAAACTATTTGGAAGAATGCAAAAAAACACTATCTTTGTGACTCTGGGTGGGTATCTTAATCGCTCTGAAACTTTTTGTTCTCTCTTAGGTCAAGTGAGGCTTATATACTAACCTTCCCGGGTTTTGGGAAGGCAAGATACTACAGTTAAATGTAAAGCTACTAAAACTACCAGGCCTCTCTGGTGGCTCAGTGGTAAAGAATTTGCCTGCCAATGCAGTAAATACAGGTTCGATCCTTTGGTTGGGAAGATCCCCTGGAGAAGAAAACAACAATCCACTCCAGTATTCTTGCCTGAGGAATCCCATTGACAGAGGAGCCTGGTGGGCTACAGTCCATGGAGTCACAAGAGAATTGTACAGGACTTAGCGATTAAACAACAACAACTAGAACCACCTTGGCCACTACAAGCACATAAGAAGAGATCATTTGTGTTTCCATCTAGATAGCCTTTGTGTTTCAGAGGCAAAATTCCACTCAACTGAATATAACACTATCTCATAAACTGGAGAGAAAGTAAGCAGGGATCGTGATCTGCCACAGAAAAGAGTGAAATTCTGTCATTTGCATGAGCATGGATGGACTTGGACAGTATTATGCATAGTGGACTAAGTCAGACCAAGACAAACACTGTCTAATATCACCCAAGTGTGGAGTCTAAAAAATGAAACAAACTAGTGACTAGAAAAAGAAAGAAACTCACAGAGAGAACAAACTAGTGGTTACCAATGGGGAGTGAGGGGAGAAGATTTAGAGGTACAAATTATTATGCATAAAATAAATAAACTACATGGATATGTCAGGGGAGTGTAATCTCCTCGGTTCTGTCTCGTCTCAACAAAAATTTGAAGTGACGGACGTTAAAGCCCTCGGCATGTCACAGCTCTCAGACAGACCGTGTTATAGCTCTAGGCTCTTGGACAGACCATGTTATAGCTCTCAGGTCTCGGACAGATCAGTGTTACAGCTCCGTGTTTCAGCTCAGTTTTATTTAGAAAATAAAAGGAAAATACATCCTCGAGGTGTGCCGGGAGTGTTGTTTGTTTTACCTGAGGTCCTCACTCCAGTCCTCGGACCTTCCTTTGTTCTATTTTCGCGGGCTTTTCCCTTCCTTGTCTTTTAGCCACTGCCATTCTGGACTCCTTTTTCCTATTCTAACTACCTAACAGATATATTATACGTGGGGGAATATAGCCAAAATTTTATAATAACCTTGGAGTTGTTATAAGTGGAGTATAACCTTTAGAATTGTGAATCAATATTCTGTACACCTGAAACTTATGTTGTAAATCAACTAAACCCCAATAAAAATAATGGTGATTTAATTATAACAATATTAAAAATAACAACTTTCATTTACCGAGTACCACCTTTTTGGGACTCTTCATTTTATTGATGAGAAAACTATGGAAACTCCTGCCTTTACAACTATACTGCTAAATCTAGTGGCCTAGACTTAGAAAAGGAAAAGATTCTCAGTAAAAACAGCATCTTAAAAATCGCCAAGTCTCTTGATGAAAGAATTCAGGAATATTTCATGCTTTAAACATTTAACAGCAATTAAAAATCTTTAGAGGTATTAGGTTTTGTGTAAATATATTAAGAAAGAAATGGACTATACACTTAAAGGCCACTTTTAACTAATGGCCACAGCTGACAAAAATACAGGCAAGTTTATGACTTTCATTTCTTTTTAACATCTCTTTTTACACTTGAAAACTAATGATTTGTTTAATTAAATAAACTCAATTTGGCTTGTCTCTAAACTTGAAGAAGCTGAAAATCGTGGCCATTTCACAAAGGTTTTTGAGTTTCAAATTTCTAGTGTTTCTCAATGAAATAAAAACCAAACCAAACATTTTAACTTGGTAACAACTCTGAGAAGGACAGTCTCTGGCCACAGAAGATATAAACAATATTCTTTACAGACCATTCATGGCACACTGGGACTTTCCCAATGGTTCAGTGGGTAAAGAATCCACCTGCTTATGCAGGAGACATAGGAGACACAGGTTTGATTCCTGGATCAGGAAGATCACCTGGAGGAGGAAAAATGGCAACCTGCTCCAGTATTCTTGCCTGAAAAACCCCATGGACAGTGGGGTTGCAAAGAGTTGGACACGACTGAGTGACCGACACACACCACACACATACACATACACATGTATGTGTGTAACAGATTCATTTTGCTGTACAGCAGAAACTAACACAAGACTGTAAATCGACTCTACTCCAATAAAAACTAATTTAAAATTAACTAACATGCATTTAATTGGAAAAAATTTAAAACCCAAGTTTTAAAGTATATAACAGACACTACTGGATTAAAGCAAGGAAGGCATTTTTGGAAAGAAGGATAGCATAAGCAAAAGGCTTAGAGAAAACAGCCATCATTAAGTCAGGAAAACAAAACCAGTCTGGAGCCTTCTCGAACTTTTTGGCACATCTATTTCATAAAGCTGATAGTACAGACAGTAAACCATTTTCCTGATTTGGTAGAGAAGGGAATTGCTAAGCAACCTTATCCTTCTTGTCCTTCCAGAAAGAGAGTATTGGCATGGACACCAGATGACCCCAGAATCTACAAAGAATTCTATTTGCATATTTTTGTCTGGACTCTGCTTATACAATTCTAGCCTGGGTGCCATGGATCACATGGCTCCAGGGACCATGCTATCTGGCAGTAGAATTATGCTTGATGCTTGTGCAAGAAAGCAGAGTTTGCATCTGCTCAGGGGACACAACCCAGGCTCAGATATTTGCACAAACAGATAATTTAGTCCCTAAATTTTGGCATTGGAGTAGGTTTTGTTTTTACATTCAAAGTTGAACATGGATCCCAGACTGTGTATTCCTCTTTCTATGTAATTAATTATTTCTCTAACCAGAGAATAACTAATTACTTATTAGTCTAACAGACTAATCTAGAACAGGCTATAACCGGCTGGCTCTGCATGCCCAGTGGGCTTTGTCTCTAGGTTTGTTTCTTTGTTTCTGTGGGGGGATCTTAGTTCCCCCACCATGGATTGGACCCTGGCCCTCAGCAGTGGAACCTTGGAGTCCTAACTATTGGTCCAGCAGGGAAGTCCCTAGGCTTGGTTTTGAAGGAGGTGACATTTGTTTCTGGTCCTCATCCTTCCTTTTGTGTCTCTCTTATACTTACTGGTTGACCTGGGCTGCCAGGCACTTTCCCCTGCTGTGTCCTCCGTTTCCTACCCCTCCTCCTCATCTTGCTCTGCAAGGACACCCTGTCTGCTAGACCCTGGGCACCAACAATAGTATGACCCTCATTTCCATCAGCCTACCTGCAAAGTCTCCCCAGATGAACATAAAACTAGATTTAAAACAGTATTCTTTCTGTGTACAGCTTCAAGAAGCATTCTTGAGGGTCCCATCCCCCAACCAAATTTCCACTCTTAAAACCATTATAGGGAGAAGTTCTGCAGCTTCCAATGTCCAATAAAGTATCATCAAAAAGGAGACGCCTCAGTAGATTTCTGGGCTTCCCTGGTGGCTCAGATGGTAAAGAATCTGCCTGCAATGTGAGAGACCCGGGTTGGATCCCTTGGTCGGGAAGATCCCCTGGAGAAGGGAACGGCAACCTGCTCCAGCATTCTTGCCTGCAGAATCCCATGGACAGAGGAGCCTCGTGGGTGACAGTCCATAGTATCACAGAGTCGGACATGACTGAGTGATTAACACTTTTACTTTCACTAAATCCTTAGAATAAGGAACTGAATCAGTTAACTCATGTCAATAATCACATAGTAAACGCTCCCTAAGCAGTTCTGGAGGAAATGTGGTCCAGGAGTTAAGAAGACAGGCTTTGAAACCAGTCTGTTTGGGTTTGAACTTCACCTCTGAGACTAACCAGTGGTGTGATCTTGAGCAAGCTAATAGCCACCTGTGTACGCACAGGCTGAAGGTAGGATAAAGGAGTTAATAGGTGTAACATACTCACACATAGTAAATGCTCAATAAGTGCTTGTTAAAATAATATCTTAATTCAAGTTACAGATGGGGCAAATAAGGTAAATTTCCCATATTTTGACAGGAGATCTCTCTCTGTGGTATGTGGCCTTTTGGTACCCTGAAGATCACTGCATTCAGTGGCTACATCCTTCCCAGTGTCTGCTTAAAGGAACTTAAAATTTTATTTTATTTTATTTTTCACTGAATTATAGTTGACTTACAATGTTATGTTAATTTCTGGTGCAGCAAACTGAATCAGCTGTATGTGTGTGTGTATGTGTGTATATATATATATATATTCTTTATACATGTTCTTTTTCTAATTTTTCCCCATATTTCTTTATTACAGGATACTGAATGTAGTTCCCTGTGCTATACAGTAAGACCCTGCTTATCCGTTCTGTATATAATAGTTTGCATCTACTGATCCCAAACTCCAGTCCTCTCTCCCCCACCTCCCCTCTCCCTTGGCAACCACAGGTCTATTTTCTTTGTCTGTGAATCTGTTTCTGTTTTGTAGATAAGTTCACTTGGGTCGTATTTTAGATTCTACATATAAATGATATCATGTAATACTTGTCTTTGTCTGGCTTACTTCACTTAGTAGGATAATCTCTAGGTCCATCCATGTTGCCACAAATGGCATTATTTCCTTCTGTTTTAATGGTTGAGTACTATTCCACTGTATATATGTACCGCATCCTCTTTATCATTCTTGTGTTGATGGACATTGCTTCCACATCTTGGCTATTGTGAATAGTGCTTCAGTGAACACTAGGGTGCACGTATCTTTTCAAAGTAGAGTTTTTCCAGATATATGCCCAGAATTGGGATTGCTGGACCTTATGGTAGCTCTATTTTTAGTTTTTTCAGGAAACTGCATACTGTTTTCCATAGTGGTTGCACCAATTTACATTCCCACCAACAGTGTAGGAGGAAGTGAACTTATTATTTTTAACCGTTTAACCCAGTACACACACACCCACATGTTGATTTCATGACCCCTTTTTCAGTTGTGTGCCTGAGTACTAACTCGCCTCTGTCATGTCTGATTCTGTGCAACCCTGCAGGCTGTAGCCTGCCAGGCTCCTCTGTCCATGGGGATTTTCCAGGCAAGAATAATGGAGTGGGTCACTGTGCCCTCCTCCAGGGCATCTTCCCGACCCAGGGATTGAACCTGCATCTCTTGTCTTATGCATTGGCAGGTGGATTCTTTACCACTAGTGCCACCTAGGAAGCCCAGTTGAGACATGCAATTGGAAAACAGCTGGCTGAGAGGGCAGTTCTGTACAGGTGAATGCATTCAGTCCAGTCAATTTCCTCAAGTCTGAGTCATACAGGTAACAGCTTCTCCCAGGACAATTGATAAGCCAGTTCCTTAACAATCTTTTCCTAATATACATTTAAAGTCATTCATAGAAAGAGAAGGGATCTTAGAGAGTCTGGTGTTACAGAAAATATATGGAATAGGGTAGGGGGAAGACCCGACATGTGTGCTCTGTTCTACTTTCTCCAGTATCCTGCTGCTGCGGCTAAGTCGCTTCAGTGGTGTCCAACTCTGTGCGACCCCATAGATGGCAGCCCACCAGGCTCCCCTGTCCCTGGGATTCTCCAGGCATGAATACTGGAGTGGGTTTCCATTTCCTTCTCCAATGCGTGAAAGTGAAAAGTGAAAGTGAAGTTGTTCAGTCGTGTCCGACTCTTTGCGACCCCATGGACTGTAGCCCACCAGGCTCCTCTGTCCATGGGATTTTCCAGGCAAGCGTACTGGAGTGGGGTGCCATTGCCTTCTCCCCAGTATCGTGAGTGGATAGGAATCAGTCCCTTAGTGTCGAGGTCTGCATTTTCCCATTTGTGAAATGAGGTGCTTAGGTTCCTTCTAGTTTCTAACACTTAAACTTTATAATTTCACAAACTTTAGGGATCAAAATTCAAATTTAATGAAACTATATAAGTAAAGTGTTTTGGTTTTCTTTTTTAAAAATTTCCAAGCTCTGACTTGGAATACTTTCTCATCAATTATTTAAGCTTTTTGGATTTGGGCACAAGTGAATTAATTATCTTGCTGGTGTGAACTTGGTCATTTGCCAGGTAAATGGGAAACCTTTCCTTCAAGGGTTATATTGTTTCATCCTTCAAGAAGACACATCATGCTTTTGAAAAAGATACTTATCTCTTCTTGTGAATTAAGAAGAGGGCAAGGGACTTTGCCTTTTAATTTCCTTAATACCTTAGGGGTAGGTATTTTAAACAACATCTTTTAAAATATATTTCTTCAGACACCAGCAAAGGTGCTTGCTGCAGGGAAATGGAATGACAACTTTATGGAGGCAAGTACAAGCATTACAGTCCAAAGAATCAATTCTTTATTTGAAGGATTCTGGCCATTATTTGTCATTTAGGTGGCATTACTTTTAAAACCCAGCAAAGACATATGTAGAATCTTGAAAAAAAGGGGGTACGGATGAACTTATTTACAAAACAGAAAAAGGGTCAGAGAGGTAGAAAACAAACTTATGGTTACTGGGAGTAAGAAGGGTATGGATAAATTGGGAGATTGGGATTGATACACACACATTACTATATATAAAACAGATAAGTAATAGAGACCTACTGTATAGCACGAGGAACTCTACTCGACAGTCTGTAATGGCTTATACGGAAAAAAATCTAAAGTAGAGTGGGTATATGTATATGTATAACTGATTTGTTTTGTTACACACCTGAAACTAACACAACAGTGTAAATCAAATATACTCCAATAAAAATGGAAACACCCTAAAAACAAAACAACCCCCTAAAACAGCTCAGAAGAGAAATAGGTGAAAAAAGAGCATCAATATAAATGGCTGATAAGCCCATGAAAAGATGTTCAACCTCATTAGCCATCAGGGAAATGCAAATCAAAACCATGAGAAACCACTTCACCTAACCAAGATGGCTAGTATCAAGAAGACAGACAATAAGAAGTATCGGTGAGGACATGGAGAAAATGAATTCTTCATACACTGGGAATGGAAATTAAAATGGTGCAGCCTTACTGGAAAAGAGCCTGACAGTTCCTTGAAAGGTTAAACATGGAGTTATCATATGACCCAGCAATTCCACTTCTAGGTATTAATACAAATTAAAATATATGTACACAAAAGCTCATTACAACATTGTTCTCAATAACCAAAAGGTAAAGAACATGAAAGCCACTCAGTCGTGTCCAACTCTTTGCGACCCCATGGACTATACAGTCCATGGAATTCTCCAGGCCAGAATGCTGGAGTGGGTAGCCTATCCCTTCTCTAGCGGATCTTTCAGACCAAGGAATTGAAACGGGGTCTCCTGCATAGCAGGCAGATTCTTTACCAACTGAGCTATCAGGGAAACCCAAAACCAAAATGTAGAAATAACCCAAATGTCCATTAGTGGATGAATACATAAATAAAATGTGGTAGATCTATACAATGGAATATTATTTGTCAATAACAAGAACTAAAATACTGATATATGCTACATTATGACTGAATTCTGAAACCATCATGCTATGTGAAAGAAGCCAGGTACAAAAGGCTGTATACTGTATGATTCTATTTGTATGAAATGTCCAGAACTGGCAAATCTACAGAGATAGAAAGTAGATTAGCAGTTGTGTAGGGCTGGCAAGGGAGATGGAGAAATTGGAGGGTGATGGCTAAGCGATACAGAGTTTCTTTTACAGGTAATGAAAATGTTCTAAAATTGATTGTGATGATGAATGCACAACTCTTTGAGTACGCCAACAAACACTGAATTGTACATTTTAAATGGGTGAACTCTATGGAATGTGAATTATATCTCAATAAAGGTATTATTTGAAAAAGTCATCAAAGACTTCGTTGATGGCCAAATGGTAAAGACTCTGTGTTCTCAATTCAGGGGGCAATGGTTTGATCTTTGGAAGGGGAACTAGAATCCCACATCTCATGTGGCGCGGCGAAAAAAAAAAAAGTCACCAAAACATTGAACATTTACAAGAAAAGAGTGCTTCATGGTATCCCACACTAGCAGTTTTCATTTTGCTTGCTATCCCTTGATGAGTCTTGAATCTTGAATTAACTTCTTTTGATGCTTCTTCCTCTACAAGATAGCAATAACCATAACATACCACTCTACTCTTTCTTCCTTATAGGGGGCTGGGGAGACCAAACTCTTTTGTGTCCTGGATTCACACTGAGATTTTTTTTTTTCCTTAAGAGACTCATGCTTTAAAAATTGGAGATATTATTGTGAAAACCAAAGATTTTAGGGTCCACCTAAAAGGACATTTTGCAGGAATAATCTTTCAGCATTTGTGTAATCCTGTATCTGTGATGGGGGAAAACAAGATTAAAAGCTCCATTCTTAAAGCCAAGAGTAATTTACATGAGATAAAGGGTACAGAAAACAGAGAACATTATTCCCCTTGGAGAATTGCCTTTATTCAGGGAAAGTTACCAGGGAGAGGAGGAGCTCATAGAAGTGTAAGACAATATGTGCTCACAGGAGCAGAAACCACAGTAAAAGCCAGATTCCCAGGAGGTGCCCTAGGAGTCACTTTGCAAGGCCACTGGTAATCTTAGTAGGTCCCAGTGAGGACGCCTCAGAGAAATACTGTGCCGACTATCTTGAAACCTGATATACTGCCCACCTTGTTTCCAGATCTTTTCCAGATAAGCTTCACTTTACAAAAGGGCTGTGAGGACAGTGTTAAAGCTCTGGAGAAAGGCAAGTTTGTGCGGCCAGTTTAGCTCTGCAAAGTGAGAATATTCCCGCTCAGTGTCTGTACCCTCACACTTTAAAAATGCAGGTATGGAAAATTATTTAATGACCTCAGTGAAAAAAAAAAAAGCCTCATTGCACATCATAAAGTTACTCCCTGATCCAAGCATTCTTTTTTTTCCTGGAAAAAGAACTCTTCTTGTTATAAAATTAGTGCAGTGTTTTTCTTAATGGACTTGATTATGGTCTTCTTTTAAGATGTATCTTAAAACTATAATATACATCTCATAAAATATTATTGGGATGGTGCAATTTAATTTGCTGACTCTTTTTTTAACATATTTTAAGACATGTTCTTATTTTTAAAAATGGGAAATAGGTGATTTAAAAATGTAAGAATCAACACGTGGATTTGTGTCACCTTTCTTTCTGCCAGTTCAAAGCATTATTTGTACGTTATCTTATGACTTGTTATGCATGTAGAAAGGTAATGGAACTAGTAAAATCTTCAATTTTAACACTAAGGCCAAACAAAAGGTTTAACAACTTTTCCAATACAACTTTAAATGTCAGAGACTGAACTCCATTTTAACTCTAAAGGTTACTCTTTAAAGATAGGCTAAGATTCCCCTTTCTGATGGGCCTGGTGGAAAGACGCGGCATTGTGGCTTGACAGATCTGAGTTTACATCCTTTGTGTACCGCTTAATTAACATATAACCTTGGGTAAGTTACAAAACCACTCTGAATTTCAGTTTCTTTATTGCAAAATACCCTGTTGGGAGAATTAAATAAGATAATATACTCACAGGGCCTGAAAAATCCTGTTTTTCAGTGAATGTCTCTGCCTTCCAAAGTTACTGCACTTTAATAATTGGGTTAAACTCAGTCTTGTTTTTTCACTATGATTAATGAAATCCCATAATTAAACAAAAAATTCTTCATTCTTTTTTTCCCTTTCATCTGTTTACTGCCTGTCTTCTTGCTCTGTGTTTTCTGTTTCACCTACCCACCTCCATCTCCAGGCAGACACCTGACCATGCCTTCTCCGGTTCCAATCATGTTAACTGACTGCCACCAACCATCTCTGCTGCTGCTGCTGCTGCTCCTGCCAAGTCGCTTCAGTCGTGTCTGACTCTGTGCCACCCCATAGACGGCAGCCCACCAGGCTCCCCCATCCCTGGGATTCTCCAGGCAAGGATACTGGAGTGGGTTGCCATTTCCTTCTCCAATGCATGAAAGTGAAAAGTGAAAGTGAAGTCGCTCAGTCGTGTCCAACTCTTAGTGTGAGTTGCACCAGGCTCCTCCATCCATGGGATTTTCCAGGCAAGAGTACTGGAGTGGGGGGCCATTGCCTTCTCCACAACCATCGCTAGCACCTGTCATTTTAACATTTTTGTCTCTTTGTGAGCTGGCCTCCTCTTCCAGTTGCACTAACCACCAACATACCCTTTATATTCTACCCTCCACTTATAACAGACTTCTTCCAGTTCCTAGAAACACTGGAAGCTTCCAGAAGCCAAGACCACCATGTGTGAGTCAGTCATGTCTGACTCTTTGGGATCCCATGGACGGTAGCCTGCCAGGCTACTCTGTCCATGGTATTCTCCAGGCAAGAATACTGGAGTGGGTAGCCATTCCCTTTTCCAGGGAATCCTCCCAACCTATGGACCACTATGCTGCTGCTACTGCTAAGTCGCTTCAGTCATGTCTGACCCTGTGCGACCCCATAGACGGCAGCCCACCAGGCTCCCCCGTCCGTGGGATTCTCCAGGCAAGAACACTGGAGTGAGTTGCCATTTCCTTTTCCAATGCATGAAAGTGAAAAGTGAAAGTGAAGTTGCTCAGTCGTGTCTGACTCTTAGCGACCCCATGGACTGCAGCCCACCAGGCTCCTCCATCCATGGGATTTGCCAGGCAAGAGTGCTGGAGTGGCTTGCTATTGCCTTCTCCGATGGACCACTATATGGTCTCTTAAATTTGAGTCTTCTGCAAACTCTTGTCTTTTCCTGGACTACTCTGCCCCTTTCTACTCAACTGGCCAGCTCCCACTCATCCTGCAGTTCTCATCTTAATAATCTTTCCTCTGTCTGCCTTATTTGACTCCTTGGATCAGGTTCCATCCTGTAACTAAAAGCTTTCTAACATTTCACCATGTGTATCACAGACTGGTTAAGTGTCTGACTTCCCCCAAAGGCTGTATGCTCCTCCAGGGCAAGTATTGTAGAGTCCCAGGGCCCAGCACAAGATCTGCACATAATAAGTGCTCAGTAAATATCTATTGAACAAATGAGTAAAAGAATGAATGAAAAAAGGTTCTATTTCTCAATAAATACATGTCAGTCCTTGAGCTAGAAGCAAAGGATGAATAGTCATATTAAAGAAAATCAATGTCTTTCTATTCATGTTGTTCTGTGTTTCCATGTATTTTTCTGGTTGAGAAAGAGAAGCGGGCTCCTTGGTTGAATCTCAGTCACCCTGTGATAGTAACAAGTTGATCAAGCGAAATAAGGTATAAAGCTGATTCTGGGAACAAGGGAAGAAATGGTATTGCTAGCAAAACGTTCCAGTTGTTGGCTTCCCCCCAAAATATGAGTATTACCTTTCAGAATTTAAAAAATCATTGCATTGTACAATGCTCTGTAACTGCATCCAGCTGTCTCATGTCACCCGCAGTTTCAGAACAAGAAAAGTGATTTATGAAGCATAGAGGAAATCCTGATTTTTTTCCCCAGTGATAATAATCCTTAAGCTATCACCAGATATTATGTGGAAACTGATGCAAAATTTTGTCCCATCAGCACAGAAAGTCAAATCAGATAATTCAAACCTCAAATTCTCAGACAGTTAACTCCTTCAAGCTTTTTTCAGTGAGGTCTATGTCAGCTCTGTTAACTTGTTCTCAGGGTTTTGTGGTTGTTGTTACTGGCCTTACCTAGATGTTGTCTAGACCTACACTGTCCAATGTAATGGCCACTAGCATCGTATGGCTACTGAGGATTTCAAATGTGATGAGTCCAAATTGAGATATGCTGTGAATTTAAAGTACACACTAGATTTCAGACACTTAGCAAAAAGAATAGAAAATATTAATAATTTTCATAGTGTTTACACATTGAAAGTGAGAATATATTGAATATATTGGGCTAAAGAAAATATACTGTTAATGTTAATTTCATTGGTTTATTTTTTTTACTTTTTTGATGACATGGCTTCTAGAAACTTGAAAATGTGGCTTTGTGTTACTATGTTTCCATTTGACAGTGTGGGTCTAGATTCTTGGACAGTTGATTCAGTCGTCTGGAGAGCGAACTGACTCACTGTCTGCTTAGTGTTAGTCACTCAGTCACTTAGTTGTGTCCAGTGACTAGTTATGCTCGTCCCTAGAGATACAAAGACAGAATGGATCATGGATTTGCTTTCGTGGAACTTCAGATCTAATCTAGTAGGGAGTTATGGATATCTAACTGTATAATTTTAAACATCATGGAAAATTCCACAAGAATATGGAAGGATGATATTGGGACACAGAATAGTGGCAGATAACTGGTGTGGGATGGGGCAATGAGAGGCTAAGAAAGGCTTCCTTGGGCAGGGGTTGTCTGACCTGAGTGCTGATGGAGAGGAAGGGCCAGAAGCTGGAAACATCATGGCCTGTGCCAACTCCGACGATAACTTTGGTGAAACCAAAATCAGTCTGGAGTTGTAGGAACATAATGATGCAGGCAGAAATGAATCATGGAAGTGGAGGGACAGTCCAGTCTTGAAGAGCTCTGTATGCAAAATCAAACTACAATGTCGGGCATTATTATCTAGGTCTTTCCACTCTGCCATCTTCTCTCTTGTCTGCCATATTATGAAGGAGAATAGATTTTAGTCTTAACAAAGGTAGCTGTATGATGAAGTTCTAACTGCTTTTAGTTGCCTTGGTGTTGCTTTAGAACAATTCAAGATGGACTAAGGGTGACTTCTGAAAGGCACCAGAGGCACCTGTGAAAGGCATTGCTCTAGAGGGATGAGTTCAATGGAGCTGAGAGGTATTGGTGAGTCCCTACTGGGAAGGCCTCCTGTACCTAAAGGGCACAGCCCCCTTGCATGCAGAGGACACAAAATACATTTTAATTGGTTTAAGATGACTCCTAGTTGAATGACTTTCTTCCCTTTTTAAATTCTGCTCTGGGTTTTGAAGGGTTATTGCTCTTAGACTTAATGCTTGTCATCATCTCAGGCCCTCTAGCCTGACCTATGGACCTGTTCCCTCCTGCCACAGTGGCTTTGCACCTGCTCATCTTGTGAAGCACTCACAAGAGTGCTTCAAACACTCTTCTTTTCTCCACTTTCCTATGTTTCTTCCAGTATCAGCTTAATGATGCCTTCTTTGGGAAGCTTCCTCTGATAACTTGGTATTGCCTGATATCCAGTCTTTTCACAGTGCTAGTCACAATTACCTAGACTCATTCTCTGGTTCAGTTGGTCTCACTGTCTACACTGCAGGTGTGAAGAGGGTGGGATTTTTTTTTTTTTTTTTGCTGCACCACACGGCATGTGGATGTTAGTTCCCTGACCAGGGATTGAACCCATCCTTCTTGCAGTAGAAGCTCAGTCTTAACCACTGGACCACCAGGTAAGTCCCAGGTGGGCATTCCTTATGTTTCTGAACACCAGGTTTTTAAAACACTGCTTGGCATCTGGATAAATATGAAGCTAAGGAATGAATTCTAAACCTTTAAGGCACTGCAAAAATCTGAAAAAGTGCTGGTCTGAGGTGAGCCTTCATAAAGCAGTGCAGTCCTTAGCCTAAAAATGAACATCAAAAGTTAAATTTTAAATAGCTTTTTTGTAACACTTAAAAAATATAATGGACATCTGAATATTATCTGAGTTGCATTTGCCTACTGTACATGGAGGAATTTTATTTTTCCTTTTTAGGAAAAATGAATAATATTCCAAAGGTGGTTTGATTCAGCTATAGGAATGACATATTATCTTTCCTGATTAAGGCTGACCAGTTCAGGAAGCAATTAGATGCTATGACTAGCTAAATAAATAATAAATATCCCATAAGAAGTAAAAATCTTTAAAGAATTAAAGCAAAATAGCCCTAAATGTTTTCCAAGTTAACTGGGAGGAAATGTTTTAGACTTACAGATGAGTTGTCAATTTGTTTTTTGTTTACACTAATCAGAGAATGATATCCCATAGTAAGGAGGGTGAGGTAAGAAAGCAGAATATTGCAGAAATACCCATCTAGTTGCACAGAAAAACACCACTTAAAATTTTAAAATAAATAGAACTTGAGAGCAACTGGGGAATTTTCCATTCAAGTCAGGCTTATGAGAAGGTGCAGAAAAGGGTTTGTCACCTTTGATGCACCCAAAAGGGGTGTATATAGCACATCTTGGGAGAGTGCAAAGTGTCAATCCCAGAAAATTAAAACAATCAGCTTATTATCATTAGTTTTAATAATAACATTGCATAGAGCAATAGCTAACATTTGTTTATTATTTGTTTAACTAATTATTTGTTTAATTCTTTCAAGGATACAAAGCACTTTCATAAAATGTGATCTTATCATTGAATTTGAAGAGCTGCCTCACTGGAAAAGACCTTGATGCTGGGAAAGATTGAAGGCAAAAGGAGGAAGGGCAGAAGAGGATAGAATGGTTAAGTAGTATCACTGACTCAAAGAACATGAATCTAATCAAACACTGGGAAGTAGTATAGGACAGGAAAGCCTGGCATGCTGCAGTCCATGGAATTACAAAGTCAGGCACAACTTAGCCACTGAAAAACAACATGACTGAATTCTCACATTCCTATTAGTCAACTAAAGGAAAATGAGGCTCAGAGGTTAGGTGGAATCTTAGGGCAGGTTCCCTAGAGGTGAGTCTGAGATAGGGGTTCTTGTTCAGTAATGTTCTGGAAGTGCACTTGCAGGAGAAGGGTTTTGAAGAAAGCAGGACAGAGCAAGGGAAAAAAGTTATGTGAGCACATGGTCCTAGCAGGTGACAGCTTCAGCCTGACCCACAGGGAGCTCTGGAGTCTGTTGCATCCTAGAATTGGTCCCACCTTTAGGAAAGGAGGTGACCCTTTTCTACCCCCATGCAAGCTGCCCTGGGTGAAGAAAGGGCAGGATTGTAACTCCCTGGACAAGTCAGCTCTTCTTGGACTTTTGTGAACAGGGAGCAGCTCTGCTCTGCTAGCAGCCAGCACTCAGAGCAGTTGAGCATGGATGTACCGACTCAGTAAAGGGGATCTGGTTGAGGAATAAACAGTGTTTATTATAAGCAGGTTGCCCAAGATAACTCAGATAATAAGTATCAACTCTGCTTTGTTGGATCCAAACCTGCTGATTCCAAATTTAGCATTTGTTTCAGTAGAATTGAATAGAAAACAATGATTTCACATTACTGGGGAAAAAAAAGAGGCTTATTGCTATATGCAGAGGTAGATTTATTAACCATATATTAGTGAAAACACTCTCCAAACAGTCAAATAGCCAGTGTTTTTGATGTTGTTGACTACATTGTGTTAATGAGAAAGCATTAAGATCATAGATTTACTTTTTCAATTTTATGTATGTGAAACCCTGAAGTAAATAATCCATATTCATCTAAAAACTGACCTGATACAAGTCTTGACTGTATAAATCACAAATGGCCAAACTTCTAAAACCACAAGTAACTAAATAGTTTGTTAATACTTTCTCCCTGTTGTTGGGCATTCATTTATAGAATACTTTTGCACAGAGAAATAAGATTGAAAAATTAACCATCAGATTCTGTTGGAGCTTCTCCACTATCTGTGCTGGGAATGATTATACTGAACCTATACAGTTGTAGAATATGGCTATTGATTGCTTTCACATCCCACATAAATATTTAATAATATGCTCTGCTATAAATCTAAGATTAATGTAATAGAGCTATAGGGTCTGCAATATTTCAACTGTGGTTTGTATCATAGCAGCATGAGAGTAAACAAAGCAATAAATACAATGGAACATGTAATGCTGCTGACAAATAATATAAATCTCTGTTTTGATTAGTAGAAAAGTAGTAGAAATGGTCATGAAAAGCATGATGTGACAATGAAAAGAAGATATATCATCCTCTTTTGTTCTAAAAGTCATGTCTGGGAAGAAAATCTCCTTCAAAGGTATTTTTAAAACTGTTTAAGTTAAATCTGTAGGAACTGGCAGCCTTTTTAATGAGTTCACATTAGTTAGTAATATTTGTAAGCACCATTAAGGGAATCTCAACCAAAACATAAGGTATGGCTCTTTCATTTAATTTTTAAGGAGCAGAAAGTTATTTTGAGAGTAAGATTTTAAGATCCATGGTAAGCATTAAGGTTTGGTGACAGAATTAATACCTTTTCTCATGATTTCTGACAAGATTTCAACAATGAAGAAATTCTGAGAAAGTAAAAATCATCTGGAATAAATTTCATACTAACTTACATTATCTAAAGCAATACTGTCCAAATGAAATATACTGTGAGCCACTGGCATAATCTTAAATTTTCTAGTAAGCACATTAAAAAGATGGAAAGAAACAGGTGAAATCAATTTCAATAATATATTTTATTTAACCCAGTACTTCTAAAATGGGCTTCTCAGGTGGCGCTAGTGGTAAAGAACCCGTCTGCCAATGCAGGAGACACAAGAGACACGGTTTCAATCCCTGAGTTGGGAAGATCCCCTGGAGGAGGAAATACCAACCCACTCCAGTATTCTTGCCTGGAGAATCCCCATGGACAGAGGAGTCTGGTGGGCTACAGTCCATAGGGTCACAAAGAGTCAGACGTGACTTAAGTGACTTAGCATATTTCTAAAACAGGAATCTCTATAGTTGACTTTTGGAGACATTCTACCTTCATCCATAGAAAGGATCAGTATGTTTGTGCGTTTTATAAGCTTTGCTGCATTAACTTTAGCGTCTAGTAAGAAAATCAAGTTTGGTGATCATCAGCTCTTTTTATGGGATGTACTTTAAAGTCTGTGTCTGAAAGCCGTGAGTCTGGTATTGCCATGACTGTGGAGAGTTATTCGTTGTAGACATATGTTGCAGGTAAATGAGAGGAGTTGTATGGTATACAGGACAGAATTAGACATTGCCACAAAAACTGGATTGCCAATCAAAGGACAATCACAAAGACTGTACAAGATCAAATGACTGTAAAAGAGGGAATCTTTAAGATTGATACTCATATAGAAGTTCTGTCTTATAATTACACAAATACATACACACACACACACACACACACATGCATACACAAAATGGAAAGTGATTTGAATAATTAGCCTTTCCCAGTTTATGCCATGTATTAACTTTCTGCATCTCATTCATACAGGGTTATCAAACTATTCCATTAAAATTTCTTCTCTGGCACTCATTCATTAACTATAGTCTGAGATTTATAGGAATTGTGTGAAGGGTACTGTACATCATAAAGGTCTTCATCAAATAATTTCTTTTTATAAAGCAGAATCTGAGTTTTGCATCAGAAATTACTCAACTGGCTCCTCTGGGTACAGAGGACTTTGTGATTTATTAAATCAAAATGTCCAAAACAGTCTTAATACGTACAGTCTTCAGATTATGCAAAATTAGATCGATACACAACCATATCTGGTAATCTGCTAGCATCATATTTCACATTCGCTTGGTGAACATTTGTCTGGTGTCACAAGGGCTTCCCTGGCCGCTCAGCTGGTAAAGGATTTGTCTGCAATACAGGAGACCTGGGTTCGATCCCTGGGTCGGGAAGATCCCCTGGAGAAGGGAATGGCTATCCACTCCAATATTCTTGCTTGGAGAATTCCATGGACAGAGAAGCCTGACGAGCTACAGTCCATGGGGTGACTGAGCAACTGACACTTCACTAGGTGTCACAGCAGTACCACTGGGATATGGAGTCAGACTAGGGTGGTCCTTGTCCCCAGATCATAGGATTCTGTTTGATGAAGCGCTGGATGCTGTAGACTACTAGACGTCACTGAACCTCGGACAGCAGGGCTTTACTTCTGCACACAGCATCATTGGACACTAACCTGCAGATTCCAAGCCTCAGTCTTTTTCCTTTAAAAGCATATATATTTAAAAAATTGAAGTACAGTTGGTTTACACTGTTTCAGGTATAAGTCAAAGTGATTCAGCTACATATACATATATAAAAAATCTATTGTTTTTCAGATTCTTTTCCATTATAGGTTATTACAAGATGTTGACTATAGTTCCCCATGCTATACAGTAGGTCCTCCTGTTTTTGTATTATATAGATACAAGCATGTATCTTTTAATTCCAAACTTCTAATTTATCTCTGCTCACCTTTTCTCCTTTGGTAACCATAAGTGTGTTTTCTATGTCTGTTTGTGTTTTGTAAATAAGTACATTTGTATCTTTTATTTTTAAGATTTCACATATAAATGATATATATTTGTCTTTCTCTGTTTGAATTACTTCATTTAGTATAATTCCTAGATCCATCCATGTTGGTGCAAACGGCATTATTTCATTCTTTTTTATGGCTGAGTAATATTTCATTGTAGATATGTACCACATCTTCTTTATCTATTCATCTATTGATGGAAATTTAGGTTGCTTCCATGTCTTGGCTATTGTAAATAGTGCTGCTTTGAACATTGGGTGCATGTAACTTTTCAAATTAGAGTTTTTGTTTCTTGCAGATATATTCCCGGGAGTGGGATTGCTGGATTGTATGATAACTTTATTTTTAGTGTTTTGAGGAAACTCCATACTGTTTTCCGTAGCAGCTGCACCAATTTACATTCCCACCAATAGTGTAGGAGGGTTCCCTTTCCTCCACATTCTCTCCAGTATTTATTTTTTGTAGTGAAGTCTCAATTTTTTGTTGTTGTTGTTGTTTTAAGATTGCCTCCCAGGCCTCATGTTGCATGATGGTGGTAATAGAAAAACAAAGATATCTTGTGCTATTGAAGAACTATTGACAAATGGATACCAGGAGAGATTCTGTTTTTAAAAAGGGATTTTGGCTAGCTCTTCTCCAAAGCAATAAAGAGATTTAAGTTTCTTACTCTAAATGTCTATAAATTTTCAATAACAAGAGGATTTTAAAAAGTAAGCACAGCGCTGGTTTATATGATCTATTTTAAATGATGATTGACAGGCAGAGAGCTCATATTCAAGAAAAATGGATTTTATAGTCATATAATATTTGTGCTTGGAATTATAAAGAAAGTTAAGAGAAATATCCCAATGAAACTGAAAAGAATTGTGATTTACATACTATAAAATAAAGAATTAAAAGGCTGATGAGGGAAAACCCTCTTTTTTTGAGGCTAAGAAAAAGAATAGTAAACAATTAGCTGGGCCTTAAATAATGTATATGCATATGTGTGTTTTATGGGTGTATATTACATAAAGTCAAAGATGATGAAAACATTGAAAAATAAAAAAGAATATTAGACATAAAAGTAAAAAAAGGTATAATGCCTTTAAAATATTAGGCTTTTAATTTCAAATTTTTTGGATATTTTAATGAAAACATTTTCAACTCCTTGAGGTTAGAAATGGGGTTCTTTTTCAATACTTTAGCTCTAGAATTTATTTTTAACTTAAAAATTTTGTTTTAATTGTTTTTTGCCTCACCACGCAGCTTGTGGGAACTTAGTTTCCAGATCAGGGACTGAACCTGGGCCCATGGCAGTAAGAGTGTGGAGTACTAACCACTGAAGCCCAGGGGAATTCCCCAATGTCCCCAGTGTTTAATATAGTGGCCAACTCAGTAAGTTTTCAATAAATAATTGTTAAATGAATAAGTAGATGGATCAACTAACCAATTATTTGAATAATAAACTTTAAGAGAAAGTAAATGAAAATAGCATTATTTAGAGCGATTTTGTGTCTTGCTTTGTTTTAGGTACTTCACACAGTAAGTCACAGATCGGTCCTTTAAGGTAGCGCTACTTACAGTATGGCTCATGGACCATGCCCAGATGCAAATTATTAATCTGTGACAAGATAATTTCAATATTGAAGTTGAAAGTAGGCACTGAGAATTTTTAAATAGCAATTTCCCACTGCCCAAACAGCTAAGAGCATGATCTTTATCCTAATTTATCATTTATGTATTTTTAACAAAAGTATTGGTCCGTAACAAACTAGAAACTACAAAGAAAGAAAGGAAAGAAGAAAATAAATCAGAAACTGGTCCTTCAGCAGGGAGTTTGAAAAGAACTGCTTTGAAGTATGGACTGTAGTCTCCACTTGACTGATAAGGAAACTGAGGTTGATAAATCACATAGCCAGTAAGAGCTGAGATTGTTGGAATCAAATGCTCCAATCTCCTTTCTATTTGTAAAACAGACAAATCTCCTAGTTAAGGGCTTGATTTTATGACCTATTTTTATTGATAAAATGAAGACAGAAAGCATCTGGTTATTTTTCTATATCCAAATGTAAATTGAGCCTCGCTTGTGTGAATAACAGTCTCCCCAGCAGCAGCAATATTTAGGATTCATGCCAGAAGCAATGTAACACAGCGAGAAACACACACAGGAAGTAAATGGAAAGGGAGACACAGCTGAGCAACATGGCAGGACTGGCTTGTGATATATAATGAGTATTGGGTCTTTCCTGGCAGTTAAGACTCCACCTTCCAAAGTGGGCGGTGCCGGGTTTGATCCCTGCTTGGGGAACTAAGTATGGGGTATGGCCAAAAATTAAAAAAAAAAAAAAAAAAGTGAATCAGTGTTAAGGGAGAGGGAATCTAATTGACTTTCCACAGGGACCTCTGTTCTGCCCTAGCTCTTCTGCTTCAGCAAATATCAAGGAGGGTCAGTCTATTTATAGCGAGTTGGGGAACTGAGCCCACTAGCTAGGCTTCTTGGGGAAAACATTCATCTACTGATTCCCTCAGTCAGCCATTTGCCTAGACTACCCAAGGTTCTTGTGGCAAACATGTTGTTTGCTGTTTGTCCTCTATTTAGATGATCACTTTTATTTTGCGTTTCCTTCAGTTTGAGCATAGTGAAATTCTAGGGACTTCTGAGGAAACCAGAGACTCCTAGGTTGGTAGCATCAGGTAAGTCTTTCAGTTGAAATTAAAATGTCATAGTTTACATATTTAAAATATCTTCTACCCTTGACTGGTTGTATAAATGCAAAAGGAAATACAAAATCTTGGTGGGAGAATACTGAATTTATGAACATGTTAATATACATCTAGGAAACAAAACCGCTAAAAAGGCGGTTAAAGACTGGAAACTGTAAAGCAACTTGTTTGCAGAAGCACCGCACAGGCTTAGCGATGAGACTGAAAGATGTCTGCAAGGTTGGCATCCTGGGAGGTCCCATGTTCAAGCACAGGCTGAAAGGCCGCTTGGGGGCGATGTTGTAAAGGGTGAGTGGCTGCTCTGAGAAAGACATAAACAGGTCAGGAGTTGGTGGTGAGAATAGGGCAGGTATAGGGTGGTGTTCTTGCCAGCGATCACCGAGAGGCCACTTAGCAGTAAAGATGTCTCTGGTTTCAAGAGTACCAGGTATGTACAATTCTAAATACATCAAATGGATAAATCTGGGTTAACACTCCTTTCCATAGAATTAGAAGCCACCACATTCCTACTTTGAACGGTAGTGCCCAGGCTGGATATTTTATTGAGGTCTACCATGAATATGAAGCATGGGAGAGAATGGTTGATAATGTTTTGGGCAGTGAAAGTAGAATAAAGTGATTAACAGTAACAGAGTAGCTTTCAGATTCCTTGGCATAAGGGTAGCCATTTGTGAAACGGACACCCTAACTTGTAAAATGTCTAAAAAACAATGAAAATTCCCAGAAGAAAGAGTTAACTTAGGTTGACATTACTACTTGCAACAAGCATTTATCTGCTGCTGAGCCACAGTAACAGGTGTACCATCCCTTTTGCAAAATATCGCCATTTTTGAATTTTTTCCCCAAAGAAAGCAGCTTTTCCACAATCTTTATTTCATTTATGATAAGGGAAAATGGGCTTGTTTTTTAAAAAATTAATTTTTATATGAGTATAGTTGTTTTACAGTGTTGTGTTATGGGCTTGTTTTATTTTTTTAATTTTTTTGATAGAAAACAATAAAATTCTGTAAAGCAACTATCCTTCCATAAAAAATAAGTTAAAATAAACAGTTATTTTTAATTGGAGGATAATTGCTTTACAATATTGTGCTGGTTTCTGTCATACATCAACATGAATCAGTCATAGATATACATATATCCCCTCGCTCTGAAACCTCCCTCCCACCTCCTACCCCATCCCAACCCTCTAGGTTGTCACAGAGCACTGGGTTTGAGCTCCCTGTGTTATACAGCAAATTCCCACAGGCTGTTTTACATATGGCAACGTATATGTTTCCAGCTACTCTCTCCATTCATCCCACCCTCTTCTTCCACTGTGTTACATATATACAATGGAATACTACTCAGCCATAAAAACAATGCATTTGAATCAGTTCTAATGAGGTGGATGAACCTAGAACCTATTATACAGAGTGAAGTAAGTCAGAAAGAGAAAAACAAATATTGTATATAATGCATATATATGGAATCTAGAAAGATGGTACTGATGAACTTATTTGCGGGGCAGCAATGGAGATGCAGACATATTTTTTTTTAAGATTTTTTTGATGTGAACTATTTTTAATATCTTTATTGAATTTATTATGATATTGTTCCTGTGTTTGGGTTTTTTGGCTCTGAGGCATGTTCTTAGCTCCCTGACCAGATATTGAACTCACACCCCACGCATTGGAAGGTGAAGTCTTAATCACTGGACCACTAGGAAAGTCCCCGGGTTTGTTTTAAAATAAATTTATTTGCAAACTGTAGCCAGTTTAATAAAAGCAAAATTATAGCTGCAATGTGACAATTCTCAATAGTGTCTCATGTGAATTTTTTTGAACACGAGTTTCTGTTACTTCTTTTACAGGCACTTGGCAAATTCAAGAGAAGACAAACAATGACATGAGAATGGAAGTGGAATCGATCTAGTGTTGACATTTTAACTCAAAATCTAGAGAATTCTCCAAGCAAAATATCGTCATTGAAAATTTTGCTGCCATACTCCAAAATGAATGAAGGATAGGATGTTACACATGAATTGTTATAAGACCCAAAGAAAAAGGCAGCCAGCTTGAGACTGACATATACTAGAAAAGCCTAACAGGGATCCTTGTATACTTGCAGCTGTTTATATTTGCAGTTTGTACAGTGCCTTTGGGGGTATAGTGACTATTGGTAGGGTTGTTGAAGGGATAACTGAGTGTGGGAATGAAGAAGTATTTTCTAAAAATGAATTTGCAAAGATCAGGGAGAGGGTAATGCTTGATCTGATTATCAAGTTTGACTGTCTACACTAACTTCATTATCAGATACTTGTGAAATTTCAGCTGGAGTTGATGCATGACATGTATTAATACTTCCTAGTTGTGATCTGTACTTTCTAGGTTGCATATACCTCCAAGGTCTTTGGAAGTCACACATCTGGGAACTCTTTGCATGGAAAATATTGGAATAAGTACAGCTGTTTATTTTGAAGTGCTCTGAGTACATGTGAAGAACCGACTCATTGGTAAAGATCCTGATGCTGGGAAAGATTGAGGGCAGGAGGAGAAGGGGGCAACAGAGGATGAGATGGTTGGACAGCAACACTGACTCAACGGACATGAGTTTGAGCGAACTCCGGGAGATGGTGAAGGACAGAGGAGCTGGTGTGCTGCAGTCCATGGGGTCGCAAAGAGCCAGATATGACTTAGCAACTGATCAACCATAAAAAAAAGCACAGTCAAATCTGGTTCCCATAAACTCTCAGTGCCAACTGTCAGAGAAAGAGGCTATTAGTTTATAGGTTATTCTGCCAGAGTTGTAATAAAGAAAACATGATTCTCAGAACTCTTTGTCATGGGCACCATCCATCTTTTTTTCAGCATCTTAGTTTATGCCTAGATATTTAGCATTTTTTCCCTATTGCTTTCTCCTTCCCGACAAGGCAAAGTGACCATAACCTATGAAACCATACCTGGTTTTAGTTTAACCAGATGGTGAGGTATACTATTCCTAAAATACCTTATTTCTAAATTAAAACATTTGAAAACCCCACTAGACTTGGCATTAATGTCATGTCTCAGCAGTGCACTTATTATCTGAAATATTTTGAACAAAGTGGCTTTGATTAGTGTTTGTCTGATTAGCTTCTGCCCCGCATGCGTGCTTCACGCACTTAATCTTTCCCCCTAGTAAGGCAGGACCTCGGAGCTACTCTTGAAAGGTACAATTGTTCTTGGAACATGAGGAATGCGCCTCACTAGAGGAACAGTCACTTGAGGACTCAAGGACTAGCACGGTCCCCTTTGTCCTGCCAATTTTCCATTCAGCACTGGCATAATTTGGAAAGATCAATTGCCCTGTTTTCAGGGCTCGATGCAGAGTGACAGAAACAAGAAGGTGATGCTATATATATTCTAGCATGACTCCCTAAATCGTATGCAAAGATGATGATTAATTCTTTCCACAATAGTCATAGTGATTATTTCCCTGGAAGGTCCCTGGGGGTACCTCACCTCATTTCCTTTAGAGAAAGGCCTGACTAGTTGGCTGCACCCTTCATATCCACCAGTATTCTGGGTATGCAGCTCACTCCACACTTCCTGGCCAAACAGTGGACTGAAGAAGCCTCAGAAAAGACAGCTCGTTGGAAGGCTGCACCAGGACTGGCTTGGAGTGTGTGTTTGAGGACTCCCAGGAAGGAATTTTGGTTTGGTTCTGTTCAACATCAAAGATTTATTAAGTTGTGAGTGCCTCTTGTGCGTGCATGCATGATAAGTCACTTCAGTCATGATCTGACTCTTTGTGACCCTATGGACAGTAGCCCTCCAGGCTTCTCTGTCCATGGGATTTTTCAGGCAGGAATACGGGAGTGGGTTGTTATGCCCTTCTCCAGGGATCTTCCCAACCCAGGAATCGAACCCATGTCTCTTATGTCTCCTGAATTGCAGATGGGTTCTTTACCACTAGCGCCACCTGGGAAGACCCAAGTTCCCCTCAGTTAGGCCCAATAATGAGTCTTTCAGAACAAGGTCTCCCAGGAGGTCAAATCAAGGCAGTTCAGTTCAGTTCAGTCACTCAGTCATGTCTGACTCATTGCGACCCCACGAATTGCAGCACGCCAGGCCTCTCTGTCCATCACCAACTCCCAGAGTTCACTCAAACTCATGTCCATTGAGTCGGTGATGCTATCCAGCCATCTCATCCTCTGTCGTCCCCTTCTCCTTCTGCCCCCAATCTCTCCCAGCATCAGAGTCTTTTCTAGAGTCAACTCTTCACATGAGGTGGCCGAAGTACTGGAGTTTCAGCTTTAGCATCAGTCCTTCCAAAGAACACCCAGGACTGAGCTCCTTTAGAATGGACTGGTTGGATCTCCTTGCAGTCCAAGGGACTCTCAAGAGTCTTCTCCAACACCACAGTTTAAAAGCATCAGTTCTTCGGTGCTTAGCTTTCTTCACAGTCCAACTCTCACATCCATGCATGACTACTGGAAAAACTATAGCCTTGACTAGATGAACCTTTGTTGGCAAAGTAATGTCTCTGCTTTTGAATATGCTGTCTAGGTTGGTCATAACTTTCCTTCCAAGAAGTAAGCGTCTTTTAATTTCATGGCTGCAATCACCATCTGCAGTGATTTTGGAGCCCCCAAAATAAAGTCAGCCACTGTTTCCACTGTTTCCCCATCTATTTCCCATGAAGTGATGGGACCAGATGCCATGATCTTTGTTTTCTGAATGTTGAGCTTTGAGCCAACTTTTTCACTCTCCTCTTTCACTTTCATCAAGAGGCTTTTTAGCTCCTCTTCACTTTCTGCCATAACGGTGGTGTCATTTGCATATCTGAGGTTATTGATATTTCTCCCAGCAATCTTGATTCCAGCTTGTGCTTCCTCTAGCCCAGCGTTTCTCATGATGTACTCTGCATATAAGTTAAATAAGCAGGGTAACAATATACAGCCTTGACGTACTCCTTTTCCTATTTGGAACCAGTCTGTTGTTCCAGGTCCAGTTCTAACTGTTGCTTCCTGACCTGCATATAGGTTTCTCAAGAGGCAGGTCAGGTGGTCTGGTATTCCCGTCTCTTGAAGAATTTTCCACAGTTTATTGTAATCCACACAGTCAAAGGCTTTGGCATAGTCAATAAAGCAGAAATAGATGTTTTCCTGGAACTCTCTTGCTTTTTCTATGATCCAGCGGATGTTGGCAATTTGATCTCTGGTTCCTCTGCCTTTTCTAAAACCAGCTTGAACATCAGGAAGTTCACGGTTCACGTATTGCTGAAGCCTGGCTTGGAGAATTTTGAGCATTACTTTACTAGTGTGTGAGATGAGTGCAATTGTGCGGTAGTTTGAGCATTCTTTGGCATTGGCTTTCTTTGGGATTGGAATCAAGGCAGGCCTGATCCAAATACATGTCCTACCCACTTCATCACAAGTTGTTTTCCCTTATGAATTGCTTTTCTCTTCCTCTAGTAATGTTTCTCCAAACATTTCTCCAATCAAAATTTGACAGTCATCTCACAGTATGTAATCTATAGGGTCAGATGTCTCTTCTTCCCATATTTATTTTTTATAGTTCCATTTATTTTCTATATTTCCTTATCATTATCACGAGTTATTTTTGCCACTTAGAGACCTGATAGAAGGAGGAACTCAAGGATGTTAAGAGATCAATGCAAACTTTAACATTTAAAACATGTGGTTCCTGTACAGGTTAAAAGATTCTAACACAGCCTGATAAATAAATAGATAATTAGAAACAATTAGTTTATATGGAAAATTGAATGACTCACAAACCCACAAGTGTGTCTTTCTCAGTTAAATATCACTTAAAAATTCGTATGCACCCTAATGTTCATAGCAGCATTGTTTACAATTGCCAAAATATGGAAATAACTGAAGTGCCCATCAAGAGATGAATGGATAAAGAAAGAAAATGTGACATATATATGTATATGTATATATATACTTTTGTATCTTCTCTGTTTCACTTCCCCTCTTTCCAGATCCAAACTACCCTGGTTAGATCTTCGTATTTGAATTCATCTCTTCCCCTAAAAGAAAAGTGCATTCTGATCTAAGTTTCTGCAGCCTTCCACTTCTAGTCTTCAATCTTATATCATATCATACTTATTCTTTCTTTGGTCTCTCCTATTCTAGTTAGAAACAGTCTCTTCTCCTTTCCAAAATCAACAATTCCTTCAATGCTCTTGATTCTTGTTTTTCCAGATCCTTCTAAAACTTTATCATTAATTATTTATCTTTGGGCTTCCCTGGTGGCTCAGCTGGTAAAGAATCCACCTGCCATGTGGGAGACCTGGGTTTGACCCCTGGGTGGGATGATACCCTGGAGAAGGGAATGGTTACCTACTCCAGTATTCTGGCCTGGAGAATTCCACGAACTGCATAGTCCATGGGGTTGGAAAGAGTCGGACACTACTGAGTGACTTTCACTTTCATTTATCTTTAGGATAATCAATATTTCTCCTTCCACTAACTTCTCCTTTACCTACTTCTGGGAAACAATTCTCCAAGGATCTCTGGAGTTTCTCCATGTCTGTGAGGAGATGCATGACTCCCTTTGTTTTAGACCATTTCCCCCAAAGATTTCTGGATAGCAAATAGTCTTGGGAGATAGAGACAATATGTCCCTTCAAAGCAAAGGGTAAGTTTGCTTACCATTCATCATAAAGGATTTTGGATCCTTAGAACTAGGGTTCATCTCCTGTAATACAATCCAGGTGTCACCCAGCCTTCTCATGCCACCCTGAAAGAAGTGGGCTTAGGGGAACAAGTACAAGAAAATGCGGATGCTCTGGCCACTGCTATTGCTGTGGGTGATAAAGTTCTTTGACTCCTGGCGAGCATGCTGCTCATGTTGTAAGAGTGTAAGGGCAACATCACACAACAGTGACTCAGAACCTGAGGATCTGGTTTGTCACATGCCTCAGTCGGCATGACTACTAAGAGGCTGTGGAACATTCCCAATATGATGGATTATTAAAGCAGAAGAAGATTAAGCATCTATTTAAAATTGATGCTTATTTTATGGCATTGATATATAAGGAGAGCAAAACAGAAACTGCTTGAAATTCAAACCCAAACGGTTCAAGATTTGAGCTAAAACTTGGGCAAGCCTGGAGATTTTAATTGAAGTTGCAGAGTATCTCGATCTCCACTCCTTTCCAAATGAATATTAAACTCTGAGCCCTGAGTTTCATTATTCAAATTTTTGTTGCTTTCTTTCACCCAGGGTCACAAAGATGTTACAGATGTTGCCTGGGTGAGGTTAATATGGCATCTGAAGCATGAGTTGGGAGACCAGGTGCTGATTCTTAGTTGTGGTGTGACCCATGGGGGGACACAGGCACATACGTTTACCTGCCAGTGGGGCGAGGTCTGCTCAAGTACACGGGACTCGGAAGTATTCTCCAGGCAAGAATACTGGCGTGAGTTGCTATTTCCTTCTCCAGGGGATCTTCCTGACCCGGGGATTGAACCCACACCTCTTGCATCTCTTGCATGGGCAGGTGGATTCTTTACCACTAGCTCCCAAGCAGATATTAAAATGTAAAGTCACTATGTACCCAGATTTAGGAGAATACATGAAACATGGAAGAAATTACTTCTGGAATGAGAAGAATGGATAGTAATGACAATTTAAATAGTTCTTACATGGGCAAGAGGTTGGTTGGCTCATTCTATTTAGTAGATAACGTCCCGTGCTCAGTTGTTCAGTCATGTCCGACTCTTTACAGCCCTTATGGATTACAGCCCACCAGGGTCCTCTGTCCATGGGATTTCCCAGGAAAGAATACTGGAGTGGGGTGCCATTGCCTTCTCCAGGGGTCTTCCCAACCCAGGGCTTGAACCTTCATCTCCTGCATTGGAAGGCAGATTCTTTACCACTAAGCCACCTGGGAAGCCTGGGACCCTTTTTTTCCCATTGTGAATTTTCAGTAGGATGGGTTTTGAATGGCCCTATGTAATTCTCTTTGGATACATGCAGCTTGATGAGCAGCTGTGGGTGAGCATCTTTCCACACATGGGGACAAATTATGTTTTTGGTTACCTTCTGAGCAGGAAAACAAGGAGTTCTGTCCTTTTATCTCTCCCTTTCTTTTGGGGAAATATCTATGAAGACAATTTTCAGCTCTAAGAATTTCTACTGTGATAGCAGCATGAGGAGGAGTACGTCACAGGAAGCCAAGAAGACTCTGCTGAAGTGGGTTGTGTTCCACTAAAAGCGTAAGCCATAGTGAAGAGAAGAGGTATGATCCTGAAAAACACTGGATAGTTTCCTTCGAAAACTAGTAACAGTTTTTGATGACAGATTATGGAATAACTAGCTTTTGTGGCTGTTGTTTTTGGCAACACTGTTCCCACTCCCCATCTCTCCTCTTCCTGCTACTCTTTTACCTCTAGAAAGAATAAGAATTCCTGAGGCAATTTCTCACTTCCTGTCTCTCAGAATTCACATAAGAATGTACGCCTACGTCAAAGATTACAAAAGGCCAGTCACATATAAAGAATCACGTGGATGTTTCAATTTCAAACAGATACATTATTATTATTATCATTTAAATTATTTAGCTGCACTGTGGGGCATGTGGGATCTTGGTTCCCTGACCATGGATAGAACCTGAATCTTCTGTATTGCAAGTGGAATCTTAACCACTGGACCACGAGAAAACTCACCAAAGCCTAGAAAAAAGTTGCAAAGCTAAAGAGAACATTATATTTAGACAATATATTTAAATATTGGACCTGTGCACAGTGGAAAAAATGTGCAATTAAGAAGCACTGAGCCTGGATTGCAGTTCTGACCCATCCTTGAATACTCATGTGATCTGAGGCAAGTCGCCTTATTTCTGTAAGTTTACTTTCCCCACCTGTGAAGTGGTAAAAACAGGATCTTCCTTATAGAGTTGTGGTGAGAATTTAGGAGAAGACATTTAAAAAAAAAATAAATTTCTTCAAAGAATTGTGCCAGTGTTAATCCCTTCATTATTATTCACTTTGTTTCTCCTTTCCACAGGGGCTGTCTTAGCACTGCAGCAAAGAACACAACCCTGGCAATATGAGTAAGTTTCTATTCATTGTGAAGATTTCAATGGGACCCAGTCTATGCTGATTTTCCAAAGTAATGTGGAGAACTGAGTAGTTTACTGAATTTGGTCAAATATTAACATATCTGGTACGCATCTCTATGTGCATAAATAATGTAAGACTGTCTTCAGTAACAATAATTCAGGCCTCCAACATCTTTAAAAGTTGGTGGAATACTTCTTGGCAGTATTATCCAACATAAACGTCTGACTCAACTCTTTACTTTTCAACAGATATAAGTTAGTCTTTGGAGGCAGATATTCAGAATTTTCCTGGGGAGAGCCATGATCAAGCAAATGAAATTACAATGAATCATGAGAGACCTGGAGGGGGCTTGGAGTTAGTGTCAAAAAGAGAAGCATAACATCAACCTGGAGATAATGACTGTGTGCAGGTACAGCCCTCATGCACTTATGTTTAATAATATTATGGTGATCTGAATAAGGCAAAAATAACAGCAACCATGAAATCAAAAGATGCTTGTTCCTTGGAAGGAAAGCTATGACAGAGCTAGACAGCATATCAAAAAGCAGAGACATCACTTTGCCAACAAAGGTCCGTTTAGTCAAGGTTATGGTTTCTTCAGTAGTCATATATGGATGTGAGTGTTGGACTCTAAAGAAAGCTGAGCACCGAAGAATTGATGCTTTTGAACTGTGGTGTTGGAGAAGACTCTTGAGAGCCCCTTGGACACAAGGAGATTAAACCAGTCAATCCTAAAAGAAATCAACCCTGAATATTCACTGGAAGGACTGTTGCTGATGTGAAAGCTTTAATACTATGGCCACCTGATGCAAAGAGTCTACTCCTTGGAAAAGACCCTGATGCTGAGAAAGACTGAGGGCAAGAGGAGAAAGGGGTGACAGAGGATGTGACGGTTGGATGGCATCATCAACTCAATGGACATGTTTTTGAGGAAGCTCCAGGAGATGTTGAAGGACAGGGAAGCCTGGCATGCTGCAATTCATGGGGGTCAAAAATGGGTGGACATGACTTAGCAGCTGAACAACAACAACAAACACAAGGAGTTATTTTCAAACTATTTAAAATGTTAAACTTTCTCTCAGTGCTACAAAAGCAAAGCCACCAACACTATTGCTAGTTTATGTTTTACTTTGGGACTTTTGCTTAACTAGTACTAGGAGTTTCTAGGTTTAAAGTATTAAAGAACGGGTGAGTATAGATTCCTTATCCTTAGAGGATTTGGAAAATGAATGATCTCAGCTTGGCTTGGAAACTATAGAATAGAATATATTTTTAGCATAATAAACCTTTTCAATCCTTCCAAAAAAAAAAAAAAAAAAGATCCATAGAAAGAGCAAACAGATGGAAGCCCATGTGCTGTTTTGTAACATGTCCAGGGTTTTAAGATTGATAAACACTGAAACCCTGCAGGCGCAAATCTGTACTTTCTCAAACGAAATCCTATGATATGAGGAGAGCTGCTCTAATCAACTACACACATTATAAAAAAATCCAGGATCTCCTTCCAACTTCTCTGCTAGGGCCATAAGATAAATAGCCCTGGAGCATGGACCTTAATCCATTTCTCACTGTTGAAAAATATGCATAAGTACTTCTAGGATACTTATTATTGCAACAATCCAAGCACTCAGGTTATTAGATCAAATAGAAAACTGCAGTGAAATATTGTAAAAACTAGGTTATTTCCCATATGTTCACATCATGTTATTTAACAAGACACTATAATAGTTTAAGGCCAGGAATACAATTTGATTACATTTTTTCAACCATCAGTATTTGAGCTGAGTCCACATGAGAAAATTGCTTAGAAATGAACTTGTGTTTTTTGACCTTGTTCTCCCCTCACATATTTCATATTACTCCTTATGTCAACCTTTTTCTTTTTCTATGTGGCTGCAATTAAGAAGATATTGTGTTGAAGAAAGAATAATATTTGAATGCCACAGACAAAATGGGAACTTTCCTAGGGAAGAAATGAGGCTTTTCTGAGACTTGTATCTACAACATTTGGTACCATAACCTATTTATAAATTTCAAGGAGGCATTCACAAAGGTTTGCTGAATGACTAAGTGAATGAATAAAAAGTTGGTAGTTAGGATCTGTTTACAACTCTTGGGAGCTGGTGTAGCAATTTAGAGAGGCATTTTTCTCATTTGGTAGCACTGAAACATACACATTACCATAGGTAAAACACATAACCCGTGGGAATTTGCTGTATGGCTCAGGGATCTCAAACTGGGCTCTGTGACATCCTAGAGGGGTGGGATGGGATGAGAAGTGGGAGAGAGGTTCAAAAGGGAGGGGACCTATGTCTACCTATGGCTCATTTCATGTTGATGTAGGGCAGAAACCAACACAACATTGTGAAGCAATTATCATGTCAATGTATGGCAAAACCAATACAGAATTGTAAAGTAAAATAAAAAATAAATTTAAAAAAATGCAGGTAAAAAAAATGTACAAAATGTTTTACAAAAAAATAAATAAATACATAAATAAATAAAAAAGAGAGGGGTTTTTCTCATTTGTCCTTAATTTACTCATTTCTTTTAAACTCATGCCTACGGAAATGTTTGATTGGAATTTTTCATCATGGCAGGTTTAAACAAGCTTTATGATGTATTTTTAAAAAATATTTTTATTTATTGATTTATTTGGCTGCACCAGGGCTTAGCTGTGGCACATGAAATCTTTTAGCTGTGGCATGTAGTATCATTTTTTTTTTCAGTTGTGGAATGTGGGATCTAGTTCCCTGATGAGGGATCTAACTTGGGCCCCTTACATTGGGAGCATAGAGTCTTAGCCACTGGAGCACCAGGGAAGTCCCCTATGGTGTACTTTAAAGGATCAATTTGGTTTCCTGGAATAAAAAAAATCCAACAATGATCAATACTTGTTTAAATGCTTTAGAATTGTTAGTTACTATTGGGATAATAATTTATTCACTTAATCACCACATACATTCATTTGCCAGATGCAAGGGTTTCAAGGATGAACATGTCACATCCTTTCCACTGAGCAGCTCAGAGACAGTGGGAGAAAGGTGGGACTGACTCATACGTGCACAACTACACGGGGTAGAGTTCCGAGGTGGGTGAAACCCAGGGTGCTGTGAAACAACGCCACTCAGCCCGGGTTAGGTGTGAGAAGCGGGAAGGCTTCCACAGACTTGAAGGGTACAATTACTACACATTCGGGTCAGGAATGGGCAGTTGAGAGGGCACAGAGGAATTACGTAGTACAACATGGCGTAGAGGACTTAGGTCTGGAAAAGAGGACCAGGGCTGAGACAGAGGGCGGGAAGAGGGAGGAGATGAGGCCAGACAGGCAAGCAGAGGTTAGAACCAGAGGTGAGCTTCAGGGTGAGCTGCAAACCAACGATAACTCGGTCACATCTGAGAGGTTCACTCTCATTAGTAAGGAAGAAATAATAACTCAGTGATGATTGTGCAAGCCCGAGAAGGTAGACATTCCAAGTATAACCTAGTTGAAAGTGCCTTGAATTCACTAGGAAAAAGAAGAGAGACCTGGGATTACGAATGTTATTAGGTCAGATTATTTAATGGATTCCTAAGTCACTTCAGTTGTGTCTGGCTCTGTGTGACCCGATGGACTATAGCCTGCCAGGCTTCTTTGTCCATAACATTCTCCTGGCAAAAATACTGGAGTGGGTTGCCATTTCCTCCTCCAGGGGATCTTCCTGACCCAGGGATTGAACCCGCGTCTCTTAAGTCTACTGCATTGGCAAGTGGATTCTTTACCCCTAGCGCCACCTGGGAAGCCGTTTAGTGGATTAACTGTGGAAGGAAGTCTCAGTGTGAAGCTGACTTCTCAAGACACATCCAAGTTACTTCTCCCCTCCTCCTTTTCCTCCTGAGCAAAAGATACAAGCTAAATTTACTAATGGCCAGCTTCCTTCGCCTTCACCTGCCATAATTAGGTCAATCTTCCCCTGCTAAGTCAGATGCTATACTTAAAAATCAAACTTATTTTTGAATTATCTAATGTTACAGATATGCAAGCCAGTTTCCTTTCATAACAGTGGCAACCCATCAGTGATGATAATAGCAAAGACATGTTCAATGCTGTCCTTTCTCTGCAACATTCAGATATAAAACAAACACAGCAGAGAAGGAAAAAGCAAAAGTAACAGAGAGATTCTATGTAGCTATTACTGTTGCGTACATTTAGCTATGGTAAATGGCATAGAAATGGTTTAAAGGGAATAGGCAGGGACATATGTAGAAATTTTAGCTGAGAGCACTTTGGGTTTTAATTTAGTGTTCAAAACTATTGAGTAGTCAGATAAAAAAATTGATTCCTTTCAAAACACGGGCTTTTTATCCTGCAATGTCATTTCTCAATAGGGAAAAGACTTGAGTCATTTACTTCACTCCCCCACCCCCCTTCAGTCTTCTATTTCCTTTAAAAAGAAAAATCTCTAAAGATAGAGAGATTTACCATCCTTGGTAACCTAGATACACATTCTCAAGATATATATAAATTCATCTCTCATGCTACAATTTAAACTTATTTTCTTTTATTCTTTCCTCAGTGAAGTAAGGGAACATCTGTCTGCAACCCTTGTCATATGTTTGAAAACTATTCTTATCACCCCTCAGTCTTCTCTTCTCCAAGTGAAATACTCCTCAAGCCTTATCTTATTGTTCATAGATGTCAAAAATTTTTAGTCTGTTTTTGCTTTTGTTAGAGTGGGAAACTCCAACATGTAGACCTTCTGCTGTAGTTGGATTTAAGCTCTATGGAATCCAACTGGGAACGAGTCAATAATTTGCAGTTGAAACTTCTGCTATGCCTATTGTGCATTTGTTAGAATTAGACTCTTACTGACTCAGTGTTGACTGAAGTACCAGTGTGATAAATACTGGATACAAAGTAAATATAAGAGAAATCTGCATATGATATTTGGATTAGAATATTAGAATCTGGATTCTAAAGAAGATCCGCAAAGCGAGAACTCACAGCAAATCAGAACCTTGAAAAGAGAGTTAGATACCTCACACCACATATACAAAAATTAACTTGAAGTGGATCAAGACATAAAAGTAAGAGTTAAAACTATAAAACCAAGAGAACAAAACAGAGGAGGAGCTTTATGATACTGAATTCAGCAATGGATTCCTGGCTTGGATATAACACCAAAAAGTTTGGCAGCAGAAAAAAATAGATGAGCTGGACTACTTGAAAATTAAAAACTTCTGTGAAACAAAGGGCATTATTAACAGAATCAAAAGACAGTATATGGAATGGGAAAAATATTTTCAAAAATAATACATCTTATAAGGCATTGATATCCTCAATATATAAATAACTCCTGTAATTCAACAACAACAAAAACCCAATTAAAATGGGCAGAGGATTTGAATGAACATTCCTACAAATAATATGTAAAAATGGTCAATGCACATGAAAACATCACTAGTCATTAAGGAAATGCAAATCAAAACCACATATGAGATACCACTTTACACTCATGATGGTGGCTACTACAAAAAAAAAAAAAAAGCAGAAAATAGGTATTGGAAAGGATCTGCAGAAACTGAAATGCTATCCATTATAGACAGGAATGTGAAATGATATAACCACTGTGGAAAATGGCATGGTGATTTCTGAAAAAATTAAAAACAGAATTACCACATAATCCAGCAATTATCTTTCTGAGTATAGACCCCAAGAAAGTGAAGGCAGGGACTTATACAGATATTTGTATGCTCATGTTCATAGAAGCACTATTCACAATAACCAAGAAGTAGGAGCAACCCAAATGTCCATTGATGGATGAATGGCTAAAGAAAATGTGGCACACAGATACAATGGACTATTATTCAGCCATAAAAGAGGAAGTTTTGACACATGTTACAATATGCAGAGTACATCGTGAGAAACGCTGGGCTGGAAGAAGCACAAGCTGGAATCAAGATTGCCAGGAGAAATATCAATAACCTCAGATATGCAGATGACACCACCCTTATGCCAGAAAGTGAAGAGGGACTAAAAAGCCTCTTGATGAAAGTGAAAGAGGAGAGTAAAAAGTTGGCTCAAAGCTCAACATTCAGAAAACTAAGATGATGGCATCTGGTCCCATCACTTCATGGCAAATAGATGGGGAAACAGTGGAAACAGTGGCTGACTTTATTTTGGGGGACTCCAAAATCACTGCAGATGGTGATTGCAGCCATGAAGTTAAAAGACGCTTACTCCTTGGAAGGAAAGTTATGACCAACCTAGACAGCATATTCAAAAGCAGAGACATTATTTTGCCAACAAAGGTCCGTCTAGTCAAGGCTATGGTTTTTCCAGTGGTCATATATGGATGTGAGAGTTGGACTGTGAAGAAAGCTGAGTGCCAAAGAATTGATGCTTTTAAACTGTGGTGTTGGAGAAGACTCTCGAGAGTCCCTTGGACTGCAAGGAGATCCAACCAGTCCATTCTAAAGGAGATCAGTCCTGGGTGTTCTTTGGAAGGACTGATGCTAAAGCTGAAACTCCAGTACTTTGCCCACCTCATGCGAAGAGGTGACTCATTGGAAAAGACTCTGATGCTGGGAAGGATTAGGGGCAGGAGAAGGGGACAACAGAGGATGAGATGGCTGGATAGCATCACTGACTCGATGGACGTGAGTTTGAGTGAACTCCGGGTGTTGGTGATGAACAAGGAGGCCTGAGGTGCTGCAATTCATGGGGTCGCAAAGAGTCAGACACGACTGAGTAACTGAACTGAGCTGAACTGAACAATGTGGATAAAAGTTGAAGGCATTTTGCCAAGTGAAAAAAGTCAGTCACAAAAGGCCAACAATTGTATGGTTCTACTTATATGAGGTTCCTAGAGTAGCCAAATTCAGAGAGACAAGAAGCAGATGGTGGCTGCCAGGAGTTGTGGGGAGGCAGGGATGAGGAGTTAGGGTCTAGTGCATACAGAGTTTGAGTTGGAGAAGATGAAAAGTTCTGGAGACACACGGTGGCTATGTGTCTGCATAGCACTGTGAACATACCCAGCATCACAGACCTGCACATCTAACAACAGTTAAAATGGTGAATTGCATGCTATGTATATCTCACTGAGGGAGCTTCCCGGGTGGCTCAGTGGTAAAGAATCCACCTGCAATGCAGGAGATGCAGCAGACACATGTTCAATCCCTGGATTAGGAAGATCCCCTGGAGGAGGGCATGGCAACCCAGTCCAGTATTCTTGCCTGGGACATTCCATGGACAGAGGAGCCTGGCAGGCTACAGAACACGGGGTCACAAACAGTCTGACACAACTGAAGCAACTAAGCATGCGTCACACATATCTCAGCAGGACAACAATAACAAAACAGAGTGTTGAAGGGAGAGAGAGAGAGAACTTTGAGGAGGCTCTCTAGATCCCAGTCTTCCCTGGTATCCACCCACCTTCCCCCAGCCAGGAGGCTGCCACCTTTTGCACTGAAGGTCTAGTGGGGGGCAGACACTGTAGGACATGCTATAACTAAGACACCATGAGCCAGCACATCCAGAGGCAGACTCACTGCTTTGGTCTCAGGACCATAGAACTGCTGCTTTGAGATGACTGCGTGTGTGCCAAGTTGCTTCAGTTATTTGAGATAAGTACTTGCAGAGTTTGGGAGACAAGGGACATAAGTGTCTATGGTCCAAGCAGGAGAGAAGGTTGCTGGATTTTTTTTAGATACCACCCACCAGGACTGTCTTGTGGGTAACAGGACCCCAGCAGTGATGGTCTGCACGTACAACACAGGGTGACAGTCGGGGGTCTAGGAAGTGACTATTGGGCCACTTTGGGAGGTCAGGGAGTAGGGCAGGAGAAGCCAGTGGGATGCTCCAGAGTGTCACGGACACACATGTGAGAGAGTCACAGAATTCAAAGGGACAGCGGGAGTTTAGAAAGAGCACTGCCTTTTTCCCCCTGACAATTCAGTTTTATTTTATTCACATTTGAGAGCATAATAGCTTTACAGTATTGTCTTGGTTTCTGCTGTACAATACAGTGAGTCAGCTATACGTGTACATATATGCACCCCACCCCCCTCCCGTGGTGCTACTGGTAAAGAATCCACCTGCCAATGCAAGAGATGGAAGAGATGTGAGCTTGATCCCTGGGTCGGCAGGATCCCCTAGAATAGGAAATGGCAACCTGCTCCAGTATTCTTGCTGGAAAATTCCATGCACAGAGGAGTCTGGTGGGCTACCGTCCAGGGGTCACAGAGAGTTGGACACGACTGAAGGACTGAGCACACACATCTCCTCCCTCTTGGATGCCCCACTTTCCCCCTCAACCCCTTTAGGTGGTCACAGAGAACCGAGCTGAGCTCCTATGCTCTACAGCAGCTTCCCACCAACTATCTGTTTTACACATGGTAGTGGTGGGCTGCAGTCCATGGGGTCGTGAAGAGTCGGACACGACTGAGCGACTTCACTTTGACTTTTCACTTTCATGCATTGGAGAAGGAAATGGCAACCCACTCCAGTGTTCTTGCCTGGAGAATCCCAGGGACGGGGGAGCCTGGTGGGCTGCCGTCTATGGGGTCACACAGAGTCGGACACGACTGAAGTGACTTAGCAGCAGCAGCAGCAGCAGTGTATGTATGTATGTGAACCGTGAACTTTCAGGTGTTCAAGCTGGGTTTAGAAAGGCAGAGGAGCCAGAGATCAAATTGCCAACATCCGCTGGATCATTGAAAAAGTAAGAGAATTTCAGAACAACATCTACTTCTGCTTTATTGACCATGCCAAAGACTTTAACTGTGTGGATCACAACAAACTGTGGAAAATTCTGAAAGAGATGGGAATACTAGACCACTTGACCTGCCTCCTGAGAAATCTGTATGCAGGTCAGGAAGCAACATTTAGAACTGGATATGGATCAACAGACTGGTTCCAAATCGGGAAAGGAACACGTTAAGGCTGTATATTGTCACCCTGCTTATAACTTATATGCAGAGTATATCATGTGAAATGCTGGACTGGATAAAGCACAAGCTGGAATCAAGATTACTGGGACAAATATCAATAACCTCAGATATGCAGATGACACCACCCTTGTGGCAGAAAGTGAAGAAGAACTAAAGAGCCTCTTGATGAAAGTGAAAGAGGAGAGTGAAAAAGTTGGCTTAAAGTTCAACATTCAGAAAACAAAGATCACGGCATCTGGTCCCATCACTTCATGGCAAATAGATGGGGCAAACAATGGAAACAGTGACTATTTTGGGGGGGCTCCAAAATCACTGCAGATGGTAACTGAAGCCACGAAATTAAAAGACGCTTGCTCCTTGGAAGAAAAATTATGACCAAACTAGACAGCAGATTAAAAAGCAGAGACATTACTTTGCCAACAAAGGTCTGTCTAGTCAAAGCTTTGTTTTTTCCAGTAATCAAGTATGGATGTGAGAGTTGGACTATAAAGAAAGCTGAATGCCAAAGAACTGATGCTTTTGAACTGTGGTGTTGGAGAAGACCCTTGAGAGTCCCTTGGACTGCAAGGAGATCTAACCAGCACATCCTAAAGGAAAACAGTCCTGAATGCTCATTGGAAGGACTGATGCTGAAGCTGAAACTCCATTACTTTGGCCACCTGATAAGAAGAACTGATTCATTTGAAAAGACCCTGATGCTGGGAAAGATTGAAGGCAGAAGGAGAAGGGGAAGACAGAGGATGAGATGCTTGGATGGCATCACTGACTTGATGGACATGAATTTGAGTAAGCTCCTGGAGTTGGTGATGGACAGGGAAGCCTGGCGTGCTGCAGTCCATGGGGTCATAAAGAGTTGGACACGACTGAGCAACTGAACTGAACTGAGCATATATATGTTAATCCTAATCTCCCAATTCATCCCATCCTCCCCTTCTCCCACTGAGTCTACAAATCCATTATTCATGTCTGTGTCTCTGTTTATAGCTATCTTTTGATCATCAACCACCACCAGCTACAAGAGGGGGCTCCATCCAGCCTTTGAAGGACTGGTGCAGGCTTCTTGGAAAACCCCTAGAAGTGAAGAGTGAGGCCACTGGTCCCCAGGGTGACATCTGGGTTGAGGCCTGGTCTTATATGTGTATTCCCTATGTTACCTGTGATCATGAACTTAGTTTCTTTGAAACTCAATTTCTTCAATTGTAAAATGGAACTAATTATATTATCTACCACCTTGATGGTTTTTAGAATTAAGTGAAATAATGAAAGTAAGTGTTGAATTTGTTGTTGTTTAGTCACTAAATCGTAACCGACTCTGCAACCCCATGGATTGCAGCACGCCAGGTTTCCCTGTCCTTCACTATCTCCTGGAATTTGCTCAAACTGGCACGTCCGTTGAATTAGTGATGCCATCTAAACAGCTTATCCCTCTGTCACCCTCTTCTCCTCCTGCCCTCAATCTTTCTCAGCATCAAGATATTTTCCAATGAGTTGACTCTTCATATCAGGTAGCCAAAGTATTGGAGCTTCAGCTTTAGCATCAGTCCTTTCAATGAATATTCAAGGTTGATATCCTTTGGGATTGACTGGTTTTATCTCCTTGCTGTCCAAGGGACTCTCAAGAGTTGTCTGAATAAATGTGAGCTATAAGGACTATTATGAGCATAAAAAATTACAGGTTTGGGCCTCTAGAGACTTTCGTTTCCAACAAAGAGTATCAAGAATCTTTTATCTGAAATCCTGGAAAGTGGCATTTGACAAAGAGCTTGGAAGCAGAGTATGATAAGCGTCTAAGCCCCAAGTTCACTGAACTCAGATCAGCCTTGACTAGGGCAGGGGAAGTCCTTTGTTGGGCCCATGTGGGGGATGGGGGCTGTGCAGAGATTTCAGGAGCCATGGAGAACCTGCTTCTCTTTGGCTGGATTTGCTTCATAAAGTCTTTTCCATGGCAACAGGGAAACACTTGCAAAGAAACTGCAGCTGACACTGTGAAAAATATCTCCTCTCTCAAGGTACTCGAAATTGCACAGCATGACTCACGATGGCTTTCTCTTTTGGGCTATCTGCTGGATCATAAATGTTGAGCAAACAGAGGGTATAAAAGCGGTTCCTAAGTTACAGAGATGCCTTATGAGGGAGACAGCATGTTCACAAAAGTGGAGAAGGATTTGCAAAATGACTGGTTTAGGATATGAGGGAGTGCTTGGGAAGTGAACAAACATCCCCCACCTGCTTTTTAAAACTTTTATCTTATATCTGGAGTAGAGTTGACTTAGTTTAGGTGTGCACTCCAGAATTCTTACCTGGAGAATCCTATGGGGAGAGGAGCCTGGCAGGCTATGGTCCACAGTGTGGCAAAGAGTTGGACACAACTGAAACAACTTAGCACAACACTGAAGTATATAGTCTGTAGCACAGAATTCGAAAATACTGCCTCAAACTTGTTCTCTGTTCTTTCACATCTGTGTCTTGTCTTTGCAACCAGACTGTCACATCATCCAATACATAGATACCGAGCAGCACTTGGCACATATGTAGTACTGGCCTTCTCCACCAAAGAACTTACCAGAAGAGAAGAAACATAAGACAATTTAAGGACAATGCACAATGAACCAGCAATGAACCAATATGACAAAATGTCATAAAGGAAAAGGTATCAGTTAATGAGAAAGGGCAGCAGCTACAGGAGCACATGGCTATTCCCTGAAGAAAGGCCCTTTACAGTGACCTGGGAGTCACCAGAGAGTTTCAAGAAGGATGGTGACAAGATCAGATTGGCAAGTGGATTGGCATGGGGCAAAAACGATATCAAGATACTGGTGGGCAGGCAGGTGCAGTAGCTGAGGATGAGATGTCAGTAGAGGAACAGGGGATGAAGACGCGGCAAAGAGGGTGTGTGTGAGATACATTCAGATGGTGAAAACTACCTTAGGCACTGAACTCGCTAATCGATTTAGGTTGGGGGAGAGGCTAAGGAAGAAGCAAGAGGAAAGGATGACCCGTGCTTTCCTTTCTCTTTATTGATTTTTCTTCCTTTCTCTTTTGTTACAAAGAAACATCAGTGACTGCTTACAGAGGCAAGTTTAATGGGACTACATTTTATTAATCATAGTCTAGTTTTTCCAATTGTATACATGCTCAGGATGTGTGTCTGTGTGTGTTTTAACCAAGTAATCAGTTAGTGGAGAGTAGAAACTTACTTGGGATGAGGTTGCCAACTTCAAATTCTTCAATAAATTTTGATAGTTCACTTTTGTGTAAAATGTTAACAGCTGTATTACATAGTTATTGATATATCTATAGTACAAACTGAAGTTCAGAGCAGTTAAGTGTCATCCAAGGTCATCTAGCTACAAGGCGTCAGAGCCAGGACTTGAACTTAGGTCTTTATACCTGAATTTGTTGTCTCTTCATCCTGCTTCCAGTGGGTACAGGTCTTCTTCAGTCATGTGTTAGAATACAGAGTAGTAACCAGACTAATCATTAGTCATATTGATAATAACTACTGCACATTTATTTAAGACTTTTAAAGAATAGATCAGGGGATTTTACAAGTAAACTCAACAATCCTTATAAAATCCCTCATGAGTACATGGGGCCACGATGATAGTTCTTGGTACTGGATGAGAATGTGAGTAGGAGGGTTCAATGAATATTCATAGTTAAAGGCAAGTCATAAGAGGACAAAGTCACTAACTTCTTTGTTTTGTCTATTTGAGAATATTGTCTTTTGAGAAATGAAACTTGAGGAAGAAAATAGAATCCAAATTCAATAGGATTTTAATTTAAATCTCTAAGAAAAGGATGCTTGAACATCCTAAGGAATACTATAATAAAATCTTAGTAGATGACAGCTCTTTTCAAGGAGATTAGAAAAAAAAAATATATTTGACTTGTATGAAAAGGATGAATAAGAATGGAAACATGCCCTGGACTTTGTAGCAGGAGCGTCTCAAAGGAAGCAGATAATGTTGAGAAGAAACTAGCAAAACCAATGAACTTTAGGAAAATAGGATGGTTCTGTCTGAATAAGTCAGAATGAGTAAAATGGAAAGTTATTATAAACCGATCTGATAGAGGGACTCAAAAGGGGGGGTAATAAATTTAGAGAGGACAAGCTGAACAGTCTAGAAAACTTCAAGAGGTAAAGAAAATAATTAATTTGAGGGGAAAGAATTAGAAGTAGAAATAATCAGAAATTCACGATGATGCTATCTTACAAAGTAAGAGAACTGAAAAGTTCAGACTACCACAGAGCCAAATAAGTCATAGCTTAGATAACAGGCAAGTATTTCTAGATGCAGTTCTACAAAAGAGAGACAGTAAAGGCAACGTAACTATGTGCAAATTATGCCTTGTTTTGAAGTCTGAAATTGAAAATCCCACCTTGAATATGTTTGAGGAGCCCACCTTGGAAATCCCACTTATTTAGAGAAGTTCATTGTGTGAATTAATTGGAAAGGAGTTCATGGAATAAATATACTATTTAGGGAAATGGAAAAGTTGACTTGTGAAGTTGTTTACTCAAAAGATATTTATTTATGACAAAATTACTTGTAATAAAACAGAAAGGAGAGGAGCTGTGAATAAAAGGATTATAAAGGTTTAATTAATGAAATGTGAGGAATGAGAGAAAATTACAGAACAAATACAGTGTCTCTTGGTACATGATAGGTGTACCAAGGAGTGTACAAGGAGGGAAAGAAGAGGAAAAATTTATGTTAGGCTACTAAAGGGAAATGTATAGCCTGAAGACCAGCATCAGATTAAGAAAGCAAAGCATTTCTAAAATATCATCATAAAATATATTCACTCAGTATCAATTAATTGAAAAACTTACACCATAATTACCTAAAAGATTTCCCCACCCACCTGGCCCAGTACTATGTTAGTTCATATTACTTTGTCCTAAAAATAGCGATGTGTGAAGGAGGTATGACTCTGCATTTCCCAGGTGAGCCCAGGAAGTTAAAGTGAGGTTTTCAAAGTCAAAGAGCAAGTCAGGAGTGGAACTAGGGTTGCATTCATTTTATTTGCTGCCCAACTGTATAATTAATCCAAATCAAATTCACTCCTAAGGAACAAAGAATATTAGACTTGATATGAGTCTTAATGCATTTTCTTAGGAGCAAGAGATTTAAATTTAGGAAGTTATTTGACTGTCAGAAAAAAAATCTCGACATTACCGAAGAAGTTATATAATATTTTTGTTCCATACTGTGGTGGTAGGCCATGATATTAAATTTCTTTTTATTTTTGTTAGAGAATAATACATTCACATTGCCTACAAAGAGAATGGCTGAAAGAATTTTTCCCACTGTGAGTTAGAATGACAGCACATTTTAAAAAAACTTTCTATTTTATATGGGAGTATAGCCAATTAACAATGTTGTGATAGTTTCGGGTGGACAGCAAAGAGACTTGACCATACATGTACACGTATCCATTCTCCTCCAACACCCTTCCCATCCAGGCTGCCACATAACATCGAGCAGATTTCCTGTGCTATGCAGTAGGACCTTGCCAGTTACACATTTTAAATATAGCAGTGTGTAAATGTTGGTGTCAAACTCCCTAACTACTCCTTCCCTCCTTTCTTCACTCCTGGGAACCATATTAATTCTCTAAATCTGCAAGTCTGTTTCTATTTTGTAGATAATTCATTTGTATTATTTTTTCTAGATTCCAAGTATTAGAGATGTCATATTATATTTCTCCTTCTCTGTCTGACCCATTTCACTCAGCACGATAACCTCTAGATCCACCCATGTTTCTCCAAATGGCATTATTTCATTCCTTTTTAACGGCTAAGTAATATTCCATTGTATATATGTACCTTATCTTGTTTATCAGAGTGGCAGCACATTTTAAGAATGAAACTCAAAGGCTATGAATCTGGCATTAAATTATGGGCCATTAACTCTATTGGGTAAAGCTGTATATCATATCCATCCTTCTATACATTTCTTCATTTGTAAAATGACAATACTGTTAATCAAGCCATCCTCCTCAACTCAAATTTACCCTGTTTGATGACAGAGGAGGCATTATGAAGATGTTTATGAAACATTTCATTGGCAAAAAATTTAATATAATATATGAATTATTTTTTACTTAATTAGGTTTAAAAACAGAGAATGTGCATAAAAACATGTCCAGCAGTACTGCAATGAGAAAATGGACAGATTTCTATAAGAAGAGAGCTGCAAGTCATTCTAATCATCTTCATTTTTTTAATCTGTCACTGAGGAATCCCCAGTAAAACCGATTGGTGCTGTTTCTAATAATAAATACAGCAGGAAGGTCGACAAGTTGGGGAGAAGGTTTGGTAAGTCACCCATTAAGCCTAAGACAAACAGTTCTTTGGGCTTTCATTGAGAAAGTTACTGAAAGAAATGTTCATGCCATCGATGTTGACTGACTATTGCAGTCCAATCAGAAAAGGTGAAAAGCAAAGGACATAGAAATATGACCATCAGAGAAGTTAAGAAATGATGACATTTCACTTTTTGTAAGAGCAGAAACTCTTCATACCAAAATCTAAGATATTATTGAGTCAACAGTTGGATTATTCTGTTTCCTCCAAAAGCATTATAGAAAAATCAATGACTATTTGGGATGTTCTGGAAGGCAATGGCACCCCACTCCAGTACTCTTGCCTGGAAAATCCCATGGATGAAGGAGCCTGGTGGGCTGCAGTCCATGGGGTCACGAAGAGTCAGACATGACTGAGAGACTTCACTTTCACTTTTCACATTCATGCATTGGGAAAGGAAATGGCAACCCATTCCAGTGTTCTTGCCTGGAGAATCCCAGGAATGGGGGAGCCTCGTGGGCTGCCGTCTATGGGGTTGCACAGAGTTGGACACAACTGAAGTGAGTTAGCAGCAGCAGCAGCAGCAGCAGCCATGTCATTTAAAGATGTCAGTTACTGTAGACATTGCTTGTTCTTCAGTTTCTCCAGACTAAGCCTTGAATGAATGCACCTGCTGAGTGAGGTGGAGCGCTGGGGAAGAAGAGCACAAGAATATTTTAAGTACCACTTGCCAGAGCCCTAACCAAAGTTTTGCCCAATGAATCACAAGTTGCTCCTTCAGAAATATAAAACCACTGAGAACTTGTCATAAGCAGAAACCCTTTTCAAGGCTTCTCCGTGGACAGTGCTTCTCCTTCCCTCTGGAAGATTATTTTTCTACAGGTTGCATCCTCTTTTAGGCTCTAACACACTAGAATGTATGGCAGTTGGGTTTAAGAATTCTCCAACTCTGTGCACCAGTCAGAATGGCCATCATGGAAAACTCTACAAACAAATGCTGGAGAGGGTGTGCAGAAAAGGGAACCCTCCTACACATTTGGTGGGAATGTAAATTGGGACAGCCATTATGGAGAACAGTATGGAGGTTCCTTAAAAAACTAAAAATAGAGATACCATATGACTCAGCAATCCCACTCCTGGGCATATACCCAGAGAAAACCATAATTCAAAAAGACATGCTCCCCAAAGTTCATAGCAGCACTAGTTACAATAGCCAGGACATGGAAGCCACCTGAATGTCCGTTGACATAGGAATGGATGAAGAAGATGTGGTACATATATACCAGTGGTCCCCAACCATTTTGGCAGCAGGGGATGATTTCATGGAAGACAGTTTTTCCACAGATTAAGGGTAAAGGGGATGGCTTGGGGATGATTCATGCACATTGTATTTACTGTGCACTTTATTTCTAATCTAATGCCATGACTGATCTGACAGGAGGTACCAGTCCGTGACCCAGAGGTTGGGGACTCCTGATATATAGAAGGAGTTTATATATATTTTTTACTCAACCATAAAAAGAATGGAATAATGCCACATGGAGCAACAAGGATGGGCCTACAGACTGCTAAACTGAGTGAAGTAAGTCAGACAGAAAGACAAATATCATATGATATCACTTATGTGTGCAATCTAAAAAAATGCTATAAATGAGCTTATTTACAAAACAGAAATAGAGTCACAGATGTAGAAAACAAACTTACAGTTGCCAGGGGGGAAGAGAGGGATAGATTGGGACTGAGATATAAACACTACTATATATAAAATAGATAACTAATAAGGACCCACTGTATAGAACAAGGAGCTCTACTCGATATTCCGTAATGATCTATATGGGAAAAGAATCTAAAAGAGAATGGATATATGTATACGTGTAACTGATTCATTTTGCTATATGGCAGAAACTAACACAACATTGGAAATCAACTGTACTCCAACAAAATATTTTTAAAAAGAATTCTCCAACTCTAGATACTTGCAGAATTCATTGACCTCTTTGCTGCAGCCATAAAAAGCAGGTGGGGTGGGGGTGGGGGTTGGGCGGGTGGTAGAAAAGCCCTTCTCAGACATACAAAGACCTGGACTTTCTCTATGTGAAATCAATAGTCACAGAGGGCCACTATTGATCTGGTTTGTTTTCCATGGGGAAAGGAGCCAGCAATGTATTTAATTTCACTTCTCCTTTAGCAGAGGTTTCAAAATTAAAGATGCTTCTAGAATCTGTAATGGAAGAATTCCATTAATAAGGAGCAAGAGTTGTGGTTTTAGGGTGAACTTGGTAGGGTATTCCTTAAGGAAAAGACATTATTCATAAGTTCGGATCATGAAACTATCAAAATGTTCAACACATCTATACAATCTGATTAAACCATTTCAGAGGCATATTTCCATTTAATTCGTCTGCTGCCAGGCTACTTGAGAAAAATGCTGTATTTTCTGCATATTTTGGACGAACTGCTTCAAACCTTGACAATATGTTTAGTTTGCATAAATCAGGCAAAACATATTTTGTTTTGTTCAGCATGCTCTGAACTTTCACAGTTATTTCATTATCTGTTCAGATGGTCCCCCAGCCTTGCTTCAACTGAAAGGGAAATTGTAAATGTTGTTAAAATAAAACCCGGCTGATGCATTGGCAGCTGTGCAATTTGCAAAGACCCGGGTTCAGGGATCTAGCTTAAATCCAAGAAGCTTATCTTCACTAACTTCTCACGGTGATGAGCATTACTATTATCACATTTTGCAGAAGTCTGTCCAATCTTTCCTCTTTAAGGAATCTATTTTCATTTTAGAAGAATCCATCTTATCCCATCTTCCCTTCTGAGTCTCAAGCATTGCTGATCCTAAGTTTTTTCCTCTGTATAAAATATCCTACAGTTTGTCCTTATGGTGATATACCTTCGAGTCACTTAATTGTGACAATTTTTTCTTTTCTGTTTTCTCTTATTATTATCTTTTACCATTAATTAAAGAAAACTGTATTCAAGGATTTTTTCTTTTATATTATGTCAATTTCTCTGTATTTTTGTTTAGTTCTGACAAACTTTTAATATTAAGCTTTCAAATCCAAGGTTTGCTCTTGGGGTTTGCTCTCAGGGTTTTAGGAAATCCTTCATGCCCTTTCCTGACCTTGCCTATGGACAGAGCTGGCCTCATTCTCTCTCCTGTTCTATGGAATCCTTCAGGCAAAATTTTCCTTTTGGACAAGAAATCTGGAATACTGGAACTAGATCTTAACATGTTCCCTTTTATTTTAAAACATAAGATATGAAAGATAAGATTTGGGGATTAGTCAGTAAAAAACAAAGTGTTAACTTAGAGTGGGTCCCTGTTTGTTTGCTTGTTCATTCATGTGTTCAAGCAATATTTATTGAGTAGCTCAGGTGCTGTGATAAGTGATGGGGAACAGAGGTCAAAGGTCCCTGCTTTCTCTGAGTAAATGGTCTATGAGGCATAAAGACAAACAAAAGACCGGTAAGTGCTACTAAAGGAGAAAGTGCATGTTATATTATGGTTAACACTTTATCTTTAAGAATGAATAGGATGGAATAAAACCTAATTTTCCTATCCTTTTAGTTCTTATGTCTGAATGCATTCTGGGGCTAGTGTGCACTAAAAAATTAAAATATTCATTAGAAACCATTTCAGATCATTCCAACTCCTCTGCTTCTCTCCCTTGTTTCCATTTTCTTCCCTCCCCATACAAAAAGGAGGATGCGCACAGTACTTGCTTTGATGGCTAGCGTTGCTTGTCACTCTTACCTGGGGAAATTTTGTGAAAGGGCAGGGATCATGGTGGAGCAGACTTGCTACAGTTTAAACTGCACATTTTTTGCAACTCCCCTGTCATGATCTTTAACTTACCAGGAATCCTCCAGTCTCTATAAATACAATGTCCCCTTTTTCTGCTCTGCTTAAGTCCTCTTTATCAATTATTGACTTTTTGATTGACTTCTTCAAATTTTCAGTAATTACTCCAGGTCATCCCACTGTTTTCTCTGTAATTCACAAACTATTCTTTGGCTCATTACCTTGCATTATGTATGTGGAACAATTATTATTCCACACCCTTAGAGATGTCATTTATTAGAACCATGATTATATTATGTCGATTTCTCTGTATCTTTCTTTAGTTCTGAAAAACATTTAATATTAAGCTTTCAAGTCCAGGGTTTGCTCTCAGGGTTTTCGGAAATCCTTCATGCCCTTTTTGTAGAATAAAGCTGCAACATTACAACTGGAAAACATTTTAAGTTTAAAAAGTGCATTATGACAATGTTAGGACTTTGCCCAATATTACCTGGAATCAAAATTGACCTCACTAGGTTGATTTTACCCTCTGAATGAATGAAATCTTTGACCACTTAAAAACTTTCTCTTCCTTTTATTTATTTTTTAAAAAGAGAGTCCTATTATCCAAATTAGCCAAAGCTTTACTAAGCACTGTAACTTTCCTGTGTGGTTTGCACAGAATGTCTAAAACCATAATATTAGGAATTAGCAAGTATTGATGAAGATTTTGGGCTTCCCTGGTGGCTCAGACTAGGCAAATGGAACTCTGTCTGCTGCTGGGGGGAGTGTAAATGAGCATAACCACTTTGGGAAACATGTTGGCAGTACCTGCAAAGGTGAACATCTGCCTATTCTATGGCTTAGTAATCCCACTCCTAGGTATATATCCAAGAGGAGGATAATGAAAAATCATGCACAAGAATGCTTACAGCAGAATGAGAATGAAAACTACCCATGTAAGAACAGATAAATAAATTGTATCATATTCATACAATGTAATATTATACTACCATGAGAACATATATCAACATGGCTGAAATTCACAAACATAATATTGAACAAAGTAAACCAAATACAAAAAAGAGCATATACTGTACAATTTTACTTACATGAAGGTAAAAACTGGTCAGTCAGGAGAATATTCATTGGAGGATGGTTGAAGGGCCAATGGTTACATGAGTGTGTTTAATTTGTGAAAATTAACCAAGGGTTCATTCTCTCTGTGTGTGTTTTTCTGTATAATTCTATTACATTTACAAGGAGAGTGAAAGAATGGGAAATAGAGAGCAGACTAAGGTCCATCTAGTCAAGGCTATGGTTTTTCCAGTGGTCATGTATGGATGTGAGAGTTGGACTCTGAAGAAGGCTGAGCACTGAAGAATTGATGCTTTTGAACTGTGGTGTTGGAGAAGACTCTTGAGAGTCCCTTGGACTGCAAGGAGATCCAACCAGTCCATTCTGAAGGAGATCAGCCCTGGGATTTCTTTGGAAGGAATGATGCTAAAGCTAAAACTCCAATACTTTGGCCACCTCATGCGAAGAGTTGACTCATTGGAAAAGACTCTGATGCTGGGAGGGATTGGGGGCAGGAGAAGAGGATGAGATGGCTGGATGGCATCACTGACTTGATGGAGGTGAGTCTGAGTGAACTTCGGGAGTTGGCGTGGACAGGGAGGTCTGGCGTGCTGCGATTCATGGGGTCGCAAAGAGTCGGACACGACTGAGTGACTGAACTGAACTGAACTGAAGATAAGAGAAAATGAAAGAATGAAAGAGAGAGAGGCAGACAAACACTGGTGAAGAAACAAGATAATTTTTTTTAAGAAAGAGACATTCCCTGGTGGTCCAGTGGTTAAGAAGCTGCCTGCCAAAGCAGGGTACATGGGTTTGACCACTGGTCTGGGAAGGTTCCACATGCCATGAGGCAGCTAAGCCTGTGTGCCACAGCTTCTGAAGCCCCATTGCCTAGAGCCTGTGCTCTGCAGCAAGAGAAGCCGTTGTATTAAGAAGCCCAAGCACTCCAACGAAGAGTAGCCCTGGCTTGCTGCAACTAGAGAAAGTCCATGTAGAGCAAGAAGATCCAGTGTAGTCAAAAACAAACAAATGAATAAAATAAATAAATGAAAAATAGAAACAAAAAAGCCAAATACTTTATTAAAAAAAAAAAAGAAACGAGATGCTTCAAACGTGTTTGAGACACTGGGATGAGCTGGTGCATATAAATGTTCAGTGTGCTGGAGAAGACTCTTGACAGTCCCTTAGATTGCAAGGAGATCAAAACAGTCAGTCCCAAAGGAAATCAACCCTGAATATTCATTAGAAGGACTGACACTGAAGCTGAAGCTCCAGTACTTTCGCCACCTGAGGCGAAGAGCTGACTCAATGGGAAAGACCCTGATGCTAGGAAAGATTGAAGGTAGGAGGAGAAGGGGGCGAGAGAGATTTGATGGTTGGATGGCATCACTGACTCAATGGACATAAGTTTGAGCAAACTCCAGGAGATGGTGAAGGCCAGGGAAGCCTGGTGTGCTGCCAGTCCATGGGGTTGCAAAGAGTCAGACATGACTGAGTGAATAAACAACAACAATCTATTCACTGCCTTATGGGTAGAAACCCAGGCAAATGAGTAAATTTGACAGTGTTTACTGTTGACAGCCCTTTCTTTCCCTTTTGGGATCACTTCATTAGTCTCACTATCATGGAGAGAGGGATCTTATACTCTTCACTGTTTCTTTCTCTGTACTAAAATTACCATCTGGAACAGATGTGCATCAGTTGTTTCTTTCCAAGTGTAAACAAAAAAGATGTTTCATCTCTCCCAAGAGCGGGTGCATTTTAAGACTTCATGTGAATCATTTATACATACACATATATCCACTCATTTTTATATTCTTTTTCCAAATGGGCCATTACAGAGTACTGAGTAGAGTTCCTGGAGAAGGCAATGGCACCCCACTCCAGTACTCTTGCCTGGAAAATCCCATGGATGGAGGAGCCTGGTAGGCTGCAGTCCACAGGGTTGCTAAGAGTCAGACACGACTGAGAGACTTCACTTTCACTTTTCACTTTCACGCATTGGAGAAGGAAATGGTAGCCCACTTCAGTGTTCTTGCCTGGAGAATCCCAGGGACAAGGGAGCCTGGTGGGCTGCTGTCTATGGGGTGGCACAGTCGGACACGACTGAAGTGACTTAGCAGCAGCAGTAGCAGAGTAGAGTTTCCTGTGCTATACAGGAGGTTCTTATTACTTATCTATTATATATATAGTAGTGTGTACATGTCAGTCTCAATTTTCCAAATTATCCCTCCCCTCTTACACCCTTGGTAACCATGTTTATTTCTACATTTGTAACTCTATTACTGACTCACTTTGCTGTATACCTAAATACAACACTGTAAATCAACTGTGCTCTAATAAAAATAAAATCATAAGCAATGGCTGAGCATAGTTCACTGTTTTCTTGAAGAAAACGTTCTTTTTCGATTCCATATATATGTATTAATATATGATATTTGTTTTTCTCTGACTTACTTCACTCTATAACAGGCTCTAGGTTCTAGAAAGATAGTACTGATGAAGCTATGTGCAGGGCAGCAAAAGAGATACAGACATAAAGAGCAGACTGTGGACACAGTGGGGGAAGGAGAGGATGGGATGAATTGAGAGAGTAGCATTGAAACCTATATATTACCATATGTAAAATAGACAGCCGGTGAGAATTTGCGGTATTACGCACTGAGCTCAAATCCGATCTCTGTGACAACCTAGAGGGGTGGGATGGGGTAGGAGATGGGAGGGAGGTTCAAGAGGGAAAAGACATGTATACCTATGACTGATTCATATTGATGTATGGCAGAAACCAACACAATATTGTAAAGCAATTATCCTTCAATTAAAAATAAATAAAAAAGAAACCATTCTTTATGCTTTTATGATAGAAACCTATAACTCCATTTTGTACTGATTATTTTCATGCTTATCATGAGTTCCTTGAAGGCCGGGATGATCATTCATTCACCTCTTTATCATTCACTACCAGTGGCCAAGCAGTGTTTGGCATGGAGAAAGCAATCCATCAAGCTTGCTGGGAATTTTAGCATATCATTAAAGATCATCTAGTTCCCATGCAATTTATACTTCTCCAAGATAGAAAAATGAAGAACCCTTCCAAATTCTTTACATGATGTCTGTAAAACCAGCATACTCAAATATGGCAAGCACTGCACAAAAAAGAAAACTAGAGCTTAATAGAACTTATGCCTAGAAATATAAAAATCCTCTACCAAATTGGAGCAATTAGAATCTGGTAGTGGTTACAGAATCAGACAGGAGTGGTTTAGTCGCTAAGTTGTGTCTGACTATTTCGACTCCATGGACTGTAGCTTGCCAGGCTCCTCTATCCCTGGAATTCTCCAGGCAAGAATACTGGAGTGGGTTGCCATTTCCTTCACCATGGGATCTTCCCAACCCAGGAATTGAACCCAGGTCTCCTACATTGCAGGCAGATTCTGGAAACATATTAAAATAATAAAATGTCATGACTCAGTAGAGGTTAGTCAGGAAATACAGAAAGATTGGTATTAGGAAATGTATTAATACCATTTATCATATTTACAGACTTAAGGAAAACATGATCATTTCCATAAATCCAGAAAAGGTAATTCTCTAAGTTCAGAACTATTTTTTCATAAAAAAATTAAAGTAAGAATTGATAGCTACTTTTTTGACATAAAAATGTATCTCTATATCTTTACCCAGCCATCCATTTATCCACCGTCCATATCAGCAAAAAACTGGTATCAAAATTAATAGAGAAGCATAAACAGCATCCCTGCTAAAATTACAGGTTAGATAAATACCCACTATTACTACTGTTATTTAACAAAATTAGACAAGGAAAAGAAATTAGAAACAAAAACTGGAAAGACGGAGATAAATCTAATACTACATTTATGTAAGAGTCTTTATCTAGAAAATCCAAGAGACTCAGAAAAAAACATTACAAACAATGAGAGAATTCAGTAAGCGGTAACATCAATGAATAGAAATCAACAGTCTTTGTATTTAAATACAAGTTAGAAGATACAATGAAAGAAAAGACCCCATTTAGAATAATACTCTCCAAGACAATACTTAATGAGAAATGTGGGAAGTTATATGAAAACTTTAAGACATTTCTGAAGGACACAAAATAAAAGTTAATAGATGTAAAAACATCTCATACACTTGGGATCAGCATACATGGCAATAGAAAGCTGTCATTCCTCCTAATTGAATTTGTGAAATTAACATAATCCTAATAAAAAATATCAATCAGTTCAAAGAAATGAAACTAGCTGATTCTAAAATCTATATGGAAAAGAAAATAACCAAGGAGATCCATGAAAATTTTAAGAAAGAAGAGAGAAAAAATGGGACTAACCCTACCAGATGTTAAAACAACCTATGATGCCTTCATAATTGAATCAGTGTGATATAAGCACCTGAATAGATAGACCAATGGAAGATTAAAAAACAACCTCATCACTTATAGGTCTTTATATATGACAAATGTCTCATTATTAGGATAAAGGGTCATCCATATGGAATCGAAGATCTGGATCCACTTGTCATAGGATGAATTCTAGATGGACCAAGAATTTAAAAGACAAAATATCTTTATAAACTTGGAGGGGAAAGTCAATTTAAATTCTGACTCAAAATCAGGAAGGTTAAAAAAAACACAAAAAAGAAAACAGATGGATGTTTCTTCCTTACCTGGCATTGTATGTACTTGTTTCAGATAAGTGAAGCTTATTTCCTTAAGTAAGATGTTAGTTGAAAAAGAAATGGTTGAGAAGATAGGATAATAGAGGACATACATATAATTTGGACAGCTCTCTTTTCATGAGATGATGATTGTTCATCATTTCTCTTTGCTTTTGACAATTACAGCAGCTATACAACAAACCGGATCATAATTTACATACCACAACTTATGTAGTGATTCTCTGCCTTTATGACTGATTTTATCACATTTTAAATACTTAAGAATATCTACCCAGAGACATGTCAGGTTTAGATTGGGATGTTCAAAGAGGGCACCCATGCTTTCTCTCTTCCAAGCAGGAAAACTGCTTAATATGAGGTTCCAAAACTTTGAAAAATAATACTTCTTTTTTTATAGATGTCTTTCTAATAAATGCAAAAAAATGTGAATTACTGCATTAGAGGATACTCTTCAAAAACTTGGGAATAGATGATGTATTAATCAGTTTGTTCCCCTTGAATAGCTACATTATAAAATGAACACACAACTGGTCCCATTCAGGGATATTCAGGCATGTCACCTTAAAGACTGTGTGTGCTTAGTCGCTCAGTCGTGTCTGACTCTTGCCACCCCATAGACCGTAGCCTGCCAAGCTCCTCTGTCCATGGGATTCTCCAGGCAAGAATACTGGAGTGGGCTGCCATTTCCTTCTCCAGGGGATCTTCTGGACTCAGGAATCGAACCTGGGTCTCCTGCATTGCAGACAGACTCTTTACCAACTAAGCTTTGAAGAAAGACCTTTGCACCACTATCTTAAAGACAAGTGGGGCAAGGTGCAAAGACAAGACTAGACTGCAGCTGGTGGAAGGTACTTCTTTAACTAAACACAGAAGGAACTGACGGGATCATCAGAGAGAAGTTGGTCAACAGTGGACGTATAGAGAAAGAAGGACAGAAAGGTAAGGTCTTCACCATAGAGGAGTCTGCAGATCCCTTTCCCTCTGATGGTGACCATGCGTCCTAGCCAGAGAGAGCCCAGGGTTATGGCTCTTGCTGTTCAGTTGCTCAGTCATGTCCAACTCTTGACAACCCCATGGACTGTAACATGCCAGGTTTCCCTGTTCTTCACTATCTCCTGGGGTTTGTTCAAACCTGTGGCTCTTGTTCTGATGAATTATTCACAGCACCTCCTTTCACTCTCAGAATAAAATGGATGTTAAAAGGGCATCCTATCCCTAAGCCTTCATCCTTCTCAGTCTCACCTGTTTCCTCACCTCTGTTTCCTTGGTTCTGAACCTTCTCTGATAAGTCTCTTCAGACTGTGATGATTTGCTCTGATCTCTGATTGGCTTCTTCACAAGATATTCCTTCTCCCCACAAAGCATCTCAGGTGCAAATAAGGTACCCCTATTCACCTCAGTTTCAGTTCAGTTGCTCAGTCATGTCCGACTCTTTGCGACCCCATGGACTATAGCACGCCAGGCTTCCCTGTTCATCTCCAACTACTGGAGCTTACTCAAACTTATGTCCATCGAGTCGATGATGCCATCCAACCATCTCATCTTCTGTTGTTCCCTTCTCTTCCTGCCTTCAATCTTTCCCAGTATCAGGGTCTTTCCCAATGAATCAGTTCTTCACATCAGGTGGCAAAGTACTGGAGTTTCAGCTTCAGCATCAGTCCTTCCAATGAATATTCAGGACTGATTTCCTCTAGGATGGACTGGTTGGATTTCCTTGCAGTCCAAGGGACTCTCAGGAGTCTTCTCCAACACCAAAGTTCAAAAGCATCAGTTCTTCGGCACTCAGCATTCTTCATAGTCCAACTCTCACATCCATACACGACTACTGGGAAAACCAAAGCTTTGACTAGATGGACCTTTGCTGGCAAAGTAACGTCTCTGCTTTTTAATATGCTGTCTAGGTTGGTCACAGCTTTTCTTCCAAGGAGCAAGTGTCTTTTAATTTCATGGCTGCGGTCACCATCTGCAGTAATTTTGGAACCCAAGAAAATAAAGTATCCCATTGTTTCCATTATTTCCCCATCTATTTGCCATGAAGTGATGGGACCGGATGCCATGATCTTCGTTTTCTGAATGTTGAGTTTTAAGCCAGCTTTTTCCACTCTCCTCTTTCACTTTCATCAAGAAGCTCTTTAGTTCTTCTTCACTTTCTGCCATAAGGGTGGTATCATCTGCATATCTGAGGTTACTGATATTTCTTCCTGTAATCTTGATTCCAGCTTGTGCTTCATCCAGCCCAGCATTTCACATGATGTACTCTGCATGTAAGTTAAATAAACAGGGTGACAATATACAGCCTTGATGTACTCCTTTCTGGGTTTGAAACCAATCTATTGTTGCATGTCTGGTTCTAACTGTTGCTTTTTGACCCACATACAGATTTCTCAGGAGGCCTGGTATTCCCATCTCGTGGAGAATTGTCCACAGTGTGTTGTGATCCACACAGTCAAAGGCTTTGGCATAGTCAATAAAGCAGAAGTAAGGTTTTTCTGGAACTCTCTTCCTTTTTCCATGATCTAACAGATGTTGGCAATTTGATCTCTAGTTCCTCTGCCTTTTCTAAATCCAGCTTGAACATCTGGAAGTTCATGGTTCATGTACTGTTGAAGCCTGGCTTGGAGAATTTTGAGCATTACTTTGCTATCTTGTGAGATGAGTGCAAATGTGTGGTAGTTGGAACATTCTTTGGCATTGCCTTACTTGGAAGCTAGGCTCTCCAGGAGCTTGACTCTATAGGTGAAAACCATCCAAGTAGGAGTCAGGGTGAGAATGATATTAAGCCAAGGGAATTTTAGTGTTTTTGTCCCATTGACAACAATTAAAAGAGTGATGTAACTGTACTCATAGTAATGGATGCTAAGATATGCTTGACAGCAAAAGATATAATGGGTTTCCCTGATGGCTCAGATGGTAAGGAATCCATCTACAATGCAGGTGACCAGGGTTCAATCCCTGAGTTGGGAAGATCCCCTGAAGAAGGCATGGCTACCAACTTCAGTATTCTTGCCTGGAGAATTCCATGGACACAGGAGCCTGGCAGGCTAGAGTCAATGGGGTCACAAAGAGTTGGACACGACTGAGAGACTAACAAAAAATATAAAGAAAAATAATAAAAAACGGAGGCCAATATCTTTGGAAAAGTGATTAACCAATTATTTCTTTCCTGTTTGCTCCTTTTTGTGAGGAAAAAAACAGACCAGAGCTACCATATGATCCTGCAACCCCACTCCTAGGCATATAGGTGGAGAAAATTGCAACTCAAAAATATACATGCACCTGAATGTTCATTGCAGTATTATTTACAATAGCCAAGACATGGAAGCAACCTAAATATCTACCAACAGATGAATGTACAAAGACGATGTGGCGCATATATGGAGTATAACCCAGCCATAAAAAATGGAGTATAACACACAACAGAGTATAACTAGTCATGGAAAAGGAAAAATAGTGCCATTTGAAGCAACATGGATAGACCTAGAGATTATCATCCTAAGTGAAGTAAGCCAGACAGACAAATAAATGACATTGCTTATATGTTGAATCTAAAAAAATAAAAATTATATAAATGAACTTACATGCAGAACAGAAATAGACCCACAGATGTATGGTTACCAAAGGGACATAGCAGGGAGGGATAAATTAAAACTTTGGGATTAACATATACCCACTGCTCTTATATGGCTTCCTGGGTGGCTAGATGGTAAAGAATTTGCCTGCCGTGCAGAAGACCCAGTTTTCTTCCTTGGGTCAGGAAGATCTCCTGGAGAAGGGAATGGCTACCCACTTTAGTATTCTTGCTTGGAGAATCCCATGGACAGAGAGCCTGGTGGGGTATAGTCCATGGAGTCACAAAGAGTTGAACACGACTGAGTGACTAACACTTTCACACTTTCACTACTATATATAAAATAGATAACCAATAAGGACCTACTATGGAAAAGACTCTGATGCTGGGAGGGATTGGGGGCAGGAGGAGAAGGGGACGACTGAGGATGAGATGGCTGGATGGCATCATGGACTTGATAGACGTCAGTCTGAGTGAACTCCGGGAGATGGTGATGGACAGGGAGGCCTGGCGTGCTGCGATTCATGGGGTCGCAAAGAGTCAGACATGACTGAGCGACTGAACTGAATTGAACTGAACTGAACTGAATATAGCACAAAGAACTGTATTCAATATTTTGTTATAACGTATAAGGAAAAATAATCTGAAAAAGGATATACGTGTGTGTGTGGTGTATATAAAGAACCTGAAAAAGAATATATGTACATATGTGTGTATGTGTATATATATATATATAAAGAACCTGAAAAAGAATATATGTGTGTGTGTGTATATATACATATATGTATGTATATATATTTAAAGAATCTGAAAAATAATATACATAAAGAATCTGAAAAAGAATATATGTATATATGTATATATACATATATATAACTGAATCATTTGCTGTCCACTTGAAACTAACACAATATTGTAAATCACTTCTAATTTTAAAATGTTTATTATTGTAGGCCATCAATGTATTATGATTATTTATTATGAAGCATTATTGTGGCAATAGATAACTGAAAAAAAGTCATTCCTATATAGTGGTATTTCTTTTAAAAGAAAGATTACACTGCAAGAATGGCATCTGTTTCTAAATTTTTTTTTGTTGCTCTTATTTTTTTTAAATTTTTATTTATTTATTTTACTTTACAATACTGTTTTGGTTTTGCCATACATTGACATGAATCCACCACGGGTGTACATGTGTTCCCCATCCTGAACCCCCCTCCCACTTCCCTCCCCTAAGGTGGAAGGTGTGATGTCAGCCATCAGTCGGCCCCAAATATACTGGAGAATCTGGAGTATTTGCAGTCTTTTGGAAGAGGCGTCCTTGTATACTGATTACCCTTGTCAGAGAAGTGACAGAGGACATAGTTGGGGGCAATATTCATACTATGAAATCACTTTGAAAAAAGTATTTCTCTAATAAAATTGAAAGGAAAAGTCTTTCTCTGTCTCAGAGACCAATGTCCCACAGCTCATCAACCTTCCTTGCTTTGAATTCTCCAGAGTCATGGTAGCTTGCTGCATGGAGCTACCAGGGAGAGGAGCTCCAAGTTCAATGCTCTCTTTTTGTTCATTTCAATTTTAACTTCATTATAATCTGTAAAGGTCACATATACCTTTGGGTGAAAATAAGATTTATAGGGGGAAAGACAATTAAATTTTATATATTAGAGGAGAAACTGGTTTAGGGATATTGGTTAACATGTTTGCCCTAGACTTATGGTTGCCAGGGAGGGGGAGGGATGAATTAGGAGCTTGGGGTTAGCAGATGCAAACTACTATATATAGAGATGGGTAAACAGCAAGGGTCTGTTTACAGGCCCAGCTTCCCAGGTGGCTCAGGGGTAAAGAATTTGCCTCCCAGTGCAGGAGATGAAAGAGACGTGGATTCAATCCCTGGGTCAGGAAGATCCCCTGAAGGAAGAATGGCAACCCAGTCCAGTATTCTTGCCTGGAAATCCCATGGGCAGAGGAGCCTGGTGGGCTACAGTCCATTGGGGTCACAAAGAGTCAGACACAACTGAGCGCGTGCACATACACACTCACTGTATGGCACAGGGAACTATATTCAACATCCTTTAATAAGTCTTAATGAAACAGAAAAAAAAAAGTTTGTCTTGAGAAAGAGAAAGAGTATTTGATGTTTGGATTTTATCTCTACATGGACCAGAGTGGACCATCCCCAACCATCATGCAGAGAGGAGCATTTCAATGAAAATACTAGCTCATAATTTACGAGATGTAAAGGCTGCTGTTTTGATTGCTTGAAATGACTAATGTGTCATAAAAGTCTTGAACACAAAAACTATTTCATGCAGTATTTGTTCAAGAAATATCCACTGAGCGCTCTGCTTTGGCCAGATGCTGTGCTAGAATAGCAATCTTTCATGATCCTGTCCTCAAGCATTGTATAGTTTAATGTGGAAAATAGGCATTAATCGAGTAATGAACCAAACAGATATAAAATTATAATTGTGTGAACAGTGAAAGAGGCCCCACCTTTGAGGTGTTCTGAGCAGCACCCTCAGCAAGGTTAGTATTTCAAGGCCCCCGGACTTGGTGCTATGAGTGTATAAAATGAGATGTGATGCAAATTTAGGTTGCAGAAAATTCCCTCAGGTCAAAACTCTGGGCCTGGAGGATAAACAGGCGTAATGGAGGTGAAGCGCTGTCTTGAGGGTGGGATGGGGAAATACATCAAGTACATGATATCCCTGTTTATTCTCCCATTAAATGATCTAATCCTCAATGGTATTAAAACATTTCTCCCAAACACACTAAAAGTGTGTTGTGATTAACATTTTCTAACTGCAAGCATCCTCCAGAACGTTTTTCCAGTTCACAAACAAAGCATATGAATTCTGGATCATGTTCAGTGTTAGTGTGGGGACTAGATGACAATGACTCCTCTTAGAAATGAAGACTCTACTTAACAGTTTTCATTCAAACACTGAACTGCTTATTACACGCCAGGTATGATACCAGGTGTTTTTCCCCCCACATTCTCCAATATATTTTATTTATTTTCAATTATATAAAGTTTCAGGTGTTCAGAAAAATGATTCAGTTTTATAAAATTGTGTTGGCCAAAAAGTTAGTTCAAGTTTTCTGTAAGACCTTACAGAATACTTTTTCAGATTCTTTTCCATTACAGTTTATTGCACAACATTGAATACAGTTTCTTGTGCTATACAGTAAATTCTTGTTGTCTATTTATTTCATATATAAGTAGTGTGTATCAGTTAAACCCAAATTCCCAGTTTATTCCTCCACCCCCCCTTTCCCCTTTGGTAACCATAAGCTTGTTTTCTATGTCTGTGAGTCTATTTCTGTTTTCTAAAAAAGTTCATTTGTATCATTTTTATAGATTCCACATATAAATAATATTATATGATATTTGTCTTAGTCCATTTACTTTGTGTGATAATCTCTAGGTCCATCCATGTTGCTGCAGATGGCCTTATTTCATTCTTTTATGGCTAAGTAATACTCCATTATATATATAGGTGGCGCTAGTGGTAAAGAACCCACCTGCCAATTCTGGAGACATAAGACATACGGGTTCAATCCTTGGATTGGGACGATCCCCTGGAGCAAGAAATGGCAACCCACTCCAGTATTCTTGCCTGGAGAATCCCATGGACAGAAGAACCTGGAAGGCTACAGTCCATGGAGTTCCAAAGAGTCAGGCATGACTGAAGCAACTTAGCATGCATATCTATCTATCTATATATCCCCTAAATGGATCACAGCCTTGTTGTGGTGAAGGGGCTTGCATAACTCAATGAAACTATGAGCCATACTGGGCAGGGCCACCCAAGATATACCACATCCTCTTTATACATTCACCTGTTGATGGACATTTAGGTTGCTTCCATGTCTTGCCTAATGTGAATAGTGCTGCTATGAACACTGGGGTGCATGTATGTTTTTGAATTAGAATTTTCATCTTTTCTGGAACTATGCTCAGGAGCGGGATTGCTGGATCATGTGATAGTTCTATTTTTGGTTTTTTGAGTTCTATACTGTATGGAAAACACTTTCATACTGTTTTCCATAGTGACTGCACCAATTTACATTCCCACCAACAGTGTAGGAGCATACCAGTTGTTGTTTAATTTATGATACTACTGTATATGAAATAATTAATAAGGACCTACTGTATAGTACAGGGAACTCTATTCAATATTCTGTAATGATTTATATGGGAAAAGAACCTAAAAAAGAGTGCATAACTGATTCACTTGGCTATATAGCAAAACCTAACACAACATTGTAAGTCAATCATACTCCAATAAAAATTAATTAAAAAGAAAGCCTAAAAGAAAGATTCAAATATAAACGAAGAAAATAAATTAATAAAACTATGACGTGAAACATCATTTGGCAGTTCAAACATCTGTTGTCATCTGAAAATTTTTATTTAGGGGCATTCGTTCAGTTCAGTTCATTTCAGTCGCTCAGTCGTGTCCGACTCTTTGCGACCCCAGGAATCATAGCACGCCAGGCTCCGTGTCCATGACCAACTCCTGGAGTCCACTCAAACTCATGTTCATCAAGTCGGTGATGCCATCCAGCCATCTCATCCTCGGTCGTCCCCTTAGGAGCATTATGAAATGTCAAAAATACTGAAATAATTACTACGTAGATTTAGATGCTTCTGATCAACATATATAGTCTGACATATGTCAGTGACATGCAGGGAACTGCAGACAGAATTCATTCGATTTCATGGTTTTGGAGCTCATATTAGAAGACTATGTTTGAGAGCAGAAGTGATCGCTGGTGTGTAAGATGTAGTGAGGTCAAATCGAAGGCTGTATATAGCCAGACTCAGAAACACTGCCACCTGAAGTTTCTTGGCTCGTGTGTAACTTGCACTGAAACTCCTGAAAAGGTTGCTGCTGTTTAGTCACTAAGTTGTGTCTGACTCTTTGGGACCCCATGGACTCTAGCCTGCCAGGCTCCTCTGTCCATTGGATTTCCCAGGCAAGTGGGTTGCCATTTCCTTCTCCAGGGGGTATTCCTGACGCAGGGATAGAACCCGTGCCTATTGCTTGGCAGGTTGATTCTTTACCACTGAGCCACCTGGGAGGACCACTGACAAGGTTAGCACCAGGAAAATTGCCCAGGTAGGATGTTTTAGTGATTTTTCAGTTCTTTTAATAGCATTTCTGCTTTACTAACTGGGTTTGCCTTTCTGTTTCCTTCACTCTGGTTTCTTATTTCTCCCGAAGTCCCTTACTAACTCAATAGAGGATTTAGAAAAACACTCACTTTCTTTGGGTTTATTTTTTCCTTGTTTTTTTTCTTTCACTTATTTTTTTCCTGAAGAAACATGTGACCCAAACTGAGACATACATTCATTCTGGTTTCACATTAGTATGGTACAGAAGTGACTGCCTTTCCCCAGCCTGAATGCCGTTGAGATGTGGTGTTTTCTGATTTGTGATGCTAAGCAGGTTCCTGGGACCCAGTGGGCAAGTCAAACACCAATATCTGTATGAGCCACAAAAGGCAGACCTCAACTTCGTGATGCTGTGAGTAGAATCCCAAGGAAGGTTAGTCTGATGTGTGCAAAGGAAGATGGAAGCAGGAAGAACAGAGCTGCTCTCAGAACCAAGCAGAACATTTAGAAGTGGACGGTGCCTGCAGAAGCCATCCGTAATGTCTCTATTAGTAACAGGCATAATAGTAACTCACATCTGCCAGGTAGGTCAAGTTTACAAGGGCCTACTCACTGAAGAGTATATTTTGTGATTCTCACAACAACCTTGGATTTCAGAAAACAGCTCGCTTGCTTTGGCTGGCACATTGTATATGGGTCTTATACTTCATCTCAAAAGCTCTTTGGGGACCAGGCATGTTTTGAGATATAGGACGAACCAACACTGTCTGTGTGCTGTAAAACCATAGCTTCCCAAAACAGCTATAAATCTCCTACTGATTGTTAGCGAGCGCATATTTAGGCCTGGTGGTTGTATTAAAAATCTCAGTTATTTTTCTTCCTGCGGAGGTCTTTGATGGTGGACTGCACTCTCCGAAACGTCTCTTCCTTTTTCCTTTGTGGCAGACTCTTCATTCTGGTCGTGATGAAGATGTATGGGGTGGTGGGGGAGGGGAGAAGATACGAAACCACGTGATCACTCTCTCTAGCCCTTTGAGTCTACTTCTGCTCTTTGTTCTATGCTTCCTCAGTTATTTCCTTCAGGGTACTTCTAACAATCCGGAATTACTTTGCTAATTTCTTTGTTGTCTGTCTCCCTCATTACAATATACACTTTGTAAGTGTAGAGACCTATGCTTGCTACCACCACGTCTGGAGCGTGTACCTGATACAGGCCTGTACTGGGCTTTCAAGAAATGCCAGCTGAATGAATGATTGAAATCGTCCTACATTCCTCTATTAAGGGTTTCCTTCTGCTATATCTTCGATTAAAACACTGGTCACTTTTCATTAGTCGGGGGCCTGGAATGGAGTAAAACCACAGAGTTCACGTAGTCGACCCCCGCCGTTTAACAAATGAAGAAATTGAACCGCGGAAGTTGTGGTTCTTTCCCAAGGTCAGAGCCAGGACTAGAGCCAGGTCATGCTTCCCCATCCATCTCAGTGCCCTTCCACCTCTCCCTGACTGATCAAAGAGAAACAGGGCTTCCACAGAGAAGGACCATGTTTATAAAAGGTTCCAATGATCAGTCCTCTTTGCGCAAAGTTTACCCCTGCAGGACTCCTGCACAAGCGCCGAAGAGAAAAGTGAAAGTGAAAGTCGCTCAGTCGTGTCCGACTCTTTGTGACCCCATGGACTATCTAGTTCATGGAATTCTCTAGGCCAGAATACTGGAGTGGGAAGCCTTTTCCTTCTCCAGGGGATCTTCCCAACACAGGGATGGAACCCAGGTCTCCCGCATTGCAGGCGGATTCTTTATCAGCTGAGCCACAAGGGAAGCCCAAGAATACTGGAGTGGGTAGTCTATCCTTTCTCCAGCAGATCTTCCTGACCCAGGAATTGAACTGGGGTCTCCTGCATTGCAGACGGATTCTTCACCAACTAAGCTGACTGGAGAAGAAGCATACTATAAACTGGTTTGTAAATTCCAAGACATGATGATGTGGGTAGGGTCCCATGCCTTGAAAGCAAGTACCAACATTTTGGTTGGTTACATTATCTAAAGAACCAGGCTGAAAATGGGTTTGAGGTTGAGAGAAGCATGAATCATCCTGGTAAAACGATGGATAAAAAGGCTTAATTTAGAACACCACTGGGTCAACAGATTGGGCTAACCATACACACACACACACACACACACACACGTGCTCAGCTGTGTCTGACTCTTTGGAACCCTTTGGACGGTAGACTGCTAGGCTCCTCTGTCCTTGAGCTTCTCTAGGCAAGAATACTAGAGTAGGCTGCTATTTCCTTCTCCAGGGGAATCTTCCCAACCTAGAGATTGAACTGGCATCTCCTATGTCTCCTGCATTGCAGTCCAATTCTTTACCTGCTGAGCCACTGGGGAAGCTATATGTACATATACACACATCAGAGAAGGCAATGGCACCCCACTCCAGTACTCTTGCCTGGAAAATCCCATGGACGGAGGAGCCTGGTAGGCTGCAGTCCATGGGGTCGCTAAGAGTCAGACACGACTGAGCGACTTCACTTTCACTTTTCACTTTCATGCATTGGAGAAGGAAATGGCAACCCATTCCAGTGTTCTTGCCTGGAGAATCCCAGGGACAGGGGAAGCCTGGTGGGCTGCCGTCTATGGGGTTGCACAGAGTCGGACACGACTGAAGCGACTTAGCAGCAGCAGCATACACAAACATATGCATGCATGTATATATATATGTGTGTGTGTGTGTGTGTGTGTGTATCTGACTCTTTCCCAAGATCTGCATTTGCAGCAGGAATAGCTCAACAACACAGCTGTATGCAGGAACACAGATTCGTACTTTAAGATAATGTTCTTAAATTCCACCTTGTCATTTCCTTAGGGGCCCCACACTCCAACATGTCACCTTTGGAAAGCAAGAACAATAATAATCTCTTTCTCATGGTTGTCTGATTTCGCAGCTGCTAGCTCCGTGACCAGAAACATGGCCAAAGGGAGAATGTTTACCTCTGCAGAGGGAGGACAGAGATCTGGAGAAGACATCTCCTTAATATATGTGATCTGCTGAACTTTGTTTTCCAATTTGCTATTGTAAGTTGTCTGGCTTGTGATCCTAACAATTACAATAAGTAACAATGACTGAGCAGCTTCAATGTGGGGAGCACTGATATGAGCGCTTCACAGATACTACCCCACGTGAACCTCACAGTTATCTCTGTGGTGTGAGGATCCACCTTCGCCTGCGAAGAAACTGAACTTGTAAGTGGTAGAACTGGCATACGAACTTGGGAAGTTTGGCGCCAGTGCCCACCAACCAAGTCACTTTAATATTTAATGATTTGAAATGATATTTGAAGTGATTTGAAGTGATATTCTCTTTAATGATTTGAAGTGATATTCTCATTGTAACATTTACATTAAGGGCTAAAGACCACTACTCTGTGAAACCTTGGGATCCAGTACTTTCTTTTTCTTTTCTGTTTTTTTGGGGAGGAGGAAGCCAGTACTTTCTTTTCGATACTTTCACTTGATCAGATCCTTAGTTGCCCCTCCCAAGCCGCAGCTCCAGCTCTGAGAAGTGTGGACACTGTTTTGCATCTTGGTATCGCCAGTTGTCAGCACAGTAGCTGACAAGTACAGATAACAGATGTTCACACAGTCTTTGTTCACTGAGTGAATGAATTTTCCTAATCAATTGCCTTCCATTTTGTTAATAATACAGAAAACCCTTACAAGTCATCTTCAAATGTTATGGCTTAATTAGTAGTTAATTTAGCTAAACCTCTGGAGAGGGGGGTGGTGTGGATAGCAAGGAAGTAGAAAGGAAGCATAATATTGATTAAAACCTTTGATGTGAGTACAATAAGATACTAATACCAATCTTCATCTGCAGAAGAATCAATTTTATTTTATTTTTGCTGTCCCCAGGCACTTACATCTTCCCCATTGTGATCCTATTTTTCAAGTGACCATCGACAATTTCTATATCATGGTGATACTTTCTAACTCAAAACTGTCTCAATTTCCTCTTTGTTTACTATGGAGAACAGTATGGAGGTTCCTTAAAAAACTAAAAATAAAACCCCATTTGACAAATAAATCCCACTATTGGGCATATACCCTGAGAAAACAGTAATTCAAAAAACACATGTACCCCAATGTTCAGAGCAGCACTATTTACAATAGCTAAGACATGGAAACAACCCAGCTGTCCATCAACAGGTGAATGGATAAAGAAGATGTGGTATACAATATATATACAATGGAATATTACTCAGCCATAAAAGGGAATGAAACTGAGTCATTTGTAGTGATGTGGATGAACCTAGAGACTGTCATACAGACTGAAGTAAGTCAGAAAGAGAAAAACAAGCATCATATATTAATACATATATATGGAATCTAGAAAAATAGTACTGATGAGCCTATTTTGTAGGGCAGGAATAGAGACGCAGACATAGCAAACGGACTTGTGGACACAGGGAAGAGGAGGGTGGAACAAATTCAAAGAGTGGCTTTGACATATATATACTTGTATGTGTAAAATAGACAGCTAATGGGACATTGCTCTGCCGCACAGGGAGCTCAGCTTGGTGCTCTATGATGACCTACAGGGATGGAATGGGAGGTGGGAGGGAGGTTCTAGACGGAGGGGATATAGGTACACAAATGGCTGATTCACATTGTTGTACAGCAGAAATTAACACAACATGGTAAAGCAACTACACTCCAATTAGAAAAAAAAAAAAAGCTTAGATTTTTTTAAAAAGTATCAATTTTCCAGGTTCTGTATTTCATCACAGCAGTGAGTAAAGAGGATAATATGCAGTTTCATGCAGGCTTTACAAAGAAAAACAATAAAGGAAAGGAACAAAGCAGGTATATTGGTTCTTGTTGGCTATTGTCCTGAACCACTGAGCAAGGCCCCTAAAACGTTTCTCTTGCCTCCCTACAATCTCTCCCCACTTCAATATACAGCATGCCTGCATGCTAAGTCATTTCAGTTGTGTCCAACTCTTTGTGGCCCCATGGACTGTAGTCTGCCAGGCTCCTCTATCCATGGGATCTCGACTCCCATACTGGAGTGGGTTGCCATGCCCTCCTCTAGGGAATCTTCCCGACTCAGGTTGTGTCTCTTACATCTCCTGCATTGGAAGGTGGGTTCCTTACCACCTTAAAATGAAAGTGAAAGTCACTCAGTCATGTCCGACTCTTTGAACTATACAGTCCATGGACATCTCCAGGCCAGAATACTAGAGTAGGTAGCCTTTCCCTTCTCCAAGGGATCTTCCCAACCCATGGATTGAACCCAAGTCTCTGCATTGCAGGTGGATTCTTTACTAGCTAAACCACAAGGGAAGCCCAAGAATACTAGAATGGTAGCCTATCCCTTCTCCAGCAGATCTTCCTGACCCAGGAATTGAACTGGGGTTTCCTGCATTGCAGGCAGATTCTTTACCAACCGAGCTGTTTACCACCTGGGAAACCCCAAATATATGTGCTGCTGTTCTGGTATCAGAAACATGATCACAACAGTCTTTCTCTATCTTAAGTCCTATGATAGCGCCCCAAGGCTTGGGAATGAGTGTAACTTCATATGTGGCCCCACTCCCTAGTCATCACAACTAGACACAACTTCCTCTCCAGACCCGACCCAGCCTGCTATGTCCTCTCATATCCCCTCACCCTCGTTATACTGAATCACTGTTGGTTTTTTTTTGAGAGGGGGAACAAGCCACTCTCACATGCCTTTGCACAGAGTTCTCTCTTGAAAACGTCTTCCTATTGACACACACATCCTTCTCCTCCCTGAATGGAAAGGTAAAGCTACTGCTCAAGGTCAGGCCCACTCATCACCTCCTCCATGCTTTTTCTGCTCCGCCAACCACATCATCACAGCAGCCTGGTTGGAGAGCAGCTTGTACTCCTCATTCATGCTTCCGGCTTCTCTCTGCCTTTGTCAGACATGCCCACTACGCCCCAGTACTGGGCTGTCATTCATATTTCTCTCAGTGTTGTGTCCACCTGACCTTACATCAAAACTATCTCGGAAACACTCAATACCGGTGTCACTGTCCACAGGCACCAACATTTTCTCCTTGTCTTCCAGACCTGCGAAGTCACAGGATTACAGAGAGGAGGCAGTATTATTGTGTCCCATCTGTAGAGCTGTGATGGGCTTCCTGGGTGGTGCTAGTGGTAAAGAATCTGTCTGCCAATGCAGGAGATGCAAGAACGTAGGTTCGATCCTTGGGTTGTGAAGATCCTCTGGAGGAGGGCATGGCAACTCACTCCAGTATTTTTGCCTGGAGAACCCCATGTACAGAGGAGTCTGGTGGACTACACTCCATGGGGTCCTAAAGAGTCAGACACGACTGCGCAACAATAACAACAACAGCTGTCAGCAGGCCATGACCACATTCCCAGTGGAACATCAGTTCTCAGTGGAAGATATTTCAGATGTTCTACTACATTCATCAAAAGAGCAAAGGAAACCATTTTTCTGATGTGAAAAAGAGAAGGAAGCTGCTTACATGTCTACTAATTAGGTCATTGTTACTTACCCTGAGCCTGAATGCTAACCAGAAGTGAAAACCATAAAGGATGGCAGAGATTGTTAGTCTCCATTAGGGGTGTCAAACATGGCATTTGACAACAACACTGCAATCTTGTGGGTCCCTAAGAGAATGACTGAATTCATTAACACACTGATGTCAGACTTCAGAGTAGCTTTTAGCTGCAGAGTTTCAATCTTTGTTATCCCCAGTCAGATATAAACAAACAAGTGACTGAAGGGAGAAGGGCTACAGAGACCGTTGTTATATACGTAAATGACCCAACCAACTTCCTCTAAGTTGATTACAAAAGAAAATGAACATCTGTTCTTAGTACACTGTAGTATGTATTTAATTAAAACCAACATGATCTCAGCAGAGCAGAAGGAAGATCATCGATACTTTGGAGTGTATGTCAACCCAGACACAACACTTACAGAGACAAGGATTTTTCTCTGCGTTATGTGACTTTGCAGACCAAAGGCGATACTCTGTGTTATTCTAAGAGCAGGGATTCTATGAGTGTAATCATTTCTATCAATAATTAATGCAACACATCTATGCATTAGGCATTATTCGTCATCTCAAAGTCTTTGCAGATTGCCTTATTTGCCCCTCTAGGATGGAAAACACTTCATCAGTTACTGGAAACTATTCAGCTCTGGGGCAGAGCATCACAGCTGTCTGATACCAAACAACAGCACAACACAACGATTGAAGACGAATGTAGTCGGATTCTGGAACCAATTAAAACTACGGGGATAAATGAGGTAGGAGGGATGTAATTAGCCAAATTGAGATCCAGGCAGGCTAACAGGACTAATAATAGCCTCATCTTTTACAGAGATTTAATAAGGAAATCAGTTGCTTAATTTTTCCTTCAAATGTTAAGTTTTTCCCTCCGTAGAGTCTGGAGGAAGTGGCTCAAATGACTCTGCATTTGTTTTGGCAAATGTGTTAGATGGGAAATGAGGCCATTTTGCTGCTGTTTTGTTCAGTCTCATAGCCGTCAATGGCTCCATCTGGAAAACTTCCACTCCTGCTCCAAGGCTGATTACAAGCCACTTTTTCTTAGATACATTCTCTGATGTGCCCAGATACATAACCTCCTTCTTGGTGGCTTTACTGCCTTTATCCTACATCTACAGGTGCCCTCATTATATTATATAATGAGCCCTGGTGGCTCAGGCAGTAAAGAATCCGCCTGCAATGTGGAAGACCCAGGTTCGATCCCTGGGTCAGGAAGATCCCCTGAAGAAGGGAATGGCAACCCATTCCAGTATTCTTGCCTAGAAAATTCCATGGACAGAGGAGCCTGGCAGGATATAGTCCATGGGTTTGCAAAGAATCGGACACAACTGAACAACTTTGACTATTGAGGTGGTGGGGAATCTGTCTTCCTCCCTTAGACCTAAGAGCAAGTGCCATATTATTTATTTTTAGATATCCAGTGCTTCAACCCATGCTTAATAAATATATTTTGAAATCAGGAAATGCTCCAGAAAAAAATTACAGATGCTGAAAAATATTTAGAAACAAAATGATCTACACAAATAAGGTTATCCCTTTGCTTCCATGCAAACATGAAGAACAGACTTAGGTTCACTGTGGGGAAGGGAGAGGGTGGGATGACTTGAGAGAGCAGTACTGAAACATATACATTACCATATATAAAATACATAGCCAGTGGGAATTTGCTGTATGATGCTGAGAACCCAAAGCAGGTGCTCTGTAACAACCTAGAGGTATGGGATAGGGAGGAAGTTTAAGAAGGAAGGGGACATATGTACACCCATGGCTGATTCATGTTGATGTATGGCAGAAACCATCACAATATTGTAAAGTAGTTATCTGCCAATTAAAAATAAAAATTAAAAAAAGATTGTAGACATTACATTATATGCATTTTAGCACAATACATATAAAATTTATTAAAAAAAAAAACATATCCCGGGGGAAATGGGGAGAGGGATAAATTGGGAGATTGGGATTGACATATACACACAGTGTTGTTGTTGTGTTAGTAGCTCAGTCGTGCCTGACTCCATGGACTGTAGCCCACCAGGCTCCTCTGTCCATGGAATTCTCCAGGCAAGAATACTGGAGTGGGTTGCCACGCCTTCCTCCAGGGGATCTTCCCAACCCACAGATGGAACCCAGGTCTCCTGCATTGCAGGCAAAGTCTTTACCATCTGAGCCACCAGGGAAACCCCATATACACACTGCTATATATAAAATAGATAACTAACAAGGACCTCCTATATAGCACAGGGACTCTACTCGATGCCCTGTAATGACCTATATGGGAAAAGAAACTAAAAAAGAGTGGATATATGTATATCCATTCACTTTGCTATACAGCAGAAAGTAACACAGTATTGTAAAGCAATTACATACCCCGAAATTTTTTCAAAATTAAGGTGTCATATTATCCAACCTTTAAAGTTTAGATCTAAAACTTAACTATAGTTGGTACAACATCCATCTTCCCAAGGGGGCTCACCAAAATAGGGTTCAGGGGAGATCAGTGAATATATTCTATTCTTTTTACAAACAGATAAAAGGGACAGTGCTGTCAATAAAGATAACCTTAGGTTTTTAGGATAACCATCTAAAAAAGGGGGTTTGTGATGACCCAATATGCTACATAACACGTCTATTTCAGTCAAGTAATGGCATCGTTGAAACACAGGGCTCTAGCAGGACTTAGTAATGGTCCCATCCTCTCTAGGCCTAAGAGGGAGGGATTTATCAATAGCTTGCATTGTTTTCCCTAAGAGGAAACATAAGATTTAAGTCAGGATTTTTCCCTTTCATCTTTTGAGCCACTGGTGAATCGTCGCACACAGGAAACAGAATGAATGTAATGTGAGGAAAACAATACAAAGAGCTTCTTGCACCAACCTCAGATGGAATAAAAATTTCCTTCTTTCAGGAAGACTCTGAACCTGCAGGGAAGTTTTAACTCTTGGATGGCATCCTTATTATTGGAAGCCAAACACCAGAATATTGGGGGCCATTTTTATCATCAGTAAAAGCAACATCACTCTATGAAGTGTCACTTCAGAAGGAGAGTCAAAAGTTCTATCTGTTGTGATAATAAACACAACTGCAGCCAGCTGCATCCTTGCCCTTGGAGGGCGGGTTAGGGGACAAAAATATCTATGAAAAGGGAGTAGAGATTGTGTCATTGGCAAAACTTATTCACTGACACTCAACACACAAATTTGGCTTCCTGTGTAGTGCTAGTGGTAAAGAATGCGCCTGCCAGTACAGGAGACGGAGAGACATGGGATCGATCCTTGGGTTGGGACCATCCATCCCCTGGAGAAGGAAATGGCAACTCAGTTCAGTATCCTTGCCTGGGAAATCCCATAGACAGAGGAGCCTGGTGAGCTACAGTCCATGGGGTTGCAAGAGTTGGACATGACATAGAGACGAAACCACCAACAGAAGGTAATGGACCGTCTATGGAGTTCTAAGATAAAATCATATTTTCTCAAATATGGAGCCTTAGGGAGCTAGAGACACTGACTCAAGTGGGCTACCGGCCTCACTGGGGATTCTTTACAAACATTCATAGTAATAAACAAGCTGTCTCAGGAATATTTAATTCAAATTTATTTAATAATCAAAAATTATGGACCAAGACATGTAGTGTCCCATAATTAAAGACAACTCCATAAACATTCATGAATTATAGCTGAATGAAATGAAGAAGTGTAGCAAGTTGTATTTTCCACTGAATACATTTTTTTTGAAGGAGGAATACTGTTATATTCTAATGACATGATGCTTCTCCCAACCTAGATTTCTAAGAGCTTTTTTCCCTACTGTCTTCTTCAACCTATGAAGATACTATGAAAAGCAAAACAATGAACATTTACCTCAAGGTATTTCATGGACACCTGGGTAAAAGCCCGATTCTCCATCTAAATATAGATAGTTCTGATCATTTCAGTCCCATGCTCAAAAACTTTCCAAATCTAGGGCTTCCAGATGAAACTCAAACTTACTAACTTGGTTTTCACACTGGGCCAGCCTCAACCAGCCAGCCAGATGGACTCTTATTCTCCCTTTGCACCGATGCACTAGGCAAACCCTTATCTCTTTTGGTATGCCATAGTGAGGTCTTCTGGTTTCTGGAAGTGCTAAAGAAATTTATTTTATCAATGTTTTGAAAGCAAACATATGAAAGGCTAAGGAAATTTATTTCATCAGTGTTTTGAAAGTAAATAATTTTTATTTAAGTATTACTATGTTTTGTGAAGTTCTAAAGACCAAACATGTTTCGGAGTATAATAATAATGTGGTTAGGGGCAGTGTGTTTTGGTTGAAAAGAGTCGAGTCCTTTCCAAATTTTTATCTATTGTTTAGTGTTTTAGACTGGGGATCAGAAGGAATGTATTATTTTGCTGTATAGTTAAGACATTTAGCTATATCAAATACCTTGATTTGATCAAGGTATCAGCACTAGACTGATATTGAGGAAAAAGTTATTCTCCAATACATTTTATCTGACTTTCTGAATTATGCAAAACAAGTGTGGTGATATGACCAAAGGTCATCCACAAGAATTGAGAAGATGGTAATGGGCCGTTCTCTTACTGTCTTCACACAAGGTATGTGTAGCTGGAGTGTCTGCATTTTTAAACTAAGGCCTTTAATTAAGAAAGCTGTGCCATGAGATTCCCATTTTGACACAGTCATTGAGCCCAGCTGAGGTGGTGCCATGTTGAAGAGATGGTCTTAGAGAAGAACCACTCAGGAGACTGCAAGAGGAGAGATAGTAAGAGATTCTATTTACTTATTTGTCAGTTCCTTGACTCACCAGATAGTCATATGGGAATATGCTCATCCTGGGCCTCTTCCCCTAAAAGTCCATTCCTTATAGGAATCTGGCCAACCATCTGTATCAATCCACTAGAAATCTACCACCCTGGACTGCATGGCGTGGCATCCTTGCTATTAGGGCAGGTCATATTGTACCAGTGGGGCTGGATGAAGTAGGGAACTAGAAATGGAAAAGAAACCAGTAGGTTTGTGTGTGTGTGTGTGTGTGTGTGTGTGTGTGTGTGGTGGGGCAGAAGGTGGAGATGGGCCTGGCATGAGGGGGAGTGGGCTTTCATTATCCCACCAAAAAGAAACTCACCATTTATTAGCATCTTTGACTGTCACAATTCCCAACTGGCAGAGCTAGGTTTTAGCCTCAGCTACTTTTAGGTTGGAAAAGACCCTGATGCTAGGGAAAACTGAAGGCTAAAGGAGAAGAGGGAAGCAGAGGATGAGATGGTTATTTAGCACCACTGACTCAACAGACACAAATCTGAGCAAACTCTGGGAGATAGTGAAGGACAGGAGAGCCTGGTGTGCTGCAGTCCATGGGGTCACAAAGAGTTAGACACAACTTAGCGACTGAACATCAACAAAGTTTTCGGTTTCCAGGAGTAGAATGACAGAATAATTAAAGGAAAAGTCCACATTGTCAAGCACTTATTGAACAATTCTATAAGGAAGGCATTGCTCTCAGTGCTACAGAATATGTTATTAAAAAAAAAAAAAACTACGTGTAGAACCTGTCTTGAGGAAAAGCTTCAGTTGCAGTGGGTGTGTCAGAGCATTCATGATTGGGTCCCCGAAGAACTGCATGTCGGTTTCGGGTTGCTATTGAAAGACAGAGTTTTGGGGTGAAATACTATCTTTGTAAGCTGGTCTTAAGGCCCAGCGAAGGAACTTCCCATGGGTATCATACATTGAGGTTAAGCCTGCAGAGTTCCAGGCCTAGGGCTATTTTCTTCAAACCTATAAAAATGCAAAAGATATAGGTTGTCTCTCAGGATCAGGGACAGACAGAATTGTTGTAGGTTTTCCAAATTTGATCCATCATATAGCATTCTGATAAAAATAATTTGAAAGAAAGGACGCATTGTATGCATGTTAAGGGAAAAGATGGGCAAAGAAGGGCAAAGAATATTGCAGATGACAAGTGGTGGGGGGAAGGCATCCAGAAAATGTTTTGAGATAGATACAAAACTTGAAAAGTCTTGACCATAAGAAACAATTAAGAAAAAACCCAAAAGACAAGAGCCCTCTTTTAGCTCTTTGTCCACCTCTTTCTCCCCGACTTCCCAAAAGACTATCATGGGGTACAGTAGCATTACAGACAAGCCCTTGGGAGTTGTCATGGACTAGCCACGGCTGCCAAAATCATCATCTAGTTTAGGCCACGTTACTGTGAGCGATGTAGGTAATTGGTTTCGCAGAGCCATGCTTTGTCAGCAAAGGATTACCCCAGATGAATGAGAACACGTTCTAAACCTGGCAGGTGTTGGAGGTAAACTCCCACAAACCTCATCTCATAGTATTACTATTCCCCTTTGTAGCACATTTTCTTGGTGATAGAATTAAAAATATAAGTAGAATAAATTGATCAAATTATAGAGAAGTTAAAAGCTGAACTCCTTAGCCTAGGTAAGCACTACTGGACAGGCTTCCTCTGAGCACACAGAGTCTGGAGGGATCTGACTCCACCACAAATGGGGTTGCTTTTTGTTTTTTAATTACATTCATAGCTTTGCTGTGGTTGCTAAGTCACTTCAGTTGTGTCCAACTCTTTGTAACCCCATGGACTGTAGCCCGCTAGGCTTCTCTGTCCCTGGGATTCTCCAGGCAAGAATACTGGAGTGGGTTGCTATTTCCTTCTCCAATGCACGCATGCTAAGTCGCTTCAGTCATGTCCAACTCTATGTGACCCTTTGGACAGCAGCCCACCAGGCTCCTCCGTCCACAGGATTCTCCAGGCAAGAATACTGGAGTGGGTTGCCATTTCCTTCTCCATTCTGCTCAGTAATTTTCAGATAAATAATAACTTTTCTGGACACTTGCAAAGTGCAACTGGAATTCCCTATGTGAGTCATATGCACACAGAAGCATACTTTCCAGTTGGTGGTAAGTGATAAGTAGAGATAAGAATTTGGTGACAGACTAAAGTTCTCATTTAATTACTTTAGACACAATAAGATCTAAAATATCCTTGTTTGGCTTATTTATTCCATGCAACAGATTAAAAACAATTTTCCTGGTATTCATTTCCAGAAGAGTTTAATAGAATATCTTGATTTTGTAATTTTTAGTAAGTTGAGGGCAGGAGGAGAAGGAGACGACAGAGGATGAGATGGTTAGGTGGCATCACCGACTCAATGGACATGAGTTTGGGTAAACTCTGGGAGTTGGTGATGGACAGGGAGGCCTGGCGAGCTGCGGTTCATGGGGTTGCAAAGAGTCGGACACGACTGAGTGACTGAACTGAACTGAACTGAACTGAGAGTAAATCTGATTAGACTGAATAGGTACATAAATCCCAACCTAATTATCTCAATAAATGCCCTGCAAGTTTACAAATTCTCGCACTATACCAGTGAGAAGCTGAAAATCATCATTACTTCAAAATTTGACACAAATCAGTATTTTGAAACGGTCCTAAAGTCACAGGAATAGTGATGAAATAACACATTTGTTTTCTATTCCTTTGGAAAGTTACCAAATTTGTAGCTGTACAATTAACATCAGCCAGCTGTTTGCTTCAATAAACAGGAGAAAGTGTATTTAGCTCTCTATCATTTTAAACCAAAGATCATCTTTTTCATTTTGCTCTTCTGTACTTGTGATGAAAACCCAGGAACATGTAAGAAATGTTAGATATTGGTTGTAAAGAGCAAACCTGAATTTGTAATAGTTCAAACAGATGATCCCAATGGCTCCAAACAGGTGGTCACCCCATGACAAACAAACCTGAACAAATATTTCCCTCGGTAAATATTTCCTGGTGATATAAAAGATCACGGGTCATAAATGTGATGCTCAGTGTAAGGCATGCCAGATGGAGCCTTCAAAGGGCGACTCTTATGATCTATTTATGAGTGCAAGAAGGGAGCTTTACTTCTGTGGTCTACTTTTTCCTGGGTGTTCAATGTTACATTGCAAGTTGAACAACAGCTTCTGAGGGCTACGTATTCACCTTCCGTCATTGTGAACAAAAGACTCACCTTTTTACATACACTTTAAAATTACAGGAGCTAATTTTGTTACTGATGCATCATTCTAAGCATCTGTGAGCAAGACTGTTGCTCATTTGATGTAGGAAGAGGGACAGAAATATGCTGCTCCTAGCAATGGAGACACATAGAGAACAGACTTATGGACACGGCGGTGGAGGGGAGGAAGGAAAGGATGGGGTGGATGGAGAGAGCAACATGGAAACATACATTATCATACGTGAGATAAAGAGCCAATGGGTATTTACTGCATGACTCAGGGAACTCCAACAGGGGCTCTGGGCTCTGTAACAACATAGAGAGGTGGGATGGGAGGGAGGTGGGAGGACGGATCAAGAGGGAGGGGACATATGTATACGTACGACAGATTTATGCTGATGTTTGGCAGAAGCCAATACAATTCTGTAAAGCAACTATCCTTCAATTAAAAAAAATAAATTAAAAAAAGAAAAACGCTGCTTCTTTAACATGAACATGAATAATGGTAGCGTGAAAGTTTTTTGACTCTGTTTAGCATGTGCTTAGAGTCATCTTCAGGGATTCTGCACTATGTCAGTTTTTTACAGTTGACCTTAATATGGAACACTCTAGGACATTTGAGGGATGAAATTCTAGTTCTAATTTTTTGGTTTATTTTTGGAAATGAAGATCTCTGATGACTAAAGTCAAGGTAACAATAATCTGTGTCTGATTTTTTTTGTAGTCATTAAAACAGCTGGCCCTTTTAATTTTGAACAAATTGAAGTTGCTTTTAAACATCTTACGGGATTTCCCTGGTGGTCCAGTGGTTAAGAATCACCTTCCAGTGAAGGAGATGTGGGTTTGATCCCTAGGCAGGGAACTAAGATCCTACGTGCCCTGGGGTAGTGAAGACCCAGGGCAGACAAAACATATACACACACATACACACACGCACACACACAAACAATATAAAACTTAATGTTCCACTCACATTTTACAATCTTCAGTGGAAATTTCAAACTAGCAATAGAAAACAATCAGATAATTTGACAGTTCTTTTTATGAATTTGTTTGTCTATTTCCAAAGTAGGTCGTTTAATTGATTAAATTTCTAGCTTCCCCTGTAACTACTGTTTCTTACATATCAACTCTCTTAGCTACCACTGAATTTTTAAAGAAAAAAAGAAGTCGAAAGTATGCAAAATTTACTGAGTTACTGTCTACTTTGGAATGTATTCACTTACTGTACTTTAGAAAGAAATGTTGATCCATATGCTTTTTTCTGTGTTTTTATCAGAACTCTAAATCTTAGTTATATTCTAATGACGCTGCATTTTGCACACCACACATACACAACCCTTTAACATCTTCACCTATATATTTTCAGTCTAGATCTATTTTTCAAAAAGATCTAGTCCACTTACTCACTTACTCAGATCCAGTAAGTGAGGCTGATTCCATACCCTTTGCCTATACCACATCAAGCCTGAGCATTTCTCCCTGCCTGGTCCAGAATAGGACAAACCACCACCATCTCTAGTCTGAAATGCTGCAGTTGCCTCTTAAATGATTTCCTTCCTTTTGATATTGTTGCATCTCCCCCAATCCATTTTCCTGAGTGATGCCAACTCCTTGCCCATTCAGGTAGTTACTTCTCATTACATGTAAAATAAAATTCCATACCTGGCTTTTAAAGCCTTGCTTGAAAGTGAAAGTGTTGGTCACTCAGTTATGTCTGACTCTTTGTGACACCATGGACTGTAGCCTGCCAGGCTCCTCTGTCCATGGGATTCTCTAGGCAAGAATACTGGAATGAGTTCCATTCCCTTCTCCAGGGGATCTTCCCAACCCAGGAATGGAACCTGGGTCTTGCTCATTGCAGGCAGATTCTTTTCAGTCTGAGCCAGCCACCAGGGAAGCCCAAAGCCTTGCTTAGTAGGTCTCATTCTTTTCTGCATATGAGGAACGTGTGGAGAAAACTCATGCTGAAACCCCTGAGATTTTTAATCCATGGATCTGGGGTGGGCCTAGGCTCTGTGCTTTTGTTGTTGTTGTCTGTTTTGTTTGTCTGCCCCAGAATGCAGAGTCAGGGTTGAAAATATTCCCTGTATGACTGGTCATCTGCCCATCTCTATGTCCACGTGTCCTCTGGTTCTTGCTTTCTTTCTTGATATTTTAGCTCCAGTGGCCTCTGCCATACTAAGACCACTTCTGCCTAGAGACTCACTCTCTCCCCAGATTTTTATAAGCCTGGCTCCTCCTGTCATCCAGTTTTTAGCTTCACTGTCACCTCCTCTAACCACTAACTCCCAGGTAGCCACTCATTGGATTCTATCACACTCTCTGGTTTTCTGTCCTAGTCCTTGTTGCTTCTAGTCCATTTGTTCCTTCACTTCTGCTGATCCCTTAAGACTGTAAGTTGGACAAAAAGTACTTAAAATATGATAGATTGCCAACAAATAGTTGATATGTGAACAAATCAATGTGGTATCAGTGTAATTATGAGAACATATGAAAGAATATTTGAAACTGGTACTTTTCTGTAAAATCTGGGGCATTTTTGTTGATTTGCTGAATTTCTAACTTTAAAACTGCATCGGCAGTTTCTGGTTGGAAGCATCATTCTTTGGTTTGAGGAGGGGAGAAAGAAGAGGTTCTTTTCTTTCCTCAATGTTCTAACTGCTTAAATTTTAAGATATTTAATCAGTCAGGATCAAAAACACCCTGGGACCTATAGTTTTATTGATAAGGGTTATTGACCCATCACCAGGCTGTTTTCCATCATCTGGCTGATGATATACAGAAGATCAAGGCAGGTCATTTAACTGAGGATTCTTGTCTGTCTTGTAAACAAATGATTTAGTTCTGAGTCTATCATGGGGTGATCACATGGTGGAACTCAGGGATTTTTAACCTTGGCTGCACATTAGAACCTTCTGGGGAATTAAAAATGTGTACATATTCTTGGATTCTACAAGAGGATAATTAAAATAGAAGTTCTGATTATAAGGCACTGGCATTTTTAAGTTTTTTTTTTTTTTTTCCTGAGGCTTCCTCAAGTGATTCACGATGCAGGCAGGTTTAATAGACAATGACAGTCAACAAAATTTGGCCTGGGGTGAGAATGAAAGCTTATTAAATATGCTAATACAGGTAGAACATATCTCCAACAAGAGAAATTCTTTGCCAACAACAGGGATGTTTACTTTTTACCTTGAGACATATTGATTTTCACTTCATTGTCTTACTTTACAAAGTCACGAATGCTGTTAGTAGTCTTTTTGTTTGTTTGTTTGTTTGTTTTAGGAAAAATATTTTTAACATGCCGAGATCAGGGGCGGCAGCTGGGAGGAGCCACCCACACCCGAGGCCAGGGCCAGCAGCTGGGAGGAGCAACCGGAGGAGCGGTGGCTGCGCAGGCACAGGAGGGCCTAGAGGAGCTATCCCACATTGAAGGTCAGGAATGGCAGCGGTAAGGAGATACCCCTCGTCCAAGGTAAGCAGCAGCAGCTGTGCCTTGCTGGAGCAGGCGTAAAGAGATACCCCACGCCCAAGGTTAGAGAAACCCAAGTAAGATGGTAGGTGTTGCAAGAGGGCATCAGAGGGCAGACACACTGAAATCATACTCACAGAAAACTAGTCAATCTAATCACACTAGGACCACAGCCTTGTCTAACTCAATGAAACCAAGCCATGCCTGTGGGGCAACCCAAGACGGGTGGGTCATGGTGGAGAGGTCTGACAGAATGTGGTCCACTGGAGAAGGGGCAAGCCACTTCAGTATTCTTGCCTTGAGAACCCCATGAACAGTATGAAAAGGCAAAATGATAGGATACCGAAAGAGGAACTCCCCAGGTCATTAGGTGCCCAATATGCTACTGGAGATCAGTGGAGAAATAACTCGAGAAAGAATGAAGGGATGGAGCCAAAGCAAAAACAATACCCAGTTGTGGATGTAACTGGTGTTAGAAGCAAGATCCGATGCTGTAAAGAGCAATATTGCATAGGAACCTGGAATGTCAGGTCCCTGAATCAAGGCAAATTGGAAGTGGTCAAACAAGAGATGGCAAGGGTGACATTGATATTGATAAAGGTTATTGACCCATCACCAGGCTGTTTTCCATCATCTCACTGATGATATACAGAAGATCAAGGCAGGTCATTTAACTGAGGATTCTTGTCTGTCTTGTAAATAAATGAAGGTCAGGAATTCTAGGAATTGACATTCTAGGAATCAGTGAACTAAAATGGACTGGAATGGGTGAATTTAACTCAGATGACCATTATATCTACTACTGTGGGCAGGAATCCCTCAGAAGAAATGCAGTAGCCATCATGGTCAACAAAAGAGTCCGAAATGCAGTACTTGGATGCAATCTCAAAAACAACAGAATGATCTCTGTTCATTTGCAAGGCAAACCATTCAATATCACAGTTATCCAAGTCTATGCCCCAACCAGTAACGCTGAAGAAACTGAAGTTGAACGGTTTTATGAAGACCTACAAGACCTTTTAGAACTAACACCCAAAAAAAGGTGTCGTTTTCATTATAGGGGACTGGAATGCAAAAGTAGGAAGTCAAGAAACACCTGGAGTAATAGGCAAATTTGGCCTTGGAATGCAGAATGGAGCAGGGCAAAGACTAATAAGAGCTTTGCCAAGAAAATGCACTGGTCATAGCAAACACCCTCTTCCAACAACACAAGAGAAGACTCTACACATGGATATCACCAGATGGTCAACACCAAAATCAGATTGATTACATTCTTTGCAGCCAAAGATGGAGAAGCTCTATACAGTCAACAAAAACAAGACCGGGAGATGACTGTGGCTCAGATCATGAACTCCTTATTACCAAATTCAGACTCAAATTGAAGAAAGTAGGGAAAACTACTAGACCATTCAGGTATGACTTAAATCAAATCCCTTATGATTATACAGTGGAAGTGAGAAATAGATTTAAGGGCCTAGATCTGATAGATAGATTGCCTGATGAACTATGGAATGAGGTTCGTGACATTGTACAGGAGACAGGGATCAAGACCATCCTCATGGAAAAGAAATGCAAAAAAGAAAAATGGCTGTCTGGGGAGGCCTTACAAATAGCTGTGAAAAGAAGAGAAGCGAAAAGCAAAGGAGAAAAGGAAAGATATAAGCATCTGAATGCAGAGTTCCAAAGAATAGCAAGAAGAGATAAGAAAGCCTTCTTCAGCAATCAATGCAAAGAAATAGAGGAAAACAAGAGAATGGGAAAGACTAGAGATCTCTTCAAGAAAATTAGAGATACCAAGGGAACATTTCATGCAAATATGGGCTCGATAAAGGACAGAAATGGTCTGGACCTAACAGAAGCAGAAGATATTAAGAAGAGGTGGCAAGAATACACAGAAGAACTGTACAAAAAAGATCTTCATGACCCAGATAATCATGATGATGTGATCACTAATCTAGAGCCAGACATCTTGGAATGTGAAGTCAAGTGGGCCTTATCTAGCATCACTATGAACAAAGCTAGTGGAGGTGATGGCATTCCAGTTGACCTCTTTCAAATTCTGAAAGATGATGCTGTGAAAGTGCTGCACTCAATATGCCAGCAAATCTGGAAAACTCAGCAGTGGCCACAGGACTGGAAAAGGTCAGTTTTCATTCCAATCACAAAGAAAGGCAATGCCAAAGAATGCTCAAACTACCGCACAATTGCACTCATCTCACATGCTAGTAAAGTAATGCTCAAAATTCTCCAAGCCAGGCTTCAGCAATACGTGAACCATGAACTCCCTGATGTTCAAGCTGGTTTTCGAAAAGGCAGAGGAACCAGAGATCAAATTGCCAACATCCGTTGGATCATGGAAAAAGCAAGAGAGTTCCAGAAAAACATCTATTTCTGCTTTATTGACTATGCCAAATCCTTTGACTGTGTGGATCACAATAAACTGTGGAAAGTTCTGAGAGAGATGGGAATACCAGACCACCTAACCTGCCTCTTGAGAAATCTGTATGCAGGTCAGGAAGCAACAGTTAGAAGTGGACATGGAACAACAGACTGGTTCCAAATAGGAAAGGAGTACGTTAAAGCTTTATATTGTCACCCTGCTTATTTAACTTACATGCAGAGTACATCATGAGAAACGCTGGGCTGGAAGAAGCACAAGCTGGAATCAAGATTGCCTGGAGAAATATCAATAACCTCAGATATGCAGATGACACCACCCTTATGGCAGAAAGTGAAGAGGAGCTAAAAAGCCTCTTGATGAAAGCGAAAGAGGAGAGCGAAAAAGTTGGCTTAAAGCTCAACATTCAGAAAACGAAGATCATGGCATCCGGTCCCATCACTTCATGGGAAATAGATGGGGAAACAGTAGAAACAGTGTCAGACTTTATTTTTGGTGGCTCCAAAATCAGTGCAGATGGTGATTGCAGCCATGAAATTAAAAGACGCTTACTCCTTGGAAGAAAAGTTATGACCAACCTAGACAGTATATTCAAAAGCAGAGACATTACTTTGCCGACTAAGGTCCATCTAGTCAAGGCTATGGTTTTTCCTGTGGTCATATATGGATGTGAGAGTTGGACTGTGAAGAACGTTGAGCGCTGAAGAATTGATGCTTTTGAACTGTGGTGTTGGAGAAGACTCTTGAGAGCCCCTTGGACTGCAAGGAGATCCAACCAGTCCATTCTGAAGGAGATCAACCCTGGGATTTATTTGGAAGGAATGATGTGAAAGCTGAAACTCCAGTACTTTGGTCACCTCATGCAAAGAACTGATTCATTGGAAAAGACTCTGATGCTGGGAGGGATTGGGGCAGGAGGAGAAGGGGACGACAGAGGATGAGATGGCTGGATGGCATCACGGACTCGATGGACGTGAGTCTGAGTGAACTCCGGGAGATGGTGATGGACAGGGAGGCCTGGCGTGCTGCGATTCATGGGGTCGCAAAGAGTCAGACACGACTGAGCGACTGAACTGAACTGAACTGATTAAGCCGGAGAAATGCGGAACATGCAATGTCTTGAGAGGGACAGAGGGGTTTTGTTCGCTCAACTATCTGGCAGCAAGAAGGTGGCCTGGGGCAATGCAGAGACTAGGCTTCAGGCAAAAGTTGAGTTTGACACTCTGCAGTTTACCAGCTCTGTGACCCTGGATTAGTTACTGGGCTTTTCTTAGCTTCATTAATTTTTCCTGCAAAAAATACAAACAATAACACTTCCTCGTTGGGTTGTTACAGTAAACATGGGTAAATATGGGTAGTGTATTAAAGGGCCAGGCATGCCTGGTGATTTTTTTCTTTCTCTGAATTGCAGGTATGCCCACTGTTTGTTGTTTAGTTGCTAAATCCTGTGTGACCCTTTTGCGACCCCAAGGACTATAGCCTGCCAGGTTTCTCTGTCCATGGGATTTCCCAGGCAAGAATATTGAAGTGGGTTGCCATGTCCTTCTCCAGGGAATCTTCCCAACCCAGGGATCCAACCCACATTTCTGCACTGGCAGGTGGATTCTTTACCATTGAGCTGTACCCACAGACAAAAGAAGCATTTAAATGTCGACTGTAATTGATTGATTTTTGCCAGGACAAATTTCACTTTTAGGCCTAAAAGGTGTTATCTCATCTTACTCTAGGTCTTTTCTCATCCTCATTTTGCAGGTGAGTGTGGATCACCCTGGTGCCTCCTACATAGGAAAACAAGCCAGGAAGCTTAGAAGTAAAAGATCCATGAATGTGTTGGTTGCTCTCAAATGATTATCAGTCAGCATTTCATGAAGAAGAGAGGTATCTTGTTCAGTGTGACCGGCTAAACGGAGCCCTGTCAACCCACTGAGGCTGGCTTTCTCATCCTGCCCATGGTCTTCCTTGAAGGAGTGAGTGAAGCCTGGATGGAGGCGCTTTTCACAGCTCATCAGCACCCCACAGGGGGTCAGTGTGAAGATGAATGTGCTGTGAGCAAATGTTCACCCCTGTTTCTTCGAACTCAAGACCTCTCTGGTCTGAAACTTAGAAAAAGGGGTCTCTGTTCCCAAACCAAACTTGGGTCCGCTTACCCATGCACAGTAAAGCCAAGCTACTGACACCAGGTTGTGGTGAAGGAAAGTGTAGCATTTACTCCTTGCCAAGCAAGGAGTCCAAGGCAGCTCATGCTCAAAACTCCCGAACTCCTTGCTGAGTTTCACAAAGCATTTTTATTTATTTATTATTTTAAATTGAGACACAGTGGATTTACAATGTTCTGATAATTACTGAAGCAAAGCATTTTTTTTAATGATTAAAAAAAGATTTTTGGGGGGAGGGCCCTGCATGGCATGCAGGATCTTAGCTCCCCAACCAGGGATTGAACCCATACTCCTTACATTGGAAGTGCAAAGTCTGAACCACTAGGCCACTAGGGAGGTCCCTGCAGCAAAGCATTGTTAAAGACAAGGTGAGGGAGGCGAGTCCCAGGGTGTGTGATAAGCTCATGCACAATTCTGACTGATGGATGATGAGGTAAGAAGGTGGTGTCCCAGAGGGTAACATTATCAATCCTTAAGCTCCAGTGGGTCTGCTGCAGCTGCTGCTGCTAAGTCTGGGGGTCATCAAATAGTTGATGTCTTCCATTTGGTGGGGGTTTTAGCATTGCTAAAACAACTCAGGAAATGTGTATCAGATGCTGTTATTTAGGTACTTCAGAGAGGGACTAAAGCCCAGGATATGAGGGAGGGGGTCTGTCCTAGGAAGGCTCTATAGGACCCTGCTCAGTTACAGAATCAGTCTCTAACATCTTGCCTTATATTAGCTATCCTGAACATTTCAGCCAAATGTTGGTGATTTCTCCCTCTCAATGTCCCAAACATGCAAACCTTCGGGAGGAGTCATTTGGTTACTCTCTCTTCTTCTACCTGGTCATTGTGTATTCAGGGAAATGCTCAAGTAGGATGTGTTCTTTATTCAGATCATTAACAGACTAGTAGACATTTGCATTGACATTGATAGAAAAAGCATAATAAAAGCAGACTGAACCTGATACTCTTTAGGAGAGATATTTTTATAAACGCTTTTATATTATCCGGACATAGAGTAAGCATAGGAAAATCTTATATATGAATTTCAAATGCAAACAGATTTTGTGTATCACTAGCAAATGAAGCAAAACTTAAAAAGGAATGTCTGTATGATGTTTTTCAAAGGCCTTTAAAGTTAGGATTCTGTTTGATCCTTAACAGTTAGGATATTATTAAAAACATTAAATGTAATGGGGAAGACCCAGCAGAGCTCCCTTGATTCTGCCTCCCTGATGGCTGCTGTCACAGAACCATCCTCCCCCCAGCACCCAGGTTCTTGAAAACATACTCGTCGCCTGAGGTTTTCATTCCTTCACTTCCATGACCCACTTCAATTTGGCATTTGTCCTCACATTCTATTGAAGCCACTGCAGCAGTGTCACCAGTGACCTCCTAAACATCAATTTCAATGGATATTTAAGAGATCCTCTTACTTTACCTCTGTGGCACTGAATCCCATTACCCCTTTGAATTCTCTTGGCTTCCAGAATGCGCCTCTCTCCTGGTTCTCCAGCCTTCTTGCCCTCCCCAGGGTCTTCATCTACTCTGTGTTTCTCTGAGAGCTGATCTGGGTGGATTCTCTTTCCTTGAGTTGATCCCCTGGGGCTTTCACTTTCTGCCTTGAACTGAACTGTCACCTACGGGTGTGATGGTAGCTCTACACGCCCTCTTTCCAGCTCTGATGTCTTCCTTGGAGCTCCTGAATCCATTTCTGTTTGTCTACAGGTGACACTCACTTAGCTATCCCATCAGCAACTCAAAGGAAATCATTCTAAAGGGAACCCCATCATTTCCCCCTGAACGCAGGCCTCCTCTTGTTTTCCCTCCCTTGCTTCAGAGCACAGAACTGCACTCCATTCTTTGAGCTAGGAACCTGCGAGTCAGTGTTTTCACTTGACTCCTATCTGATTAGCTACAAACTGCTGGCAAGACTGGGCTTCCCAAGTGGTTCAGAGGTAAAGAATCTGCCTGTCAATACAAGAGATGCCAGAGACATGGGTTATATCCCTGGGAAGGGAAGATCCCCTGGAGGAGGACATGGCAACCTACTCAACTACTCTTCCTGGGAGAATCCCAGGGACAGAAGAGCCTGGCAGGCTATAGTCCATGGGGTCATAAAGAGTCAGGCATGACTGAGTGACTGAGCACGCACACACACTGACAAGACTATTTCTTGAATCTACTTGCAGCAGTAGACTGGTCTTCATTTCTGTAAATGCTGCAAGTCTCTGATACACTACCCTCCATAGCCCAGCTGTCTTGATCTAACAAAATACAAAGCATATCTCATTTTGCATTACCTTCTGCTCAAAAATCTTCAGGGTCCCTCACTGTCTTTGGGATAAAGCATGACTTCCCTAGGTCTTTGAGCATTGGTTCTCACACTGATCTCACTGATACATGTCCAACTCTCCATGCCTAAAGAAGCTGTGTTCCTTTACGTCTCAGCCTTGCTACATTCCTGCTTCCTCCTCCTCCAATTGGACAATTTCTATTTATTCTACAAGATACAGCTCAGGAGTAACCTCTTCTATTAAGTATTTCCCTGGCTCAGAGGGACTTAGATCCTCTTTTGTGCTCCAGAGCAAAGAGGTAGCATGGACTGTGGTTATGAAAATGCCCCTTGGGACTTCCCTGGTGATCCAGTGGTTAAGAATCCACCTGCCAATGCAGGGAACATGGGTTTGATCCCTGGGCTTGGTCTGGGAAGATTCTGCATGTTGCAGGACAACTAAGCTCATCTACCACAACTACTGAGCCTGCTTACCCTAGAACCTATGCTCTGCAACAAGAGACGCCACCTCAATGAGAAGCTGGCACACTGCAACTAGAGAATAGCCTCTGCTCACTGCAACTAGAGAAAGCCCAGAGCAGCCAAATAAATAAATAAATAACTTTTAAAAAAGAAAATTAAATGCACTCTGAAATTAGACACAAGTGAGTTCTCCTGTGAGCTCAAATACTTCACAACTCTGAGCCATTGGACCAGACACCTAATCTCTCTAAACCTATAAAATGTTGCCAGTAAGTCCTTAACTCAGTATTTTTATAAATATTAGATGAGATGATGAATATAAAACAGTTGGCATGGAAACTGGAATATCATAGTAAGCACCCAATAAATGATATTTATTATTATATTTTCACAGCAGTTAATCTTACAAAAAACAACTGTGTACTGTGTTTCTGATTTATCATATTACTTACTTACATGTTTGCCTTTCCAAAGGTCTCTGAGCTACTATAACATTATGCTCTAGGAACTATTTGCTCTGATCTCTTATTGTTTGCCTATAGAAGGTAATCAATGATTTTTTTCCCTTCCAGTTTTATTGAGGTATAATTGATAAATAGCACTGTATAAATTTAAGGTATACAGCATAATAATTTGACTTACAGATATCATGAATTGATGACCACAATAAGTTTAGTGAACATCCATCATCTCATATGGATAAAAAATTAAAGAAACAGAGAAATTTTTTTCCCTGTGATGAGGACACTTAGGGTTTACTCTCTTAACTTTCATATATGGTATGACATTCTGCAATGTTAATTGTATTTATCAGGTTGTATATTACCTCCCTAGTTCTTACTTACAAGATAATTTTGTACTTTTTGATTGCCTTTTTAATGAATGAATAGAAGAACAAATGAATGTAAAAATTAAGGAGAACAAGTCTGATTTTGCTTGATATTTATTATATCAAGTAAGCTCAGACTAGCTATTGAGCAATATTATATTAGCTCTTGATAGATCCTCTTGAAACAAGTAGATGAGGAGGTCATTTATAATTTGACCTTATATGTGGATCTAGAGAAAAAAGAAATTAAATAACAATTGCAGTTTCATACAGTGGATCAGTAGACTTAGGTATGGAACTAAGATTTTCTCCTGAATCTATATCACTGTGAACTGAATTATTTTCTCTTTTTGGGTTCAACCTACATGTCGCATCCCGAAGCTACTACTAAGTTCCAATCATTATAACTAGAGTACAAATACACCTAATATTATCAACTGAATTGTGTGCCCTCAATTTATATGTTAAATCCCTAAGCCTCCAATGTGATATTATTTGGAGACAGCGTAATTAAGGTTAGATCAGGTCATAAGGCTGGGGCCCTAGTCCTGTAAGACTGATGTCCTTATAAGAAGGGGAAGAACACCAGAGCTCTCTCTGTCTCTTTGCACATATGGAGAAAATGCCAGCTGAGGACACAGTTAGGCACCACCTGTAAGCTGAAGAGAGGTCTCAACAGAAACCAGCCCTGCTGACACCTTGATATTGGGCTTCCAGCCTCCAGAACCATGAGAAAATAAATTTCCATTGTTTAGGTTACCCGGTCTGTGGTATTTTGCATGGCAGCCTGAGCTGACACCTGGGTTACAAGTTTGCTATAATAATAAAGACATAAATTGATATTGTTTTTTACGGGTTAAATATACTACCATACATGAACCCTATGCCAAGTTCTTAATATGCATTATTTATTAAATTCTTTTGACAAATTTAAGAAGTGGATACTAGTTTATTATCATCATTTTACAAATGAGGGAATGGAAGATCAGAATAGTTAAGCAACTTGCCCAAAGATGCAGACAAGAGGCATCAGTTCTGGAATTCAGGATGCCTGTCTTCAGAGCCTAGGTGCTCAACTACCACGTTATACAGGGAAAACAAATTATCTGACATGAGCAAGAATAGCAGTTAGTGGTTAATAAAAAAATTAAAGTAAGAAAATTAGTAAGAAAAAGAATATTGATACATAACTTAAAATGCCACTTTAATGTAAAATGCATAAATGCATATGTATAATGTCTGTGTGTGCTCTAGAGAGGTTGGATGGGGAGGAAGGTGGGAGGGGGCTTCAAGAGGGAAGGGCCATATGTATACCTAATGCCGATTCATGTTGATGTATGACAAAAACCATCACAATATTGTAAAGTAATTATTCTCTAATTTAAAAAAATATTAAAAAATGCACATTCATTTGCCAATATTTTACTGGGCGAGGAGGAAGAGAAGACAAAGTGAAGTCGCTCAGTCATGTCCGACTCTTTGCGACCCCATGGACTGTAGCCTATCAGGCTCCTCCGTTCATGAGATTTTCCAGGCAAGAGTGCTAGAGTGGATTGCCATTTCCTTCTCCAGGGGATCTTCCCGACCCAGGAATCGAACCCGGGTCTCCTGCATTGTGGGAGACAAGGTGATGATCATTTCTTTGATATGGACTCTTAGTATTCTGCATTATCTTTCTTCCATAGACCATACTCTGAAGTGCATCATTGACAATCTCATTTTCACCCTTTCCAAGTGGAGTGAAAGACCCATGCTAAGCAATTTGTATGCCGATCTCTCTCGATTTTTATATTCCTCCTCTTTCCAATCTTTTAAAGCTGCCATTGTGCTCTGCTCAGTCACTCAGTCATGTCCGACTCTTTGTGATCCCACAGACTGTAGCTGGCCAGGCTCCTCTGTCCATGGGATTTTCCGGGCGAGAATACTTGCATGGGTTGCCATCTCCTCCCTCCAGGGGATCTTCGCAGGGATTGAAGCTGTGTGTCCTGCAGCTTCTGCACTAGCAGGCGGATTCTTTACCAATGAGCCCCCGGGGAATACCATCCACACCTCATTCAAAAATACTCACTTTAGTGTTCATAAAAGTAACAACCCATTTTCACTGTACTTGTATTTTACAGGCTTATATACTGTTGAATTGAGTCCCATAAATACAGTAATTTCAAATGGCATAAACAGGTTGGGAAGCAAATACAACAGACTCTTAGTAATGGAACCAGGGGTTTCGAGGGAGGAGGAGGTGAGTAGGCATCTTCTTAGCCCTGAGTGGTCAGTATCTCTGGGACCAGTCAGTCTATGTTAGAAGAGAACGGAAAGCTTGATTAATCTGGCTATATGGTTAAAGGGAGTAGATTAAGAGAGCTTCTGCTGGAGTGACATGCATTCCCCCATACCTCTGACATGTTTGAAAAGTGGTATCATATTTATTTAAGCTTCATAAGATAGATTTTGGGCTTCCCTGTGGTTCAGACAGTAAAGAATCTGCCTGCAATGCAGGAGTCCTGGGTTCAATCCCTGAGTTAGGAAGATCCCCTGGAGAAGGGAATGGCAACCCACTCCAGTATTCTTACCTGGAGAATTCCATGGACAGAGCTACAGCCCATGGGGTTGCAAAGAGTTGGACACGATCAAGTGTCTAACTCCCCTCCCCACGCTAGATTTTAATCTCAGTGTTTTCTTGGAGTGCCTTTTTGTTCTTGGGCAAAGCATCTATCGTTTCATGGTTTACTTCTTGGATCAGTGAAAGTAAGAGTCATTTTTTATTTTATTTTTGGCTGCGCTGCATCTTTGTTGCTGCACGTGGCCTTTTTCTAGTTGTGGCCAGTGGGCTTCTCTTGCTGTGGAGTACGGGCTCCAGATCATGGGCTCAGTAGTTGTAGCGCACAGACTGAGTTGTTCTGAGGAACATTGGATCTTTCTGGACCAGCGATTGAACCCATGTCCCCTGCACTGGCAGGCAGATTTTCCACTGGGCCACCAGGGAAATCTGAGACTCATTTTCTAACTAAAATTAGAGGCAAAAATGATGAGTCCTTCATCAGTGGAGTGGATTTGTTTATAGTTAGCAAATAATTAGTGTGGAACGTGCTAGCATTCAGCAAGAAAGTATAAGCTTTAATCAATGATGTCCTATCACCTTCACTTGTGAATTTATATAAAACACTATATTCCTGAGCCCTTGGAGATGTGCTCACGGTGAAGAAAAATGGGAAAAGTGATGCCTGTTCTTCTTTAAGAGCCTTTTTTCAAATGATTGAGTGTTATTCTCTCCTATTTTTATTCCATTTCCTTAAAGATGGTTTTTATTTTAGGATAGACATCATTAGTTTTAGATGCTCAGAATGAAGCAAATCTAGGCCTTCAGAAGATATCCTTAAGTTATTCTGGCCCTGAGGAAGCCCATCTGAATTGTCTGATTACATTAAACAGTCGGCCCAATGAATCCAACAGAGGAAGAGTGGAGAAGGCTGCACTCGGTGATAATTCACAGCTTCTGAGCTGAGCCATGGCTGAGTTTACCCACGGAAAAAATCTGCCGTTCCAGAAAAACTCATGTGCCAGGCAGTCTAGTCTTACACAGAGCTTTAGGACTGTTGTTTGAAGACTGATTACACAGGCAAGCGGGGAGAGGGTAAGTAAGGTGTTAGGGACGTTCTTAAATGGGGGTATTCTTTTTCAGAGGGTCCCAGTCACTGAACAACCTTCCAGAAGTTATGTATTGTATATTAGTCATTCTAAAATTGTATCTAATCATAGATTTGTCATGAAATGCCTTAGGGATTACAAGCACTCATGAGCAAAATTATTTTTTTAACTCTAAATAATTATTAGTAATGAAATGTATAAGTAATTATTAGTAATGAAATAGATATCTATGTGCATATATATGAACGGCTTCCATCTGTATAGCAAACGATTTATACTGGTAAGTGTCACGCTCTGTGTATCATCAGAGATGACTGGATATATTTTAAAAGATATGGCTATGTCAAATCAGACTATAATATCATTTTTGTGTTTATAATAGTTTGACATGAAAATCACTAGTATGACTTTTGATTTTGTAAGTAGATAAACATGAGCATACTAATTGTAAAGATCTGAATAATGCCTCCTGGCTTTTTTTGGTTTGTTTTCAATTTTTTTTTTTCCTCCTTCACATTTAATTATGAACAACTCTAATTATGCAGAAAACTAGTGACCTTTTTGTGTCTGCAAGCCACATTTTCATATAGAAATACTTATGAATTTAAAAATGGCATTGCCCTTTTCAAGCTGGTTGTGGGGAAAGGTCTCATTAAATTTAAACCTCATTTTGTGTCTCCTCTGGCACTTAATGACATGGCTGACACACAGTAGGTGCTCAATAGTTACATCGTCTACATTAAGTTCCATGAGCTGTTGAAATCATTATCAGAGGAAAACAGGTTATGGAGACAAAGTTCCTTTACCTGAGGAGACAATATACCAGAAATTTTGGAAATGGACCAGTAAAACAAATGATTTATTATTCATGGCAGGTATCTATAATCACATAAAACAGAATGTTAGAAAAATACCTGATTAAATGCTACTGTCCTTCCTTAGGGCATAAAACTTCTTTCAATAAAACATGGTGAAACCCGAGCCAATGTTTTTTTCTGCTTTTATCTGAATTGTTAACTGGATTAATGGAGCACCGGATATTTTATTATTTCCTTAGTGCCTCTCATCACCCCCAGGATGGACTTGACAACAGCAAAAAATGACTAACACAAATTTAGGCAGTTCTCAATTATTCAGAAGCTCATTATTCAGTATGTGGGCTGTTTATAATTCCTCCCCCCGCTCCCTTTCTCCCACGTATTTTTGTTAGGAAGAGAAATGTAAGGAAATTAAATGCTTATCAATATAGTTCCTCACTGGTTAGCTGCTTTGATAAAATATTCAGGGTAATTAATTTCTACAATAAGGTTTGGAGATTATCTATGGATTTAAATTATCCCTAGAAATCCTCCAGTTATTTTTAATTGTTGCAGCAAGTCACATTTCCCTGATGTTGAAAGCAGTTTAAATGGAGTGACATTGGATTGTAGAGGTTTTTTTTTTAAAAAAAAAAACTCTGAAGGCCTAACTACATAATTGTAAGTAATAAAATATGGACTAAAATACTGATGGTTTCCATCCATAGAACTCACAATGTATTTTGATGACACAGTCAAACATAGTCAAATGTTTAAGATTCTCGTCTCCTTCAGCAAACCTGAACTGAGCAAGTGCTTAGTGGCATGCTCTGGGCTAGGAACTTAAGATGAATTAAACACTAAGATGAATTAAACAGTCCCTTCCTGCAGTAGATCTTGGTCTCCTGAAACTCCCTGGCAATCAAATCAGTAATTATAATGGTAGAGACTACAGGGAGCATATGGAATGCTTAGCATTGGTTGCATAACCCAGCCTAAGGAGGTAGGGTTGGCTTTCAAAATGGTAGGCAGCTGGACTTATTTTAAAGGATGTTAGTACTCGTTGGAGGGCTTCCCAGGTCGCGCTAGTGGTAAAGAACTCACCTGCTAAGGCAAGAGACATAAGAGACGTGGGTTTGATCCCTGGGTCAGGAAGATCCTCTGGAGGAGGACATGGCAACTCACTCCAGTATTCTTGCCTGGAGAATCCCATGGATGGAAGAGCCTAGTGGGCTACAGTCCATGGGGTCGCAAAGAGTTGGACACAATCGATACAACTTAGCACACAGTATGCACAGAACAAGGAAATGGCAACCCACTCCAGTGTTCTTGCCTGGAGAATCCCAGGGATGATGGAGCCTGGTGGGCTGCCGTCTATAGGGTCGCACAGAGTCAGACACGACTGAAGCGAATTAGCAGCAGCAGCAGCAGCAGCAGCGTGCATAGAACTCGTTGGAAAGACTGATGCTGAAGATGAAGCTCCAATACTTTGGCCACCTGATGGAAGAGCTGACTCACTGGGAAAGATCCTGATGCTGGGAAAGACTGAGGGAAGGAGGAGAACGTAGAGGATGAGATGGATGGCATCACCGACTCAACAGACAGGAGTCTGAGGAAACTGGGAGATAGCGGAGGACAGAGGAGCCTGGTGTGCTGCAGTCCATGGGGCTGCAAAGAGTTGAACACAACTTTGCAGCCTAACAACAATAAGAGGGAAAGGACAGCATTTAAGCAAGGCCATGGAATCAGAAATACGACGGTATATTCATAGTATGAATATGTTCCTACTCATGGTGTGACTGGAAGCATGTTGTATAAAAATCTTGGACCATAACTTCTCATTTGGCCAAACTGCTATGTGCATGACCTACAGCAATGAACAAGAGGTAGGTCTTTGCTCTTAGGAGCTCACATCTATAACTTCTGATACTGTGAAGAAAGCAAACAAGATGAATGGGACAGAGGGTTAGGGGATGTGGCATGGGCAGGCCTCTTTAGATAGTGGGAGAACAAGAGCCTCTTTGAGGAGGTGACATTGAATCATGATGATCAAGGGATTTCTTTGGACAACTTTGAAAGAGAATTCCCAGCAGAGAGACCATCAGTCACAAAGGTTTTGAGGTAGGAGTAAACCTGAATATGCAAGGACCTGAGAGATGAGTGATTTGTCTGAAGAAAAGTGAGAAGAGGAGAGATGAGTTTGGAGAGTGAGCCCAAGGTCAGTCTTGCAGGATCTTGGAGCCTAGGGTAAGAGGCTGGATTTCGTAGGAAATCACTGTTAGGAGGGCAGGAATTTATGGCCTAAAATGGTCACAGTGGTTGCTGTGTGGGACATAAATGATGGGGGAGGGGTGGAAAGCAGAAGTTAAGATTTCTTGTAAGAGACTAGAAATGAGGTAAGTTGATTATTTTGTAAAATGGGAGCAAATGGATCCCTTTAAAACGTTTGTAAAGTGCTTGGAACTGTCACAGGAAAGAGTTCTGTAAGATATGACATCAGATGTATCTATATTATAGAGTAGATACACACATCAGATGGTGTTGCAGAAGGTAAACGTTAAGGCTTCTTACGAACTGGCTCTGAATCCACGGCCATTCTTATGCACAGTAAAAACATTCTTTCTTGTGCTGTAATGAAAACAACTGCTTAAAAGATTCTTAAGCTTAAAGTAAGATCAAACGTAAAGCAGAAAAATTAATGAAAGACCCAGAGGGCAAAAAAACTTAAATGAATGCCCCAATACTCTCTTCAAAATCTTTTGCCATGGTCAACAGAAAATTTTCAATATGAAATTGAACTTCAACTTGAATTTTACCCGCAGCCAGCAAGATGAATATACTCAGGAGTTATCCAGAAAAAGTGGATGAGAAGAGCCACTTAGGATGGATGACTAAAAGGGATGGCCATAATAGCATGGGGTCATATTAATAACAAAGCGCTTCTGGCTTGGGGTCTTTGCAGAGGTTTGCGTGTGTGCTCAGTCGTGTCCGACTCTTTGCAACCCCGTGGACTGTAACCAAAATGAAACAACAAGGCATTCCTTGTACACTGTCTCATCTTTAATTAATTCTGAATAATTAAATCGATAGCCCTGGAATTCTTAGTAACATATGAGGAGCTGACCCACAGAACTGACATATGTAATCAAGGACTTCTTCACATCTTATACCAGTGTGCTGTTTAGAAAGGGTAGACTTTTCTAATGTGATTTAAACACAATGATAATCAATAAGAAACTTTAGTCTGAAAAGAATTTAAAAAAATTGAAGTCTAATTAATTTACAATGTCATGATAGTTTGAGGTGTACAGCAAAGTGATTCAGCTACACATATACATGTATATATTCTTTTTAGATTCTTTTCCATTATAGATTATTATAAGATACTGAGTCTAATTTCTTGTGCTATACAGTAGGTCCTTACTTTTTAATTTATTTTATATATAGTAGTGTGTATATGTTAATCCCCAACTCCTAATTTATCTCCTTCCCACCTGTTGGCCACCATAAGTTTGTTTTCTATGTCTGTGAGTCTATTTCTGTTTCACAAATAAGTGCACTTGTATCAATTTTTTAGATTCCACATATGTGCTATCATATGATATTTGTCTTTCTCTGTCGACTTACTTCACATAGTATGATAGTCTTTAGGTGCATCCATGTTGTGTAAATAGCGTTATTTTATTCTTTTTTATGGCTGAGTAATATTCCATCACACACACACACACACACACACACACACACACTCCCTCTCGTCTGCTTTATCCATTTACCTGTTGATGGACATTTAGGTTGCTTCAATGTCTTGTCTATTGTAAATAGTGCTTCTATGAACATTGGGATGCATATATCTTTTCAAATTAGAGTGTTCTTCAGCTATATGCCTAGGAATGAGATTATGGGATCACATGGTAACTCAATTTTTAGTTTTTAAGGAACCCCCGCACTGTTCTCCACAGTGACGGTACCAATTTACATTCTCACCAACAGTGCAGGAGGGTTTCCTTTTCTTCACACCCTCTTCAGTATTTATTATCTGTAGATTTTTAAATAATGGCCATTCTGACTGGTGTGAGGTGGGACTTCGTTGTAGTTTTGACTGGAAAGAATTTCTTAATGACTTGAAACAATTAAATCAGACATTGAAACAGGTTTAAAATCTGGTCCCAAGTTTGGGAAACTCTTTGGTCTCGAATGCTTCAGATCTACACATCTCTTTCTACTTGAAAATGCTAATATTTTTCAGTAGCTAAATGATGTCTGTTGTCATTTTATAAAAGAAATAGGTGAAAATAATGCAAAGTGAGATGGGAAACATACATTAACCCTAAAATTTAAAATGAAATTATTTCAGCATCAGGATCTTACAGATATATTGATCTTTATTTGTCAAAGTTACCTCCTATTCTCAATTCCCTCTGGGCACAGAGACAGTCAGATGTTGTAGAATAAAGTCACAATGTCTAGGCTGAGAGGTGAACACAGAGTATTTGGCTTCTGGCTCTGAATTTCAACCACTAGATTCCACTTACAGCTTTGGACACTATTAAATAACATTCCAGATTGAGGGACTCTGATTTATATTGACACGGCAGCTTTATCTATAGTAACTGCTCAGAATAAATGAGTGGGTCCCTTCTCACTCTCAAGTATCATGCATAGTAATTGGAGGAAGGGCACTAGATAAATCTCAATAATATTCTCAGACTAAACTCATAATCCTGAAAAGTAGTGGAGGATATTGAAATACTGGGTCCCTGGGAAGTGGCAGTCCATTTTTATACAGCTCTCACATATTCAATTTTGTGCTGAGCCGATAAAGAACTATTTGGTTTGACTCACTCTCTATATCATTCAGTAGTGCTGTTTTACATGTTCTGATCTGGCACCTTTTCTTCATTTATCTGTCATTTTATGTTCTGAAATTGTCAAGTTGCTTTTAAAAAGAAGAACTCTACAGCCAGATGGTAAAATTTTTCTAAGATCCATAAATTCATTGAGGACTTTCAAATCAAATCTATGGACTGAATTCTGGGAAAGAGTAAATGAAAATGAATGGGATCACAATTGGAGCACCATGTCAAGTGTATTTTGAAACCTTCTTTTTCTTGTCCCTGTTGGGGACAAGAGCTCAGGCACCAGGCACTTTGCAGCTGGAGAGACTCTGAAATAAAGATGTCAGCTTGCCCACCTATTCACCCCAAGAAATGGGAACATCCTATGTTCAAGCTGTCCTGTGTGCAGATCTGTGCATGGCTGGAATTTTAGCCTTTGTTCCTGTAGTCAGCATTGAAAAGCGAAAGTGTTATCACTCAGTTGCGTCTAATTCTTTGCAACTGTTGCCTGCCAGGCTCCTCTGTCCAAGGGATTCTGCAAGCATGAATCCTGGGCTGGGTAGACATTCCCTTCTCCAGGGTTCTTCCCAACCCAGGGATAGAACACAGGTCTCCTCCATTACTTCTTTACTGTCTGAGCCACCAGGGAAGACTGTTGTCAGCACTAGGGGGCGTTGAAAACAGTATCTCTCAAATAGAGATCATTGCTTTCCTTTAGGGGCTTCCCAGGTGGTGCTAGTGGTAAACAACCCCATTTGCCAATTCAGGAGACATAAGAGACATGGGTTCGATCTCTGGGCTGGGCAGATCCCCTGGAGGAGGGCATGGCAACCCACTCCAGTATTCTTGCCTGGAGAATCCCATGGACAGAGGAGCCTGGTGGGCTACAGTCCATAGAGTTGCACAGAGTTGGACACGGCTGAAGCAGCTTAGCACACACGCCTTCCTTTAACAGAGGACTGTGGAATAGAGGAGTGATGCTAATGCATTATCCTTTGCTTTGCAGGCTGAGAATAAAGCCCACCTTTCTCTTCTCGAGCCTCCTGTGTGCCAAAGCCTTGATTGGCTTCCACTTGGAAAGCAATAAGCCAGGCTGTGACCGAGCCACAAGCCAAGTGAGTGTTGGAGATTTTCCAGCAGTTTGTGTACTCGCTGACTGGGGCAGAGGGGAACACCATGGAGCTCAGCGATCCAGCTACTTATAATTGGCTGTTGGGTACTACCTGGCTCCTTACCATCACCTGCTGGGCAGGTAGCACTGGCAGCTATGCTTAAAAGGGAAGATGTCAGCCAAACTCTATGCTTGGCTTTCTGAGTGACCCAGTAGGAAATGAGGCTACAAAGTTGGGTTGGGATTCTAATAGCTTACTTTGTTATTTTGAACTATACTGAATCCAGATGATTTCTAGAGAAAGAAGAGACTGAATCTAGCCACCACTGAATTTCCCCCAAAGGGATGTGCATGCTCACCCTCCTTCAAGAGTGGTGAAGTTACATAGTTGAACCTAAAAGACTGGTAGAAAGCCAGAGGCCAAATGGAAATTAGTTTCTTTTCATAAATCTTCATTTTCCAGGACTGTAAAAACGATAATACCTTTGTGTGAAAACTCATTTTTGTTTTCATAGTTAGAGAACTAAGCCATATAACTGTTGGCTAGAAAGGAGACAGTAATAATTATAAATATCACACAGCAAGCAATGGTACAGTTATCATACAGCCCACCCACAAGAGCTATTAACTCTCACAGATGCTATTTTAGATAATACATTTTTAGTCTAATGTTAGTTTACAAGTACAAAGCATGGAAACAGTAGCACTTCTGATATCCTGTGCTAAAGAAAAGAAAATGGTGGGGGGAAGCCCCACTTTATTTAAGATGTCTGAAATAACAGGATTTTTAATGTAGGGGAAGACTTAAAATGAAGATTATTGGCGTTATCTTCCGAAGAAGTAGCAAATTACATGCTCAATAACAAAACAATGGATATATAAACTCCAAAAAGACTGTACCAGCCAACTGTTTGGAAGAGCTGCATGTATATTTTTTTTGTCTTAAAATCAAGCAAAAAGTCATATAGCAATATCTCAGGATATTGAATATAGTTGCCTGTGCTACATAGTAGGACTTTGTTGTTTATCCATTCAATATGTAATAACTTACAGACTAGCTCCTCTTTTTTCTACTGTGACTACTGAACCTGAATATGAAGAAAAAAGCAGGTATTTTAAGCATGCATGCATGCACACATACACAACATTTTAAAAAGTATTTCTAATACAACCATATGGTGTATTCATTTACCAGTTTTTAAAAATCTGGGATTCTAGAAATTCTTCAACAAAAACATGGTGGCAAGAATTAACTGGGATTATATATATACATATATATATATATATTTTAAATAGAAGCAGTGTTTATTAGAAGCAGAATACGTGTGGAAGAAGCACATGGGCAAACTTGGAGAGAGTTGGGCGCTACAACGGGGTGGCTTAGGTTGCTTAGCTGGGAACAGTTTTCTGCGTTATCTCTGGCCAATCATCCTGAAGTGTCTATGGCAATGTTTTTTATAAGACCAATTTTATGTACTGAGGATCAGGGCACACTAAACGGGAATGACTTTTCTAAGAAGAAACATTGCCTGCATGGGCCACCGACTTCCTGCCCCAGGGGGCTGCCCTGCATGACTTAGCCTGCTGAGTCACCACAGCTCAAACCCCTCATAATCTCCATCATTTCCAATTCCAAAGAGGCTCAAGAGATAGTCATCCCCCGCCACATGCCCCCTCAATCTAAGAGCTTCAGCCTCTCATTTGCCAAGGGCCACATTAAACAGGTTCAGAAAATGACTTAGTAGCACTTTGCAAATATGCAAGGCTCAAATGACAACAAATAGGATATTATGCAGCAGTCTGTTGTGCTTAATCTTTATGTAGCACTAACTATTTTGCCCCTAGGCACTTGATTCATTGGTACAACAATGTACTACAGAGGGAGAGAGGAGATGCTACTTGAATTAACTAATAATGTTCTGATGGGATAAAGATTTCATTAAATGTAGGAATTCGTCTTCTTTTTAAGATGATTTCTACATTTCCTATGAATTTTCTGGGGTCATTTAAAGCATACACAGATTTAGATCAAATGTAACCAAGCAGGTATCCTTTCTCAGGACAGAAAGAAAGTGAAAGGGAAGTTGCTCAGTTGTGTCCAACTGTTTTTGACCCCATGGACTGTAGCCTACCAGGTTCCTTTGTCCATGGGATTTTCCAGGCAAGAATACTGGAGTGGCTTGTCATTTCCTTCTCCAGGAGATCTTCCCAACCCAGGGACTGAACCCAGGTCCCCCACATTGTAGTCAGACGCTTTACTGTCTGAGCCACCAGAGGTCTCAAGACAGAGACCTCCCCAATATCCTCTGCTTTCACTCCTCTCTGAAGTCACAGATGCTAAAACCACTACTAAATGGAAGAAATTAGCTACTTGATGGCCACGAGCATGGAACCCCCAGACCTACTGGCATCTAAGGACTTATGATGTTAACCCGTATTGCTAGTTGCTAAGTTGTGTCTGATTTTTTGTGACCCCATGGACTGTAGCCCAACAGCCTCTTCTGTTCCTGGGGTTTTCCCATTGGAGTGGGTTGCCATTTCCTCTTCCAGGGGATCTTCCTGGGCCAGGGATCAAACTTGCATCTTTTGCATTGGCAGGTGGATTCTTTACCACTAAGCCACCAGGGAAGTCCTAACCCCTGTTACCTCACCATCAACCAATCAGAGAACTGTGTATGAGCTGACCACATGCCCTGTGACCCCCTCCCTCATCTGGACTTTAAATATACTTTGCTGAGGGACTTCTCTGGTGTTCCAGTGGCTAAGACTCCATGCTCCCAGTTGGGTTTGATCCCTGGTCAGGAAACTAGATCCCACATACTGCAACTAACAACTTGTATGACGCAACTGAAGACTGAAAATCCTGAGTGCTGCAACAAAGACCTGGCAAAGTCAAACAAATAAATACTTTTTTAAAATGAAAAAAAAAAATGCTTTGTTGAAATCTGTCACAGAGTTAGAGTCTTTTGAGCACTAGCTTCCCTAGACTCCTTGCTGGGCACCCTGCAGTAAATGTGGCAGTTTTCCTTCACTACCACCCTGTGTTAATAGTTTAGTTAGTTACTGCTCGAGGGTGAGCACACCCAAGTTTTGCTTGGTAACACAAACAACAAATCATAGAGTCATAAAATGTTAAAGCTGGAAGAAACCCCAGAAGCCATTCAACTCCTCATTATCCAGTTGAAGATGTAAAGCTCAGGTCCCAGGTCGCTCAGGGGGCTGGGAAGATGGCAGAGGGCCCTCCCACCCTAATGAGCTTTCCTCTGCAGGTCTTTAACCACGGCCATGATCTGGATGTGATTTTACAGAGCTGGATTACTGCATGTTGATTTCTGAACTGTATGTCACCATCGTTACCCCAGGACCCATCCTCGGCCACATTAGAGTCATCTCCCTCAGGCTCAGCCCCCAAGTCCTCACCCCGCAGATGTTTGGACAGGATCCCATTAGCAGCAATCAGAGAAACACAAATGAGGTGCTGTGAACTAGGAATCTTACATTGAAAGAGCCAAAAACATTCACCAGTGGAGTTGATAACATCCTCTTGAGATTCCAATGCCCACACAAGCCAAACATATGTAAATAAGGACTGGAGGATGAAAAAAGGGCCAAAACATAGGAAATAATTAAATGGTTTTTAAAAGAAGGGCACAGCCTGGGATTCTGTAGTGTAAAATGAGGGTACCTAGCTGTTCTCACCTACAGGTCATTTTTGCAAAGCTCATTCATACACTTGCCCTGCCCCTCCAGCCCCCCACACCAATTTGTTAATAAAAGGCTGGGGAGAGGAAGGGAGGAAGGGGGCAAGTGGTTTTTTGCTTTTGCTCCAAGGCTGAGGGGCGTTGCCATTGGATTGTTTACTGTGAGTCACATAGTAGAGTCACGCATCTGTGTTTTTTAAATATCTATTTACTTAAAGGGAGAATAAAGAACATGCGTTTAAAAATACATGCATATGTCTCGTGACTGAAGTGAGAGCCACGGTACCTGTTAGGTCAAACTGTTCCTATTCTGAAGGAGTCCCTTGAGCCTTCTCAGTATGGGAGGCTCTAACAGAGGTCAAAAACTGGCATCCCAGGGCCACAGTCTGGCTTTATTCTTTAGGCACAGTACTTTTAAACATTGGAATTTGAGTGCCTTTTGACACTGCCTACATTCCCCTTCTCTTTGGGGGCCCACCACCACCTCTGTTTGCTGGCTGGGGCCAGTCTCTGGAGGACTGTCTCAGGGAGGAAAGGGAGGCTGTGAGAGGCCCAGTCCAGGCAGGGAAGAGCCGACCATCTTCCTGGTCCCTGCTCTGCCCCATGGGGACAGAAGTCAAGGAAGGCAGGTGAAGAGCCCCCTGCCACTGGGAGCTTGTAATCTTGGGCTCAAAACAGGAAGTGAGGTGTGATCCCTACCTTGGTGTCAGCATTAGGGGTGAGCTGGCATCTCTGGTTCTTGACACCTCACCCACATGGTGCTCTCAGCTGCTTAAATGTTTCTGCTTGGCCAACTGTTAATGGGCTGCTGCTCTCTTTCCAGTGCAAACCAGGTTTGGGTTGCTGTCTGCCTCTAGAGCCCCTCAGAGAGAGGATTTCCTGAGTTACAGTCATGAAGAATTTCAACGGGTCTCTATATAGGAGGCACTGGAGTGAATTAATAGTAGACCTTGTTATTAATATCTCACATTATTATATTTGTAGTTTGGTTTTGCCCTCACTGCCAAGTATAACTCCAGGGAAATAGAAGTTTAGACTAGGGCATGAGAATGTTCTTATTTATATGTTCAATATAACCTTTTTATTGTGATATAATTGATGTATAACATATTAGTTTCAGATGTACAATGGAATGATTCTATATTTGTATATATTGTGAAATGATGGCCATAATAAGTCTAGTTAACACCTATCAACATACATAGTTACAATATTTTTTACTTGTGATGAAAACTTTTTAAGGTTTACCCTCTTAGCAACTCTCAAATATGTAATACAGTATTATTAGTTTTAGTCACAATGCTGTCTGTATACATTAATGATTTTTATACACATAACTATAATGATAGAAGATGAAATGATTGTGAAAAAAGGAGCTAAAAGTAAGACTGCAGAAATAGTTCATATATAACTCCTTTGGTTTACCTACAAGAAAAATGGTCAGAATGGTACAATCATGATGAGTGTAGTCTTTGTAGTCAGACTGCCTGGGCTAAAATGCTGACCCACTGTACCTGTGACTGATCTCAGGCAAGTTATTTTTCATGCCTCAGTTTCCTTACCTATCAAATGGGGATAGTAACAGTAACAATCTCATATGGTTATAAAGGATTTCATGAGAAATGCTGTAAAAGCCCTTTGCATGATAGCGTACAATAAGCCCTTGGTAATTTTAAAATTATTGCTATTATTGCTAATGCTAATATTTAGTATAAGTAAAGACTGGCATACTTAGCAATGGCTGGATATATTTTTGATAGTCATGTGTATGTGCATGCTAAGTCACTTCAGTCTTTTTTTGACTCTTTGTGACCCCATGGACCATGGTCTGCCAGGTTTCTCTGTGCATTCTCCAGGCAAGAATACCAGAGTGGGTTGCCATTCCCTTCTCCATGGGAATTTCCTGACCCGGGAAGATCTCTTACATTTTCTGCATTTCACTTTGACTTGACAGTCATGATAGGATGTTAATGGCTAGAGGCCAAGGATGTTGCTATACATCCTATAGCTGTTCTGTTGTGGGAGAACAGTTGCCACAGCAAAGGATCAACAGTGGTCCAAAAGGTCATAGTGCCAAGGCTGAGAAAACCTGACTTAACTCTCACCTATAGGTGCAACCTGCCCTAGATTTGCTAAGTATGCAAGTTGTTACATATGCTAATGCTGGTTCAGTCAGGGTGCTCTAGCCAGTACCTTAGTGACATCAGCCTTGCAACTTAATGTGCTCAGCCCTTGAACTCCAGGGCCTGGCTCTTGCCTCCTTTTCTTAGCCCATGTCCTTGAGTTCCTCCTCTGATTTCTTGACTGATGTTCTGCCTGGAGTCTTCACTTTTGTCTGAGTCCTTCAGGGACTGAAATCCTGATTCTGTATTCTAGTCCTCTGGGTTCAATTCTGTAGCTTGTCATAGGGTCTTCCTGATGCCAACTACTTGTCTGTTTCATTTTCTGCTCCTGGGCCTTCCTGAAGACTGTAATGATTACATAAACATGCTTACCTCTCAGATTTCAGGGCCTGGACTTTCTCTTTATTATATTCTATCAAATGGTCTGCTCTGTAGGCTCTTAAAACCATAGTTTTGATTTTTGCCAGCGAAGTGATGTCTCTGCTTTTTAATAAACTACCTAGGTTTGTCATAGCTTTCCTTCCAAGGAGCAAGCATCTTTTCATTTCACAGCTGCAGTCACCGTCCACTCTTGAAACACCCAGACTTTTGACCATAGCTAGACTTTGCTCACACCAAATCTTCCAACCACACTCTTCTTGCCTTTGCCCTAATCCTAACCCTAACTCTAACCCCTAGGTCTTTCTGGTCTCTGTCCTTGCCTGGCCTGTCCTAGCACCCCCTCACTGAGACCTGACCGTCAGAGAACATAAATTCCCCATCTCACACTCATCCTTCAACAATACAAAAACAGTAGGCTTATCTCCCCATAATTCATACTTATCAGATAGTAGTTTATATTTAGATAATCTACGGAAAAATCAGCTTCTTCAAAAGTCACTTAATAAAATACAATCTTGAAGGTTGATGGGGTGAAAAGCAAAACTCTAGAGCTCAACAACAATAAAAAAATATAAAGAGAGGAAATTAGTTTTATGTGCAGGCAGGTAAATTAAATATTTAAGAACATGCCACAGCAAAACTGGATGTTTTTCAAATGAACAGTTCTGTGAAAAGAGGCTTAGGTAACTACTGGTGTTAACTGTTGGAAAGGTTAATTACATATCCTCTTCCCCCTTTTCATCATCATAACTTTTTAGTGATGCATGCTTTCCTTAATTATACAGCCCTGTCCATTTCCTGTGTAGTAATTGCAGTCTCAGATGACTTTTCTGGAGAAACCACCAACTTGAGCTGAAGCCGGTTCTGGTTATGTCCCAGCCAGTAACTGGGAGCCTTTTCCTTCAACAAGGCACAAATTGGCTTAAACACATGTAGCTGAATTCCTGTCACAAAGGAATGTTTTAAAAATATCATTTGGATGGGTTTAAAAAGAGTACAATTTCTTCAGAAGTTAATGCATGTTGTTTAAAGAGAATGCGCGTCACTGTGTGGTTTGGCCAAGGACTGAGTTCAGAAGCTTTTACGCACACTGAATACACATGATCCTTTCTAGTGGACTGCCTCTGTATCGATTCCTGAAGTGAAACAAGAAATCTCTCTGGCCCTTGTAACGATAACAGAGAGCATTGATTGAGCTCTAAATTTGTGTGGGCTAGCAAAGCCTTTTCCACGGATTATCCCATTGTAATCCCCACAATGGCTTTATGAGGTAGGTGCTATTACTATCCAGATTTTACAGATCAAAGAGCTAAGGCTTCGGAAAGTAACTTGCCCAAGATCGCACAGCTGGTGAGTGACAGCAGACATGGGGTTTAAATTCAGTCAAATGACTCGGCTCCAATATTCGACTGCTTTGCTACTTCCTTTCCCACTGATTTTGAAGATTTTATTTATTTCTCATGACATTTAGGAACATTTTCTTGCTCTGTTTAATAAGTAACAGCACTTAGACTTCCCTCCTTTAACAGCAAAGTTAACACAATCACAAACATATATATATACATATATACATATATATATGTACACACATACACCTGTATCAGTTCAGTTCAGTTCAGTTCAGTTCAGTTCAGTTCAGTCACTCAGTCATGTCCGACTCTTTGAGATCCCATGAACCACAGCACGCCAGGCCTTCCTGTCTATTACCAACTCCCGGAGTCCATGCAAACCCGTGTCCAAAGAGTCAGTGATGCCATCCAGCCATCTCATCCTCTGTCGTCCCCATCTCCTCCTGCCTTCAATCTTTCCCAGCATCAGGGTCTTTTCCAATGAGTCAGCTCTTCCCATCAGGGGGCCAAAGTACTGGAGTTTCAGCTTCAACATCCGTCCTTCCAATGAACACCCAGGACTGATCTCCTTTAGGATGGACTGGTTGGATCTCCTCGCAGTCCAAGGGGCTCTCAAGAGTTCAACACCACAGTTCAAAAGCATCAATTCTTCAGTGCTCAGCTTTCTTTATAGTCCAACTCTCACATCCATACATGACCACTGGAAAAACCACAGCCTTGACTAGATGGACCTTTCTTGACAAAGTCATGTCTCTGCTTTTTAATATGCTGTCTAGGTTGGTCAAAACTTTCCTTCCAAGGAGTAAGTGTCTTTTAATTTCATGGCTGCAATCACCATCTGCAGTGATTTTGGAGGCCAGAAAAATAAAGTCAGCCACTGTTTCCACTGTTTCCACATCTATTTCCCATGAAGTGTTGGGACCAGATGCCATGATCTTAGTTTTCTGAATGTCGAGCTTTAAGCCAACTTTTTCACTCTCCTATTTCATCAAGAGGCTCTTTAGTTCTTCACTTTCTGCCATAAGGGTGGTGTCATCTGCATATCTGAGGTTATTGATATTTCTCCCAGCAATCTTGATTCCAGCATGTGCTTCCTCCAGCCCAGCGTTTCTCATGATGTACTCTGCATATAAATTAAATAAGCAGAGTGACAATATACAGCCTTGATGTACTCCTTTTCCTATTTGGAACCAGTCTGTTGTTCCATGTCCAGTTCTAACTGTTGCTTCCTGACCTGCATACAGGTTCCTCAAGAGGCAGGTGAGGTGGTCTGGTATTCCCATCTCTTTTAGAATTTTCCAGTTTATTGTGATCCACACAGTCAGCAGCTTTGGCATAGTCAATAAAGCAGAAATGGATGTTTTTCTGGAACTCTCTTGCTTTTTCCATGATCTAGCGGATGTTGGCAATTTGATCTCTGGTTCCTCTGCCTTTTCAAAAACCAGCTTGAACATCAGGGAGTTCATGGTTCACGTATTGCTGAAGCCTGGCTTGGAGAATTTTGAGCATTACTTTACTAGCGTTTAAGATGAGTGCAATTGTGTGGTAGTTTGAGCATTCTTTGGCATTGCCTTTCTTTGGGATTGGAATGAAAACTGACCTTTTCTAGTCCTGTGGCCACTGCTGAGTTTTCCAAATTTGCTGGCATATTGAGTGCAGCACTTTCACAGCATCATCTTTCAGGATTTGAAATAGCTCAACTGGAATTCCATCACCTCCACTAGCTTTGTTCGTAGCGATGCTTTCTAAGGCCCACTTGACTTCACATTCTAGGATGTCTGGCTCTAGGTGAGTGATCACACCACACCTATATACATATTCTTTTTCAGATTCTTTTCCATTATAGGTTATTACAAGATAATGAATACAGTTACCTGTGCTATACAGTAAATCTTTGTTATTTACACGTAGAGATGTGTAACTGTTAATCTTATACTCCTAATTTATCCCTCCCCTCCTTTCCCCTTGGGTAACCATAAATTTGTTTTCAATGTCTGTGAGCCTGTTTCTGTTTTATAAATAACTTCATTTATAGTATTTTTTGACTCCGCATATATGTGATATCATATGATATTTGTCTTTCTCTGTCTGGCTTCCTTCACTTAGTATAATCTCTAGGTCCATCCATGTTGCTGAAATGATGATATTCTTTTGTTGTGGCTGAGTAATATTCTGATACACACACACACACACACACACACACACACCATATCTTCTTTATCCATTCATCTGTCAATAGATATTTATGATGCTTTCACGTCTTGGCTATTATAAATAGTTGCTGCTATGAACATTGGGTTGCATTTATCTCTTCAAATTAAGAGTTTTCATCTTTTCTAGATACATGCCCAGAAGTGAAACTGCTGGATCATATGGTAATTCTATTTTTACTTTTAGGGAACCTCCACACTCTTCTCCATAGTGATTCTCCATAGTGACTGCACCAATATATATTCTTATTCTCAATAGCATTGAGGGTTCCCTTTTCTTCACATTCTCATTAACACTTAAATCAACTGGATCACAATCTTGGTAATCAAAAACCAAAAATCTGTGCTCTTAATGCTATTTGAGTGATTCTAATTTGGATCCGAGGCTGAGAGTCACTGTTATGGGGCAGTTTCTTGGTATGTCCCAGGAAGCTTGTCCATCATGATGGGCCTCTTATTCAAAAGTCTGGGACAGGTCCCAGTCATTATTCACAAGCATGCCAAAAGATTCCAATGTATGTGCTCCTTAGACCATATTTCAAGAAGCAGCTTTAAGAATGAAGGAGGAAAACATCTGGCTCAATTAACTTATATCATAAATTGGAACTTTAAAATGTTTCTTACAAGGTGGGGTTCCATATCAGCAATGATCAGCTTCACCTTGGAATGTGTTAGATTTTTAAAATTTGGGGGTCCCACCCCTGGTCTAAAGGAAAGCAACCCTGGATATTCACTGGAAGAACTGATGCTGAAGCTGAAGCTCCAATATATTGGCCACTTGATGCAAAGAACTGACTCATTGGAACAGACCCTGCTGCTGGGAAAGAATGAATGCAAGAGGAAAAGGGGATGACAGAGGATGAGATGGTTGGATGGCATCACTGGCTCCATGGACATGAGTCTAAGCAAACTCTTGGAGATTGTGAAGGACAGGGAAGCCTGGTGTGCTGCAGTCCCCGGGTCACAAAGACTCAGACACGACTGAGCGGCTGAACAGCAACAACAGCAACCGCTGATCTAGAGAATTACCAGCTCTGGAAATGGGGCCCAGCAATCTACGTCAACACACCCTCCAAGGTGATTCTGATATACTCTCAAGATTGAGAGCCACTAAGATAAAGTGCAGCCTTAATCACCCATGCGTTTAAAATATACTAATTAGTATGACTGATTACATAATAATCAGCTTGTCTGTGCTCATCTCAACTCTACAGATAGAGACCCAAGGTTATCTTGAAAAACTATTTTCCATTAAGCTTATTCTGACACCCAGAAAAGCTAATGACATACATGCACAACTGGAACTATGATATCTTTGAGGCAGAAGGAGGTTAAAGTTGAAAAAGATTTGGATATGACTATTCTCACATTCGGAGAAGGCAATGGCACCCCACTCCAGTACTCTTGCCTGGAAAATCCCAAGGGCGGAGGAGCCTGGTAGTCTGAAGTCCATGGGGGAGCCTGGTAGGCTGCAGTCCGTGGGGTCTCGAAGAGTCGGACATGACTGAGTGACTTCACTTTCACTTTTCACTTTCATGCATTGGAGAAGGAAATGGCAACCCACTCCAGTGTTCTTGCCTGGAGAATTGCAGGGACGGGGGAGCCTGGTGGGCTGCCGTCTCTGGGGTCGCACAGAGTCAGACATGATTGATGCAACTTAGCAGCAGCAGCATTCTCACATTGGGTTTCCCAGGTGGTACTAGTGGTAAAGAACACTCCTGTCAATGCAGGAGAAGTAAGAGACTCGAGTTCGATCCCTGAGCTGGGCAGATCCCCTGGAGGAGGGCATGGCAACCCATTCCAGTATTCTTGCCTGGAGAATTCCATAGTCAGAGGAGCCTGGTGGGTTACAGTCCATAGGGTCTCAAAGAGTTGGACACGACTGAAGCAACTTAGCACGCACTCATTCTCACACTGGTTAGAAAGAAAGTATCCTCTTTAACTATATATGAGCATAAAACAGATTGACTGAAACCAACAGAGAACTTGCCATTATAGCTGATTAATAAAGTGTGTCAGAGAGTACAAAGGTGATGAAATCCATGGCAAATTTATCAGCACAGCACACAAATGGAAATCAGATAATTCCATCTGAAGACTTCACAAGTTCAGGTACTTTTCCCTGCAGTTATCACCCAGTGGAACATAACTGTCAACAAACAATCCCTGATAGCAGTTCCTCTGATGGCAGAGGCTGGGCAGCCTGTCAGGGACAATAACCAGTGGAGGTTTGAGCCATCATTTCCCACAGTGTAAACAACATTGGCTGGTGACTAGACACATACTTCCCCTCAATTTACAGAGTTATGTGAGTCTCTTTCTGCTTTATAGATTCTTGGGATATTCTGTTGGGTTTATAAACTTTATCAGCTAAATTGTGCTAAAGGGTAAATCTCTTCCCCTTTGGGGTATTTGCCATAGTTCAGATTCTGTGCTGGGGGAGGGACACCACCCTGTCATTCCCCGATAGGGAATTTTTCATAGTGTATCTTAGAGAGGGATTTTCCCAGAATAGATACTAATTCTGTTTTATTATTCTGTTCAGCAGGAAAGCACCAAAAGCAAACTAACTGGTTAGTGTTCACTTTCCCCTTGATAAATTTCCAAAAGTACTTTCCTAATATATGCTACAGGCTTCCCAGGTGACTCCATGGGAAAGAATCTGTCTGTCAGTGTAGGAGACTCAGGAGACTCAAGTTTGAGCCCTGGGTTGGGAAGATCCCCTGGGTTGGGAGGAGGGAATGGCAGCCCACTCCAGTACACTTGCCTGGAAAAATCCTATGGACAGAGGAGCCTGGAAGGCTGCAGTCCATGGGGTTGTAAAGAGTCAGACACAACTGAGCAACTTAGCACGTGAGCATAATATATGCTACATAAAGAGCAAACAGGAACTGAGTAGAAGTACTCTGTGATTACTACTGTGTATTTTCTCAACCTCGAAGAAACAGGCAATTTACAACTATACACAAGGGTCCAAACCAGTAGGTGTCCTGCCTCCATCATCAACAGTCCAACAGATAATTCAGGACTCACGGCAGCACTACTGAGAACTGGAGGCAAAGTGGACAGGATCGCCTCTTTCCCAACACTGTCTTCCCACACCCCACACTGCTTTGTTGAAATAGATCTCTCCTGAGGTTGGTACAGACTGTCAACAGTAGAGATATTAGAATATGATTTCCTTCTTTTGAAACAACATTTTATTCTAAAATCAATGCCACGACTTTCATAGCTAATGGATTTTGTTGGTATGCATTCATCTGCTGCAGAGAAAAATCATTGCTTAAATCAGCCGGCCCCAAGTAGGATTGACTAAAGCAAGGAAGATGGTATTCTTGTCGAAGCTACCTCATACTCCAATTGACATATTGTATTCTAGTGCTGACAGCTGAAGGCTAGAGTTTTGATTAATCCATTTTCTTCTCATTATAAACACAATCTCTTCCCTGAAGGTTCCAGTGATCACTCTAGCAAGTGTTGAACCCTGACAGAACAATGCTTATCCTTTGGTGGCCACTGTGTATACAAGAGAGAAAGAGCTAGTTTTGTTTTCCAAATCTCCTTGGGCATTGTTGAAAGAAGCTGATTTGTAAATGCATGTGTTTTAACAAGCTCAAGGCTGTATTTTGTCTCTCTTTTCTGTGGAAAAAGGCAATGGTGGAGAGGAAACAGGTATGCAGTTCATCCAAAGCATGACAGATACTTGCTGGGGAATCATTTCAAAGTCCTACAGTGGGGCAGCACCCGACACAGGGCCTGCAGGACTGGGCACAGAGGAGAGGTGGGGCTGGGTTGTGGGAGTCAGAAATTATAGATTGACCCTGCTCCTGATAATCCCCAGGCTGAACTATCAAGGTCACTTGGAAGCTTGTTCTCCAGGCTGCTGTGGTTGAAAGTCATGACTATTTTTGAGATGCTAAGGAAATGGCAACCCATTCCAGTATGGTTGCCTGGGAAATCCCATGGATAGAGGAGCCTGGTGGGCTACAGTCCATAGAGTTGCAGAGTCGGACAAGACTTAGCAACTAAACAACAACAACAAGGTTTCACAATGGTTACCCAGTGGCCAGTTTGATATTCAGCCACTAAATACAGTTGGGAAGAAGGGAAGGGGTGGTGATAGTGCCCACTAAGAAATGGCTTCAAGTTGTGTAACACAATGACTAGAGTTAACAATACTGTAATATATATTTGAAAGTTGCCAAGAGAATAGATGTTAAAGGTTCTCATTACAAGAAAAAATAGCTTAAAAAGATATGGTGATGATGTTGCTGCTGCTAAGTCGCTTCAGTCATGTCCAACTCTGTGCGCCCCATAGACAGAAGCCCACCAGGCTCCCCTGTCCCTGGGACTTTCCAGGCAAGAACACTGGAGTGGGTTGCCATTTCCTTCTCCAATGCATGAAAGTGAAAAGTGAAAGTTAAGTCGCTCAGTCATGTCCGACTCTTTGAGACCCCATGGACTGCAGCCTACCAGGCTCCTCCATCCATGGGACTTTCCAGGCAAGAGGACTGGAGTGGGATGCCAAACTAGTCTTATTGTGAATCACTTCACTATTTAGACATAGAGCAAATAATTTTGTTGTATACCTTAAGCTTATACAATGCTTGTTAGTCTCTCAGTTGTATCTGACTTTACCTGACCGCATGGACTGTAGCCCATCAGGGTCCTCTGTCCATGGTATTCCCCAGGTAAGAATACTTGAATGGGTTGACATTCCCTTCTCCAGGGGATCTTCCTGACATGTAAATTATATTTAAATAAAACTGGAAAACAATCTCTTCCTGTTTATGGGGGAAGAAAAAAACTGGCTTGAGTACAAGAGGGAGGTGATGAGTTCTACATTTATTTCTCAAACCTGATAAAGATATATAATCAAATTAATAATCTGAGAGTAGAAAGAGTTTGGGAAATCACTAATCTCCCTAATTCAGGACTTAGGTCCCACTATGATGTGGACTCTAGTTAAGGCCAACCCTGCACAGCTCAAAGTAAAGCATTGCCAACACCAAGTGAATCTGGGGAGGAAAATATGAGACTGTATTCTATATGATCTGTTTTCCTGAGGTCTGTGAGCTCTAGACCTGCTGTACATTGTGAGTTACTGACCTGACTTATCCTAATATCATAGTTTTCAAACTTCAGCATGCAGCAGAATCAGCCAGAAAGCTTGGTAAAACACAGGTTGCTGGGTTTCTGATTCCTGATCATGAGGTTTTGTTACAGTAGGTTTGGGATGGGGCCTGAGATCTTGGGCAAAGGAATGTCTCATTTGTTCTAACTGAAGATATGGGTTTCAGTACAAGTCTCCATCTTCTAAGTTGTTTGAATGTTTACTCATGAAAAGGAAAGAGAGAAATATCTATTCTAAAACTCTTTTGAGCTAGATGCTTTCATACCTCATTCAACGCTCACAACAACCTGACAGACGTCACTGTCCCCCTTCTTAGTTAGGAGGATAGAGGCAGAGAGGGGTCAGTTCATTTGCTTAAGTCCTGGAAGGTCTTGAGTGCTTAGGCTGAAATTCTTGGTTGGTTGGTTTGGCTCCAAACCTGGAGACCTTCCATGGCTTCCAGACCTCTCCTTATATCAGCTTGCTTTTATCTTTGTAAAGGGGATCTTAGAAACCCCCAGGGAGGAAAAAAAAAGCAAGACTAGGCAAGGCATGCATCTTAGTTGACTATATGGACTACTGATTCATTAGCTTTAGGCAGAGGCTGTCTAAATTGCTGACGCTCCACCCCAGCCATGCTGAATTTCTTTGTTTCTGCCGGCCACATGGGTAACCTTATCTGATTTCTGATGACTCTGACCCAGACCTTGACTCTGATCTGGTCTTGTTCATGTATCTGTCCAGTCATCACCCCTGGTCTTTGAACAACCGACTTATCTTGAAAAGACTGCTTATGAATCTTCTCTGAAGTACCGTTGCCTGATGTGCCACCTGCCTATGATGTTGCCACTTAGAACTGGGGCAAAGTCCCTTCACACTTTCCCTATCTTAAGGAACACTGAATTGCTCACTTTTGTGTGTGTGTGTGACTGCACTGGGCTCTTAGTCCATCAGGTGGGATCTTTCATTGCCACGTGTGAATTCTTCGTTGTGCCATGTGAGATCCAATTTCCTGACCAGGGATTGAAAACCTGGGTTCTCTGCACTGGGAGCATGGAGTCGGGAGCATGGAGTCTTAGCCACTGCACCACCAGAGAAGTCCCTTGCTCACTTTATTTAAAAAAAAATTACTTATCTGCTTATACATTATATTTGACCGTGCTGGGTCTTCATTGCTGCTTGGACTCTTTCTCTAGCTGCAGTGAGCAGGGGCTGCTCTTTAGCTCCGGTGCACAGGTTTCTCATTGTGGTCGCTTCTCTCATTGCTGATCACAGGCTCTGGGGCGTGAGAGCTTCAGCAGTTGTGGCTCCTGGGCTCTAGAGCACAGGCTCAATAGTTGTGGTGAATGGACTTTGTCTCTCTGCAGCACATGGGATCTTCCCAGACCAGAGATCAAACGTGTGTTTACTGCATTGGCAGGCGGGTTCTTTACCACGGAGCCACCAGGGAAGCCCCCTTGCTTGCTTTTAATAAGCAATGCGGATCCTAGCTTTCCAGATCAGCTATGTTGTAGTTTGGCTAATTTCATTCCACACAAAGACAGAAATACATGTTCTGTTCAAAGCCCTGAACACTGTGGTTGCATAATTTTAGGCAGCTGTGGTAGGAGAGAGAAGGGAGCAGAGTTAGATCAGAGAACCCAATTTAAATTCTCAAGACCCTCTATTAATATTTATTGAGTGTCTGCAGGAGGCATGCTCCTTTGCAGGATGCTTCCCAGATTACCCAGGTTTTTTTTTTTTTTCCTATAAATTCTCATTAATATATGTAGGTCTTAATTTCCAATAAAAATATAGGGAGGTGGTATTCTTTACTCCTCAGGGTGAGTTTCATTTCCATATTTTATAATGCAATATAACATCATAAAATAGAATAAATGAGCCGAGAATGAAAAGTTTTTTATTAAAACTAAGAAGATTCATATCCTTCCTTCTATCCTACCAACTCTTTTACTCACCAGAATAAACAAAACTCTTTTTTTAAGACAAGAGGAAAAGCAACTTTCTGCTTTGCTCCCCACTCTTTCCCTCTCCTGGACGCAACATAACACTTTTCATTAGTTCAGACTAAGTTCATTAAACAAAGGGGCAAGAGCCCTAAAAGTTCTTCTTGGAAGATATTGCTGTGACTTTATCCTCATTTTCCAGCTGCCCTTTAATTATCTGGCAGAGCTAGGGCCTGTAATAAGATAAACCAGATAAATAGCACTTGGCATATTTTAAATAAATGTCAACCCAGGTTAGTTTGGGAAATTCTGCTTTCTCCTCCATGCATGGAATGCCCGTGGGAAATAACCAATGTCTTCTTTCAAAAAATATGGAACTGTGGGCTCTGAGTTTCCAATGACTGCCAACTCAATCACTATTTAATCACTGCGAAAAGATTATACCTCTGGAACTCCAGCTGTGACTCTGTCTACCTGATAACCTGCTGCAACCATGAGAAGAGAAAGTAAAACATCCTCCTTTTGAGAGAAAGATGGAAACTGAGAGGCCTGGGTAGTGAACACAGAGCAAGACGATCTTCTTGAGTGGAAAGAACCAGGAACCTTTACTCTTAGAAAGTAGAAAAGTGCCATCTAAAAGCAGGCTGGCATTAATTTTCATAGTGTGGTGGGTCATTCATTAGCTCTGTAATTATATAGCTGTATTTAGATCTCTGTTTAGAAACACTGCTTTCGAACTTAGTTGGCTCATTCTTTTTCCAGACTCCTTGACTGTCTGGGCTTTGAACTTCTGCCACACCTGCTCAGCACAACTGACTTCACAGTGATGTTTGTTTGCTCCTATACCTGGGCTGCCAAGCACTGCTGCTGCTGCTGCTAAGTCGCTTCAGTTGTGTCCGACTCTGTGCGACCCCACAGATGGCAGCCCACCAGGCTCCCCTGTCCCTGGGATACTCCAGGCAAGAACACTGGAGTGGGTTGCCATTTCCTTCTCCAAAACATGAAAGTGAAAAGTGAAAGTGAAGTCGCTCAGTAAGTGTCCGACTCTTCGTGACCCCATGGACTGCAGCCTACCAGGCTCCTCCATCCATGGGATTTTCCAGGCAAGATGGAGACAATAAGCCAATCACAAGAGCTGACACTGCTACAAATGTCTAGTCTCTGCTGTCAGCTGGACCACTACTATTTTTTTTTAGATTTTTTTGACCATTTTTAAAGTCTTTATTGAATTTGTTACAATATTGCTTCTGTTTCATGTTTTGGCCTCCAGGCATGTGGGATCTTAGCTCCTCAACCAGGAATCAAACCCTTACCTCCTGCATTGGAAGTCTTAACCACTGGACCACCAGAGAGGTCACTGGTCTCCTCTTTTATTCCTCCTTCATCTGCTTCCTATTCTATTCTCCTCTGTGGACATTCCAAAAGTTTACTATTCTCCTCTAGCCTCCTTACCAAACTCCTGCTCCCTTTTGCTCAATAGATACCACGAGTCCTGCTTTGTTGGGAAAGAGTGCTTCTGCTGCGGGCAGTCTCCCAACTTTATGACTGCTGTCTAGATGATGGTTGAGAAAGCACTGACTCCCAGGACTTTCCTTGCTGTATCTTTGATTTTTCCCTCCATACCAGGTACATCCCACCGGACGGCTGACCTTGGCTTGACTTCACTGGTAACCTGTGAACATGAAGGCTGCTGTCAATCTCCTTGACGCTGAAGCTTTCCCCTTCATGGGGTGCAGCTCACACTCAGTCTGTGGCTCCTTCTCCTCCCTGCAGGCTCATCTGTTCTCTGCTGTCGGTGCCCCAACATCAGCATTAGCTCCCACGGCACCAACCCTGAGTTTCAATCTCTTCCTTGGTACTGATTCCTTCCTTGTAGCTTATAAACATGGGCTTCCCAGCTGGCACTAGTGGTAAAGAACCCACCTCCCATGCAGGAGATGTAAGAGACACGGGATCAATCCCTGGGTTAGGAAGATCCTCCGGAGAAGAGGATGGCAACCCACTCCAGTATTCTTGCCTGGAGAATCCCACGGAACGAGGAGCCTGACAGGCTACAATCTGTGGAGTTGCAAAGAGTCGGACATGACTGAGTGATTTAGCATGCATACACGCAGCTCATACACACACACACACAAACACACACACACAAACACACACACACATGGTTCCTTCTGGGCATTCTCCTCCAGCCACCACTAAGCATCTTTCTCCCCATTCACAGCCAATTTTTCAGAAGAGCAATAATACTTGTGTCCTCACTTCCATCTTAACCTCACTGCAGTTAGGTTCCCACTACCAACTGCTCTGCTAAAACGGTCTGACCTAAGTCACCCTTGACCTCCATGTGGCCAAAGTCAATAAACACGAGACTTGATCTGGCATTATCGTCTGACCTGCTCATTAATTCTCTTCCTGGAAGTGTCTGCTCCTTTGTGTTTTGTGACACTTTCTCCTTCCACCCTTGCAATTCCGCAGTCTGCTTTGCTGGCCCCTTCTCCTCTGCCCCACCTGTGCTTGCCAGAGCCCTGCTCTCCCCATGCCACCTGCTCTCTCAAGACAATCTCCTTGATCCTCAAGACTTCAGGTATCATTTCATGCCAATGATTCCCAAATGTTATCTCTAGTCCACCTCTCTCCTGAGCAGCTGACACTGCCACCTGGATAGTTCTAAAAGCAGCTGACATTTAAACACATCCAAAACCAAAATCAGATTTTTGCCTCTTTTTGCCTTCTTCATACTGATTTTTTAGACTTTATTTTTATTGACTTTTAAAATCTATTTTTAATTGGAGGATAACTGCTTGACAATGTTGTGTTGGTTTCTGCTGTACATCAAGGTGAATCAGCTGTAAGTATACATATATCCCCTCTCTTGAGCCTCCTTCCACTTCCTCCATCCCTCTAGTTTGTCACAGAGTGCCACGCTGAGGTTCCTGTGTTATACGGCAGCTTTTCATTAGCTATCTATTTTACCTAGAACCTGGACCTTATCTAGGTTCCTTCCTCTTTTAACTCCCTATCAATTTCCCTAGGCTCCGTTGATTTCATCTTTCACGACTGCTTGAGACTGCCTCACCTCTCGGTCCCTGACTGCGCGGATCCTCTCTTACCTGACCTACTGCAGTATCCTTTAACTTAGCTACAGAAGGGTCAGAGGTCATTGCTAGAATGTCACAGCTTCCTGTACTCTGCTTCCCATTAAATCAATGGGTTTTAACTTTGGCCAAACATTGGAATCAAACATTTCAAATCAAAGCAAACTTTGCTAAATACTGATGCTGGGATGTTATCCCCAAGCTTCTACTGTAATTAGTTTGGGGAAAGTATAGGTATTGAAATTTTAAAAACTCCCCAAGTGATTCAAATCTTGTTGAATTTTGAAGTCTGGGTTGTGAGCTATGGCTGTTGACTACTGTCCACATAACTGTGGACCGTCTACATATCGGCTCTGTGATATAAACCCCCAGCTTATATGCATGTAGAATACTGGTGTAGGATGTCACACAGGTAATACTCAGGGTGGAGGGTAATTGGGGGTGGGACAGAAGGGTCCAGAAAGGGAGAAGGCAACAACAGCAGGAAGTGAGGGGGAGCCACTGACCTTGCCAACTGACCGGCCTGTGCAGGGTCAAAGACACTTACTTCCTACAGGGCTGCTGCCTGCTTCAGTGCCTGACCCTGACTGCACAGCCCAGGGAACGCCTCTGGACCACAGTGGGCTGGGTCTTTTATTAGCACAAAAGCTTTACTCTGCCCACTTCTGGGCAGGGTCCACTGTGAGAAGATCCAGAATTTTCTGGCAATCCGGACTTCTGGACAGGTTTCCTCAGCTGGTCTCTGCAGGATGGAGATGCCGCCCATTCCATACTCCTCCCCAACTCTCATACTGCAGACATGGAGATGTTGTGGTAAGTAAAGGACTAGGCTTGGTAGATGAACCATTTGCCTTTTAACTGAGAAGGCAGCACCAGTGGGAAGTGAGGGGGAAAATGGAAACTTTCTCATGGCTCAAGAAAGCCAGAACATTTGCTTTATAAAACAAGCATCCATCTCCTGTACAAAATGACAACAAAGACCTCTGACTCACATAACCAGGTATTTTAGATTGAATCATGCTCCCTAAAAAAGTATCTGTTGAGATCCTAACACCCGCTGTCTTAGAATGTTACCTTGTTTGGAGATACGCTCTTTAAGGTGGTCACCAAGTTGAAACAAGGTCATTAGAGGGGGTAGTAATCCAATGTGATTGCTGTCGTTACAAAAAGAGGAACCTTGGGCACTGAGTCAGACCCACAAAGAGGGAAAGGTCTCTGAAGACACACACAGAGAAGGCCATGTGAGGATGGAGACTTACAGTGACGCCTCTATAGGCCAAGGAATGCCAAAGGTTGCTAGCAAACCATCAGAAGCGAGAAGCAAGGGAGGATTCTTCTACAGCTTTCAGAAGGAGCATGGTCCTGCTGACACCTTAATTTTGGTCTACTAGCTTCCAAAACTGTGAAAAAAATACACTTCCATTGTTTTAGGTGACAGGAGTACATGAGTGCTAAGTTGCTTCAGTCGTGTCCAACTCTTTGCAACCCTCTCTGGACTGTAGTCAACAAGGCTCCTCGGTCCATGGGATTCTCTGGGCAAGAATACTGAGTGGGTTGCCATGTCCTTCTGCAGGGGATCTTCCCCATCCAGGGATCGAAACTGCATCTCCTGTGACTTGTTCATTGCAGGCAGATTCTTTACTACACAGGCAGTGGGGAAGCCCCTTTAGGTCACATAGTTTATGGTATTTTGTTTCGGCTGCCCTAGGAAACTAATAGAGCAGGTAATCACTCCAGCATCTGAGAAGCAGGCTCTCTGAGATAAATTCTAGTCCAGGAAACTTCTGGATCGGGATGTACTGTTTGATGATCTGAATTTCTCCTGACTTCTTTCTTCCACTGGCCATTCTCTGCAGACTCAGCTCCCTTCCTACCACTACCTGTGGTCTCTTCAGAACTTTTGGGGTCAAAATCTGTAGAAGCAGGTCCAAAGGCTTACTCACTCTCCTTGCAGACAAGGCTGTTGTTGTTGTTCAGTAGCTAAGTCCTGTCTGACTCTGTGACTCCATGGACTGCAGCATGCCATGTCTCCCAGTCGTTCACTATCTCCCGGAGATTGCTCAAACTCACATCCATTGAGTTGGTGATGCCATTCAATCATCTCATCCTCTGTCGCCCCCTTCTCGTCCTGCCTTCAATCTTTCCCAGCATCAGGGTCTTTCCCAATGAGAGACAAGGCTACTGCTTTATAAATCATTCTTGCTACCATCTAATGCTTGGCAAAATGGCACTAGCTCTCACATATATCATCATTTTTAATTGTCACATTAACTCCATTCCATAGGTAATGTTTTCTCCACTTTAGGATCCAGAAGCTGAGGTTCAGAAGCATTAACTTTGCCAAGGTAGACAGCTACTCAGGGCAGGCCTTGGGAGCCAAGCCCAACCCCACCTGGCCTCCAAGAGCTGGCCAGCTTCTCCCCAGCCAGTTCCCTCCCCAGCATGGTGACTTCTCAGGCTCTTGATGGCACAGACCCTGCTTCAGAAATCAGCAGCAGGGACTCTGTGGGCATCTCCCTGCTAAGTAATCAGTGACTATGGCCTTTTAAATACAGGCTTTGTGTTCAAGCTGGGGACTTCTTGCAGCTATTCTATTTGATGAATGAGACGTGATCCCTCTCTGGGTTATAAAGCACTTAACAGAGGGTTTAATCAATGACATCCAACCTCTCTTAACTGTAGTTATGATGGTAGGCCTGAGGGACTCAAGCTTTCTCCAGTCTGTGCGTGTGTGCTAGGTTACTCAGTTGTGTTCGACTCTTTGAGACCCAGTGGACTGTAGCCCACTAGGCTCCTGTGTCCATGGGATTTCCCATGCAATGCTGGAGAGGGTTGCCACTTCCTACTCCACGGGATCTTCATGACCTAGGGATCAAACCCGTGTCTCTTGCCTCTCCTGCACTGGCTGGCAGGTTTCTTACCTCTGTGCCACCTGGAAAGCCTTCTCTCCAGTCCACCTCTTTTTAAATTGAGTATTTTCATTTGCTGTTGCGTTTTAAGATATCTCTGTGTATTCTGAATACAAGTCCTTTGCCAGGTTTGATGATCTGCAGATATTTTCTCCCAGGAGAAAGTGTCTCCTGTCCTCCATGGGACTATAATCTCATAGGAGGAGACAGAAATGCCACCCTGACACCAGCATTGGCACTGGGGACCTTGGCCTGGTCAACCTGGGGTTACCGTTTCTTCTTTTGCTTCACTGAGACCCTGTGACTATAACCCTTCTAAACCATAATACAAAAACTCCCAAGAGATAACCACAGTTCACCAAGAAAATACCCAAATAGACATTTTATTTATTTACTATTTTTAATATAAAACAGATAACCAAAGTAGACATTTAAAATGTTAATTCTTTATCCAGACCAGTCTGTAATTAGTCTAGATACTAATATTAGCTTGGATAGTTCAAACAATATAGGTAAGCTTATATGCAAAGCCGTTTTCTCAAGCAACAGTGACAATAGTCACCTGTTCATTCCTCTCTTTATTTATTTTTTAAAATTGATTTTTTTGACCACCCTGTATGACATGTGGGATCCCAGTTACCCAACCACAGATAGAACTCCTGCTCCCTGCAGTGGAAGCTTGGAGTCCCAACCACTGGACCACCAGGGCAGCTGCTCTTTGTTTATTTTACACAACACCTGCCCCTGAATCCACAGGCAGTCATACATTTTCCACACCTACATTGAACTGAGGAAAGCATTATACACCCACGTGCAGGTGAGACTGGATTCAAAATTCAGTGCAGACACCTGTAAAAAAACATCAGGGAGTCTTTTTCATAGAGGCTCAGCTCAATGGATAAAAAACTTTCAAAAAAGTAGTAAACCACCAATAAATGGCTATATTTTTAGAGACGCATTATCTGAGTAATGACCTTGTGTAAACCATGCTAGTGTAAAGTCAGATACTTTTTAGCTTATATTTGAATGCTGAGAAATATTCTTTAAGGATTTCTCTGACCACGAAAGGAAGACTCTTCCATGATGTACTGACAGCCATTGAGAGGTCTCAGCCTCTTCTGCAAGAAAGATGTCCTTGCCTCAGGACCACAAACAAGACTTTGCCTTTTGCTCCTTCTAGAGCAAAATGGGGGTTCAGGCTCTCCTGCAGCACCACTCTCTATAAAAGCCCATTCTTTCCTAATGATAGGTTGGTTTTCTAGAGTGTTTCTCTGTTTTAAATTTAGAACAGGAAAATGAGATTTGTTTTGGGGCCCAGTTCAATGAGTTTTCACACATGTATGTAGTCATCCTCTGTATCCTCAAGTTCTGCCTCTGTGGATTAAACCTGCTCTGGGTCGAAAATATTTTGGGGGAAAAATTCCAGAAAGCTCCAATAGGTAAAAACTTAAATTTGCTTCATGTTGGCAATGATTTACATAACATTTACATTGTATTTACAAATATTTACATGGAATTTACGTTGTATTAGTATTATAAGTAATCTAGAGATGATTTAAAGTAAATGGGTTCGATGCATGATACAGGATGCTTGGGGCTGGTGCACTGGGATGACCCAGAGGGATGGTATGGGAAGGGAGATGAGAGGGGGGTTCAGGATGGGGAACACGTGTACACCTGTGGCAGATTCATGTTGATGTATGGCAAAACCAATACAATATTGTAAAGTAATTAGCCTCCAATTAAAATAAATAAATTTATATTAAAAAAATAAAGTACTTTGTGTTATTAAAAAAAAATAAAGTAAATGGGAGGATGAGTGAAGGTTATGTACAAATACCACACTTAGTTAAGGGACTTGAGCATCTTCAGATTTGGGTGTCTGAGAGGGTCCTAGAACAAGTCCCCCATGGATACCAAGGCATGACTGCATTCATGTAACTATCACCACAATCCAGATACAGAATACCTCCATCATCCCTCAATACTATCATTTTGTAGACACACCATCCCCTAATCTGGTAAAACTGATCTCATCTCCATCACTGTGGTTCTGTATTTTACTGAATGTCATATAAATAGAATTATGCAGTAACATAACTTCCAAATTGCTTTCCAGGCAGGCAAAACCATTTTAAACTTCCACCAGCAGTTTATGAGCGTTCTAGTTGTTCTGCCTCTTCGTCAGCACTTGGTATTGTCAGGATTGTTTATTTCAGCCATTCTATCAGGTGTCCAGTAGTATCTAATTGTGGTTTTAATGTGTATAATGCATGAGGCATCTATTCATGTGCTTATTTGTTATTCACATTCCCTCTTTGGTGAAATGTCTACTCAAATTTTTTTGGCCTTTTTTGTTGCCTTTTAATGTAATTTAAACAAATAACTTTACTTTTTAGAACATTTAGATGAACAGAAAAATTACAGTGACAGTAGAATTCCCAAACATCTTAAACTCAATTTCTCTTATTATTCACATCTTCTATTAGTGTGGGACATTTGCTACAATAAATGAAGCAATGTTGATATATTATTATCAACACTTTCATGCATTGGAGAAGGAAATGACAACCCATTCCAGTGTTCTTGCCTGGAGAATCCCAGGGACGGGGGAGCCTGGTGGGCTGCCATCTATGGGGTCGCACAGAGTTGGACACGACTGAAGCGACTTAGCAGCAGCAGCAGCAGAGTCCAGTTTATTCAGGTTTCCTTAATTTTTATCTAATGTCCTTTTTCTGTTCCAGGATCACATTTGTCATCATACCTTTACCTTCCTCTTGGCTGTGACAATTTCTCAGACTTTCCTTGCTTTTGATGACCTTGATAGTTCTGAAGAGCGCTGTTTAGGCATTTTGGAGAACACCTCTCCATCGGGGATTGTTGAATGCTTTTCTTATAATTAGACTGAGGCTATGGCTTTGTGGGAGGAAGGGCACAGAAGAAAAATGCTCTTCTCACTGCATGGTATCAAGGGTGCCTATTAGCGACCTGCCTTATCACTGTTGATGTTGACCTAGATTACCTGGTGGGGTATGTTTGTCAGGTTTCTCTACTGCACAACTGCTCCTTTCCCCTCTTTTCTACACTGCAAGCTCTGAGAGGAAGTCACCATGTGTAGCCCATACCTAGGCAGTAGGCTTGAAATTCTATACAGTATTGTAAAGTAAAATGAAGTAAAAAAATAAAATAAAAATAAAATAAAATAAAGCAAAAAAAAAAAGATTCCTAATTTTTTAGCTTATTCATTGATAACACGGTAAGGAAAAGTTAGCATTTATGTTTAGGGATGTTGGGGAGATTATTAACAAATAAGATAATGTATATTATAGAGCGCTTAGCACAGGGTGGTTCATTTCCTCCCCTGGAAGATAAATGAGCTGTATGACTGGGATGAGCCTAGCTTCCAAGGGAAGTGGGTGATGGGTTCAGGGGTCTTTATTATTTACTTATTATTATGCTTTTATAAGTACACATAAAAGTACATATGCCAAGTACATATGCCTTTTTGAATGTGTCAAACATACATATTAGAAAAATCTTTTAAGCTATATTATGGTTTGACAACAAAGGTCTGTCTAGTCAAGGCTATGGTTTTTCCAGCAGTCATGTATGAATGTGAAAGTTGGACTATAAAGAAAGCTGAGTGCCGAAGAATTGATGTTTTTGAACTGTGGTGTTGGAGAAGACTCCTGAGAGTCCCTTGGACTGCAAGGAGATCCAACCAGTCCATCCTAAAGGAAATCAGTCCTGAATATTCATGGGAAGGACTGAAGTTGAAGCTGAAACTCCAATACTTTGGCCACCTGATGCGAAGAGCTGACTTATTTGAAAAGACCCTGATGCTGGGAAAGATTGAAGGCGGGCGGAGAAGGGGATGAGATCGTTGGATGGCATCACCGACTCAATGGACATGAGTTTGAGCAAACTCCAGGAGCTGGCGATGGACAGGGAGGCCTGGCGTGCTACAGTCCATGGGGTAGCAAAGAGCCAGACACGACTGAGCGACTGAACTGAACTGACTGATATTATGGTTTGGGGGTCTAAAATGTTACCTTGCTGTCTGAATAGTTCTAGGCAACAAAAAACGGGTTGGATTCTAAGTATTTATACTTAAAAACAGTTGTTGACTCATTTCCTGGGATGGGGGATGATACTATATATAGAGAGAAAGAGTCCATAAAAATACAGTGACCTATTTCTTACTATAAAACACACTTATTCACCAACTAAAAATAACTTTTACCAGAAAATTCCAGAGAAAATCACAGATCAGACTAGAATCTATGAGTGGATCTGGAAAGGGTCCTGGATTATTGTAAGTGCAAGAGTACTAAGTATTAATATAACATATGTATCAGAATGGGCTTCCCTGATAGCTCAGCTGGTAAAGAATCTGACTGAAATGCAGGAGACCCCGGTTCAATTCCTGGGTCAGGAAGATCCCCTGGAGATGGGATAGGCCACCCACTCCTGTATTCTTGGGCCTCTTTGGTGACTCAGGACAGTGAAGAAACCTCCTGCAATGCAGGAGACCCAGCTTTAATCCCTGGGTCAGGAAGATCCCCTGGAGGAGGGCATGGCAACCCACTCCAGTATTCTTGCCTGGAGAGTCCCCATGAACAGAGAAGCCTGGCAGGCTACAGCCCATGGGGTCACAAAGAGTCGGACATGCCTGATCGACTAAGCACAGCTCACACTGTGCAGCATGTATCAGAATAAGCCATTATAATAAAATACCTTGCTTTATGTTTTTTTCTCCCAATTTGTAAAATAAACCAAAGTTAAGTTTGGTATGCTGTAATATCTGGTAGGACTGGGAAAAAAAAATTTATTTGTTTCTTGTTTACTTATTTATTTCAGCCTATTCACTCTCCCCCCAAGATGAGTCCCCTCAAAGGTCTGCAGGTCTTTGGAACAAAAAACAGCTTGAAATTCACCATGCCATAATAAAATGTTATAACCCTAATCAATAATAGTCCACTCTTCTAGTGGATATGGTACACAATTATCCAGCACAGAGAATGGTTGTAAGCATCTGTTGAAGCTTCTCTGATAGAATAATGCTGAGGTACATAAAATCAACTTAGTGGCCACACTTACTTCAGAATCTTTCTTAATTCAAAAAACTCCAACCATTTAACATTTTATAAGACTTGATGAGACTTAAACACGTTGAAAAGAAATATGGCCATACACATTCATTTAAAATTGAGAAAATTGATGTGGACTTCTAATCAGTATTGTTTATTTGTTCTCATATTCTTGTTTACTTCTTCCTTGCCTTTTTTTTTGATCTTACTATCTGTGAGTCCCACCCTGTCCTCAACTTTTCATTGTAATTTCACACTTGACCGAAGAACAGGGGATCTGAACAAAGCTGCTGATATGTAAATAACAGCTTTGAAGATGGAAGTACCAAATTGTTCCTAAACAGAAGAAAAACTGCAGTTGCTTTGGTTGAATGTCTCAGTATATAATTCCAACTGTTTTCCAAAATAAAGAGTGTATCATCTAGGTTTGTGGTTAGTACTGAGCATGAGAATATTCTAGTAGGCTGACAATCATCCTGATCATTTCCTTTGCTTTTAGGAATAATCTTTATATTCTTCCAAAATTGTGTGGATTTTTTTAAAAATTGTGGTTCTTAAGTCTGGATTTGCAAATTCTAAGGATTTATGAATCAGAACCTAAGTAATCTCTACTCCAGGAAATGAATTTGATTCTTTTTCAAAACAGGAAGGCAGATATGTAAATAATCAACTAATGCTCTTTAGAGAATCAATCCATTTACACTGCAGAATTTAAGGTGACTAATTCCATGTCTTTGGTCAATAATATTGGTTGCCACTTTCTATTATGGGACACTGAGTGTACTCAAAAGGTCTCAGATAGAGTTTTGCTATCAAAAAGTAGTTCAAGGGAGAGCAATATTAGCAAACCCTGTGGGCTGGTTAGATATGCAGAGCTTCAGGCCCCTCCCTACTTAATCAGAATCTGCATTTTAACAAGATTTTCCAGGTGACCAGAACTGCCAAATTTAGCAAATAAAAAGACCAAAGTGAAAGTGAAAGTGAAGTCACTCAGTAGTGTCCAACTCTTTGCAACCCCGTGGACTGTAGCCCACCAGGAAATGCCCAGGTAAACTAGAATTTCAGGTAAACAACTTTTTTTTTTTAGGACAAGTATGTCTCAAATATTATAAGGGGTCATACTTATGTAAAAAAGTTACTTGTTTATCTGAAATTAAAATTTAACCTGATATCCTGTATTTTATCCAGCAATCCAACAGGTGATTTGTATAAATGTTAACTGACCTGAACTGATAAATGTTAAAGCTTGAGAAATAGAGTAAGATCAGTTTTTTTCCTCCCTGAAGATATTTAAATATTTGGGTTAGTTCTAGGATTTTATATAATTACATGACTTATATCAAAGCTAAACAAAAGAATTTTAAAAATGATCTTGATGGTAAAGGACCTATGACTAAGAGACCTCTTCCTAACCCTATGTAATAACCACACTTTCTACTTTCTGTATTTGATGTGTTGACATTAAGGCTCTGCTGACCCTGGAAGAGTGCCCCTCCCAGGGCTAGCACATTCTTAGAGATAGCAAACAAGTCTCAGAGGAGTGTACCTTTCATATGCAAAGTAACCAACCCAGAGAGCATTCCCCGACACCTCCATTTCTCAGATTTACACTCTGGGTCACTATTCTGCTCTAATCCTCCCGGGGCCAGATGCTGAACAACCAAGGACAGCCCCCACACCCAAGTACCTGCTGAAAATAATCAAACTATCCAGTCTAAGCCTGTTAACCATGCCTCATTCAGTCCTTCCAGTGGAAATGACAATAAAGATTCTTGCCTTTATTTCCTCCACTCCCTTTGACGCCTAACTGACTGGTGCTTCCCCATGTGGCCCTGCGTGGTATGCATGCCTTCTCTTTCTTGGGATCTGTAAGTATAAAAAGCTTCTTCCTTCATGACAATCACGTTCATGTCTATGTGTCCTATCACACCTGATTTAAACAAACCCCAGATCCCCATCTAAAACACCCCACTAGGGACTTCCCTGGTGGTCCAGAGGTTAAGAATCTGCCTTGCAATGCAGAGGATGCGGGTTTGAACCCTAGCTGGGGAAGTAGGATCCCACATGTCATGGAGCAACCGCCCAAGCACGGCAACTACTGAACCTGCACCCTCTGAAGCCTGTGTGCCGCAAATAGAGTTTATGTGACACAGCGAAAGATCCTGCAAGATACAACTAAGACCCACTGATGCAGCAAAACAACAACCACCAAAAACCACCACCAACAAAACACTCCACTAACCCTTTAAGATGATGTCACATTTCCCTGGAATTGTGATCAAATAAACCTTTACTTGGAATGGCCTGGAATGATGTGGAGGGGCATTACACTGAAGTACCAAGATAATAACATTTAGGTAGAAGAAAATTCAGTTTTCTGGACAGTTAGTCTACACAATGCTTGGCAACATTTGGGTGATTCAATTTTGTGACTTTCCATCTAGAACTCAGCTGTCATGTGGCCATCAGTTTCCACAGAGTTCTTCAGGTGAGGGCAGGCCAAGCAATCAGAGAAAGATATATTGCAGTGACTTTAGAGAGTGGCGTAGTCATTTAGAAGCTACACCTCACAGCTGTCACATAAGTTGGGAAATGGGGGAGGGAGTTTCTTTGCACTGCTCAAGGTCATCTGGAACACTGGTACGCAAGGGCACACATCTCCCAATCCATTATGCAATAAGACATGAAGTTCTTTACATCATCTTTCCATTGAGTCACCCAGGTTTTGTTGTCATTGTTGTATATATATATATATATATATATATTGGTGATTTTTGCTAGTACACAAAGCAAATTTCAAAAAGTTGACTTCAGACTCCAATTCTAAATGTTAAGGACACAGAGGTTTTATTTATGACCACTTTCAACTGGACGAAAGAATAATCTAGGGTTGCCTTTATCTCACTGTTTTTCATAATATTTATGTCATTTGCACAATGTAACATTTGCTAGGTGTAAGCAAATATCCAACTTGCACTCAGAAAAGGACAGAATAGAATCGTGATCCTTGTCAGCTAAGAAGGAAGCACACAGAAATGCTGTGTGGGAAAAAAGGTGTGAAGCCGAGAGATGGGCAATGTGAATCTATAATATCTTTATAATGACACCTTAAATTCCATGGCTCTCATCCACTAAAATTTCAAGCAATGGGTACTGTTTCTTCCTTACTCAAGCAACTGTACTGAATTGTACTCAGGACTGGTATAGAGAATGGGAAACTGATTGCAAATCTAACTTGAGGAGTTCTGCTGTATAATAAAAAATTTGAGTGGACCTTGTATCTAGTTCTTGGGAGGGAGCCTCTAAGCCCCTAGAATTTCCATTGTGGTTGGAATGTCTTCCCTGTTGTTCATGGTGGGCCCCTCACGCCATACCTGAGAGTTCGTGCTAATGAGGTGACTCAGGACAGGTCACACCAGAAGGACCACCTCTAAGGACCATCCTGTGAGGGTAGAAGCTTTGAGCCACATGACATCGATTCACCCCTGGAGAGGACTGGGGGCTGGAAATTAACTGCAACCTCCTAGCCAGAAATTCAATCAATCATAGCTACTTCCAAAACTCCAAATAACTTTGAACACTGAAGCTTGGGTGAGCTTCCCAGATTGGTAATTCTCTACATATTGTCACACATCAATATGCTAACTGGGTAATGCATCCCTAAGGATAACAGAAGTTTCATGGTTGGAATCCTGCCAGACTTTGCCCTATCTGTCTCTTTTAATTTGTATCCTTTTGTTATCGTAAAACTATTATCATAAGAACAGCACTTCCAGTGAGTTCTGTGGGTCTTTTTGGTGAAATTTTGAAGGGGTAGTGTGAAAGCTTGAATTTGTAGCCAGTTGGTCAGAATCAGGATGACCCTGGGGACCCCCAAACTTGTGGCTGGTGTCAGCCTGCGGAGGACTGTACCCTTAACCTCTAGGCATCTAGGAATATAGATGCCTTCAAATATTCATATTCATCTTCTCCTTCATTTTTTCTCTCTAATGAACACTACACATATGTTTAGGACAGAAAAGTCCTTATTGTTGTTGTTCAGTTGCTAAGTCATGTCTGACTCTTTTCAACTGCATGGACTGCAGCATGCCAGGCTCCTAGGTCCTCCACTATCCCCATGAGTTTGCTCAAATTCATGTCCATTGAGTTGGTGATGCTACCTAACCAACCCATCCTCTGCCACCCCCTTCTCCTTTTGTCTTCAATCTTTCCCAGCATCAGAGTCTTTTCCAGTGAGTTGGCTCTTTGCATGAAGTGGCTAAAGCATCGGAGCTTCAGCTTCAGCATCAGTCCTTCCAATGAATATTCAGGGTTGATTTCCTTTAGGGTTGACTGGCTTGATCTCCTTGTAGTCCAAGGGATCCTCAAGAGTCTTCTCCAGTCTTACCCTTATTGTATATTTATTTTATTAATGCATTTCATGCATGCTCACTTCACTCTGATTTTGCCAAAGATTAGCTTAGTTTCTTTCCCTGGGTAGTCTGGGTTCTTGGCACAAGATCTCTCTAGATGGGGGAGAAGAATGGATCACAGTATGTATATTTAATCTAGAGGGTGAAAGACAAGCTGTGATAGTAAGGTGTTGCCTTCTTTTCACCTGTGTTCCATCTCCTCACACACAGTCAAACAGGGCCAGGCAGCTGGGTCATGTTGGCAGCAGCTGCAGCAGAGCAGGGACAAATAAATAGGATCAAGTGGATCAGCCTACGGGGCTACTGCAAATAGAATAAAAGCCAACCACCTCTCAAGGCCAAGGGGAACTTGGGCTCTGGCTCACCTCCACGACTTCCTATCACTGTGCATTAGGCTCCTTTCCTTCCCCTCTGAGTTTGCTCTTGCTTCGGGCCCCTGGCACTCGTTATCTCTATACAGCGCTCTTTCCCTGAAACTCATACGGTGGCTCCTCCTCAGCATGTACACTTCAGCTCCAAGGTCACTTCCTCCCTGGTCATACTTGATAAAGCACTACCCACCCCCACCCTCGCCCCACACTGGAGCTCCTCCCCAGCCCATTATTTGGTTAACTGTTTCTGTAGCACTTATTGCCACAGATACTGAGGAGGTATTGATGTGGTTCCAATCTTGTTTCCTGTTTCTATGTCTCCCACATACACCACCATAACATAAATGACAGGGACTTTGCTTGCCTTGTTTACACCAGATCCTTGGCTCACAGAAGAGTAAGCAGCAGCTATCAGTGAACAGAGCATTCACTGGGTGCTCTCACTGTGGGGGCTGGAGTGAGACCTACAGGACATGTCCAAGATTCATTTCCTCCCTTGAGGAACTGTGGAAACTGAGTCACATGTACAAATGAAATAGAGAGCTCCAATCATTTCTGCGGTTGCTTCTGTTTTCTGTAAATGTTGTTCAGGGTTGTACCTTTGGCCTTATCTGTCTTTCCGCTTCATGAACCTAGCCTTGCCCAGACTTCAAATAGTATCCCTATGCAGCTGATTCTTAAACTGTTCCCAACAATCTTAGCAAAATATCATAGGCCTTTCCCTCCCTCCCTTCCTTTCTCTCTTCCTTTTATTTATTTTTTAAAAATTAACATTATTTCCCAGGGAGTACAAATTCGAGGCCAAAAAAAGAATATAAAAACTGATAAGGAAATTGAACAAAAAAATGTCTTGGAGAATAAGAAGGAAAATAAGATTCAGAGCTTCAAAATTTACTAAACATATAAAATGAAATATAAGGCCATATTAACTTATGGAAAAAACATGGTAAAATTATTTTCTTATATTATTCTTAGCACACAGCTTTACCAAGACTTAACAGAAGTGATTGATATGTTTTAAAGTATAGCTGGATTTATATAATAGTAAGTAAAACTTCGAGGAATTTGATAGCATGTATACAAAATATCATAATTGAGCTGTAGTATTAAAGGCAGAATAAATATCAACGGTTAGTTGCCTGTCTCAGAAGAAACAAGTAGAGAAAGCAAAGAACTTAAAAATGAATTAAAATTTATCCAATTTAGAATCAAATAAAAATGCCATAGGCCCGGCGCCAAGGAATATTCTTGGATTGGAATTTGTTCAATACCCTAAATTTAACCAGCTGTAATTCCTCTTTAAGTGCAATCCAATACAACTTTTTGAAATACAGGGTGAGCATTTAAAGAGAAATTGGTATGAAACAAAATCTCCCTGGAATATTTATTCTTTAAGACAAACAGATGCAGTCTTTTTCATCATGCTCAATGTATGTTACAGAAGGCATGGGTCCTAGTTAGGAAGGACACAAAAATGCACAATCATCATTTCATCCTGCACCATAACTGCCCAGCTGCTTTCCTGATAGCTCAGCTGGTAAAGACTCCATCTGCAATGCGGGAGACCTGGGTTCGATCCCTGGGTTGGGAAGATCCTCTGGAGAAAGGAAAAGGCTGCCTACTCCAGTATTCCGACTTAGAGAATTCCACGGACTATACTCCATGGGATTGCAAAGAGTTGGACACGACTCCTAGAATGTTGCCACATTTATAACTCGTGGTAGACAGGCAACTTCATTTTTTTTAAAAATTATTTATTTTTAATTGGAGGATAATTGCTTTATAATATCATGTTGCTTTCTGCCATACATCCATGTGAGTCAGCCATAGGTACACATATGTCCCCTCCTTCTTGGACCTCCCTCCCACCTCCCACCCCGTCCCAACACTCTACCTTGGACAGGCAACTTTAGTATCATCCAGATGCCCCTTGTGGGGAAGGGGGGTGGTCAGCCAGTCAGAGAGGCGAAAGGCCAGCTTACCTTTGCCCCTGGCTCTGGAATGTGGTAGGGAAGGGTAGAATGTGCCAGAGAGGCCTGGCGTGCTGCAGTCCATGGGGTCGCAAAGAGTCAGACATGACTGGGCGACTGAACAACAACAACAAGGGTAGGAAGTGTCATCCATGATAAATAAAACCCCCAGGCTGCACCAACCATGGGTACAAAGCCTTTATTCCTTTACGGTGTTAGGAATACTAAACAGAGATAATCTCTAACCTAGCCAAAACATTTCTCAAGTGTGAGAGTAAAACACATTTTTATAAAAAGACTGTGAGAAAGATCATTACAGACCTGTACTTGAAAGAATTACTAAAGAATGTATATCAAAAAAAGAAAACTGGAACCCAGGAAGAAGAAATGGAATTCAAGGATCACCAGTGATAAACCACTATGTATAAAGTACATAAGCAGCAAAGATACATTATACAGCACAGAAAAATTTAGCCATCATTTTGTAATAACTTTATTTTATTTTTTATTAAAAAGTTATTTTAGTTTATATAGGAATATAGTTGATTAACAATGTTGTGTTAGTTTCAGGTGCACAGCAAAGTGTGACTTTAAATAGAATACAGTCTATACAGATATTGAATCACTATGTTGTACACCTGAAACTAAAAGAATATTGCAAATCAATTATAATTATACTTTGATAAAAAAGATCATTGTGAACAAATATTTTTTTAAAACTGTGGCACAATCTATAAAAGCCTTAATTGAAGCCACAGTCCTAATGCAAGAAGGTAAAAACAGGGTAGCAAAAATAAGCACAATTTTAAATAATAGCATAGACAAGAAAGTCACTGATTCTGTCAATAGAGTTAAAAAAAAGACGTGACTTTTGAAATGAGGATCAAAGGATGAGCAGGGATTTAACAGGCAAGAGGAAGAAGAAACTTTTCAAAGGCAAAGTTCCTAAGCCATGATGGCATGTGGCCATTGTTCTAAAATCTGCAGAGCAGCCCATGAACCAGGTGCTCCCTAGGAAGCTGCAGAATAAAGGCTGGAAAGGCAAGTGTGAAACCTGGTCTTGTTCCTCTCAAACCAATGTCATCAGAGTCAGCTTGTGCAAAATGCAAGATTACAACCCTCAGGAAGACAGAGAAGACATATGAAGTTTAAACATCATATTAGAAATAATAACACCAAATTTCATCATTAGGGAGCTTTATTTCCAAGATTATTTTAAATAGTCATTTTATTATTTTCAAAAGACCTCTGTTCTTTTTCTTTCCTCTAGATCCCATGGGGGTTTACTATCCCTGGAACTCTATTTAAGAGGATGGAAAATTTCTCATTTATTGAGGTGATTTTTTTTCCATTTTCATAATCAAAAGGAAATTGCGAGTATTTCGGCTCACAGTTAGAAAATGGACCTGAAAAGTGAACATGTCTTGAGAAGGGAAAAATACATCAATTCAAACCAGTAAGAGATGGAAGACATCCATCAAAATATATAGAATAAAGTTATAATATGGAGGATGTGATAGCCCATTGAGTAATTAAGAATTCATTTTCTTCTTGCTGCAAATGCTGCCTGGTGAGATTCCAAACCATTTAGTCACATAAATTCCAAAATGCTTTACTTTTTGATTGGTTTATTGATCTATATAAGGTCATCTGAGGATTAAATTAGGTGTTTAGGATTTAAAGATACCCCGAAAGATTTTCTTTAGCCATAATTCTGATTGAAGCACTCCAAGGAGAATGCATGCAAGGCTGGCCAAGTGTATTGTAAAGAAAGTCATGTTTGTGCTTCTCCATCTGAGCTTTGTTCTGCTCTATTCCTCCCTTTGGGAAGCCATTGGTTCATGGTCCTCTCATATCTTCCTCCTGAGAACTTGCTCTTTGATAAAGATGTTATGAACATTATTCATATTAGGTCAGAATAATTACTAAGGCTTAATGGGGTGTCTTCCCCAGCCATATTTACTTTGTATTAGGGGACACTGGTCTCAATTTCTTAATGAAGAATCTGAGGCATTAGCTAGTGTGTTGAAAGGTTAATCTTGATCCGGGACATTCCAACAGCCCTAGCATTCAACACATAGGTCCCTGCGTATAGCTCCTAGCTATAAATCTGGTTCTGAGCCTGTTTCAGAAAATGACATCCTATCAAATTGTGCCATGTACAATACTATATGCCAAATGGACATCCAACAAGAAAATAATGAGTGATTGATTGATCTTCCTTTTATCTTTAGAACAAAATCCAAATTCCATACCAGTTTAAGGGAATCTATTTAATTTGGTCCCTGATTATTCCTCCAGCCTAATCTTCTGGTACTTTATTATCTGAACCCAAAGCTACAGTCCTAGTAAATCACAGGCAATTTTCCAGGTTTATCATCTTTCTTTTTTTTTTTTTTTTAACACCTTCAGGCCACTTTCTCTGCTTGAAATGCATTTCCTACTGTCTTTTGCTTAATTCCTACTTATCCATTTAAAAGTCTCCCCCTCTGGGAAGTCTTCCCTCACCCTAAAAGGTTTTTGCACCCCTCCATTTTGGTTCCCTTGTATCTCTGTCTTTAACCATATGATAGCAATTTCACATTGTATTGAAATCTCTTATATATTTGCTTAGTTCCCTTATTATTTTACATTTTTAAAGTAAGGATGAGGATCTGAATTTTATTAACATTTATGTCTCTACTGCTTAATGTGAAACCTAGGCGTACAATAGGAATTCATTAAATATTTGTTGAATTCCATTGTGAGGGTGGAGGCAGATGGCAGGTAGATTTTCTTCAAAAGGATAGAAAGATGTGACTCCAAGAAAAGAAATTATAGATCCCCATAGAGTGGAGTCAGAGAAGGCAATGGCACCCTACTCCAGCACTCTTGCCTGGAAAACCCCATGGACGGAGGAGCCTGGTAGGCCGCAGTCCATGGGGTCACTAAGAGTCAGACACGACTGAGCGACTTCACTTTCACTTTTCACTTTCATGCATTGGAGAAGGAAATGGCAACCCACTCCAGTGTTCTTGCCTGGAGAATCCCAGGGACGGGGGAGCCTCATGGGCTGTCGTCTATGGGGTCGCACAGAGTCGGACATGACTGAAGCGACTTAGCAGCAGCAGCAGCAGCAGCAGCAGCAGCAGCATAGAGTGGAGTAATTATAGGACAATGCCTGTGAAACCATTCAAGAGATAGGTGAAATAACCTATTTACTAAATCTTCCGTTATGTCCTAAAGCTAGGACCTATTGCTTCATATTTGAAGTAAACAGAAAAGTGGATCTTTTAACCCTAGTAAGTGGCATAGTTGGAATATGTAAATAATTTCTAAACTATTAAAATGGGAGATGATTATCCATAAAGAATACTTTAAAGTTGAAGTGAAGTCACTCAGTCATGTCCAACTGTTTGTGACCCCATTCTCCAGGCCAGAATACTGGAGTGGGTAGACTGTTCCTTCTCAAGGGGATCTTCCCGACCAAAAGATTGAACCCAGGTCTCCCACTCTGCAGGCGGATTCTTTACCAGCTGAACCACAAGGGAAGCCCAAGAATACTGAAGTGGGTAGCCTATCCCTTGGTCCAGCCAGGAGGATCTTCTCCACCCAGGAGTCGAACCAGGGTCTCCTGCACTGCAGGCAGATTCTTTACCAACTGAGTTATCAGGGAAGCCCAAGTTATAGTCCTTCTAAATGTGATGTCTGGATGAAAACCACTGCCTACGTTATCACGTTCTTAGGCGCCTCTGTTGAAAAAACACTCTCAGGCTAGAAAAGTGATGTAAATTAACATGATAAAACTATTTTTAGTTTAATTCTTAGTTCTGCTTACTGTTCTTTTGCCAGGAAGTCTCAGACTTGACTCCCTTTGCCCTGTTACTGAGTTGCAAAATGATGCCAAAGCAACCAATTAATTTGTATCACCATATGTTGGTTGTGTTCTGATCACAGTTGGGCAGTGAGGGGTGAGCTGGTAAATGGTTCACTTTTGTCCCAGAGACTGGGGGAGGGCAGGCAGGGTTTCTGGTGAGTCAATGGCCAGGGGCTGGCTCTGAAATGGAGAAGTGAACCATGGGGAGAGCTGAAGAAGAAGGAAACAGACGGGGCTGGCAGGTGCTATCTTAGAAGACAGCTTAGACAGCTGACCTTATTTAAGCATCAGGAAGCAATCTACAAGTCATTTCCAGTAGAATGAGCAATCAACTGAGGATCTGACTATCAACTCCCAGAAGGACTTCCTGCCCAGAGTCACAGTTCAGGGTGAGCTACACGGGTCGGTACACACTTTTCATAAATAACAGAAAGAGAGACATTTGTAGTTTAGAGACCATAGGTAGTTATTTCCTCTACAATGAGGACTCTTAACCTTGTTTTGAGGGGTCATAAAGCTTCTGAGAAGTTGATGTATATCATGGATTACATTCTGGGAAAAGCACATGATTCCCCACACATACAGAGCATTGGATACCCGGTGACCCCTTGTTAGAAAGCCCTTCAACCTGAAAACTCCAGGGGGGTCTATGTTTGGGAACGCATATACACCCGTGGTGGATTCATGTCAATGTATGGCAAAACCAATACAGAATTGTAAAGTAAAATTTAAAAATAAATAAATAAATAAAAATTTAAAAAAAGACTGTATTTGTTAGAAGTTTGTCAATTTGAGTAAAGGGAAATATTCTTGGCATAAAGAGTCTGAAAATTCATGATTCTAAACACGTGGTACAAGTCTAAAGTGAGTAAAGGGCTGCTATTTTGAAAATCAGGAAAGTCCCTCCCCTCACTCAGATTTTTTAGTTGCATCTGCAATGGGTGCTTCTATAATAAATTACAGCAAAGACGTCATCAAAAGTGAGGATTCTGAAAAACAAATGCTATGAGACTTAATGGCTTCTAAGAGCCTGAGATTTATATAGTCTTCTGAGGAAGGGAATCCAGACTATTGTCTGTTCCTGAACACACAGCAGGACAGTTCTCCACACCTGTCATTCCATACCCACCTCCATCTCTGTGTGTAACTGCCAGGTTCAGTTCAGTTCAGTTCAGATGCTCAGCCATGTCTGACTCTTTGCGACTCCATGAACTGCAGCACGCCAGGCCTCCCTGTCCATCACCAGCTCCCGGAGTTCACTCAAACTCACGTCCATCGAGTCGATGATGCCATCCAGCCATTTCATCCTCTGTCGTCCCCTTCTCCTCCTGCCCCCAATCCCTCCGAGCATCAGAGTCTTTTCCAATGAGTCAACTCTTCGCAATTGCCAGGTAGTACTAATTAATTTAGTAATCCTCTCAGCAATCTTATTGCCAAGAACCTGATTTACGACTCATAACTAAGGTCACGGTGCCTTCCATGCTGTCAGGAAGTTGGTAATTATGATAGTGGAAATGAAACATTGACTCTGTAACATAGACATCACAGAAAGGATCTACATCTTCTTTAAATATGCTATTGAGAACATTTGTTTTTAGCTAATTTGCATTAATGAACACTGGCTAAATAGGCATGTTTACAAGCTGTGAAGGTGTAACCTCGTCTCACAATAACTCTGAATTGAAGCCAAGATTTTAAGCAGAATAGGCAACTGATTTTGTCCATAAGGAACACTCATTACTTAATATAGTTGGCAAATTCCATATGTTATCAATTACAATTAATAGTCTTTATTTGGAATGCAAACACACTGTTGTTTAGCTCAGAAGTTATTTGCAAACTCAACTACAACCCAAACTTATGTAAGGAATCAGCTGCAGGTATCACTTTAGGTAGCTGCCAAGTTGTGTCTGACTCTTTGTGACCCCATAGACTGTAGCCTGCCAGGTTCCTCTGTCCTTGGAATTTCCCAGGCAAGAATACTGGAGTGGATTGCCATTTCCTACTCCAGGGGATTTTACTGACCCAGGGATTGAACCCACATCTCCTGCACTGGCAGGTACATTGTTTTACTGCTGAGCCATCAGGGAAGCCACAGGTATTACTAGATTTTTGCATAAAAGTCTTGTTTTTGTTCAGTTACTAAGTCATGTCCAACTCTTTGCAGCCCCATGGACTGCAGCACTCCAGGCCTCCCTGTCGCTAACTATCTCCCAGAGTTTGCCCAAGTTCATGTCCATTGAATTGGTGATGCTATCAAATCATCTCATCCTCTGCTGCCCTCTTCTGCTGCCTTCAATCTTTCCCAGCTTCAGAGTCTTTTCCAGTGAGTTGACTATTCACATCAGGCGGCTAAATTCTATGATGCTTAAATATCCCTAGAAAAATATTTGTTACTTATTATAAAGTATATTTTAAATAACTATTTTTTATGTTTAGTCACACAAACACAAACAACCGCAATGAAAAAACCGAAGAACAATAATGATTGCATTTCAAATATTACACAGCTCTGAAACTGGGTTAGTATGTAAATTACACACATGTAAATATAAGAATAGAGATGGGTTTTTATAATATATCATATGGAGTTAGGGTCTACTACAGTAGAGTTCTCCCAAAGAAATCTCTGACAATCAGAGTATGTTAATTCAACTCATTTGTGTGTATGCATGTGTTTTATTTTAAAATCATTCCTCTATTTTTTTGAGATATGATTGACATACATCACCATTTAAGTTTCAAGTGTGCTTCATAATGGTTTAACTAAAATATATTGTGAAATGATTACCACAATAAGTTTTGTTAACATCCATCAACTCATGTAGATACAATAAAAAGAAAAGGAAAAAAATATTTTTTCTCCTTGAGATGAGAACTCTTTGGATCTATTCTCTTAACAACTTTCCTACATATCATATGTAGTATTAACTATAGTTATCATATTGTATGTTACATCCCTAGTACTTTTTTATCTTGTAACTGCCAGTTCATATCTTTTGACCACCTTCCTCCAATTCCCCTTCCCTGTATCATTACCTCCGGCAAATACAAATCTTATCTCTTTTTCTTTGAGTTTTGCTTTTTTTTTTTTAAGATTCCAAATAGAAGGGAGATCATACAGTATCTGTCTTTTTCTGTGTGACTTATTTTATTTAGAATAATGTCTTCAAGGTCCATCCACGTTGTCACAAATGGCAGGATTTTCTCATTATTTTTATGGTGAAATACATATCTTTATCTATATCTATATATGGCACAACTTTTTATCCATCCATTTGTTGATGGACATTTGGATGTTTCCATGTCTTGGTGACTGTAAAAACTGCTGCTGTTAACATGGGAGTGCAAATCTCTTTTCAAGTTAGTGTTTTTATTTCCTTTCGATATATTCCCAGAATTGGAATTTCTGGATCATACATTAGTTCTACTTTTAATGTTTTGAAAATCCTCCACATTGTTTTCCATAGTGGCTGTACCAATACATCAGCATTTGCTATCTTTTATCTTCTTGATGATGGCTTGAGGTGACATCTCGTTGTGGTTTTGATTTATATTTTCCTATAATGAATTACATGAGCATTTTTTAAATGTATCTGTTGGTCATGCATATACCTTCTTTGAAAAATGTCTACTCAGGTCCTTTGCTCATTTCTTATTTGGATTAATTGTATGTTTGTTTTGCTACTGAGTTGTATGCATTCTTCACATATTTTGAGTATTAAACCCTCATCAGATGTATGGATCACAAATATTTTTTCCCATTCTGTAAGTTACCTTTGCACTTGCTGATTCCTTTGCTGTGTAGAAGCTTCTTTGAGGAATCTCAGTTGTTTATTTTTAATTTTCTTGTTTATGCTTTAAGTGTTAACCCCCGCAAAATCATTGCCAAGACACACATCAAGGAGCTTTTGTCCTATGTTTTCTTCCAGGATCTTCATGGTTTCAGGTCTTACATTTAAGTCTTTAATCCATTTCAAGTTAATTTTTGTGAAAAAAGAGGTACTATTTCATTTTTTTTTACATGTGAATATCTAATTTTCCCCACCATTTATTGAAGAGACTGCCTTTTCTCTATTTAGTATTACTGTCAAATATTGATTGCCCATATTTGCTAAGGTTTGTTTCTGGGATCTTGATTCTGTTCCATTGATCTATTTGTCTATTTTTATAATTGGACTCATCTTTGACTATCATATTTACCTCCATTTCAAATTTCAGTCATAAACTCTAAGTTAACTTAGAATATATTTCCCCTATAGTTTGTTGATTAAACACTGAAAAAGAAGGGATCAAAAGCGTGGACTGAAAGGTAGAGGATGGTAGGAAATGCTTCTGAAAACCAAACTCCCTTTTGTTTTTTCCAAGTAGGTCATTTTGTCAGAAAAAAATTGTAAGGAGATCCATGGTTCAGTAGAGAATGAACATTCACATTTGCCATGGCTCCTTAAGAAAAAAATTAGTCATTTTATGTTTCAACATAATGAAATTTATCTTGTTGAATTTTGTCAATGACAACTCTTGGGACTGAGCCAAGGTAGCAGACAAATCCTCAGGGGCCCATCATAAATATGGAATAATATAACACTGGTTTACAACCTTATTGCAGGACATGTTGAGGCCAGATGTATGTCAGGATTCAGAAATTTTTTTTTTAACGATGGAAAGGCAAAAGGGTGCATATGCTGAACACTGCATAACACGGCTAGCAGGAAATCCAAATCAGTAGAATTTCTGCAGAGAAAAGTTTCAATATTCACACTAAATTGTGTGATTATGCAATAAGGAAAGGCTATCAATTCAGGCCAAATATAATTGTCAAGGGAGTTTATCTGTAAACCTTGGGAAATCTTTCAGTCTTTAGTGTTTTGGAGATATTGGAATTGCAGATTAAGGACTGTGGTCCTGTGTGGACATCTGGAAATTATGTCTCTAGCATCTATATTCTCTAAGCAGGAGCAATAATCAAACAACTTGTCTATATACTTGCGATATGATTACCTGGGAAGCTCTAATTTCTGTGAAATGTGAACTTCAGTCATTCCTATTCAGTTTTTGTAATCTATTTTGATAGCATCCATTAAGAACAATCTCACTGGCCTCTGGGCAAACAAGGAGATTAAGGGATTGGCACTCTAGTTTGTTAAATGACTAGCATTCACACCATGCATACCCTATGCATATTCCTGGGCTAACAGTGAGATTACTGGTCCCAGAAGACAGTCCAGGGTTGCTCTTTTCCTTAGTAAACTAAAGAAATGAAATAGATTAGTCAGTGTTCATCAGCCCTTGGAGACATCATAAAGAATACAAAGATCAGCCTCATTGAAGGAGGAATGGGCCTCAGTCTCTGAGTTTTTACCAAGTACCTGGATGACTCTGATACACAATAAAGTCTGAGAATCACTGATGTTGACATTGGATCATAGAAAAAGCAAAAGAATTCCAGAAAAACATCTACTTCTTTTTTGACTACGCCAAAGCCTTTGACTGTATGGATCACAACACTGTGGAAAATTCTTCAAGAGACAAGAATACCAGACCACCTGACCTACCTCCTGAGAAATCTGTATGCAGGTCAAGAAGTAACAGTTAGAACTGGACATGGAACAATGGACTGGTTCTAAATTGGGAAAGGAATAGGTCAAGACTGTACATTGTCACCCTACTTATTTAACTTATATGCAGAGTACATCATGTGGAATGCCAGGCTGGATGAAGCACAAGCTGGAATCAAGATTGCTGGAAGAAATATCAATAACCTCAGATATGCAGATGACACCACTCTTACAGCAGAAAGCGAAAAGGAAATAAAAAGAGCCTCTTGATGAAAGTGAAAGAGGACAGTGAAAAGCTGGCTTAAGACTCAACATTCAAAAAAGAAGATCATGGCATCCCATCCCTCCACTTCAGGGAAAATAGATGGGGAAACAATGAAGCAGTGACTTTCTTGGGCTCCAAAATCACTGCAGGTGATGACTGCAGCCATGAAATTAAAAGATGCTTGCTCCTTAGAAGAAAAGTCATGACTACATATTAAAAAGCAGAGACATTACTTTGCCAACAAAGGTCCATATAGTCAAAGTTATGGTTTTTCCAGTAGTCAGGTATGGATGTGAGAGTTGGACCATAAAGAAAGCTGAGGACCGAAGAATTGATCCTTTTGAACTATGGTGTTAGAGAAGACTCTTGAGAGTCCCTTGGACTGCAAGGAGATCAAGCCAGTTAATCCTAAAGGAAATCAGTCTTGAATATTCACTGGAAGGACTGATGTTGAAGCTGAAACTCCAAAACTTTGGCCACATGACATGAAGAACTGACTCATTAGAAAACACTCTGATGCTGGGAGAGATTGAAGACAGAAGGAGAAGGGGACAACCAAGGATGAGCTGGTTGGATGGCATCACTGACTCGATGGACATGAGTTTGAGCAAGCTCTCAGAGTTGGTGATGGACAGGGAAGCCTGGCACGCTGCAGTCTATATGGTCACAAAGAGTCGGACATGACTGAGTGACTGAACTGAACTGAAGTGGTGTCGACAATATCTTGTTACCTTACAGTCTCACCTTTCTAATGTATTGGAGACCTTCACCCAGGCTGAGAATCAAGGCTAACGTCGAGATTCTTGAGGGAAATGAGAAACTATTGTCCCTTTCTGTAAGATACACAATGACCTTCATGAGTAAAATAAGTCTTACTGGGAAATGATATGATTCCAACTGCTTATAGTCAAATTACTTGTGAGAGCCCCAGTACTTATCTATAACAAAGCAAAAGAAATAATCAAAAAGTCACTTCCTGGTGACCGGTTCTTATTTGTACAAATTCAAATTATTGTGATAGAAAATGGAATTGCACCCCTGGATGCTGTTTAAAATTATAAAGATCTCCTAGATTGGGGAGTCTGTGATTTAAATAGCCAGGGTTGTAGAAAGTGACTATAATTTGACTATGAATCATGGTGATGTTCACAGGAAGATTGTGACAAAAAGACAAAAGGGCCTTGCTGTCCATAATAAACCACTGAATTGCCTTCAGATAAATGCATCTTGTCTTTTGAGTGGAAGCCACCTATCAAATTTCCCCCGCAGCCTGCTTTGTTCATAGTAATGAAAATGCACTTTGTACAGTACAAGCTGCCTAATTCATTAGCACAAGCCTGCAGTGGACCACCTGCCTGGCTCTAGGGGAGAGACTAAGGGAGAAAACAAAAAGTTTGTATTTTTCTAAAATGGTTGACCTTTATCCGAAACCATGGAAAACTTTCCTCTACTGTGAGATGCTGTATGCACCAGTCAGCCAGATAGCCCCCTAGAGCACACCCCAGCACACTGGCACTGATTTCCTCTTTAAAGAGGTCATCATCTCAGTCTGGATGCTTGGTCCTGAAGCCTCAGAGGACAGGGCAATGAGTCTCATTCAGCTTTCTTCTTCCAGGGACACATGTGGATATATGCATTGCCATTGTGCTATGGATTCCATGGTTCAAGTGTTGAAACAGTCATCATCACATCCAGCTCTTAAAAATAACTTTCCAGTATGGCCAACAGGTAGGAAATGTTCAAACAATTCTTTAAAAAGGTATTTTCAAAGCAGCAAATGATGCAGATGTCCTACTTTTGCATCAGACAGTCTAACTTCATATAAAAGCTCTTTGAAAGCAGGGATTCTACTTGAACCAGTGGGATAACAATGGGAAAATGTTTTGAAATGGTCAAAATCAAGGTTTCCTCATAAGAACAGAGAGCATAGGCCACATTGATGTACTGATGTGAGCTCATTTTCTCACTGAAGCTGCCCTGTACAGAGGGTGTCTGTGCTGCCAATCTAAAGTGCTTTTGAAATGGTAATTCTGTGTTTGCTGTCTTGATGGGTAAAATACCTTTATGCTGAATCTCTGCTTGGGTTGACGGTGAGATTGTTTCTACATCTTAAAGGGGTAGCTAATTCCTAATCTAAATGTTGTCTATTCCAGATTGCACATAATAAATACTCCCGTAAGCAATCTTCCAGATCAGTTCAGCAGCCTGGGAAAAGATGGAGGAAGGGTTGCCTTTAAGAAAAACCAGCAACTATAAAAAGAGCTGGGTCAAAAAAAAAAAAGTAGACTCCCAATCGCACACCCACTGAGGTTGGGCTGACAAAAATAGCCACTTGCACAGATATAGTTCCCTTCAATGTCAGGCTTCCCTCTCCAACCGCCCTGACTCCCTCCCTCCTCCCGCTCCTTAAAGGATTTCTATGGTGCATTCAGTGCTCCTAGCAAGCACCTTAGAGTCACCAGCATCAAATGCAGGACTGTATCGGAAGTTACAGCCGAGGTTGCTGGCTCAGAACCTTCCTCCTTCTTCTCTTCCTCCTCTCCTCTGGTTCCTCATCCTTCCCCTCCCTTCTCCTCCTCTTTCTCCTTCTCTTCCTCACTGTTCCAACAGCCCCCTTCCTGGGAAGGCATGGCTTTTTAAAATATAATTTTTATTTGTTTATTTGGCTGGGCTGGGTCTTCACTGCTGCACAAGCTCTTCTCTAGTTGCAGTGAGCAGAAGCTACTGTCTAGTTACACCAGGCTTTTCACTGCTGTGGCTTCTCTTGTCATGGAGTTCAGGCTCTAAGGTGTGTGTGCTCAGCAGTGGTAGTGTCTGGGCTTAGTTGCTCTGCAGCATGTGGGATCTTCCTGGACCAGGGATTGAACCCTTGTCTCCTGCACTGGCAGGTAGGTTCTTCACCACTGAGCCACCAGGGAAGTCAAAAGATGACTTTTTAGTGCTAACATTTAGAATATGTGTACAAGGTGCCAAGCACTGTACCAAATACTTTGATACACAACTTCTTGAGTCCTTCCATAGCCTATGAGGAAATCGCAGCTCAGGTAAATAACTGGTTCAAGGAACACACACTTGATTAGAGGTCGAGCAGATTCTGATAGTGGGACACAAAGCCCTGTTTTCGGCCATTATGTTGTGCTGCCTGTTTGGTCAAGAATGGAAAACTCATGACATATCCAGGTTAGTGTCCTCTTGGGGGGAGGAGGGGGCAGGATTGCCAATTAGTCCTACAGCTGGCTCTCCATCTCAAACCAAAACCAAAATTCTTGAGTCTAGCTGACTTGTATTTAAAAAAGATGATGTAGGTGAAGAGTAAAGAAAAAAACAAATGCAGTTTTGCTAAAACTTGGAATACAGCATTAGGTACATGTCTTCCAGGTGATGAATGGAGTTTTAGCTCTTGGTATAACATCTGTCCATGCTAAATGATTACGACCCGAACATTTGCCAAGCCTCCCTTCTTTCTTGTCTTCCTTTTTTCTCACCACTTTCTCTCTATTTCCCCCTCCCTATTCTCTCTCTTACAGATTCATTTATTTATTCATGCATTTATCTGTTCTATTATCAATTCGGTGCTTTCGACATACCAGGTTCCGCACTAGGGGCTGGAGATACAAAGATACAATGATGGTCCTCAAAGTACTTACTTTATAGCTGGGGAGACAGAGAAGCCACCATAATAGTGCAGGCTGATACCTTGTGTGACGTGACATCACATCAAGAACTGTCCAAGTTCCTAGGATGGGTAGTCAGCCCAGCCTCAGGGAGTACAAAATGCTCTTTCATGGCTTATTTTTAAAAGCATGCCTATGTTTAATATTAATCTCAGGTATAGCTGAGAAAACAGGCAAGAGAAGAAAGTCATTCTTAGATAAACTATTCCTTTCCTTTTGGGATTCCCTGGTAGCTCAGACAGTACAGCGTCTGCCTACAATGCGGGAGACCTGGGTTCAATCCCTGGGTCGGGAAGATCCCCTGGAGAAGGAAATGGCAACCCACTCCAGTATTCATGCCTGGAAAATCCCATGGACCAAGGAACCTGGTGGGCTACAGTCTATGGGGTCGCAAAGAGTTGGACACGACTGAGCAACTTCACTACTACTATTCCTTTCCTCAAGTCCACAGAATCCCCACCAGTAGCTTCAACGTCACACTCATTGTAAATATGGGCCTGGTGAGAGGTTCTAAGTACTATGCTAGCCAATCAGTTCTTGTGGTCAAAAGTTTTTTGAAAAAAATCTGTCTCTCTAGTAGGCATCTCAGTTCTATTAGTCATACTTCCTTGTAATGTCTAAACATCCAAAGGGTAGAGAGTGAACAGCACAATGTTGCCAAGTACTTCTTAGAAGCTTATAGGCTGTCTCCCAGCAGTGCCGTCAGGTCAGAGTGAAGACTGGCTCTATGACCACAGCTTGGGACACAAAGCAAGCTCTGCCTCACCTTCCCTTGGGAACTCTGGAGTCTGAGCTGATAGACCAAGAAACTACGGTGTTCATGCTAGCCAAAGACCTGACCCTGACACATAGTAAACTGACCTGGAAGAGACAACTGTGGAATCATTTAAAGAAGCAGCTCCCAACAGAATAAAAGAAAACATCTTCCATGGGAAATGAACAAAACACCCTGTACCATATGGAACCAGCTTCACGAGCGTGGCTCCAGTGACTCCCAATCAACGTATCCTCTTGGCATCTGAAAGAGAAGAAGAATCAGCAGGGAACTGAAATCCAACTGTGTGAAAATGTCTTCCTCTCTGCAAAGATAATTAGCAAAATTCACAGGCACTACCAGATGCCATGTGACTTCAGCAGAGGCTGTCTTTGGGTAGCTGGCTCCTAGTAACCAAATTGGCCCCAGACTGACAGGATTGTCATGGCAGGGATCCAGCTTACTGGGCATGACATCAGCTCTGATTTTAGAATCAGAGTTTCTAAAATCAATGATCTGTTCAAACACAGAGCACTTTCTATGAGAAGTTCTGTTGATCTTCTATTGATTTGTGATGTGTTTTTCTCCTTAGCTCCTTTCTCACAGCTGTCTTGAGAAGGAGACCTTATCACCCCACACTGCCGGAGAGACAAGAGAGGCCGAGGAAGGTTAAATGATGTGTTCATACCAAAAACTGAGCACTGCCCTGCATTTGTGAGGAACCACTGACTGCCTCACATTCTTGAGCAAGTGGCCTTTGCTCTAACCAGTTCCTAAACCGGTACCTTTTATAGGAAGTGTCTCTCTTCTTGTTTGTGAAATATTTTTACAAACATAGTAATACTTGGTTAATGGGCAAAGTCTCTTGGCAGATCCCTTCATGTTTAACGTACAATGATGACTGATGTTCAAAATGAAGATTACAAGATTCTGTAATGCCTTTTGAATCATTAAAAAGAAAATTAAATTCTTCCAAATATGGATTTTTGTCTGCCGTGTATTTTATTGTATGCTACCCTTAAGTGAATTTATCATTGGCATACATATAGGCTTCCAAGGTGGCACAGTTGATTAACAATCTGCCTATCAGTGCAAGAGATGCAAGACATGAGTTTGATCCCTAGGTTGGAAAGATCCCCTGGAGTAGCAAATGGCAACCCACTCCAGTATTGCTTGGAACATTCCATGGACAGAGGAGCCTAGCGGGCTACAGTCCATGGAGTCACAAAGAATTGGACACAACTGAGCATGCACACACACACACACACACACACACACAGGATGACTTTTTTTTTGCAAAGGAAACATCTCATTCTCTGAAAATAAAGGACAATACATATATAATGCAAGATGCTTTCCTCTGACATTCTCTTTCTTTCCCTCTTATCCATCCTTCCAGCCAATTTATTCTTACAGGTCTAGTCTTTATAGTGTGGGTTCCTCACCACTGTACCAGAATCATAAAAAAAATCTACATCTCACTTCAGTGAGAAAAAAATCCACATCTCACATCTGCTTTCTAGTGGTAATTAGAATGGCACAGGGTAGAAGGGGTTGGGGATGGGGGAGGTTTCCAGTCAGTGAATGTGGCTGAGGAAATTTGGCTTCCTGGTCAGGAAAGTTACCTCTGGCATCACTGTTTTCATAAAAGAGAACGTCCTCTCTTGGTATGAAATTTCCAAATCATTTATAGACCAAAGCAATTTGTTTTGGTGAGAGTTAGCTGCAAAATTTCTCAATAGTAAACTTTCATGGACTTGGCTAAGTTGGCTGGTCTTCAGAAGTTTCAACCTTGAGTTTGATTATATCTTTAATTCTATTTTTTTTTAAAGATATGCTACATTTTTTCTCTTATACATATTGTGTTTTACATATATGATTCAACTTTGTCATTTTCTCTTTTGAGATTCAGTGTTGAAAGTAAAAATATAAGATATAGAGCTCATTGCTTTTTCCCTTCAAGTTTCACTGTTCTATGGGAAGGGAAAAACTGAAAAAGTGACACTGATTATGAAGAAATCAGACGAATTAGTTTGTGAGTTATTGCCTTATTATACACTCAGTAAGACTTTGCTGGATTAAAAAAAGGGCAACCACAAGAGGTAAAATTTAATCAATCATTAAGATAAGCATTATACACTGTGTTCTTTCTTAATATACTTTTAGTATTCAATTGACATTTCCCTTGAAATTAATACAAATTAATCTAGATTTCATCAAAGGCTATTTTAGACATCCAATTTTAGTGTTTTGAAATAAGTTGGAACTGTAACCACTACTTAAAAATAAGGACAGTTGGAAGGAGAAATGTGTCAAAAGCAAACCCATGAGCGTACTTTGGGGTCTAGCCAGCTCTGAAGAAGCTCAGCTCCTCCTTCACTGTCTAGGCGAATCTGAAAATTTTGCTACTAATGTATAGCACTGGGCCTCTGGCTGGAGCAGACAGAATTGGTGGCCTCCCTTACGTGGGGGTGATGTCTAAGGGCATCAAAAAGGAACCCTAGATTAAATAATGTCAGTAACAACAACAGTAACTTCAGAACTAGCAACATTTCTCTCCATTTGGTTACTAAAGATTGCAATGACCATATTAAAAGTTTATTCTTGGCCCCTCATGAAAATCCAAATATTCTTAGGAGCAGCTGAATATTAACAGCTATTTTTGAAGGTCATGAACATTTTTCTTCCTGAGAAATTTTCCAAAAAGGGAGGAGGTATTTGAGAATATCCTGATATCAAGTAAAACATCATAGGACTAGCTTTCACTGCAAATGCATCTTTCTCAGTGGAAAGAAACACACAGAGTACCCGTGGCTGAACAGGAAAAGGCCTCCTTGTTAATTTTCATTTGAGTCAGTTTGTTAACCTTCAGGTTCTTCTTTGTCTAGAATCCTGGAGCTGACACCCCAAGTAACATTTTCAAACTGAAAACAAAAAATAGACCAATGGAATGATATTCACCTAAAATTCTTTGAGGAATAACATCAAGTATAAACAGGCAGTTTGCTCTTCTTTCTGCCATGCTGCCCTCTCTTTCTTGCAAGCAGGTTCTGCTTGCTGCTGCTGCTGCTAAGTCGCTTCAGTCGTATCTGACTCTGTTCGACCCCATAGACAGCAGCCCACCAGGCTCCTCTGTCCCTGGGATTCTCCAGGCAAGAATACTGGAGTGGGTTGCCATTTCCTTCTCTAAGGCTCTACTTAATGTTACTTTTTTCCTATAAATTCTCTTGTAATATTTCCCCTCCCCTTTGAAGTGAAGTGAAATTCGCTCAGTTGTGTCCAACTCTTTGAGACCCCATGGACTATACAGTCCATGGAATTCTCCAGGCCAGAATACTAGAGTGGGTAGCCTTTCCCTTCTCCAGGGGATCTTCCCAACACAGGGATTGAACCTGGGTCTGCTGCATTGAAGGCAGATTCTTTACCAAATGAGCTATCTATCAGGAAGCCCTCCCCTTTACCTCACAGCAAAACAAACAAACATTAATCAAGGTGTTAACTAAGGAAATGGGTATCACACTGCCAGGCTAAATGAAAGCATTCTAGATTGTGTAGATTTTTGACCTGGATATTTAGTCAACAATCCATCCATCCCAATTTTAAAAGTGAGCAGAAATGTCAGGAGAACAGAGTCAGACTGAGTCAGACTAAGAATAAGATACAACAAAGACACTTCCAGAAGCTCTGGCATTGAAGAGAAGAGTTAACCTCCATTCTCTTGCATGATTTCTCAGCTACACTGTGGTCAGGTAAAGGGACATTTATAGCTGTCCCAAGAAAGAGATTGTGTTCTGTCTCCTGCAGTTCTGAACTGGTTTTCATGCTTCCCCAAATAGTTTAGTTTTCCTTGAATTTTGGGGTAAATAATCTTGGTATTCAAATAAAGTTTAGAAATGGAAAGACGGTATTGCTAAGATTATTATTATGTACACTCGGTAAGATTGTTATAAAATAGCTACATAAAGAATTATATTGATTCCTTCTTATATAATAGTTCCAGCCCCTCTTCAAAGTTCTGTTGTATGTTTTTCAACAATGGCCTAAGACCTCTTGCCTCTTCTTCCTTGTGACGTAGTCTGTTATGGATTTGAGAGCCACCAGGCTTTTCACACTCAGTCTTTGTAATTCAGTCATTTCTCCAGGCTTACGGTCACCCTGAATAGCTTCTGACAATGTAAGAGGGCAAGGATAACTGTTCCATAGAAGGCTGTAACCTCAACCTAGGTAATGAGATATAGCTGTGCCAATACTTCCAATAAGATGTCAGGATATAAGGACCTCATCCATGCGAAGGGCTGGAGGTCACCCAACAAATCAAGAGACTGGTAGCTTTTAAATGTAAGCCATAAAAATGCTTCCATTTTATGAGTGCAGCACAGTTATACCGATGTACTATTGTAATGAACTATATGGCAAAAAGAAGAACAGAAGGGGAGCAAAAGTCTTGGTTAATGAGCTGACTGTCCCAGCCAGAGGGAGATAAGGCACATACTCCTGTTTCTGAGTTTGCAGTGTAATTGCCAAAATATTTAATAGCCAGACAAAATTTCAAATTGTGCACAGATGGAGGAAATGGGTGAGTGCACTAGGGATTTAAAAGCTGTCTAAAAAAAAAAAAAAAAAGCTGTCTAAAAGGAGGTGTAGAGAAGTCAAGTCATACCTTTGAAAACAACTCATTTTCTGTTTCAAACATTCCTCTTCATTTTGTTGCATTTTCTAAAGGTCTCTTTAGCTCATTAAAACATCTTTCTCTTTCTACTTGTTAAAGATTTCCTGGTTGTTTTTAGCTTACTAGTTTTTTTTCATCCAATGAGCAAAAATATCAGAAAAATTGGCAAGTGAAATAGTGATGAGATAGAAAGTAGGGAGACAGGAAATAGAGCATTTCCTCTAGGTGGGGTTCCTGATGCTGCTGGAGCTTTGGACTTTGTCCCTTGGTACAGTAAGAGGCAGTTGGATACAGTTGAGTACTCTCAGCCATCATGGGGAAAGACTCCCAGGTCTGAGAAACTATTTCTTGGACTGCCTCTTCGTTTTCAGTGTCATTCCCCAGGTGGGTGTGAGTTCACTAACAAACAACCTCAAAAGCAAAATAGCAACAAAAAAATCTGCTAAACTTATTTTTATAATTTCAAAAGTAAAATATATTCAAAACCCAGAACTTATAAAATATGGAAAAGCTCAAAGAAAAACTGATGAAAAGTAATCTTGTAATTCAATCATTCAGAGACAACTATTTATTCATATTTTGGTGCCTGACTTGTATTTTTCAAAAATTGATACATATTGCTTATGTAGGTAACTGTAATTGGTTTTAAAAATATAGTGCTATATTTAATACTGTTTTTAGCCTGCTTTTTTCACTTAAATGCAGTGGAAATATTCCCATACATGTCTTTTACAGACTGACTATGATGTCACAGTAATTGACCTATGGATTTAGCATCTTTAATTTAACCCATGTTCTACCCTTGGATATTGTTTTGGTCTGTGGGGGCAGTCATAACAAAATACAGCATAGACTGTGTGGCTTCAACAACAGAAATTGATTTATTTATTTTCTCACAGTTCTTGGAGCTGGAAGTTTGAGATCAAGGTGCCAGCATGGCAGATTTCTGATGAGAACTCTCATTCTGAATTACTGATGGGTATCTTCTCATTGCATCCTCTTGGCAGGAAGGGACAGAAAACATGGTCTCTGGTGTCTTCTTAAAACATCACTAATCCTTTCATGAGGGCCCTACGCTCTTGACCTCATCGAGATCTAATTATCTCCCAGAGGCCCCACCTCCCAATACCATTGCCTTTGGAATTAGGACTTCAACATATGAACCTGGGGGAGGCATAATTCAATCGATTGCTGGTGTTTAACCCATTTTCAGTTTGTCTACTATAATCATGTTGGATAAACATCCTTAGATACATCTCTCTATGAAGAGAAAAATCTCTTTCTTTGGCATAAATTCATAGAATAACTGGATGAAAGGGTATGGGCTTTGAGGTTTTTTCTCTGATTAATTTACAATAACCAAATTATATCCTCAGTTCATTCAAATTGAATGAACTCAGTTTACAAACAATTATTGGGTTGGCCAGAAAGTTAGTTTGGGTTTTTCTATAAGATGTTATGGAAAAACCTGAATTAACTTTCTGGCCAATCCAATATTAACTGTGAGTTACTGTAAGTACCAAAAATATTAGATAACTCTTTCTCCCAATGAGTTGATAGTCTAGACCCAAGGATGATGAATGGAGGTGGGTCAAGTAAACGAATAAGGAGAGTTGAAGCACTCTTACTTTCCTTCTGCCCTCTACAGAGCCAGTTCATCTCAGCAGGATGCAGAACTTTATAGTTTGTTATACATACTGTCAATCTGCCTTCTAGAAAGTCTATGATATCCTACCGACAGAAAAGAGAGTCCACTTCTCCAAGTGTCTGTTCAGTTTTGAAGATTTATTGGACTGGATTTAACTTTCAATTGCTGCCTTTGTACTTCTTCTCTAAAACTGTTAGTAATCAATTTTCTGGCTCAGTGCCTATAACTCTTCCAAATGACAATAAACATAACTTTCTTTAGATGGAGAAAGATGACAAAATATATGCATTCACCATAAATACCCTGTTCTGAGGTACCATGAAGAAGTAAAATTTTAAAATATTTAATATCTCTTGCCTGCAGTTTAATTTTAGAATATTCCCATGAGAGGAAAAACCACTAATGCTACCAAAAGTTTAATTTTCTTATCTAAAATATGGTTTGTTTTAATGGAGAAGGGGAAGGGTTGATCTTCTAAAGATGTTAGGTGAAACTGAATCTTAAACAATTTTGTGGAAGTGATTTTGACATCTCCAGTGTTAAGAAAAGAAAAAAAAAGTAACATTTTGTTTGGTGTTAATGCTCTCAACTCTAATCCATTTATCTAAATAATACATATTTTTATTTATTTATAAATACATTTATAAATTTATTTTATTTATTTATAAATAAATAATAAATATTTTCTTTCAGAGTGATAACCTGTGACTTCTTAATAAAGAGAAGAGAAAATAATATATTTATTCTGTATTAGGTATCATGCCAGATTCTTTCAATTATGTTATCTCAGGAAATTGCTTTTATTTCTTACAATTGCCTTATATGGTAGGGTTATCAACTTTAGCAAAAAAAAAAAACAAAACATTGGAAGCCTAATTAATTGGAATTTTAGATACACAACAAATAAAAATTTTAGTATAACTCATGCGATATTTGGGATAAACTTCTGCTAAAAATTGTTACTCTTCTGAAATTCAAATTTAACTTGGCATCTTCTGTTTTATTTGGCAATCATAGATAGGTATGGTGATTCACATTTTACTTTCCATACCGTGAAAATGAAATGACAGGGAAAGAAATCAAATAAAGTCACCACTGTTTGTCTTAAAAGATCTGAACTCTCGCAAATTAAGGCATTAGTTCTCCAACCTTTAGTTTCAAAATCTTATAGTATATTTGGCTTGCTTTTTTTATCTCCATTTTAAGTTTGTCCAAAATGATACATTCACTGTTTTTCATTTCTAAGCCAAGGCACACATTAAATGGAGAAATAGCTATACAAATGGCATTGAAATATTAATTCGCTTAAAGATTGATTTTTCTGGCCATAACCACTCACTCATATTTAATTTACAGAACTGCAGGTACACAATACAAATACAGAGCAGACAGTGACACATGATATCCTCAAAGAAGATTATGAAACACTGTCATCATACTATGACAGGAAGGCAGAGCAGATAAAAGGGCAGGAGGCTAATTGGGAAGAGAAAAGGTGAAGCTCTAACTCTTAAGGGAAAGAGCTAAATAAAGGAATGAAGAAAGAAATATTAATTCCTAGGCACAAGATGCAAAAATCACGATCAGGTAGATGATGAGGATTTACTTTAATCTGCCCAAGTGAATGGATCCAATGAGTGATCATGGGATTAAACTTGCACATGGAGGACGGTCTGACAAGTCACAGCCAAGCCTTTTAGCCTCTTTATATAACTGCCAGGGAGAGAAAACTGGTTTGGAATATTCCATGACCAAATGTCCTTGGATGGGCTTGGGCCATCCTACCATTCCCTGGTTCTCAAGAATGCTTGTTCAAAGAAGACATACAGATGGCTAACAAACACATGAAAAGATGCTCAACATCACTCATTATCAGAGAAATGCAAATCAAAACCACAATGAGGTATCATTTCATGCTAGTCAGAATGGCTGTGATCCAAAAGTCTACAAGCAATAAATGCTGGAGAGGGTGTGGAGAAAAGGGAACCCTCTTACAGTGTTGGTGGGAATGCAGACTAGTACAGCCACTATGGAGAACAGTGTGGAGATTCCTTAAAAAACTGGAAATAGAACTGCCATACGACCCAGCAATCCCACTGCTGGGCATACACACCAAGGAAACCAGAATTGAAAGAGACACATGTACCCCAATGTTCATCACAGCACTGTTTATAATAGCCAGGACATGGAAGCAACCTAGATGTCCATCAGCAGATGAATGGATAAGGAAGCTGTGGTACATATACACAATGGAGTATTACTCAGCCATTAAAAAGAATACATTTGAATCAGTTCTAATGAGGTGGATGAAACTGGAGCCGATTATACAGAGTGAAGTAAGCCAGAAAGAATAACACCAAATACAGTATACTAATGCATATATATGGAATTTAGAAAGATGGTAACAATAACCCTGTATGTGAGACAGCAAAAGAGACACAGATGTATAGAACAGTCTTTTGGACTCTGTGGGAGAGGGAGAGGGTGGGATGATTTGGGAGAATGGCATTGAAACATGTATAATATCATATAAGAAACGAATCGCCAGTCCAGCTTTGATGCAGGATACAGGATGCTTGGGGCTGGTGCACTGGGATGACCCAGAGGGATGGTACGGGGAGGGAGGTGGGAGAGGGGTTCAGGATGGGGAACACGTGTACACTCGTGGCAGATTCATGTTGATGTATGGCAAAACCAATACAATATTGTAAAGTTAAAAAATAATAATAATAAATAAATGATAAATGGTTAAAAAAAAAGAATGCTTGTTCAACTGACTCTGGATTGGAAGACATGACCATGACCCTGAGCCTTTTGCATTTTGAGCCACTGGTTTATGAGAAAGAGGAAGAAACTGCATCTAGTATCTGAGGCTTAGTTCATGCTGGGGGCCTAATAGTTTAGGCAGAGGAGGGCCAGACACTTGAAAGCAGAGTCAGTGGCCAAAGGGAAGGTGGAGCCCATGGGTTTGCCAGGCACTGGATTCTAGGACTTTGTGGGAGCTGTGCTGTTGGCCATGGCTTCCTGATGATCCGAGCATGAACTTGGCTCGAACAGGAGACAACTACCAATTCAATGATCCCCACATGCTGCAACTTTGACAAGTACTACAGAAAAGAGACTTGCTGAAAAATGAGTAGTTAGCCAAGCAAAAAGGGTAGGAAGAGAGACTTCCTTGTTGGTCCAGTGGTGAAGACTTTGGCCTCCTAATTCAGGGGGCACAGGTTGGATCCTTGTTCAGGGAACTAGATCCCACATTCTGCAACTAAAGATCCTGCGTGCTGGCTGAGTGCTGCCACTAAAACCTGGCACAGCCAAATAAATCAATAACTAAAAGGTAGGAAAAGAATTCTGAGCAGAAGGCACAGTCCCAGAAAAGGCCTGACCTAGGAGAGCACCACACATTCCAGGGCTGGAAGAGGGGCCCCTAGCTGATGCAGAGGGCACAGCAGGAGCGGGAGGCAGACAGCTGGTCTTGCAGGCCCTGCAGGGATTTGCCTTAGCTGTAGGGGCAATGAGAAGCTTGTCAGGTATTTAAAAAAGGGGGCTGGCAGGATCAGATTGACAATTTGGAAGCTCACTCTGCCTGCAAGGTGGCAAGCAGACTGGAAGAAGGGGCCCATGGATGCAGGAGGCAAGGCTGCTAGGCTGGCAGGCTGTGAGGGTAGCTTGAATTTCAGGTGATGGTGGGGAAGTGCTTTCAGATTTGGGGAGCAGTGAGGAGGCAAATCAACAGACCTGATGATAGATGCCAGAGATTCGGTAAGGAGAGCTTCAAGGAGGGACCTGGAATATCCTGCTTGCTTCACCGTGAAGACCAGGATGTTGGTCACTAAGAGGCAAAGTCCAGAAATAGAGCAGGCAAAGGGATGAGAGTGCATTGGTTTCAGAAAGACTGCGTTTGGGCAGTCCAGAAGGTTCTATCCAGTAAGAAGTTGTCTATATGGGTTTGGAGCTCAGAGAAGGACCACAGAAGTCATTGGTTCAAGTGTCTATGGCCTGAAGTGCCTCAGAGGGTGCGTGCATATTTGCTGCATGGGGTGGCAGCCAGCAAGGCAGAAGGCTTTAGGCCGAGGACCCATTCAGCCTCGACTCTACACGTGTGGGCTCAGTGTCTCCACCTGTTAGATAAGAATGATGATGCAGGGTGGAGCTTGGGTTCCCATTCCATGACTTCATGCATACAAAGTCTAGTTCATAAACTGTAGAGTCCTGCACCAACACTGAGTGGCTTCTGCTAACCATTGAGCCAGTGTCGCCCTCCTATTTCTTCTGCCTCTGATAGTCTTCCTATCTGCTATCTTATTCTTACCTTCTTTCTGGTAGTAGGCACATAATAATATTGAGGGCCTATTAATTGCCAGATCTCATGTTAGATAGTGGGAATATGGCTGGAAGAAAAGATGCTTACCCTCCTGACACTTCTATTTTCAAGGAGAAGAAACCACATCAAACTCATTCTCACATTATAACTCATCACAAGAGTTCATCAGCAAAGATAGCAACCCCCAGATAATGTAGTGTAACCTAGGCTTGAGAGAGACCTATGAAGAAATGCTAAAACGAGGGACAGAAATAGCAGCATACACACCAGAGGCAGCCTGAACCAGGAATGGGGTAAAAAATGTAAAGCTGACAGTCTTCCTCTTATGGGAATTTCAGTCTGTCTCTAATGCAGGCATAGCCTCACTTGGAGATAATGACCAAGTCCATATCTGGGCTGCTTTGTTTATCTGAGACTAACTTCACCTCTCTCTTTTCCTTTTGCAAAAGGTCCCACTCAACTAGTTGTACCATCTCTAGATGTCAGGAATTAATATAAATAGAAGAAAAATTCTTCAGCAAATTTATAATATAAATACTTGGAGAGTTATGAGACATTTACAACATAAAGTATTTAGATTAGCTGATGATATATACATAGTATCTAGGGTAGACCATATACTACTGAGATTGAGTATCTAGAAACCAAGGCGATGCTCCTGTTGAATGTCTGAAGCCAACTTCAGATCAAACATATACCCATCATTGTACTGGGGATATCAAGACACATAGTCCCATGATTGAGTAGGGGAGGGAGGCAGTGCAAACAAGTATAGTGCAGTGTGATGAAATCTACAGGAGAGATACGAGGGTAATGAGAACACAGTGGGAGAAGCCATGAAATAGGACCATGGGAGATTCTGTGTAGAGGTAGAAAAGTTTTGGAAGGAGATGAGTTTGGCCATGATGTGTTTTTGGAAGGAATATTTGAAGACGTGTTTAAAGAAGTCAGGAAAGACTTCAGTGGAAATGTTCTGATACAAATAAGAGAAGCAATTATTAGATGAAGAATTATAGCAAGATGGCAAGGGTTAAGAATCCAGAGAAATTTCCTCCATAACAGATGAGAGAAAAGGAAGAAGGATAAAAATCATCCACACGTGACAACCACCTCCTGCTCTCTGACCCCTCCAAGCTCAGTCTTGGCAGCAAAGGGTGTCTCCTTCCTAACACCAAGGGCTTACCTGGTGGCTCAGATGGTAAAGAAGCTGCCTGAAATGCAGGAGACCCAGGTTCAATCCCTGGGTCTGGAAGATCTCCTGGAGAAGGGAATGGCACTCCAGTATTCTTGACTGGAGTGTTCCATGGACAGAGGAGCCTGGTGGGCTATAGTCCATGGGGTCACAAAGAGTTGGACACGACTGAGTGACTAACACTTTCACTTTCCCAGCACCAAGATACTGGTGTACCTTGAAAGAGCAGAAATGACTTGTATCTGGAGGTCCAAGAACTAAAACATCATCTCAGAAGAAAAAGGTGACATAAAACATACTTAAAAACAGAATATGTGGTTTAGGGTCCAATTTCTCAAGGTCAGACTGTGAAACATGCAAGAAGATGGAATGGATGAGGAGCCCAGCCTTAGTCACTCATTAGTTTGGACTCCCATCTTTCTTTAATTCCATTCTTTATCTTGAATGCTTCAGAGCCTCTGAATGTTGTCTTCAGAATACAGAATGGAAGAATGGCCATCTTTTCCGCTATTTCCTTTAACTAATTTTTCCCTGTTATATTTTCTCATAAACTCAATTTTCCTAGGGTTTTCCTTTTGTCTTTTTTGGCTTATTGCCTTTCAGCTCAAATTTATTTTCTTTAGCCTCCTTTGTCTTCCTTCCTTCCTTCGTTCCTTCCTTCCTTCCTTACTAAAATACTACAATTGCCAGCTGTCACCACCCACTCATGACATCCTCCTGGTATAATATGACTGAGCAGAAGCAAGTGAGAAATATGTTTAACTCTCAGGCCCCAAAGCTTCTTCCTACATTTCAACTACAATGAAATCTGTGGGAGGGCATTTGTAATGACTTAGGCAGATAGAAAATTAAGGGGTAATGCAGAATTTTTTTCCAAAGAAAATATATTTTGATAGGAAAACCCCAGCCACTCTATGAGCCAAACCTATAAGTGTTTAATTGTTAAATAATTGTATTTAGTAAAAAAAAAAAAAAAACAGCATATTTTCAGCAGAAGAGATCTGAGATGAGAGGAATGTTATCATCCTCTGTATTTTAAAAGGATCATAAACTAGATGGTATTACGGCTGGCGTCACCAAGACAGTTTTGTTCCGGGGGACAGGAGAGCAAGGGCCATGCCTTCCTAGTGCTTTTACTGTCTTTACAAGGGTGTCGGGAATTACTGGGGGTTGTGTTCTTCTTTATGGAAATGGCTGACACCACCAGCTTTGCAGCAGGTAAAATCTAAAGGAGTCCAAACCAGTGATTATGGAGCAATTCCATTCCTTTCTTAACAATAGACATTATTCCAGGTGAAAGATACATCAGTCAAGAAACTGGACACAAATGTCTATCATACATTTTGGGTCTCATATTAGTTTTATGACCATAATCCTCCTAACATTTGAAGGCTTCAAGTCAACTGAAAGGCAGAAAAAAAAAAAATGACTTCAACTTAAGACCTCACCAATTTACTCCCATCTCTGAATTTTTCTTTTTTTTTTATTTGTACAAAAGAAAAAAAAAACCCAAATAATAATAATCACCTTATAGATTTGTTAGCATAACAAATAATTTCCTGACCAAGTGGTTACGGAACTTTTGAACATTAAACCATAATGCAAATGAAGTTTTGACCACCATCTGTGGCATATGAGGAGCATTCAGTAAGTGAGAGCTAGTGTTACGTTATTGGTACAGAAGAAAACCACACTGTCCAACCCAAGGTCAGTGCATGTCAAAGGGCCAAACCCACAGAGGTGTTTGGCCTTCTGAGTTAAGCTACCGCAATAAACGTTTTCCAAACAAACTGCATATTGCAGGAAAAAAGAGGGTAAGAACCCTGCCATTGCACTAGTAAGGTTCACTGAGTAAAAGACTGCCACTCATTTCACTAGCAGGACTGTGAATACCACAGCTGATGTGGCACTTGGCACATCTTTAAAAATCTGCTCTTCTCTTTTTCTCCTTCTTTCCCTTCCCCACCTTCCCCTTCTCCTTCTAGGCTGAACTTGCTTACGTGAGTCTACAGAATGAACCACAGATGATGAATTATTTACTTTCCCTTTTATGAATAGTAACCATCACTAAAGCAAATTAAAAGCATCATTGGGCACATATTTAGAATAATATGCGTAATACATACATCAACACTCTTATTAGGACAGAAGGCAAGTTAATTAAATGAGCCCCTGATGCATCCAGTGTTTGGCCCTCGCATGCTCTTTCTTCCTCAGGACCACAGCAGGTCACCCTTTGTTGCCTGGCTAGCATCTAATTGTCATTCAGGTTACATCATAAACACAATCTCCTCTAAAAGACCTCTTATGACTCTGCGAATAATTGAAGATGCTTCCCCTCATATATGCACCTGTGCGCCCTTTACCAGAGATCTCATGAAATGTTCCTGAAGTTGCTGGTTTATGTATCCGGCTCTTCAGTACAAATGTATAGACCCTAAGTGGAGGTTGTGCGCCTGGACCTCACTAAGAGCCTGACACATGTAGGCATTTGGGCAGTCATTAACGCTGTTCCCAAGTAGTCTCGGCTCTCCGCCTCCAGGGCTCGCAGTAGGATGGCATCTCCTGGCTCACTGTGTGGTTGTGCTGGGCTGTGCAATATGCTCTGGCCAGTGAGTCATGAATGGAAGTAACAGCTATCACTTCTGGGTCAGAGCAGTCCACTGCCAGGGTGAGAGCCTATCCAGCAGTCTTTCCCTCTGCCGTGGGGACCAGCAATGTCCTGGACAGTGGCTGCTCCATCCGTCTGGGTCTTGGAGGGAGGAAGATGGCTGACTGTGATGACCATGTAGTGAGAGCAAAAAGCACATCCTTGTCCTTGTGGACTCCGAGATTTTGGCATTGTTGTTATTGGTAGAACTTAGCCCATCCTGATGGAGAAGGCAATGGCACCCCACTCCAGTACTTTTGCCTGGAAAATCCCATGGACGGGGGAGCCTGGTGGGCTGCAGTCCATGGGGTCGCTAGAGTCGGGCATGACTGAGCGACTTCACTTTCACTTTTCACTTTCATGCATGGGAGGAGGAAATGGCAACCCACTCCAGTGTTCTTGCCTGGAGAATCCCAGGGACGGGGGAGCCTGGTGGGCTGCCATCTATGGGGTTGCACAGAGTTGGACATGACTGAAGCGACTTAGCAGCAGCAGCAGCAGCCCATCCTGATACATGAATTCCATGATACTGATGAATAAGAAGGAAAAGGGAAACCTCTAACACTGTTGTGAGAATGCAAATTGATTCAGCCACTATGGAGAACAGCATGAAGGTTCCTTCGAAAACTAAAAATAGAACTATCATACGACCCAGAAATCCTATTACTGGGCATACACCCAGAGAAAACAACCATGATACAAAAAGATGCATGCACCCCAGTGTCCACTGCAACACTGTGTCCGATAGCCAGGATGTTGAAGCAATCTAAATGTCCATCAGCAGAGGAACGGATAAGGGAGATGTGTGTGTGTATATACATATAATGGAATATTAGCTGTAAGAAGGAACAAAATTGAGTCATTTGTAGAGACGTGGATGGACTTAGAGACTGTCATACAAAGTAATCAGAAAGAGAAAAACAAATATTGTATATATATGGAATCTAGACAAATGGTATAGATGATCTTGCAAAGCAGAAGGAGAGACACAGCCCTAAACAACAAATGTATGGACACCAAGGGGGAAGGAGGATGTGCAGAAAGCATCGGGAGATTGGGATTGACATATGTGACGTGTACACTGTTGATACTATGACACTATGCATACACAGATGACTGATGAGAACCTGCTATATAGCTTGGGGTGACCTAAATGGGAAGGAAATCCAAAAAAGAGTGGAGATATATATATATATATATATATCTGGTTCACTTTGCTATACCGTAGAAATTAATACAACATTGTAAAGCAATTCTGTATATATATATAGAATAACACAGTGTCCGTTTGCTTAATAGACTTCAGAGGCCTTGGAATCCATGACCTCTCTTTCAGGGAAGCCCATATTTTTTTTTCTTTTTTTTTTGGCTGTGCTGTGTGCGACTTGTGGGATCTCAGTTCCCCAACCAGGGATCGAACCTGTGCACCCTGTGGTGGAAGTGCAGAGTCCTAACCCCTGAAAAGCCCATACTTTAGTGTCTTCCTAAGATCTCTAGAGATGACCAGGAATACATCTGGATGTTTAATAATGCCTTGATTAGGAAATTCTTCCCTACATCTAACCAGGGAGGTGACATACGGTGTGTTTTTGACAATACGGAAGGGTCCTCTGTGACTTCATGATGCTCGTGGCTCTCATTATCTGTGTCTTTAGAGAAATCATTTATCATTTCCAAATACTGGCTTCTTACTTGGGAGTTATTATGAAACCCCAAAGAGACAAATATATGAAACAACGTAGACTTGCAAAGTATTAGCCATGTCTCGTGGCATGTGATTTGAAGAGAATCAGAAGGCACAGCTGCCCCCAAATTGCCAACATATCTTTGTGCTGGTGTCTGAGAGCCCTTTATGAAGTTTAAGTAATTTGGGGATGGGTTAAAATTAATTAATCACTGCCCTAAAATATCTGCCAGCTAAAGTGGTCCTGAGAACGCTGAGACGCAGGATGAAAGTGTCTGGAGGGTATGGATGTGTTTCAACAGACTCTCCAGACAGGTAAAGGTAGACTGCAGGCCAGCAACACTTAGAGGAGTAAGGACTCTCCAGGTATTATTAGTGGCAAAGAATCCTGCCAAAGGAGGAGAAGCAAGAGACAGGTGTTAAACCCACTCCAGTATTCTTGCCTGGAAAACCCGTGGCTGGAGAAGCCTGGTGGGCTACTGTTCATGGGGTCGCAAAGAGTCAGACATGACTGAGCACACACACACACACACACACACACATACACACAGCACTTAGGGGCTGGGTAACTGACAGGGCAAGACATGGCAAAGTCAAAAATTGCATTTCATGGCTTCCTGCAGGGTCAGGGTAGCCATTTCCTGTGGCTGAGAAATCACTGGGCTATAAGAGGCATCTCTGAGACCATTCTGGGTAAAAAGTAACTTACTGAACAGTTCTGCTGCCATCAAACAAAGCCATACTTGACAAGACAGCTGAGAGACTGAAAGACTCTGATTCTTTATGTAAGTCAGTTAACCATTTCCAAACAATTAAAAAACTAGTTTAGGGGATCTTCTTTTGACTTTTTTTTTTTTTAAACAGTTGAAGGGATAGAGACAGGCTAGGAAAATTTTTCTTTTTCATGTCTTCCTCTGTTTCTCTCTCTTTTTTTTTCGCTTTCAGTAGGAAAAAAAAATTAATACTCCTATTTCTGCACTTGCAGACATTTAACCAGAGAGGTTAAACTCAAACCACTGGCTGCTTGCTGAAAATATGTAAAGAGGCAGTAAATAAAGTCAGTACATGGAGATGGCAATGTTATCAAAAGGTAAACGATGTGTCACTTTTTTCAGCACCTGTGATTTTTTATTAGCTGTTCCCTAACAACCTGGCAGGGTATATATATCCAAGTTACACGTCAGGCTACTGATGTCCATGAGGTAGAAAGGCAATCCTGAAAGAGAGTTTGAGTTCTAAAATCTCTTATGTCACTGAGACTGCTGATAAAAATAGGGTAGGGATAAGAATAACCATATGCCAGATTCTCATTCTTTAAACTAAGTCAGACTTTCGGAAACACTTTGCTTCCATTTTTATGAAACACAGAGACAGGAAGACATTACTGTGAAGTCCAAAGGTTGGAACCAGGAAAACCATTTGAGCCTATGTTTCTGATATAAATCTGCATTTGCTTCCCTGCAAATGAGAGGGAGGAAAGGGCAGATTCAGGAAGATCCTGAAATCAAAGCCTGAAGAAGTAATCACTCTTTCCAACCTTAAAGGGTAAAATGTCTGAATAATTAATACTGGTGGCAGAAAGCTTGCAGGGAGATTTGAGGTTTGTTCCAACCCTTGAAGCGAGAAGCATTAACTCTCAGTTAATGCACCAGGAGATGGCATTCCCCAAAATCAATGGCAACTTCCAGTTGATACTCGACTATTGATTCTTTATTGTACCAGGATAAGTCATTTTGGATGACCTCAGCAAATAAGAACTGTAGACTTGCCTCTACTAACAATTAGCTGTTTCTTCTACAGTCACATTGTTGAAATAATGCACTTTCCAAAGAAAGATGAACTAAGCAGAATAGATAACCCAAATTCTACTTCTCATAAGAAGCCAAATTTCTCCCTACCATCAATGCTGGGAATCGTTCATTTGCCCACCAGCCAAGGCCTGCTCTCCAACTTTTTCCTGTTTACTCTGGGCCCTGGAAGGCTGACTGAAATGGACCACCGCAGGAGGCTCCCAAGCCCTCCTGCTTTCTTTGGAGACTGGCCGCCTTTTGGGAGATGGCACACTGGCAGAAGAATAGCTGCACTGAGCCGTGGGGGCACAGTGGTCTTGCTGCACCCCTCACTTGGGGACCCAACTCCCGTTAGACTCTCTCTTTATAGTCCTCTCTGTATCTGGGTTCTGGTTTCGTCAACTCTTCAGACCTTGGGGTGAGAACAAAGTCCAGTTACTCCCACTTCCTGGGGCTCCCCTCACCCTGTTTCAGCTGCGTCTCTTTCCTACACTCTCCTCCAATCACTCTAATTTGAGTGTGCTGTGTCGTCTGTATTTCTTGCTGGCCGAGAGCCTGACTGATAGTTTTATTTGAAAGTGAAAAAGTGTATTTTCCAGGACATATCTTGATGATCTGGAAAACAGGAGAAAATTAACCCTGAACAGGAAAACCATTCAACCTTATTTGTGTCCTATCTTTGTGAGTAGAAGACGTGCCACTTTTAGCTTCTGAGCTCTGAATAACCTCTCTTTGGGGCGTGGGATTTTTGTGTGCGACGACTACTATGCCTGGTGCAACTGTGCTCACAAGCGTGGGGTCAGCTTTTCTGATACTCTCTAGCTTGTACCGCCAACCCGTCATGCCTTCTCTTGTTCTGTTTTGCATTCTGTGAAGTGGAGCTAAAAAAAAGCCCCCAAACCATGCAACCAAACCAAATGATAAAGCAATACTTGAAGATCAATGACCATATAGCTAAAGGAGAAAAGAAATACAGGATAGTTAGGAGGCTCCTTCAGAATATAAGGGCATCCACCAACCATTCTTCATCCCTCCTGGGCTCCCAGGAAGAATTTAAATTGCAGCATGAGGAAGCTAAATTAGAGATTTTTAAAGAAGAGTCATTTTCTGTCTGTCTTTTAAAACATTTAAGTGGGATAGTAAGGAAAGCTGTGAAATCACTTTCTTGGAACGTCTTTGAGAATTAGGTTCTTACCTCTCTGGGATGGTTCTGTTCTGATTCTCTTGGAAGGCAAGGTTTGAGATTAAATGATCTATCAAGGTCCTTTCTTAGCCCATAGAGTACTAGTCAGAAAGCACCAAAGTTTACGAGACAATGACAGAAAGGGGTGCCAAGTTGGTATTAAACAAAGAAGCCCTAGAGCTGATCATGAAAAGCAGGTGGCACCTGTGGGAGTGTGACTGAAAAAGGATCCAGACTGATGATGAGCAGCACACACCCCAGACAAACGCAGATCCATGAATAGAGACGGGAGCTGCGGGCAACGCAATGGCAAAGCAAGACCACTTCTTGAAAAAAAAAATTGAGAATTATATGATTATGAACGAGACCCATTGTTATTTTAACAAACTTGGGGTCTATTCATTATTCTCCTTCAAAAGGGGGGGGGTTTATGTAATGTAAAAACCTAGAAGCATATTTTTCATCATGCATGAGATGATGAAAATCCAGGTCATGTTTATTTTTCTAACTTGTTGAGTGATTATCACAGCATTGTGTATGGAGAGAAACAACATGATCCAGAGGATAGTAAAAAAGTGAACACAGAAACAAAAATAAAAACACCTATGAATCCCTGTGCCTACTTGAAGAGAAACCTGGCTCCATGACACTAACTGGTAACTGACCTCTCTGAGGAATTAAGTGGTAATCCTGATGCCTGATGAATTCAGTCACCTTAAAGGAAGGGCATTATAGTCAATTTGAGTAACTTGTGGACTATACTTTTTTTTTGTTTTTTACTTCTAAAAAAAATTGTGGTGAGTGGTTTAAATCAACACTTTGAGCCAAAAGCCTTGCACTTCCAGCTACAGATCCATAACCATATATCAATATTGCGCTAGCAGATCAGTACCCACATTATTTTTGATTGTGGAAACTCAGGACTTTAGCTGGCCAGAGAGAAGGACCAGAGTCCTCAGAAGATGCTCAGGCTCATTCTGATCAGACACAAGCTCATGGTGCAGCTTAGGCTGGCTGCCTATGAAAGGTCTCATCTGTTCTCTTTTAGATGCTCCAGAAACATGAACACCGCTGTATGTGACCTTTTCTCTAAACAGACGTTCTCAGACTGACCCCTTCTCTTCTTGTCTTTCCATTCCCAAGAGGCTCAGCATCCAACAGCCAGGACCATGCCCTCTCGGTTTCCTGGCCAGCCCAGCTCTCTCTCAGTTTCCTACAGTTGATCTGCCCATATGTCTTTCAGTTTTGCTTTGGCCATGGAAGGTCCTTCTCTGGGAGTTTCTGTCTAACATCTATCCCTACCCTCGCCACACTTACCTACAGCTCCTCCCAACCGGGGTCTGGAGCTCTCAGGGTGGACTTTCCGGCTCAGTTGTCTAGCCAGATCCCCAAAGCATATTTCAGTCAGAAACTGGATCCCAGTCTTCTCCCTCTGAGTTTTCATCTCAGCCTCTTGGCACTCTCATGTCTCCCACTGAGGATGCCTGGATACCATTATCCGCTCCCCAAAGTTCTGGAAGCAAATATCTCACTTCTACGCTCCATATTCCATACAAAGCAACTCCACTGTCTCTTAAGATCCCTCTCTGTCTAGACCTTGCATTATTTACTGACACCCATCCGTGCTCTGGCTTACCTGGCTTGATTGCTTCCCTCCACCCTCAAACTCAGTTTTAGTGGGTTCTCACTGACTACTGAGCCACCTACCACCACCATACTCACTGTTATGGCAGAGAAGAGAAACTTACCCATCATGTTCATCTTTACAGAAACCAAAATGACTTACCAGTAAGACTTGCTCCTTCACAGATTCAGTGTCTCAGAGGTTCTTAGTCTTTTCTTTCCCTCTATCCATCAGTAAAACCTAGCTTAAATTCCTTCTAACACTGCATTTTACTCTATGTTTATATTCTATCAGAAAAACTGGATTGGACCAATTGTGGGAACTCTTTAATGGAGCTGGTCAATGGGGGAAGGGTCTACCTATAAAATCTAGTGAGGAAGATCAGGTGGTCTTAGACAACATTATAAGGCTGTGTGCAACAGGGAGGACCATCTAAAGAAACCAGTTCCAAAGATAGTAAATCTAGTAGAACCATTTTACCGGCAAATAGCTCCAGCTTCAGTCCCATAGATGATTAAGTAAAGGACAGATTGAGGAATTGAAAAAATATGTCAAAGGGATTCACTGATATAGAAAGAAGAGTCCTGCATTGATTTAAATTGCACTTGGACTTGTTACATCTCACAGCTTCACACCTGGAGTCACCATTAGATTCCTCATCTTTAGAGAGATCACTCAAAGGAGCAACTTGATTTTTCTTCAAGCCTACTCCATATTTTTGAGTGCTGGGTTAGAGAATCCTTCTAAAGATTGAGGTCATCTCAGAGATGTGGTGCTTACCCTACCCATACCAATTTCACAACTATTTAGCTGTTTTACACACACGCACACACACACACACACACACACACACACACACACACACACACACACCAGCTTTCTCTGATACTCCCTCTCTGAAAGAGAGAGCTGTAGCTTCTTTTGGACTGAAGATTCCTGGCAAATACTTTACGAAAATAATAGCACCTACTATTAGTTGCTTGAACTTGGGTAATTTACTTGCCTTTCTGACCTTCACTTTCCTCATCTATAAAATGGGGACATTCACAGAGCTCATTAAATGAGATGGTATTATGCTAAAGTAGTCTACAGACAATGAAGAATGAGCCAAATGTGAGTAGTCATTTCCACTCCCCTTTGGTGGTGCCCTACAACCTTTATATAAAAGGTTATTTGCTCAATAAATGTCATCGACTAAATGACTGATAAAGTAATTTGGACCTGAACTCTCTCAATTAACTCCAGTAACAGAGGTCTGTTCTCCTTGGTCATTGACATTATCTAAGAATAGATTTTTCGAGCTGAATAGTTTACATGTGGGATATGTCCCCTCTGGCAGCTGTGCATTGAGAATTCAAACGCAGATGTGTCTTTGGCCTTGTTCTGGAAATTTACCTACTATGTTTAAAATTTTAAGCACAGAATCAAAGGCAATTGCTTCTTAAAGTGACATGAATAGGATGACGTTTGGAAGTAGTATCTACTCTCCATGAATAACAAGCTGTTCGATCCAATGTTTCCTCCCTGAGCACAAAGCATTTGCATGGGTGGGAGTTTGATGATGTCATACTTCTTGTTCCAAAACTACCCACATAAACCATTTAACTACCTATTACAGTCTATTTTTTTTTTTTTTAACTATTCTTTGTAGTGACTGGTGGAGTGTGGCCCAGCTTTCCCGCTACCCTTACCTGAGGACTGAAGCCTTCCTCATCTCAGAGGCTAAGTATTGGCAGCCAGTACAGGTTTCCCAGGTGGCTCAGTGGTAAGGAATCTGCCTGCGAGGCAGGAGACCTGGGTTCAACCCCTGGAATGTAAAGATCCCCTGAAGTAGGAAATGGCACCTCACTCTAGTATTTTCACCTGGAAAATCCCATGGACAGGGAAGCCTGGCAGGCTACAGCCCATGGGGTTGCAAGAGTCAGACATGACCTAGCAACTAAACACCAACAAAACTCTCAGCTGAGACCCTTTCTAGGGGTTGTTTAAGGTGGAAGAGAGTCATTTTGCCCAAGGTCACATCTCTTTCCGGAGGACAGCCTATCCCCAAGGAAGGATCACAGTAGAGGTAGAAAGGCCCACTCCTCTCATACCAACTGTTGACAACCATCAGAGTGACCTGCAGGATCAGCGGAGGCCGTGGTGGTGACATCATAGTTCTACTTCTTCCTCTACCCAATCCTGCTCTCCATGATCCCCAAGGATCACTTTGTAATAAATCAGTGCTTGCAAATCAGCATTTCAGAGATGCTTCCCAGGAGCTGGACCTTCATACCCTCCCGTCTTCCAGGAGAGAGTGCTTCTAGCATTCTTACCCAAGATGATGGCCAAGCTCACTCCTTCCAATAGCACAGTAACCAAGCTTAGAACCCATGGCATAAAATATGCTGCTAGGACAAGAAAAGGCCTTTAATTCCCACACGCTTCTCTCACTGGTCTTACAATGAAGCATTTATTGATATTGAGAAGAAAATGGCAACCCACTCCAATATGCTTGCCTGGAGACTTTCACGGAGAGAGGAGCCTAGCGGGCTACAGTCCATGGGGTCACAAAGAGTCTGAGAGACCAATACTTTTATTGATATTTACATAAGAGCTCTCAGATGCTGCCACAACAAGATGAGAGGCAAACCCAGAAGATTTCTAGGTAGAACTGGGCCAGGAATGTGGTTCCCTAATGTTCCTCAATGGCCCAGAGGTGAGGCCAGGCAACTGGGAGGAAAGACGGCCCAAAGGCAGGGCAGCATGGCTCTGAGGAAGCATCACTGGAAACCTACAGCCCTGCTGGACCCCTCACGCCATCCCCTAAACCTGGCGACCCAAACCCCTCCCAGCCCCTTTCCAAACCTCTTCAAGGCATAAAACCAGCTCTGAAGGCATAAAAAAGGCATAAAGGCATAAAAAACCCTCATCCAGGGCTGTGTCCACCAGGCTGAAGGGGTCCCATAAGAGAGCTCAACATTTAACAGTTCAGCTCACTATTTTTCTAGTGGATTCTTGGCAGAAGCAGGCTTTTAAATTAAACAAACGTCATGGTTCAGTTTCTTCACATCATTTCTTTCCCTCTAAGAGTGGTAGCCTGAGACAGCAAGGGCCTGAGAAGGTCAGCCTTCCCTTTCTCTCTGATGTTCAGGGAGCCTGAGGTTTCTGAACGGCCACCAGCAAATAGACATGCCCTATTTTCCAGACTCTGGGGCCAGAAAACACAGAATGAAAGCAAAATCAGACTTATGCCTGAGACAAATCTGCAATGAGGGCACATATAGACCGTGTTTCTAATTTTAGGACAGCAAGAATAAGAACAGGTATAGACTCTGCATTGCTGGCACAATGTGTTTGGTGTTATTTGAGGATGCACATTTCTGTCTGTGTTCAGAAATTCCTATCTGTCTTGGTCCCAGAGGGGAGTTCTCTGGAAGACGACAAGCTGAGAGTTGGGGAGAAATCAAGTTCCTTGGAAATGACAGCAATCCTGAGTGAGTTCTTCCACCCTCAAACAGGCGTGTTCATGAAATTTGAATCCAGGAAAATCAACTGATGTTTGGGTTATGTGTGCCCACTAATGAGATCATGTTTTGATACAGCACATGTTTTGATACAGTGGGTTTCTGACCTCATCGCCAATAACAAAGGATGAAAGTTTGTCTAATGCTTTGCATTTTGCTAAGTATTTTGTACTCAGGATGATTGTTGTAGGAGGAAGTTAGAAAAAGGAGGAGGAAGTTGTGAAAAACCTACATAAAGGGATGTGCTGTGTGCTAAGTCGCTTCAGTCATGTCCAACTCTTTGTGACTCCATGGACTGTGGCCCACTAGGTTCCTCTGTCCATGGGATTCTCCAGGCAAGAATACTGGAGTGGGTTGCCATTGCCTTCATCAGGGCATCTTCCTGACCCAGGAATCGAACCTGCGTCTCCTGTGTCTCCATTACAGGTGGATTTTTACCACTGAGACACCAGGGATGGGTGTAATGTAAAGTGTCACAGCTCACATTCATCTATACACAATCAACATGCTGTGGGATGCAGGGCAGAGAAGATGCTGGAGGCTGTTGTAACGAATACATAATTTGGTTACTAAATGATATCCATTGCTGTGAGCTTGTGCTTACTTTTATATTGCCAAGTTAATCTCTTCTATAATGAATGTAAGGAAAATGGTTATAATATTTTTAATGTGCAAATAACAATGCTTATTCCACAATGAAGTTTATTTTTAATCTGAAATGTGTTAGAGTGGTGGTTCTCAGACCTTAACATGCATCAGAATCACCTGGAGAGCTTATAAGAAAAAATATCACTGAGCTCCAATTCCCTAATTTCAAATACAGTAGTTCAGGTCTGGGCCTGAGCATCTGCAACTTGAACAATTGCCAAGTCATGCTCCTGCTGCTGGTCCAAGGATCACACTTTGAAAACTATATAGTTTTCAGTTCAGTTCAGTTCAGTTCAGATCAGTCGCTCAGCCATGTCCAACTCTTTGCGACCCCATGAATTGCAGCACGCCAGGCCTCGCTGTCCATCATCACCTCCCGGAGTTCACTCAAACTCACATCCATCGAATCGGTGATGCCACCCAGCCATCTCATCCTCTGTTGTCCCCTTCTCCTCCTGCCCCCAATCCCTCCCAGCATCAGAGTCTTTTCCAATGAGTCAACTCTTCCCATGAGGTGGCTTTTTAGAGAAGCTTATTTAAAGGACCTGTGGCACATACTTTCTTGTTTTTATTCAAATGCTACTTCATGTTAAAAAAATCACTTTTTATGTTTTTATAGACTGAAGGTTTGAGTGCCCTCCAAATCCATATATTGAAAGCTAATGCCCAAAGTGACATTATTTGGAGCTGAGACCTTTGGGAGGTGATTAAGTCATGAGGGTGAAGTCCTCATGAATGGGATTAGTGCACTTATAATAGAAACCCCAGAGAGCTCCTTCACCCCTCCTGCTATGTGAGATACAGTGAGAAGATGGGTATCTATGGGCCAGGTTTCAGGCACCCACAGACACCAACTCTTGATCTTGGGCTTTCCAGCCCCCAGAGTTGTAAGAAATACATTTCTATTGTTTATAAACTACTGACTTTATGATATTCTGTTACAGCAACCCAAGTAGACAAAGAGATATGTCACCAATTGCTCCTCAAATATCTGTTTTGAGAGCTTGAATTCTCTGACATTGGATTGGCATTAAGAGGGCCCTATTTCTAAAAGCTGATGACTTCCTGGGTAAAATTTTTGCTGAATAGTATGTAGAAGGTATTTAGCTAAAGAATCAGGTACTGAAAAGATGTAGAAAAATATCTAAGGTAAACATAAAAATAAATGATGATGATAGCTGACATCAGCTGAACAGTATGATGTGAGCCTTTCCCAAGCCCTGTACAAGTATTTCACCACTTAATATGCCCTGAAATTATAGGAAGTGGGTCCATCCCATTTTTTAAAACTAAAAATCAGAGACACATTTCACATACTATAAAAAGTGAAGTGTTTGGTTATTTATTTGCTGTATCTATTTTGAATACAGACTTTGAAACATCCCCCAAAATACCAAAGGAGAGCATAATAAACTTTAATAAGGTTGCCATCTTATGATGTTTACCTTGATTAAATAGTAATTTGCTCAGATCAAGAATTTTCAGTCTTTTGTATGAATGACTGGGATTATTTAAAGTGACATTCAAAGTTTACTGGGAAGATAACCCCATTATAGATGTACACAGAAAAGATTTTAAAAAACTTTCATACACAAGGCCACTAGTTTTGCATGCTTTTCTCAGAGGGACTAATATATAGGAAAAATAAAATCTTTTCATCAAGAAAAGATACTTGATGAAAAGAAAGGATTTTATTAAAATAAGAAACTTTAAGCATGTCTGTGGCTCACGAAGGTCCCTAAAGTTTAGCAGGGTGACTCAAACAGAAAATTGCTTCTCAAACAGGAAAACAGAATCTAAGACCAGATGGTTGTGCTTTTTTAGTTCCCAGTTTCCTCCTGGTGCTCTCTCTGTCCACAGCTCCTTCTGATGCGTTCTTCCCATCCAAGTCCTCCTACCTCTACTTGAGAGTTCAAGTCAAATACTTATTGTCCAAGTCAAGGAGCCTTAACCTGCAGCCTAGCATATCCCCATCCCCCAAACACACATACACACATACACACATATATACCTCATACACATCCACACCTCACACACACAGCCGCACACCACACACACATCACATACGCATACACACACACACACACACACCTCACATACAAATATACACCCCCCACACATACACACCCCACTCACAAATGCACACCACACACACATCACATACACACACACATCACATACACACCTCACACACATACACCACACATGTATACACCTCACACACATACACATACCACATATACATACACACCTCATGTACATACACACCTCATGTACATACACATGGCATACAGACATATCACACACATCACATACATATATACACAGCACATATACATACCACATAGATACACATATACCACATACACACATGCCACACATCACACAAATACACACATACTTCCAGTGCTTCCATAAACTCTTTGAAATGATATGCTTACTGAGAGGTTTACTTTTCTTGAAAAAGATCCAAAACTCTTCTCAGGCTCCAAGAGATTCATGTTTTCCTTAATTCCCAAAACTGAAATCAAGTCTCTGCTCAGAATTATACATCACTTTAGACAACTCTCTAGCATCACTTAGCATATGAGTTCAGGTGATTCCTGGTTTCTTTCTCTGCTAGATTATAAACCCCTTCAGGACAGGATCCATATCTGATTCACCCCTGGGTTCTTGCCAAAGCACTTAGCACAGAGAAAGCCCTTAATAAATATTTACTGAAGGAAGGAAAGAATAAAGGAAGGAAAGCAGGGAGGGAATCTTCAAACACTATCGGATTTATTCCCAGTCCCCTGACAAGGTTACACCAAACCACCTCTGACAGATGACTCTGCAAGTGGCAGCTACTGAATCACTTTAGAAAAATCACTTTTTCAGTGTGGCTCACTGGCTACAGCCTAGGATCACGATTCAATGACTCTACCTTATATAGCTAGTACTTAATTTGCAAGAAGTCTTGGAGAAGACAAAACAGACAGAAAGTATTAACCAATTAGGACAGAGAAATTTGTTGGAATGGTGTGACTGTGTCTGTGTTACACAATGACCAAAGCTCTGGCAGGAATTCATTCAGGGATTATGGATATACTCGTGTGTCAAAAATCAGTTCTAGGAAATATATCAGATGAGCTAAATTACTCAAGAAAAGAAAAATTATACCAGAAAAAAAAGTATTTGGTAATGCTCTTGTTGATTACTTTGCCTTTGTTGCCTAGGGGAACTTTTTCCTCTGAACATAAACTCTTTGCATGGTTGACTTAAAGGAGACATTCAGTACTGGTTAAGAGGCTTCTTCTTCTTCTTCTTCTTTTTTTTAATGCTTACTGGTTCAATGACTTGATTAACTTTTAAAACCTGTCATCTCTGGAAACACTTACCATGGCCTCCTAATCACGTGCAGATGGAAAAACTCATCACTCTTTAAGGAAACACCATACTTACTTGAATACCTGTTTCCTACTTTTTGAAGCACATATTTTATTGTATTAAAGTAAACTATTTCAGAGCTTCCCTGGTGGCTCAGGCGGTAAAGAATCTGCCTGCAATGCAGGAGACTGGTTCGATCCCTGGGTCGAGAAGATGCCCTGGAAAAGGGAATGGCAACTCACCCCAGTATTCTTGCCTGGAGAATCCCAACGGACAGAAGAGCCAGGCGGGATACGGGCCATGGGGTCACAAAGAGTCAGACACGACTGAGCGACTAAGCACAACACAACACGAACTATTTTAGGGCTCCCTGGTGGCTCAGAGCGTACAGAATCTGCCTGCAGTGAAGGAGACTCGGGTTTGATCCCTGGGTCAGGAAGATCCGCTGGAGAAGGGAATGGCAACCCACTCCAGGATTCTTGCCTGGAGAATCCCATGGACAGAGGAGCCAGGTGCACTACAGTCTGTGGGGCTGCAAACAGCTGGACACTACTGAGTGTCTAACACTTTCACTTTTCAAACTAGTTCTAGAGGGTGAACTTTCCAGGTCAAAGAAATGTCATTAAATATTCTGCTTTCATTGAAATCTGAATTTTTATTTCATTTCCTTCTCAGAAATGGAGGAAAGAAACAGTGGAGGCCGTAGAAGAGAAGTTGAAAGTTCTTTGCAGCTAACAAATAATAGCGATTCATGGGGTCGCAAAGAGTCGGACACGACTGAGCGACTGAATTGAACTGAACAAACAATAACAACTTGGTTATGTTAAGTGCGTACTTTATGCCAAGAGATATGTTATTTCCTTAATAGTGATTGTATCATTTATTCCCCCAAAATTCCCTTTAAACAGGGGACATTACTAACCCATTTTATGGATGGGGAAATATGGGTTCATAAGGTTAACTGTTCAACTTTATATAGTTAAGTTGATGCTTTAACTGGGTCAAAAATTCAGGTGTCACTGTTTTCAGGGGCAAAATATCACTTAAGAGCCTGAAACAGACTTCAGTAGGCGAAAAAATGAAATGTTTATTTTGTTTAAAATGCTCATATTTTAACTTTTTATTTTTATTTTTTAAAATTTATTTATTTATTTATCTTTTACTTTACAATTCTGTATTGGTTTTGCCATACATTAATGTCTGCGATCCAAAAATCTGCAAGCAATAAATGCTGGAGAGGGTGTGGAGAGAAGGGAACCCTCCTACACTGTTGGTGGGAATGCAAACTAGTACAGCCACTATGGAGAACAGTGTGGAGATTCCTTAAAAAATTGCAAATATTTTAACTTTTTAATGAGAAAAGTTGGAAACACAGATGCTATAAAGCTTTTCATTAAAAGTAGAGGCCATTACTACTTTTTGCTTGATCCAGATATTTAGGTAACATATTAAACTCAGTATTTTATTTTATATTCAGTATTTATAAAGAAATACAAAAAATAATAATTAAAAAACAAACCAAACAAAAAAGAAATACATTTACCAATGGTTCATACTCATGAATTAGTATATAATTTTTCATATTTTGTTATAACTGACAAGATTTGAAATCACTTTATTATTTAATGTCTATGTAGAAGTCACCATCTTCTAGAACATTTTGATCTAATTTTTCCATATACATTAACAAATGCTGTTATTTAAAAACTGCTGTTACATGATAGATTTATTTTTGGTCTTTAAAATGATTGCTTAAAGCAGGTTTCTCTTTAAAATGCAGGAATACATAAATGGAACAAATCCACACAATATATAATAAATCCTGATGTTTCTGAATGCTGCAGACGGCGTACAATAGAGAAACAAAGGGAAACACACATCTTTATGAGTACACAGATGTGTGAACATGTTGCACATGCAAACTCGCTGATTTGACTCTAAAACCCAGGCTTCTTCCCAGCCACCTTATGCAAAGTAAAGGGCTTTGCATGCCTGCAAGAGGCTATTTTAAGACATGACCTTTGTAGAACAAACAAAAATTAAATTAGGCCTCAAGTAGTTCCATATCCTTTAATAGTTCATAATGTAGTTATGCTACAATTATCCCTCTGCCTCTCCTAAGGATAATAGATGACACAAAAATGTACACATTTAATACTACATTTCTATTTTCTCTCCCTATGTATCTATTATTTCATCCTCAGAATAAACATTTCATATTAAGTACGAAATAATGGTCAATTTGAACGCAAGTGTGCCTGCTGTTCAACACAAGGGAAACAGAATATTGAATTGTAAACTACAAGAGCACATCTGGGGAAAATCCAGACCTAGGAGTTTGCTGATTTCTAGGTGAGCAGAGTTGATGTTTTCTGTACGCAGGGGTGACAGAGACCAGGGGCGCTCTTGCTCTCTCCCCCGCCACCCCCATCCTCTGTTTCTCTCTGCTGCTCCTTTCTCTCCGTTCTGGGGACATCCAATCCAGATGGAAACCCTGAGACTATTGGTAGAAGCAAGCTTCCTCCATAAAGGCGACACTGGCTCAATTTCTGTCATTCGGAGAATATTTCTGGAATATTATGAAACGCCCATATACTTCTGAGCCTGGGCCCAATCTGAGGCAGGATGAGTGACATTTTTTGGTACAAGGAGTTGCTGCTTTTTTTAGAACGCAGAGCTGGCCCTCTCTCTGGCTGTGGGGTGGATGTGCAAGTTGACAGACAGTAGGATTTGTGCTCCTCGTGTGACCCGGCCTCTTAGCAGGTCCCAGAGAACCTTGTCCAAGGGCATGGGAAGGACAAGGCTTGGCGTAAGGAAGTGTGCTCTGAGACACGGCTATAGATGTGACTGACAGTAGTGCTTCTATGAAAGAACATCCAAGCACCCAAGGCGTGCGCTCCACTCTGAACAGAGGACAGATAAGAAAAGTGGGATAAGAAACGTGCTGTAGGAGGTGCATCTTCCTGAGCCCCTGTCCACTGTCCCACTGTAAATACAGATACACACACACACACACACACCCCATCCACAGGCCTGGCTGATGTTCAGCCAGCCACCAATGAAGGAGGCAGAGCAAAAGGGACTCCACTGCTCTGCATTTGTTCAAATTAGACAAGGCAGCTAATTATGGTGACCAAAAGATGGTTGTCAGGGAAAATGATATCATAATATTATGATAATCACAGTATTCTATTTTTTCATTATCAGCAGCAAGTTGCATAATTTCACCATTAGCAAAAAGCCTTCAAACAAAATTCATGAGACACACATTACCAGCAAGCACTACCATTTGACTTAAGATTGATCAAAGACCTAGCCTTATCCTTATAATAACTTTATTCATCTTTGGTTGCGGCACACAGACTTCTCTCTAGTTGTGGCATGTGGGCTCTGGAATCGCAACAAGGGCTTGGTTGCCCTGGGGCATGTGGGATCTTAGTTCCCCAACCAGGGACTGAACCCATGTCCCTCGAACTGGAAGGTGAATTCTTAACTATTCAACCATAAGGGAAGTCCCAAAGACTTAGGCTTGTTCTTAGTCCACTATGCTTGAATAAAAACAATATAAAATGAGGAAAGACATCAGTATATTTTAAAATCCAAAGAATAATACCATATTAAGTACCAATAACCCCCAAATTACAAAAAAAGACAAGTATTATGAAACATAGTTTCAGAAATAAAACAGAAAGCTATTTTACATAATTTGTGAGATTATGTAGATGGAGTGGGATGCATGGGGACCATTTTGATGTGTAAAGCCTAGAATTCAAGTCCCACATGTATCCTTATCCCAAAACACAATCCTTGGATGTTGGCATGATGTCATATGAAGACATTAGAAACCACTGGAGATGAAGACCTTTACCACTAAATCTCCCCAATAATGGCAAACCATATTGTTAGGTGGGAAAAATGGGGACCTGTCCATTCATCCCACAAGCCAGGTGCTGCTAGATTGGGATAATGTTTCTTAAACTACTCATGGTAAAGAATCTGCTTCCCCCAACCCAGTCCTTCACAGATTGATACTTCTGTCAAACACAATACAAATCAATGAACAGAAAAGTGAATTTTAAAAAACCAAAGATGTACAAAATACACACCCTCAATTTTTATCATTAGATTCAGCAGACATGTATAAACTGTTATAAAATGCTTACTTTCCATTTCTGCATTATCTCATCACAGACCATTGACAAAAAACTCACTTTACATAGCACCAAAATAGGAAGTTAGAGATCTTTGACCTCTGTATGTGGAAATATTAAAGGACAAGACGGAAAAAGGCAGTGATAGGAATAAAATAGAACCAAGCATGGAAATACTAATGAGAAGATGATAACATCATGACATAATGTGTTGCCATGAAAGTCCCCTGAAGATTGGCTTTGAAGAATCAAGAAACTTCTAGGCTGTCTGTGAGAATCACTGGGCTTGAGAACTTTCAGGTTATCAAATGAAACCTCAGTGGGAAAGAATATGAAAAAGAATATATACATGCACAACTGGATCACTTTGCTGTACAGCAGAAATCAACACAACATTGTAAATCAGCTGTGTGTGTGCTAAGTTGCTTGAGTCGTGTCTGACTCTTTGTGACCCAGTGCACTGCCAGGCTCCTCTGATCACGGAATTCTCCAGGCAAGAATACTAGAATGGGCTGCCATGCCCTCCCCAGGGATCTTCCCGACCCAGGGATCGAACCTGCATTGGCAGGTGGGTTCTTTACCACTAGCACCACGTGGGAAGCCCATAGTTCAATAAAATAAAATAAAAAATGATTCCTGAGCTGCTGTATTTGCATTACAATGTGCAATTAACCTGTGACACCTGTAGAAGTTGAATATTAATACAGCAAACAGATTAGCTCCTTAGGCAGAAGGAAAAACTACCAATTACGTTCACTGGAATAGTTATAAGGCTTACTAACTCCTGAGATTCCAACAGGTTATCAACTGGAAGGAATTTCCCATTGTGCAGTAAAATGGCATTAGTTCCAGTAGGTAAGACTCTTCTTTTTACTGCAACTTCAGCATTGGCTGTTACGAGAGGATTTAAGTCAACTGGTTACTTGTCCAAAGTGATGAAAGGTATTCTCAGAGGTAGGAGACTTCATTTTTATTCTGTGAGAAAGTTTGGTGCTCAGAGAAGCACAGAGAAATCTGCTGCTAGAGCTTGCTTTAGAGTCTTATAGGGAGAGACAGGTGCTGGGGAAGACAAAGCCTATTTAAAAAAAAAAAAAAGTCAAGTTATATAAACACTTGATTCAAAAGGGAAACAGATTGAATGTCCCGTAGCCTAGGGCAGTTGGACCAGCCCATCATATGAAAATGGGCACCGGGCCGACTCGACACTCATTTCTAACGCCATAGCAAGTTCAGGGTCTGCCCTGGATGTTTCTAACAGGATACACGCTCAGCCACCCTCAAGACTCATTCTATGCATCCAGCTGTCCTTATTTGCAGGAGGATGGAACTGGAAGCCTTGGGAAATGTGAGAATTACCATTCCTCTCTGATTTTAAAATAGGAGGGAATCTGTGGGATCCTTCTTGGACCTGCTTCACTGAAAGACTCACCAGACACTTCTGGCTGCTTCATGGATTCTGAAGCAAATAATCAAAGTATTGTTTTATAGTTTGAATATAAGGAAGTATAGCTATGCTTTTGATGACACAATGAGATAAAGTGGTCACATACAATTTTTGTGGCAAAGTCCTATTTAAAGCTGACATTGGGTGTTTCTAAAGATGAAGGTCGTGGCCAATGAGAACTTGGTTGTTGTCTTTAAGAAGGTTCAACTCTAGTGGGGATGATAGACAAACCAAGAATTAGAGAAAGTGCAAAGGGCTAGGATAGATGCAGGCATGTGTGGGGACCCTGTAAAAGGCAGAAAGATTTTTGTGGGAAATGAGAACACTTAGTTTGGCTTTATTTCATTAAAGGAGGGATCTTCAGCTGGTCTATAGCCACTGAGATGATAGTTGATTTAACTGATGACAGTTGGTAATGACAGCGATTTGCTTCTTGGGAAGAGGAGAAAACAATAATTATCAAATCATGTGGTTCCTAGCATTTGACAAGTCCACTTCCAATGGATGCAAGATGAAAATCATGTCCATTTCCACACAGCAACCATTCATAGGAACAAGATGCTTGCAATAAAACTCTTCTCATGTTTCAAAGCTCAATGAATGTAGAAAATATGACAGGTTGACTTCAGAAAAATCTCTCTTACAGTATCAAACTCAGACTATATAGCTTTAAACTGTTAAGAATTTGAACATTTTTCCATGGCTAGAGCAAGTTTTAATGTAGATTTTTTAGGGGAATGAATAATTTCAGGAAAAAAGGTTTTCAGTGTCGCAAATAAAAGAAACTGGGAACCAGTCTGCTTCCCAAATATTAAATATATATAACATAGGTAGAGATGCAAAGCATAGACCAGATGTACAATCAGAAGAATTTTTCTTGAATTCCAAAGCTCATGGGGCTTCCCTGGTAGCTCAAATGGTAAACAATCTGCCTGCAATGTGGGAGACCCAGGTTCGATCCCTAGCTTGGGAAGATTCCCTGGAGAAGGAAATGGCAACCCACTCCAGTATTCTTGCCAGGAGAATTCCAAGGAAAGAGGAGCCTGGCGGGCCCCAGTCCATGTGGTCACAAACAGTCGGACATGACTGTGAGACTAACACACACACAAAGTTCATGTTATTTCCACAAAGAAACACAACCCAAATGTCCACCAATCAGTGAAATGATAAATCAAATGTCATATATTCATATTATAGAATGCTGTTTGGTAATAAGGATTTAAGTACTTTGTCTACACAACAGGTGGTTGTTCAGTCGCTCAGTTATGTCCACCTCTTTGTGATACCATGAACTGCAGCACACCAGGCTTCCCTGTCTTCACTGTCTCCCAGAGCTTGCTCAAACTCATGTCCATTGAGTTGGTGATGCCATCCAACCATCTCATGTTCTGTCGTCCCCTTCTCCTCCTACCTTCAATCTTCCCTAGCATCAGAGTCTTTTCTAATGAGTCAGTTCTTTGCATCAGGTGGCCAAAGTATTGGAGTTTCAGCTTCAGCATCAGTTCTTCCAATGAATATTCAGGACTGATTTCCTTCAGGATCGACCTGTCAGGGCTGATCTCCTTCAGAATGGACTGGTTGGATCTCCTTGCAGTCCAAGGGACTCTCAAGAATCTTCTCCAATACCACAGTTCAAAAGCATCAATTCTTCAGCTCTCAGCTTTCTTCACAGTCCAACTCTCACATCCATACATGACCACTGGAAAAACCATAGCCTTGACTAGACGGACCTTTGTTGGCAAAGTAATGTCTCTGCTTTTGAATATGCTATCTAGGTTGGTCATAACTTTCCTTCCAAGGAGTAAGCATCTTTTAATTTCATGGCTGCAGACACCATCTGCAGTGATTTTGGAGCCCAAGAAAATAAAGTCTGTCACTGTTTCCATTGTTTCCCCATCTATTTGCCACAAAATGATGGGGCTGGATGTCATGATCTTCGTTTTTTGAATGTTGAGTTTTAAGCCAGCAATTGTGTGGTAATTTGAACATTCTTTGGCACTGCCTTTCTTTGGGATTGGAATGAAAACTGACCTTTTCCAGTCCTGTGGCCACTGCTGAGTTTTCCAAATTTGCTGGCATATCGAGTGAAGCATTTTCACAGCGTCATCTTTCAGGATTTGAAATAGCTCACCTGGAATTCTATTGCCTCCACTAGCTTTGTTCACAGTGATGCTTCCTAAGGCCCACTTGACTTTGCATTCCAGGATATCTGACTCTAGGTGAGTGATCACACCATCATGGTTATCTGGGTCATGAAGGTCTTTTTTGTATAGTTCTTCCATGTATTTTTGCCACCTCTTCTGCTTCTGTTAGGTCCATACTGTTTCTGTCCTTTATTGTGCCCATCTTTGCATGAAATTAGTATTTCTAATTTTCTTGAAGAGATCTCTAGTCTTTCCCATTCTATTGCTTTCCTCTGTTTCTTTGCATTGTTCATGTAGGAAGGCTTTCTTATCTCTCCTTGCTATTTTTTGGAATTCTGCATTCAGATGGGAATATCTATCCTTTTCTCCTTTGGCTTTCACTTCTCTTCTTTTCTCAGCTATTTGTAGGGCCTCCTCAGACAACCATTTTGCCTTTTTGCATTTCTTCTTCCTGGGAATGGTTTTGATCACCGCCTCCGGTACAATGTCACAAACCTCCATTCATAGTTCTTCAGACACTCTATCAGATCTAATCCCTTGAATCTATTTGTCGTTTTCACTGTATAATTGTAAAGGATTTGATTTAGGTCATACCTGAATAAAATCCCTTATGATATACAACAGGGAGGGGCCTCAAAAACCTTATGCTAAGCAAAAGAACCCTACTGTGACCAGCTAAAGATCTTGGAAAGGGTCTTTGATTTTGTTTTAATCTGAAAGTTATAGAGCCTATGAAGAATTTCAAGCTGGTATCTGAAAATCAGATGAACGTGTTAGAAAGATCATTACCATCTCAGTGTGGAGGACAGATAGCATAAACCTTATAGAGGGGTGGTACATACAGTGGTGTTCTCGGCTATCTTCTGGGGCTCTGTCTCCCAGGGTTCCAGACTTTGATTCCAGTAACCAGGACTTCAGTGGTCTCTGGTGTTGCGTATTTCCTCTCACGGACTCTGGTCTGCCCTGCCCTCTGTGGTCAAGACTTCTCCAGCTGCCCTGCCCAAGAACCTCCAGTTTTCCCTTGACATCAACAAATCCAGCTCCCAACAACAGCTGCCCATCAGGCACCTGGGGCAGATCAGCTCTGAGTCCCTGGGCTGTGGTATGGGGTGGCATCATGCATCTTCTTTTAAAACCTAGAGGGGTGGGATGGGGTGGGAGGGAGGTTCAAGAGGGATGGGACTTTTGTATACCCAAGGCTGATTCATGTGGATGTGTGGCAGAAACCAACACAATATTGTACAGCAAATGCCCTCCAATTAAAAGTAAATAAATAATAATAAAAGACATTCTACTGAAAGAACAAAGGCCATGTCTCCCTTTCCAAGACCATTATTACATCTTTCCAGAATGTGATACTGTAGAACCATCACTGCTTAAGGTCAAAGTGTAATTACTGAAACAAAATTTTAGTTGAGAAAACCAACCAACTCTTTAACTCTCTGGAATAATATAGCTTGTGACCTTAGCTTTAATGGCACAATACTTCAAGACGATGATTTATTTTTGTATTTTTACTGCTGCAATCAAATGGTCAATGAGTTCCATTGCTGGCGCCCCTCCCCCACAGACATGTCCTCCCACAAGTCAGCACACTGGCTGCAAATGACAAAGAATAAATCCCCTTGGACAGTGTTCTCATCATTCATTGAGGGAGAGAGATGACAAGTCAAGCTTGAAAATAGGATAAGTATAATATACACACAAAGTTAACTTATGTGAAGAAACTTTTCTGTTACTGTCACACAGGCTGTCTAAGATTTCCACTGGTTGATGACAATAAAGCTGCAAGAAAAAAACACTAATACTGCTCTCCCTAAATGCTCACAAAGATATGAGCATACACACACTTACAATGATTGATCAGTTTTTAAAAATTATGCTCTGTTCAAGAACAGATTTTATTAATTTATTTTTTTATTGAAGGATAATTGTTTCACAGAATCTTGTTTTCTGTCAAACCTCAACATGAATCAGCCATAAGTATACATATATTTCCTCCCTTTTGAATCTTCCTCCCATATCCTGCTCCATCCCACCCTTCTAGGTTGATACAGAGCCCCTGTCTGAGCTTCCTGAGCCATACAGCAAATTCCTGTTGGCTATCTATTTTACATATGGTAATGTAAGTTTCCATGTTACTCTTTCCATAAATCTCACCCTCTCCTCCCCTCTCCCCATGTCCATAAATCTATTCTCTATGTCTGCTTCTCCATTGCTGCTCTATAAATAAATTCTTCAGTACCATTTTTCTAGATTCTGTATATATGTGTTAAAGTGAAAGTGAAAGTGAAGTTGCTCAGTCATGTCCGACTCTGCAATCCTGTGGACTGTAGCCCCCCAGGCTCCTCTGTCCATGGGATTCTCCAGGCAAGAATACTGGAGTGGGTGGCCATTTCCTTCTCCAGGGGATCTTCCCAACCCAGGGATCGAACCCAGTTCTCTTGCAGGCATACGCTTTATCCTCTGTGTTAGAATACGATATTTATCTTTCTCTTTCTGACTCACTTCACTGTGTCTAATAGGTTCTAGGTCCATCCACCTCATCAGAACTGACTCAAATCTGTTCCTTTTTTGGATGAGTAATGTTCCATTGTGAATATGTACCACAACTTCTTCAACCATTCATCTGTCGATGGACATCTAGGTTACTTCCATGTTCTAGCTATTGTCAATAGTGCTGCAACAAACAACGGGATACATGTGTCTTTTTCAGTTTTGGTTTCCTCAGGGTATATGCTTAGGAGTGGGATTGCTGGGTCATACGGTGGTTTTATTCCCAGTTTTCTAAGGAATCTCCATACCGTCTTCCATAGTGGCTGTATCAATTTACATTCCCACCAACAGTGCAAGAGCATTCCCTTTTTTCCACATTCTCTCCAGCATTTATTGTGTGTAGATTTTTTCATGATGGCCATTCTGACCGGTATGAAGTGATATCACATTGTAGTTTTGATTTGCATTTCTCTAATAATGAGCAATGTTGAGCATCTTTTCATGTGTTGGTTAGACATCTGTATGTCTTCTTTGAAGAAATATCTGTTTAGGTCTTTTTCCCACTTTTTGATTGGGTTGTTTGTTTTTCTGGCATTGAGTTGTATGAACTGCTTGTATATTTTGGAAATTAACCCTTTGTCAGTTGTTTCATTTGTTATTATTTTCTCCCATCCTAAGGGTTGTCTTTTCACCTTGCTTATAGTTTCCTTTACAGTGCAAAAGCTTTTAAGTTTAATCAGGTCCCACTTGTTTACTTTTTTATTTCCATTACTCTAGGAGGTGGGCCATAGGGGATCTTGCTTTGATTTATGTCAGAGAGTGTTCTGCCTATGTTTTCCTCTAACAGTTTTATAGTTTCTGGTCTTACATTTAGGTCTTTAATCCATTTTGAGTTTATCTTTGTGTATGGTGTTAGGAAGTGTTCTAATTTCATTCTTTTACATGTAGCTGTCCAGTTTTCCCAGCACCATTTATTGAAGAGGCTGTCTTTGCCCCATTGTATATTCTTGCCTCCTTTGTCAAAAATAAGGTACCAAAAGGTGCATGGGTTTACTTCTGGGCTTTCTATCCTGTTCCATTGGTCTATATTTCTGTTTTTGTGCCAGTACCATACTGTCTTGATGACTGTAGCTTTGTAGTATAATCTGAAGTCAGGAAGGTTGATTCCTCCAACTCCATTCTTGTTTCTCAATACTGCTTTGGCTATTCGGGGTCTTTTGTGTTTCCATATAAATTGTGAAATTTTCTGTTCTAGTTCTGTGAAAAATGCCATTGGTAATTTGATGGGGATTGCATTTAATCTGTAGATTGCATTTGGTAGTAGAGTCATTTTCACAATATTGATTCTTCCTACCCAGGAACATGGAATATCTCTCCATCTGTTTATGTCACCTTTGACTTCTTTCATCAATGTCTTATAATTTTCTGTGTACACTTCTTTTGTCTCTTTAGGTAAGTTTATCCCTAGATATTTAATTCATTTTGTTGCAATGGTGAATGGGATTGATTCCTTAATTTCTCTTTCTGATTTTTCATTGTTAGTATACAGAAAAGCAAGTGATTTCTGTGTATTGATTTTGTATCCTGCAACTTTGCTAAATTCACTGATTAGCTCTAGGAATTTTTTGATACTATCTTTAGGGTTTTCTATGTACAGTATCATGCCATCTGCAAACAGTGAGACCTTAACTTCTTCTTTTCCAATCTGGATTCCTTTTATTTCTTTCTCTTCTCTGATGGCTGTAGCTAGGACTTCCAGAACTATGTTGAAAAATAGTGGTGAAAGTGAAGACACCCTTGTCTTGTTCCTGATCTTAGGGGAAATGCTTTCAGTTTTTCAGCATTGAGAATAATGTTTGCTGTAGGCTTGTCATATATGGCCTTTACTATGTTGAGGTAGGTTCCTTCTATGTCCATTTTTTGAAAATTTTTAATCATAAATGGGTGCTGAATTTTGTCAAAGGCTTTTTCTGCATCTATTGAGATTATCATATGGTTTTTATCTTTTAATTTGGTAAAATGGTATATCACATTGATTTGTGTATATTGAAGAATCCTTGCAATCCTGGAACAAACCCAACTTGATCATGGTGTATAAGCTTTTTGATGTGTTGCTGAATTCTTTTTGCTAAAATTTTGTTGAGGAGTTTTGCATCTATGAAGAACAGATATTTCAATATGTCACCATCAAAAACTGTTAACATCAAAGAGGGACTTAGATTCTTTCATTTCAAAGTTAGGGAGACATCATCAGCTTCCTGTCAATGAGAGGGGATGCTCTTTATTATTCTCAGTAGCATCCCTAAGTGGCTTTACACCAAGCTTCCCAGGTAATTGAAGCTAGGAGGTGAGCATTCATGTGGATCAGACTCCCCAGGGAATTCTATAGGAATCTCCTAAACATCTCATCCTCATTATTCTATGTCACTGAAAACTTGGAAAAAGACCACAATTGTTCTGGAGAGCAAAGCAATTTTATGCTGGCTATTTAGGACACACACTTAATTTTAAGTATTGATCTGGGTAAACACAATATAGGTTTAATCTCTGAATTCTGTGCTTCAGGGTTCTGTCTCTAAACAAAATCGCTCTGGATATGTAATTCTACTACCATGGGGTGAACAATCATTCTAAGCCTTAGAAAATTACTTATCACACAGCGACGAGAAACAATTTCTTAGAGGTCGCGACAGAACACTCAGTGATGTACTGTGTTGGAGGTGAAGTTTGTTTTCAGATCGCTGACCATGCTAGAGAGATAACTGATTGACTGCTTTTTAAAATACCAGCTTACTGCCCTGTAGCTTTGCTTCTCCTTCTCTTTCAAGTTTCTGAGACAGAAATCTCCAAAAGAGAAAGATCATACTCTGTCCACTCGGAGAAGGGCTTCCCTGGTGGCTCAGAGGTTAAAGCATCTGCCTGGAATGCTGGAGACCTGGGTTCGATCCCTGGGTCGGGAAGATCCCCTGGAGAAGGAAATGCAACCCACTCCAGCACTCTTGCCTGGAGAATCCCATGGAGGGAGGACCTGGTAGGCTACAGTCCATGGGGTCGCAAAGAGTTGGACACGACTGAGCGACTTCATTTCACTTCACTTCACTTCCACTTGGAGAAGCCCAAAGAGAGCTTGTTAAGACTAGTGTAACGATGTTTGTGGAAGGGGCTACACTGACAGACCCACACTACAAACTCCATCTAAGTCTTAGATCTTAAAAAGATAGATCATTTTTTCTGACAAAGTAGTAAGTTGAGATCTTGACAAGGCAATAAATTGGAAAAAAAAATGTGTTTTGAATTGTTCAGTCGCTCAGTCGTGTCAGACTCTTTGTGATCCCATGGACTGCAGCACACCAGGCTTCCCTGTCCTTCATTGTCTCCCGGAGTTTGTTCATGTCCATTGAGTTGGTGATGCCATCCAACCATCTCATCCTCTGTCATCCCATTCTTCTCCTGCCCTCAATCTTTCCCAGCATCAGGGTCTTTTCCAATGAGTCGGCTCTTCACATCAGGTGGCTAAAGGATAGGAGCTTCTGCTTCAGCATTAGTCTTTCCAAGGCATATTCAGGGTTGATTCCCTTTAGGATGGACTGGTTTGATCTCTTTGCTGTCCCAGGGACTCTCAATAGTCTCCTCCAGCACCACAACTGTGTTTTGAATAGGAAAAATATAATCTTATAGCATTTCAAACCAAAAGGATTGACGTGAGGAGAACTCTCCCTCTTGTGTGCTGCTCTTCTGGCATCTTCAACTTTCTGTTTCCACGAGTGAACCCAGGTGCCATACTCTCTAGCACTTGAGCCTTCTCGTATTGAGATTCCCTCTGCTGTCTCTTCCTGACCCTGTCTCACGCCCTCTGCCTCTCACCTGCAGGACTCTGCTTGAACATCCTTTCTCCTGGGCTGCCTTCATCCACTCCTATATGTAGCTATGTGCCCTCACAGCTCCTGGCACTTCCAATGTCAGAACACTCACCATTCCTCACTTTTAAACACCGTGTGTCTGTCTTTCCCTATCAACCACAAGCTGAGAGGACAGGTGCCATGTCGGTCAATTCAACATGGTACCTCCATTTTCCAAGGACAAGACATAGCAGATAGCAGGAACTCAAATAGATATTTATTAATAAATGCATTTAAAACTTCCCCAGTTTTTATGGACAGGCACTTTGCATATACTGCCTTTAGAACTTAGAGTTTAAAAGAGAGAGACTGTCAGAAACATGGTTGGAAAAACACAAACCAAACCACTGTTAAAACATGGGATGCTGGTTGTAAGGGTGAGATTTCCCCAACCTTAAGCCATCCTTCCCTAAGATCTATACGTACCAACATGCTCTGTCACAGTCAGTGTTAAATCAGAAGTTGTTTTTCTTATATCTAAGAATGGCATATTATGCATTGACTACAACATGTTTCAGAACAGCAATAGAAACCTGTCATACAATGTTTCTTGCTTTTCTTGACCTTAGGGAATTTATCATTTTTTTTCATAGCCTGGAAATCTCCTAAATGTGTTTTGACACAAGTTACTTAAAGATGAAGGATTAAGAGTATAAAAGAGTAAAGACGATGTTTATTCACACCGCAGAAGCACAATAAAGGTGACATTTATATTATATTGGGTGCACCTCATAAAGTAGGGCTTCCCTAGTGGTTCAGATAGTATAGAATCGGCCTGCAGTATGGGAGTCCTAGGTTCGATCCCTGGGTTGGAAAGATCCCCTGGAGAAGGAAATGGCAACCTACTCCAGTATTCTTGCCTGGAAAATGCCATGAACAGAAGAGCATGGTGGGCTACAGTCCGGGTTGCAAAGAGTCAGACATGACTGAACAACTAGCAACACCACATAAAGTAGACTTGAATACATTTATGTGGATATCTCAGTATAGAAGTGCATACCTCATACATATACTCAGTGACTTTCCAAATCAAACACTCTGAATAAACCTGTGTTGGTCCAGTTCTTAACAAATTCCAAGCTTTCTAGTGTGGGTTGATATCGGCTGTTGGTCACTGATCAAATATTCTTTTCAAATCTCACATACTCAAGAGCTCCCCATGGTACCAGGATGTACTGTACTAGGAATGTGCTTTTTTTAGAGAAAAGGGATTATTTGAATCTCTACAGATTTATCAAACCTACTTACAGTTTGAGGGTAGGGAGGGGTCAGGCAGGGACAGATGACATTCCTTCTTTTCTCTCACTCTCTGTTCTTTCTTCTGCCTCTTAAATATGAATTCCAAGGATTCTAACATGCCTCTCTTATCCATTTCCACTCTGCCTGGGCCATCTTGTCTTCACCAAGGGCTTCATTACCACCTATGTATACACTGAGTGAGTGAAAATCCCTCAGTCATGTCTGACTTCTTTTGACCCCATGGACTGTAGCCCACCAGGCTCCTCTGTCCATAGGATTCTCCAGGCAAGAGTACTGGAGTGGGTTCCCATTTCCTCATCCTCTGGAGGATCTTCCTGGCCTAGGGATCGAACCCATGTCTCCTGTGACTCTTGCCTTGACTTGGAGATTCTTTACCGTTTAGCCACCTGGGCTAATCTCCAGCCAAGACCTCTCAGCTGGTCTCTGAATCCTTTTACACCACTGCCTCTGGGCTGGCACCACTGGTAAGTCCCAGGGAAATATCAAGTTAACACATCAAAAGTGCAGCACCTTATCTTTTATTTCCTTTCTTGGTTGGTTCAAGCTAGAAACCCAAAAGCCTCTTGGAATTCTAATCCTCCTTCATGTCTCATGGTCAGCTAGTCAGCACATCCTTTACATTTTGAGTCTAGAATTCTGTCCCCTTCTAACTCCACCAATGCTGCTCATAGGCAATGCTGCCATTCCTCTTCACTGATGACCTCGCTCTTCTCTCATCCAATCTGTCCACGGCCTCCACAGCCAAGGAATTATTCTAAAATAATTTTTATGCTAATATCTTTCAATCTCTATCCATTATTGACAGGATAAAGTACAGCCTCACAAATACATCATACAAAGCCCTTTACGATCCAACCTGTCCAACCCCATCTGCTGCATTCTAATATGTGAGTTCCTTCCTTCTTCAAACCTCTCCTGCTCTGTACTCCCCCAGACTCCTGTCCATACCTCTAGTAATGTGGCCTTACATTAAATGAGAAATGGCTCTCACGTGGCCCCTTCCACAGCAGGCATCTGCTCCCTTTGGCTGTGCAGAGTCTGTTTTCTCTTCTTTAGACAGCAAAACTCTGGAGTTACTTGGGATCCACTGGAGGGCCTGTCTATCAAGGTGCTCCACCTTCCCTTCCCAAGGAGTGGACTTTGACCTAAATGAGACCAGTCAGAAGTTCTTCCCAGAATTTCACTGTCCATTTCGAAATGGACAAGAAGTGGAGGCAATTCTCTTTGGTAGCAGTACCTTGGTGGGGCAGTCCATTCTCTGCTTTCTAGATCCTAGGAGTTATCCTTGTTCCAGGTATTCCTAACATTTAGTTCTTATTTTGATCCTTTTTTTTTAAGGTGGGGTGCCCACCCCCTCCCCAAACACACACACACACAAACTAAAACTGAAAAAGCTCTTGAAAATTGAATTTTATTGTTTTATTCTTCTTTCTATACTGGCATGGCACAGTGCCTAGAAATGGACAAACATATATGTAATTAATTAATTAATGTGTGCATACACAAATAATGAAAACCCTTGAGAGGGAGCAGGAAGAAAAATGTGTCAAAGGTACTGACATTGTTTCATGGTGATAGCAGGGTACTTGAGCTATTGTGTCTCTTTACCTCCCTAATATTCACTTCATATTTCCTGACTATGGAGAAAAGAATAAGTGTTTTTGCATTGTTGTTCAGTTCAACTTCATGTCCACTGAATTGGTGATGCTATCTAACCATCTCATCCTCTGTCGCTCCCTTCTCCTTTTGCCTTCAGTCTTTCCCAGCATCAGGGTCTCTTCTAATGAGTAGGCTCTCCCCATTAGGCGGCCAAAGTATTGGAGTTTCAGCTTCAGTGCCAGTCCTTCCAATGAAAATTTAAGGCTGATTTCCTTAAGGATTGACTGGTTTGATCTCCTGCAGTCTAAGGGACCCTTAAGAGTCTTCTCTCTGGCATTATGTCAGGATAAATGCTGCTCACAAGGATCCAACATATTATTTCACCAGCACTAGACCACGTGATTCTTTTGATTCTCTTTCTACATAACATGATACAAATACACGAATAAATATGGAAAAAGAATAACGTCTAATATTTAGATGTAACTTTATCTCAATGATGGTATTTTATCAGATTTGCCCAAGTGACAATTAGAATTAAGCTCAAGTGCCAATGACTACTTGGATCACTGTGTTGAGAAAGATCCTGAGACTGAGTCAGATGACACAGTTTCTAGTTTTTGGGATTTACTAGAATCAACTTTATAATTTACTGTGTGAACAGGATGAAATTAATACTGTAATTAGCATATTCTTTATAATTCTAGTCAGCAGTATTCCTAAATTCTAGAGGGCATGGTACAATAATTAGATATATTACTATATAATATATTATACATGCTATTATATAAAATTTAGAACAGTATAACATATTCTGTTGCCTTGATCTACAACCACCCAGTAACCAGTAAATCAGGTTGAATTTTTCAGGAGAATGCTAGCTGAGGCAGCCATACTCCAGAGGACATTTATCATGTCTGAACCTAATATTATATATTTAAGAAGCTAAGCCTTAGTTATTCTCTAGAAGGAATTATGCTTCATATAAAAAATCATATCAGACAGGTTAATATTAACATGTTATCTGAGGAAAATGAAACATGCAGGTCTAGAAAATAGGAAAACTGAAACCTTCTCATTATTGCTTATAAAGTCAAATGTCTTGGTTATCTGAGCAGAACTAAAGGTTGTAAATTCTTAACCCCCAGATGCAGAGAGTTTTCAAAAGAGCGCTAATTGAAAGATCAGGTACCTGAAGTCAGTACACTCTCATCTTGGTTTTCTCTTCAGTTAATAGGTTATCCTTTCACGTGGAGCAAGAAGTCTACTTTCTACTTGGCTGCGCCCATCTGACGCTTCAGGAAAACATGCAACTACAAACACACTCAATTGGGGCAGGCAGTAAACGCCATCTGGGAAAACCTCCCTTCTCAGTGAGCTGCTTATCTGACTTGCCAAAGTGTGGGCTGGTATGTCCTTTTTAACAGGCTCAGAATGAATGAATGGCAGCAGGATAAGTGAGGATGAAGAATGAGCTGAAAGTGGACTTCACCTATAGCGGCTAAATTCAGGTAGCCAGGACCTGCAGAATTGCAGAATCACCGGATACTCTCAGAAAGCAGAGATAAACAGGAGACCATCTTGACCTCTAACAACCATAACAGAAGCAGATCTAAGACCTGCCATCTGGACTTAAGAGCCAGGGGTGCAAGCATTCAACAAAGAGGCAGAGCAACAGGAGACCCAAGAACAGCACTCCTCCCCACTGTGCAAAGGAGACCATTGCACTGGACTTTTGCATCAAAACTTCCTATGCTATAACCAGAAAGTCAAAGCTCCCAGAAAACTTAGCCTAACTGATCCATATCTACATATATTCAGTCAGAGCTCAGAAGAATTCATGAACCCAAGAATTCAGGGGCTATTTCCTTACAAATAAAACGCAAAATAACAACAATAAAACCCATTGGAAAGGGGATCCTCCTGTACTGCCAGTGGGAATGTAAATTGGTGTAGCTACTATGGAAAAATGGTACGGCGATTACTTTAAAAAGTAAAAATAGAGTTATGATCCAGCAACCCCTCTTCTGGGCATATATCCAGAAAAGACAAAATCTCTAATTTGAAATGATACATGTATCCCAATGCTCACAGCTGCACCTTAGAATTGTATGTATGTGGTATGCACACGTACAATGGAATATTACTCAGCCATAAAAAGAATGAAATCATGCCACGTGCAGCAACATGGATGGACCTAGAGGTTATCATTCTGAATTTAGTAAGTCAGATAAAGAGAGACAAATAACATATGATATCATTTATGTGGAATCTAAAAACATGATACAAATGAACTTGTTTACAAATAGAAATAGACTCACAGACATAGAAAACACACTATGGAGACTGCCGTGGTGGTTCAATGGTTAAGATTCCATGTTCCCAATCGGGGGCAGAGGTTTGATCTCTGGTTCAGGAAACCGAGGGAGGGCCCACAAGCTAAGTGGTGTGGCCCAAAAAAGCCTCTTCTAATAATTCTAGTAGAAAGTGACTTTCAGGTTCAACATCTCCCCTATATCATCTCACTCTCCCCAAACAAAATTTATTTCATTTCCTGATTTCCCATTTCCTTCATTTCTATCCTCTAACCATTTCAAAGGTGGACTTATTTTTTGCATCACGCTTAATATAAAACCAGTTATCAATTCTTCTTCACCTTTGCCAAGTCTGCTGCTAAGTCACTTCAGTCGTGTCCGACTCTGTGCGACCCCAGAGACGGCAGCCCACCAGGCTCCCCCGTCCCTGGGATTCTCCAGGCAAGAACACTGGAGAGGGCTGCCATTTCCTTCTCCAATGCATGAAAGTGAAAAGTGAAAATGAAGTCGCTCAGTCGTGTCCGACTCTTCGCGACCCCATGGACTGCAGCCCACCAGGCTCCTCCATCCATAGGATTTTCCAGGCAAGAGCACTGGAGTGGGGTGCCATTGCCTTCTCCTTGCCAAGTCAGATCCTCTATTTCTTTTAGCTCCTAGTCTGGAGGCTGTTCCAGGAGGATGGAGGTGGGGTACAAGAGCAGAAATTGGTGTTTAGTATATTTAATCTTCACCATCTGCCTTTAAAAAATTATTTTATTGACATAGAGTTGATTTACAATGTTGTGTTCATTTCTGCTGTACAAAAGTGATTCAGTTAAACGTGTGTGTGTGTGTGTGTGTGTGTTAGCCACTCTGTGGTGTCTGACTCTTCACAGTTCCATGGACTATAGCCCACCTGGCTCCACTGTTCATGGGACTCTCCAGGCAAGAATACTGGAGTGGGTTGACCTCTTCTTCTCTAGGGGATCTTCCTGACCCAGGGATCAAACTCAGATCTTCTGTCCTGCAGATTCTATACCATGTGAGCCACCAGGGAAGCCTCATATATGTATATTCTTTTTCACGTTATTTTCCATTATGGTTTATCACAGGATATGTAACACAGTTCCCTGTGCTATACAGTAGAACCTTATTGTCCACAAACTGCCTTTTGAGGCAGTCTCTATAATACGGAGGGAGTGAGGCTCTGAGAAGTTTTGGATTGTGTAGCAAGCCTCATCCAGGACACAGTACGTAAGCCACAGTTCAAACCCAGGTAGTGGGCTCCAGTCCCAGACTACACCATTCTGCCTCTAGCACTCCTGAGAGCCCAGGATGCCACCGCTAAACACTGCATTTATCTCATTAGCCATCAGTTAAGGACTTTGTGAGCTCGGTCACATCCTTGCTTTATACAGGAGGTCTCACAGCCAGGAAGCAAGTTCAAAATCCACACTCTTTTCTACCCTGTAACGCCTCCTGCCTCACACCTAGACTGTGTGAGAACCTCAGCCCTGCTTCACCGGATATTCTACTCCACAGCATCTCAGAGAGGACCACCAGATTCAGGTTCATGTCACTTCCTGGATCAAAAGCTTCCAGCTCCCCCTCCCTCCGCCCCACTGCTTGATAGCTTTTACGTAACAAAGTCCAATTTCATGGTTCTGGCATTCAAGGCTAGGTGAGAAAGTAAGAGTGGTCCCGCTTCATTGTCTGACTCCTCTTTTTCTGATGTCACCTCCCCTGGCTCCCTCACCCTGAGGTTTTCCACCTGTTAACTTGACTGTCTTTACTCATGCTGTGGCCCCTTGTCTTAAGCTCTTCTAAGGCTTCATTCCTTAGACTATAGATCAGGGTAAGCCCCTAAATGTCTCAGAGCTGAAACTGTGTTATAGTGCTCTGAAAATTCAGGTAATGCAAATCTTATTAAGCATTTGATACTATTAAACTAAGTTTCATGCTAAAAAAGGGGTGACACCTTAGTGAAACTTGCGTATCATTTGAGCTTTCAGGATGTTAGTTGCATTATCGATCCTGGCATACTAGAACAGGATGAATAAAACAGGATCCATTACACAGTGATGCATCATTCCATTAGAGATGAGGATTGGATCAGACAGGAAGTTATCACCTGCCAACAACTGCCATATGATCAGAGAGCAGGCTTCCTAGGCAGTCGGGTTGCTCAATAGCTGCCAATGTCATGTCTCACACGGATGGTCAATTCTGCTGTTCACCAGAAATGGTGTAATAAGTCCCAGATCAGGGATTTAAACTGATGCCAGGTCCCAGGGGCTACTCAAAGCCATCGGATTAGACTTGGTTCAATTTGATTTAGTTTTAAAGATTCAGAGAAAAATGTAAATAATTGAACTGAAAGTATCTCCTAATATTTTATGTCAAAATATAAAAACTCCATGGACTTATTACAGAGTAGATCAGAAAATTACATAAAATTTTAAAATTACTTCTTTGGTTTATACAGCCAGACTCTTGGGAGTGTATGTTGCCATCCTTGGATATTAGAAGTATTTCACTGGAAAAGCTTGAGAAATATTGATGCCATCTGCTAAGTATTACGGACCAAGACCAGTGAAATCTAGTTATCATGTGATGAAAGGCTCTTGCCAGACCAAAGGGCATGTCCTATTAATACATATGAAAAGAAAAATGTTTAGAATTGCTTTGATGTGAGTCCATGTACAAATAAGAACACTGTTCATGCAATTCTATAAAAGTTGGATGTTGCTTTTATTGCCTTAATTATTTAACTGAGGTTTCACAATGTACCTTGGATCTTCTATTAATAAAACATGATTTAGTTATCGTATTTTGGAAGATGTACCATCTAAAACCCTTTATAACAAATCTGCCATGGAACAAGATTACAGCAGAATCAATTTGGGTCAGGATTATAGCTTAAGATTAAAAATCTAAAGCCAAAAAATCAACTGTACACTTAGCCTTCCAAAACCATTTACCATGTGATGAGCACTCATCTAGATATCAAGAAAACTTAAAGAGAGAAAGCTTTTTCAGAGAGAATCACCATCAAAATCCACACAGGCGCACATGGCAGGATCCTATGTGGATACATCAGAGCATTGAGTGAAATACAGAAATACCAGGCTGTATTTGGCAGTGTAACCTTACCAGGTAAATCCCTGACCATTCAATAATTCATTCAACATACACTTGCATGTCAGGATCTCTTAAATGGACCATGATACAAAATAAAGTCCCTGACTCCATGAAGCTTTGAGTGTTCTTTTAAAAATAAAGTAAGATGGATAGATGGTGAAGGGTCAGGGTTTGGTCAGGGAAGTCTCTCCAGTTTGATGACACTTTTGCTCTTGAAGGGAATGAGGAAGAATGTCATGTGACCAATAAGCGGAGGCATCAAAGGCAGAGGAAACTGTAAAGCCTTCAAGCAGGATCATGCATGGCAAGCTTGGGGGAAAAATCAAAACATAACCCAAAGCAAGACTGTGGTGGCTGGCATAGAATAAGTAAAGAGCAAATCACATGGAACCCAAGGGTCATGATAGGCATTTTGCATGAGACTGAGACAGAGCCCACTGGGGATGGTGACTTGATCTAGGCTTTGTGTTGAAAGGATTATCTAGGCAGCTGTGTGGAGGGTAGATTGTTGTTGTTTAGTAACTCAGTTGTATCTGATTCTTTTGTGACCCCATGGACTGTAGCCCTCCAGGCTCCTCTGTCTATGGAATCTCCCAAGCAAGAACACAGGAGTGGTTGTCATTTCCTACTCCAGGGGATCTTTCCAACCTAGGGATTGAACCCATGTCTCCTACATTGGCAGGTGGGTTCTTTACCACTGAGCCACTAGGGAAGCTGGAGGGTAGATTACAGGGCAATTATTAACACTGTATATCTTTAACTAGAATACACCTGCAGTATTTATTTATATTTATTATCTCATGGTTCCAAAGACTGGAAGTCCAGGATTAAGATGGTGGCAGGACCACACACCTTCTGCTTGCTAGGGGAGGGTCTGATCCAGGCCTCCTTTCTAGCTTTTGCTAGTCGCTTGGCTAGTGGCAGGTCCAGTCTTCACAGTATATTCTGCTTGTGTGTCTGGGTCCAAATTTTCCCTTTTTTACCAGGACACCAGCCACATTAGATGAGGGGCCCATCCTTATCCAGCATGACCTCACCTTAACTAATTACATCTGCAATGACTGATACTATTTCCAAATGTGGGTACTAGGATTAGGATTTCACTGTGTGAATTTTGGAAAGCTACAGGGCAACTCATAACAGGAGCCAATGCAAAGTGGAAAGACTGGTGTTTGTAAGAGGAAGGAACGTGTGCGGATTCAGAAACAGAGAATGGATGTGGATTCAGATACAGATGGAGGGTTAGTGGTGGCGCCAGTCTGTGGAAATTCTCTTCTGACTGCTTCTATTGATCTTTTCACAGTGAAATACATGGCAATGTCAACATATGAAGATTCATCCTTGTCTTCCTAACAAACCTAAACCTCTGCTGAATACGTCCCAATCCAACTATAAGTGAGTTCTACTACATATAAATGTGAATTTCATTATAAAAAAAAAAGAGAGAGAGAGAGGTGGTCCAAAGGTTAAAAATCCATCTTGCAATGTAGGGGACATGAGTTCAGTCCTTGGCCAGGGAACTAAAATTCCACATGCCATGGAGCAACTAAGCCCATGGGCTGTAACTACTGAGCCTGTGTGCCAGAACTAGAGAGTCTGTGCCCAGCGACGAACAATCCCACATGACACAACCAAGATTTCTCATGCCTCAACTAAGACCTGACACAGCCAAATAAATAAATATTAAAAACAAAACAAAAAGGACACAATGTATACAATTCAACAAAGCTTTAATTGGAATTATGATTTAAGGAATTACGGAATTATGATTTAGTGTGATATGAAAAGGTTTCGAATGCTACCTCTAATAGTGGGTTAATGGATGTCTAAACATCAGATAATGGCAGCAGATAATAGCAAGAATATAGGAAGCAGAAAAAACAGATCAGAAACAGAAATCCTCCTCAAGTCATGAAAAATATACTGAAGTCTTCGCAGCATGCTATGGGAGAGAATATAAACGTGGATTTCAGTAACCCCAGAACAGAGGCATGACAATTTTACTATCCATAGCAATTGAGGTGGATGCTCATTGCTCATTGGCCTCAATACTTTTATGACTTACATCAACTATTTTCAAGTTTTTTATGCTTAGCAATTATTGCACTTGGATTTGCACTGAAGACTCTGGCAAAAGAAATACTGTCATTTTCTCACAATTTTCACCTTTAAATCTTCTTGTCCCATGAATATGTGATAACTGGGCTGGGGAGGTAGAGGTAATAGATGATGTGAACGAAAACAATGTAAGCAGTCTGCATGTTTGCTGTATTATTGAAAACATCTCTGCTCTAAATGAATGTTTCCAATGTTACACTTTTCCAAGGTTTAATTCTTATCCAGTGCACTCACATAATTGCTACTAGCATTTTTGTGTGTGTCTTGAGTGTGTAATGAGGGACAATGGATTTCTTATACCAGTTAGAATGATCTCATTCCATAAATAAAAATAAGACTGCAGATTGCCTTATTTCTGCAATGAGGCTCCCATTAATGTCAGTGAAAATGGTGGGAGTGGACCAACGGTAATATATGGCCAGCAATCACCTAGACTCTAGACATAAGAAAATGGAAAACATCTATTATGTTGTCAGCCTGTTCATACCCAGGGGAATGGCACTGAATTTTTTTCTTATTGCATATTTTGTTCAATTTCCCTCATTATTGCTTTGAAACAAATTGAGCAAAGATTGTGCTCATTGCTTCCATCAGAAAACTCATAAACATAAAAGCTTTGATTAAAAAAAATTCTTGGCAAAGACACTTAAATACTTTTTATTAAGTTTTCGCCCAACGTACCTACATATACTACCTTGCTTAGTGTTAAAAACAATCTTTTCTTTTTCTTTTAAATTTCATATTGTTCTTGTCCAAAATGCACTGACTGGTATTTCAGTTCCCATTAGTCATTTCTGCATTTATTTGTATGTAAGCAAAGGGAAAGACTAAAAGAACAAACAGAAATCAATTCCTCTAGCAAAGAGAAACCATAGCAGTTACTTTTGGGTTGTTTTAAGGAGCATGTTTGATTTCTCAGACCCATATAATGTCATCTTTTTTCCTTCCATAGAAGATAAAAATCCTTATTTTTATTTGACGTGACCATATCCAATGTTCTACAATAGCAACAAAAGTACTTTTCTAAGTAGCCTTTACACTACCAGCACAGCTTCATAGCTACATCCTTGTAATTTCAACCTACAAAAATCCTTCTCTATGAGTCAGAATTAAGTTGTTTTAATTACCATTCAACACATGAATTAAATACTTAATATGTACCAAATGCTAGGGCTACCAAGACAAATGGCATGTCTCCTATCACCAATAATTAAGTTAAAAACTTCACACTGACTTTATCAATAACAAGAATTACAGAGGACTTCCCTGGTGGTCCAAGCAGTTAAGAATTCTTTCAATGCAGGAGGGGCAGGTTCGATCCCTGCTCAGGAAACTAAGATCCCACATGCCTCGTGGCCAAAAAAACAAAACAGAAAATAGAAACAAAATTGGAACCAATTCAATAAAGATTTAAAAAAGAGTCCACATCAAAAAAAACCTTAAAAAAATAAAGAGAATTACAATCTTTACCATGATGGTATTTGGAAAACTTCTTATTTATACTGAACTTTTGGTGGCTCAGAGGTTAAAGCGTCTGCCTCCAATGCAGGAGACCTGGGTTCGATCCCTGGGTCGGGAAGATACCCTGGAGAAGGAAATGGCAATCCTCTCCAGTATTTTTGCCTGGAGAATCCCATGGACAGAGAAGCCTAGTAGGTTACAGTCCATGGGGTCACAAAGAGTCAGACACAACTGAGCAACTTCACCTCACCTTTCTTTGATAAGTTAATGGGGCTGATGAATGAAAAGTACTATATTTGTAAAGTATTATTGTACACTACCTTCTCAAGAGTGTAAAGTTACAAATGGGAACTAACTAGATTCAAAATATCATTATACTCTGTCAAAACTCAAGTAGACTTTGATATGTCCTTGACCTTTGATAAAACCTATGACTTGAAATGTTGTTAACACAAGTGGTGTTTAGAAAGCCAAATGAAAGAAAATCAGAAGGCTGAGTAAAAAAGAATGACATTTTTGATCTCTCTAATTCTTTTAAACAACCTATTGAGGTAGATTTTATCATCACCACTTATGGAAAAGAAAATTAAGGGTAAGAAAAGGTTAATTAACTTGCCCCACAGCCATAAGAGATGTGCTTGGAATCTGGACTCAAGCATCTGACTTTATAGCCTATGACCTTATCATTATGCTATCACATCTTTTTCTAGAGATGGGTAATCAAGTGGCTGAGGGAAAATGTCTGCAGGATGACCAGGGAATGAATTGCTGCACTAAGGCTACTAATAATAAGGTTTTTTTTTTTTTTCTCTTTCAAGTTTTCACTGTGGTAGAACATACCCAACATATAATTTCCTATTTTCACCATTTTAGGTGTTCAGTCCAGTGGTATTAAGTCCATTCACTTTGTTTTGCAACCATTGTCACCATCCATTACCAGAACTTTTTTATCATCCTAAACTGAAACTCTGTACCCATTAAATAACTCCACATTCTCCCCTCCCTCAAGCCCCTGGTAACCACAGATCTGTTTTTTGTTTATTTGAACTTGACTATTCTAAGTACCTCATTTAAGTGGAACTGTCCAATATTTGTCCTTTTGTGTCTGTTTTCCTCTACTCTGCATAATGTTTCCAAAGTTCACCCATGTTGTAGCACACATCAGAATTAACTTTTTAGAGCTGGATAATACTCTGTCATATGTATGTACTACCTGTTACCTATTCATCTGTCAATGGACATTTGGATTATTTTCAGCAAAAAGATATGAATAATGCTGCTATGAACAGTGGCATACAGATACATGTTTGAGTCCCTGTTTTCAGTTCTTTTGCGCACACCCTCAGAGGTTGAATGGCTGGGTCGGATGGTAGGGTTCTATGGTTCAACTTTCTGAGGAAGGGCTATACTGTTTTCCACAAAGTTTTCACCTTTGTGCTTTCTACATTCCCACCAATAGCATTCATGTCTCCATGTCCTTGTCAACACTTGTTACTTTCTATATTGCTTTCATTTTTAAATGAATTACTTTATTACAGACAGGACCTGAAAATAACAGAAAGTCAAAGGAAAAGTTGCTCACCATCCCATCCTGAAATCAAATCAATGAAAAATATGCATGATATCCACCACATATAAAATTCTATCCATGATGTTACTAGGAAAATCAAACATGTACACGAACAGAGCCTGGCAGATGACACTATTCAAAGACGGTCTCAGGCTCAGGCCCAACTATCCTAACCTCCACCAAGTTTTCAGTGACTTTTCAAGGTGATTCAGCTTAGATATTATAGAAGAAAGAGATGCACAGCTCAAACCCCACCTATTCTCCTTCTCCCTGGTGCCAGTCTATCCCTGTGAAACATTTGCAGGTCTCTGTGGCAGGCAGATATTCTGCTAACACTGTGACATGGCCCCTTGAGGCTGACAGAAGGGAATGAATCCAGCCTATGCATTTGCCTCCGAACAAATGGTGATTCATCTGTGGTTGTTTGTACACATGTATGCTTCCGCATTTCAATGATTTCTTCCTTACCTAGCCAACCTGCTAAATGCAACAATTAAACCAGCTTTGCATGCGTTATTGCCAGGCTGGAGCCTAATCATGTCAAATATAGGCTGCCAGCTTCTCCTGCTACAAGCAAGAGGCACTGGGAAAGATGGAAATTGAACAATAGTCTGGTATACTCTCCACTCAGTCTTGGATGACCGTCAGCAGGAAAGCAGACAATGGAATCAAAAGAACATGTTTTCCTGTTAACACAGAGCAACACCAAACCCACAAGACATTACTGATTCATGTCCTGGGCCAGTCCCTGTCAACCATGGTATTTTTTTTTCTTTTTTTGAGAATGCTACTAACTTCCAAATTGCAATGTATTGACCACAATGTAATTATCAATATATTGATAATACTAATTTTTAAACAGTAATGTATGTATGATACAAGTTATAAGAATGTGAAGAAGTTTTTTATGGAAAAGATTTTAATGTATTAGTAGATGATGCTAAAACATAGGTAGAAAGCTTAAATCACAAACCAAAGACATGCTGGGCTTAAAACAGCAAAGCATGATCTTATCTGCAAAACAGAAATACACACTCAGATGTAGAGAACAAATATATGGATACCAAGGGAGAAAGGGGGCATAGGAGGAATTGGGAGATTGGGATTGACATTATGTACACTATTGATACTATGTACAAAATAGGTGACTACTGAGAATACATTGTATAGCACAGGGAACTCTACTGAATACACTATGGTGACCTGAATGGGAAGGAACCCCAAGTGGAAAGGAATCTACATGGATGGCTGATTCATTTTGCTGAACAGTAGAAACTAACACAACATTGTAAAGCAACTATGTGGCAGAGCCTAGCACAATATTGTAAAGCAATTATCCTCCAATAAAAGTCTTTTTTAATTAATTAAAAAACAAACAACCCTCCCCCCGCCCCCGCCCAAGAAAGCAGTCAATGAAAAATTGATTGTGTTATCCTGAATATGCTGGGGATGCACGCTCAAGTTCAAGTGCTGGACTGTACACTAAGTGCATATTTAGCCCATTAGTTACATAAGAAATTGCCAAATGGCTTTCCAAAGTGGCAGAAATGTTCGAGGGACCTGGTTTTTCCATATTTAGCCCATTAGTTACATAAGAAATTGCCAAATGGCTTTCCAAAGTGGCAGAAATGTACGAGGGACCTGGTTTTTCCACTCCCTCACCAGGATCTGGTGTTTTTACCTTTAGCCATTCCAGATAGGTGTGTAGTGATATCTCTTTGTGGGTTTAATTTGCATTTGCCTCCAACCAGTCCATTCGGAAGGAGATCAGCCCTGGGATTTCTTTGGAAGGAATGATGTTAAAGCTGAAACTCCAGTACTTTGGCCACCTCATGTGAAGAGTTGACTCATTGGAAAAGACTCACGCTGGGAGGGATTGGGGGCAGGAGGAGAAGGGGACGACAGAGGATGAGATGGCTGGATGGCATCACTGACTCGATGGACGTGAGTCTGAGTGAACTCCGGGAGTTGGTGATTGACAGGGAGGCCTGGCGTGCTGTGATTCATGGGGTCGCAAAGAGTCGGACACGACTGAGTGACTGAACGGAACTGAATGGCCGTTGATGTTGAATCTCATTTCATGTGCTTTTTCTTTTCATGTGCTTATATCTTTAGGGGAAATATCTGTCCATGTCTTTGGCCATTTTTCAATTTTTGTGTTTGTCATTTTACTGTTGAGTTTTGAAAATTCATTTTATATTAGAGATACTATTTCTTTGTAGATATATGGTTTGCAAATACATTCTCCTTGTCTATAGCTTATCTTCTCATCTTTTTAACAAGGTCTTTGGGACTTTTCTGGTGGCCCAGTGGTTAAGACTTGCCTTCCAACGCAGGTGGTGTGGGTTTGATCCCTGATCCCTATCCAACATGCCTCACAGCCAAGAAACAAACCAACAACAACAACAAAAAGAAGCAATATTGTAACAAACTCAACAAAGACTTTAAAAATGCCTCACATCAAAAAAAAAAAATCTTTTTCAAAAATACCAAGTTCTTTTGCAAAGCAAAATGTTTACTTTTGTGTGGCTCAATTTATCAGCGTTTCCCTTTGTGTACCTTGCTTTGGTGCCAGGTTTAACTCTTTACCTGGTACTAAACCCTGAAAATTTTCTATTTTTCTATAAAAGTCTAAGAATTTTACATTAAGCTTGTGATCCATCTTGAATTAATTTTGTTTAAGGTATGAGGTTTAAGATAAAAAGGTCCTTTTTTTTTTTGTATATGGATGTCCAATTGCTAAAATATCATTTGTTGAAAAGGCTGTCCTTCCTTCAATGAATTGCTTTTGCACCTGTTTAAAAAAATCAGTTGAACATACTCGGGTCATTCTATTTGCGGTTTCTCTTATTCTGTTCCTCTGACCTATGTGTCTATCCTTCCACCAATGCCACACTGTACTGATTACTGTGATTATGTAATAAGAATGTGAAGAATTTTTACAGGTCATGGGATCCCCACTTTAAGCAGGAGACTTGCACTTGACACTGAAATTCACACTCCTAAAGTGCAGGCAATGAACCAGGACCTTGACGACTTTGAAGACCTCAGAAAGAATTGTCACTAAATAAAAAAGAGCAAAGGACAACGTAAGCTGATCTTTCACTAGGACATAAAATGAAACTATCTTGGGACTTTTCCTGGTGGTCCAGCGGTTAAAACTCTGTGCTTCCAATGCAGGGGGTGTGGGTTCAAGACCTAGTGGAGGAACTAATTTTCCACATCCCACATGCCATGTGGGATGACCAAAAAAAAAAAAAAAAAAGTCCACTTGCTCTATATCTTAAATGACACCTAAAAGAATAATAAATAAATAAAACTATTTTATTTGATCACAAATGCCGAAAGCCTTATGGTACCCCTGAAATTGTCTCCCAAAGAACAATGTGTTATTGTCAAATTTTATTAAACCATCCACAATTCAGGATGTGTTTGTGTGTTGATAATTGCTGGTGTGGAGAAAAGTGTTTGTTAATTTTCTGCAACTGTACTGGAAATGGCTATGTTAATGAGTTTGAGGAAAATGAGTTAGTTGGGTATTGTCTCTTTTATGGCTCTAAATAGAGAGATTCCATTATTTTTCTAAATCATTTAACTCAATTAAAAACAATAATACTGTAGCAAAATACTTTCCATAATACCTTTGAATTTTCAATGATCCAGCTGCCCTTAGATATGTAAGCGAATAGGAAATCACCAGTGAACAACTTGTCACTTTCTTGCCAGGGTACATATAAGAGTGAGGACCACCCTTGCTTTCATTATAACAATCATTTATTGCAATTTGTAACAGTTATTTATTTAACTTCCTGAGCTTGCTAAAACTCATGTCCATTGAGTCAATGATGCCATCCAACCATCTCATCCTCTGTCATCCCCTTCTCCTCCTACCTTCTATCTTTTCCAGCATCAGGGTCTTTTCCAGTGAGTCCACTTTTCACATCAGGAGGCCAAAGTATTGGAGCTTCAGTTTCAGCGTCAGCCCTTCCAATGAATATTCAGGACTGATTTCCTTTAGGATTGACAGTCCAAGGTCCTTGCAGTCCAAGGGACTCTCAAGAGTTTTCTCCAACACCACAGTTCAAAAGCATCCTTCAGCACTTAACCTGCTTTATGGTCCAATTCTAACATCCATACATATCTACTGGAAAAAACAGTTTTGACCATATGGACCTTTGTTGGCAAAGTAATATTTCTGCTTTTTCAAATGCTGTCTAGGTGTTAGTCTCTACTGTACAGCAAAGTTAATCAGCTATACATATATCACTTCTCTTTTGGCTTCCTTCCCATTCAGATCATCACAGTACATTAAGTAGAGTTCCCTGTTCTATATTGTATTGGCGTTTTCTTGTGATCATGGCAACAAGGAGAGGAAACAGAGACAGGAAAGAGTGTTTTCAAGCTTCTGCCTGTGACACAGCTATTAACATGACATCGTTCGAGGCAAGTCCACATGGCTAAATTCAGAATCAAGAGGTAGTGAAATGTACTCTACAAGTTCAAAGGTAGGAGCTGCAAGGTCATATTGACAAAGAATCTGCATACAGAAAGGAGTGAAAGATAGAGACATGAATGTTAATAGTCCACTACACTCAACTCCAATATTCAGGCTGCGATGGGATTTTTCTTATTACTGTTTCTGGGCAAGGACCCCTTTTTACTATGACCCCGTTACAAGTCTCATAACAAATATCTTGCCAGCCTATAAGAACTCCAGAATAATAATAACTCAGTCCAGTGCCTAACACAGAGCAACTGTTCAATAAATACTGGATGAATGAATTAATGAAGAATGAAAGATTCTGCACATTGCCATGTTCAACATATTGTAACAGGATTAATTAGCATAGGAAGAGTGTTCTGTGATTTTTACATTTTTCTGTGTTGAGGTGACTGCATCTAACGTATGTAACAAATATGAAATCTGCATCTTTTTCTGGCAAAACTCAATGGTAAGAAGTTGTGGAAGGTGAGTGATACCATTCTAGTGAAAAATCAATAGGCGAGATGAAAAATCAGTCTCTCCACCCTGCCTAGAATTCTGCAGGGTGCATAAAATATCTTTCAAATAAGAATGATCTGTAAGATTGGCTTCCCTTGTGGCTCAAGAATCTGCCTGCAATACAGGAGACCTGGGTTTGATCCCCAGGTCAGGAAGATCCCCTGGAGAAGGGAATGGCAACCCACTGCAGTATTCTTGCCTGGGAAATCCCACGGGCAGAGGAGCCTGGGGTCACAAAGAGTCAGACACGACTGAAGGACTAATATTTTCACTTTCATAAGATTTCATTCAGCTCTGAAATTCCACAATTTTATTATTTTAGGTACAAAATAATGGAAGGCTGAATATAAGTACCCACACTAAGAGATGAATTTAAAAGAAAGAGAGGTCACACACACTTGTGGTTAGAGAATAAAGTTTTCATGGGAAGGTATCATTTAAGGACTGCAAGACTTTAAAAACCAATGGCAGCAGTGAAGGAGCAAAGTTAGGTGAGGGTGGGCATACTTAGGGCCAGGGAGTGATTCAATTTGTTTGGAACAAGGCTGAACATGGACAAATTGATAGGAGGCAAACCCAGAAAGACAGGTTAGATCTATACTGCTTATGACCTTGAAAAGCAAGTTGAAGATTTTGTATTTATTTCTATAGGTCTAATCTTTCTAAAGCATTTCTCCATGCTTTAAAAAGACCAGTCTGGATGCCTTATGTGGGGAGAGGGGGTGGGTAGATAAGTCCGTGAGTTATTGAAATTGTCTAGGTGAGAAACAGTGATGATCTAAATTAGGAAAATGAGAGTGAAGAGGCTCGGAAAGAGAGAGAGCTGTAAGAGAAGAAAAACCTAGTGTCCTGCCCATTAGATCTCTCATTTTTTTAAAATTAGGAAACTAGTCAAATTATATGCCAAGTTTATATATTCTACAGTAAATGTTCGTCTTCAAAATTTCCCCCAAATTTTCTATTGAAATCAGTTTATTCCACATTCTAGCTTTACCAACAACAGAGATCCTTGTCATAGTAATTAACCTTGACTGCCTCACTACAGTAATGAGAAGCTCAAATTGACTTATCATTAAGAGCAGTGCCCAGTCATTAGAAGTACTTCACCGGTCATTCATCTTTCAGCAGGCTGAACTGACCACCTGGCTGGCTGAGGGTAATCGAATCTTTTGATGACTAATAAAGTCTTCAGGATCATCAGCAAAGGGAGATGGAATCTAGGCTTTCAGTGCTGTCAGCAATTTACAGATTGTCATGCTCAGTCTTCTTATCTTATGAATGAGAAGCCAGGGCTCAGTGAGCTGTGCCCAAGTGATCCAGCTAACCAGCAGTGACACTGAGCCCAGATCTCTTCACCATGCCTTGAGCACCACGATGTTCTCTGTATGGTACTATTAGCATGAAAGCTTCCCTCATAGCTCAGTTGGTGAAGAATCTTCCTGCAATGCAGGAGACCCAGGTTTGATTCCCGGGTCAGGAAGATCCCCTGGAGAAGGAAATGGCAACCCACTAGTATTATTGCCTGGAGAATCCCATGGACTGAGGAGTCTGCCAGGCTACCTTCCATGGGGTTCAGAGTTGGACATGACTCAGTGACTAAACCACCACCACACCATCATTAGCATGCAGGCACATTTATGTCTGTTCACATGATCAAGTCAATATTCTCAACCATATGACCTTGAACTAGACTAGAAAGCATTAGAGACAGAGAGCTTCAGGTAGTATAGTAAAGCTGGTATGGGGTAGATTTAGGTCAGGTTGTAAATATTGGCTGGTTCCTAATTCTCCAAGACTCTGAATGACAAGCCATGGGATCTGCCATCTTTTGAAACAGAAAATGTGAAATCATGAAACAGTAGAAGGTTTATTTATTTGTTTTTTTTATAGCTCTGTGTTTTATTTTACAGTACTATATTATCTTAAATTCTTGTTCAAAATTTGAATGAAGTACATGTCACATGATTTTTTTTTACTATGAAAGAAAACATTTTTTGAAAACTGCCATAGACTTTTTTCAAGACTTCAAAACTGAGAGAAGTTTCTGTTTTTTCTGGTGACATTTCTAAAATTATACACATCACTGTGAATCAGAGTCTTTGGGATATATTTATCTCTTTCCTCTCTGTCAGATCTCCTTGAACTGAGAAAGTTATCTTTTTATTCAGTTATTTCTGTAACCATTATTAGTTAAATATTTTAGTTAAATTCAAAATAAAATGTTATATGTACTCTAAAATCTTACTAAGCTATGACATGTTCATTCTACCGAACTCTCTGAATAGCATTGATTCAGATATGTAAATGTCATACATATGCAATTCACAGAGCAAATGGAGGTGTGATTTAAGAGCTGTAGTGGATCTTGAGCTATGTTGTGGTTCCAGGAAGAAGTTACAAGGAATAAACTGCTTTCCTTCAAGGCTTGCCCTTCTACCTCACTCACAAAGTGAGTGCTTCACAAAGACACACATGAAGAGCCTGCAAAAAAGTGAGAACTGCCTCACCAGCCAGGTCAGCCTGGTCAACCTGAGAGGTTACTCATATGGCAGCCAGAATATCCTTCTATCTGACTCACAGATTAGACAATGAAAACTGAAAGCGAAGTCGCTCAGTCGTGTCCGACTCTTTGTGACCCCATGGACTGTAACCTACCAGGCTCCTCCGTCCATGGAATTTTCCAGGCAAGAGTACTGGAGTGGGTTGCCATTTCCTTCTCCAGACAATGAAAACATTCATCAAAATTACAAATAAAAACCAAGGAGACAAATGCACACATAAAAATAATAGCTCCCATCATTTAAAAAAATGTCTTTGGGTAATAATCACATCTCAGACAATGTACTGGGCAACAGATAAACACAGCCAGCATCCTTAGGGATCTTCAAATCTAGTTGAGGAGACAGACTATAAGCATGTAAATAATCACATACACAAACATAATCATCATTTGAGATAAGTACTACAAAGGATTTAATGATGGTTCTATGATACAAAGTAATGAAGGACTGGACCTGCTCAAATATGGTGGTCAGGAAAGACCTCTCTGAGAGGTGACATTTAAAACAAGACCTAAATGATGAGGAGGAAGTACCAAGCGCAAAAGCCCAAGGAGGAAAAGGGCTTGGTCTATTCTAGAAATATAATATGATTAATGTCTAATAAAGGATTGACTCAGGAAGTCTAGATTGTCCAAACTCTTCACAGTCCAAAGAAAAGTCTGGTCTTAGATCAGTTCTTGGCATATAACCTCTAAGCCCTTGGGATGACCTGCCTGATAAGAGTGTCACTGTTTAGCTGGGGCTGTGGCCCCCAGATAGTTTATGTAATTGATGGTGGGGTCCTTAGGCCACGTGGTATCAGTTTTGCCTCCAGAGAGACTAGAGGCTGAGTAACTAAGGTCTGTCACACAGGTGTTCCATGCTTATGCAACTGACCCTAGATACCCCAGTAAAAACCCTGGACACCAAAGCTAACTTGAGCTTCCTTGGTTGGCAATATTTCACATTGTGACATAAATATATCACTGCTAGGAGAATTAATTGCTGTTTGTATGATGCCACAAAGAGAGAACAACTGGAAATTCATGACTAGGTTTCCTAGAACCTGGTAGGCTGTGCAGCCCACGGAGTCACATAGAATCGGACATGACTGAGCCTAGCTAAAGGTGTGCCAATTTTGTTTATCTTTTCACAGAGCCAGTTATTACTGTCATTGATATTTTTCTAGTTTAGTCTCAATTTCATTTTTTTCTGTTCTAATCTTTGTTATTTCCTTCCTTTTATAGGTAGATCTCAGAGATATTATGGGTTCAATTACAGACCACTATAATAAAGTGAATCACATGAATATTTGGTTTCCCAGTACATATAAAAGTTATGTTTACATTATTCTGTAGTATCTTAAGTATAGATTATGTCTTAAAAAATGTATATGCCTGAGTTAAAAAAATTTATTGCTAAAAAAGCTAACCAGCATCTGACAATGCAGGGTGGCCACAAACCATGAACTTGTAAAAAATGCAGTATCTGCGAAGTGCAACAAAGTAAAGTACCACGAAATGAGGTATGCCTATACTAACTTAGAAATTCTTTTTCTTCTTTTTCTGGATCCTTGAGGTGAAGTTAGGTTGTTCATTTGAGACTTTTCTTGTTTCTTGACATAGACTTTTATTACTACAAACATCTGTCTTAGAACTACACCCCATAAATTTTGCTATGTTACATTCCCAATTTCATTTGTTTCAAGGTATTTTTTGTTTGTTTGTTTTCCTTCTGATTTCTGCTTTTATCCACTGGTTGTTCAGACACTCCCATATTTTAGAGGAGCAAATCAAGACTTATTTGAACATTCAGATAACTTGCCATACATATCTCAGTTTCTGCCTGTCTCTATTTCTGTTTCTCTCAGACACACACACACACACACCACACCCCATTAAGTAGAGCAAGAATCCAAATATCTGGTTCCAAAATATAGTTCTCTTTGTTCTACTTCGATGTCATAGAAAGAAAGGAAACTAAAACCATAAAATAACAAAATAAACAACAAAGCAGGCAAGGATTGAAGAAACGAAGATCAGAAAAAAATACACACAGAACAATTGTCAATGACATAAAAGTCTTTCTACTTCTTATTAGGAAGTCACAAAGAAAACGTAAAATTGTACACTGAATAAAATATGACACCATAAGATATTGCTCCCCTGACATTTCATTCAGAATTCAATCCTAGCTTTTTTTTTTAATCTATAAAATCAAAGTACTAGTATGAAAACTGTACTTGATAATGAACTCAAATGGAGAAGGAAATGGCAACCTATTCCAGAGAATTCCATGGACAGAGGAGCCTGGCGGACTGTGGTCCATGGGGTTGCAAAGAGTCGGACACAACTGAGTGACTAGCATGCACTATGAACTCAAAAGTGCTGTACAAAGTGTTATAGATACTAGCCATTACTATTTTATTAAAGTGTGTATCTGTGTAATAGCTTTTTAGCTTTTCTTCGTATTAAATGTATTATTATTGTTACTTTTGTTATAGAGAAAAGAAAGTTGAAAATGTCCATGGGCAATTTAGAAAAAATAATCTTGAAAAAGAACATATCTTTCTGATTTTACTTTAAAAAAAATATAGATAGTGGTCGTGGTAGTGAAGTAGGGGCAAAATCTGACTAGAAAAGGATGAGGATGTTAAATTCTCTTCACACGGACACAGTGAGCCATTTCCCTTCTCTCCAAGTGCACACAACCGCTCTCCTTATTCACCGTGGTAACCAGTTTATTTTCACAGTACGGCAGCTGGTTAGGAGGGGAAATTTTGACTGTGTTTAATGATTAGTTTGATAGGAGGCAACTAGTCTGTTTTGACTGGGGCTATAGATTCTTTTTTAGTTGAATAAAACATAATCATCTGGATGGAACTAAATCTTTGCCTAGGACAAACTCAGTCCCATGAAACCAAGAATGATTTAAGAATGAATTTACCTATGTTAGTTTCCATAATGGTAAATCTGATTGACTTCAATGAATATCTGTTTTGTACTTACCCTGTGCCAGGGCATCTAAAGTTCTGAGGATATAATAGTGAATAAGAGATTTCCCTTCAAATAATCTGATGATCTGCTGCTATAATATTATCTGTGACATTGATTTCAAACAATTTCTATTCAGGAATTCCATAGATATATTTTCATAAATATGGTTCATACATTTACTTTAACTTTTTAAATGGTGACATGAAGGACAAGCAATAGGTATTTTACAGGCTTTCTCTGTTCTTCCAACCTTTTCTCCCTGAAATTACCCATCTCAGTTCATGACAATTTCATCCTCCCTGTTGCTCCAGCTAAAAGCCTGGCGACATCCTTGTCTTCTGTCAGCCAAACCCCACACCAGCATCTATCCACATCTCTCCATCTCTCCAGCAACTACTCTAGTTCCTCTTGTTTGGTTGTTCACAGCTGCCATATCACGAATCTCCCTGATCCTTCCTGTCTCCCTTGATCCAGTCCTCAGCACAGCCACTCAAGGGATCACTCAAGTACATCTCAACTCAAGTACAAAGGTGGATCTGATCATGGCAATGTATCTCTTTGTCAATACCCTCTGGTGGCATCCTAGCTCGTGTGCAGTGAATGTCAACCCTACAAGGTTCTTTCAGACTTGTTCTCCTGTATTCTCTCCACCCATCCATCCCCTGGCTTCCTCTTTGACCCTTTCCCTCTATTCTTAGCACTTCTGCCTCCCTGACCCTTTTGGTGCCTACTGGACACTAAAGTCACTTCCTCGGGCTTTTGTCTTTGCTATTTCCCCTGCCCATGTTCACCAGCTTGCATACACAGTCTTGTCTGATCACCCCACTTAAACTTGGCAATACCCCAACAAATGCACAACTGCCTTCCTGCATTATTTTTTCCATAGCAGTTACTGTTTTCTAACATACTATACTTTTCATATTTATTTTGGTTATTTCTCTCCACCAAAAAGCAGTACCAGGTGGGCAGGAATTTTTGTTTTGCTTATTCTATATTTTCAGGACCTAAAAGTGACAGCCACGTAGTAGGCATGCAATAAAGACTTGTTATGTGAATGAGTATTATAACGAGAGATGTTTCTATGTTTCGAGTCAGAAAGCATAGTCTAGGCTTTCAAATAACAGATCCTCCAGAGTGCTGTCTGTGCCATAAAAGATGATGGGATGCAAGCGGCATTTTATGTTGCCCCTTGGCAACAAGGTCATTAATCAAAGCAGAAATGATAGAGAGGGATAGAGCTATGAGTGGAAGAAGTGACAGGTGTTTGTAGATGCTGTCTCTGATATCTTTATGGCACTGCATCCTCAAATACAGAAACAACAAAGCCTGACTGACCTCCAATCCACCTCTAGCACAAGATGGGGGCAAGCTCCGCCTCAGACGAGACCACTTTACCTCTACCTGATCCTGGGCCCAGCCCGGAGTCCCTAGAGGAAGCTTGCAGAGTAACAGAGTCAGGAGGCAAAGCTGAAACAGGGTGGAATAAGAAGCTGAGAGAGGCCAGGAAGCCTCATCCTTATCTCCTGGGAACTTAACAGCTCTGAAAGCCCAGGTGAGTCACAGGATGCCTGCAGTGAAAATGAATTCCCCTCTTAACAGTAACCTAAATCACAAAACCAGATCTTATCCAAAAGCTTAACAACCCAACTTTTGCATTCAAAGAGAATGTCATTGAAAGCAGGGCCCCATCGGAAGCACCATGGATAAGGTGTGTTTCTTTATGCAAAGAAAATCATAAGGAGGCAATGACTTTGCATGCACAAATCAACAAACAGCAGCTGCTTTCCAGAAATAATCCTTTAAGACATTTAAGAACGTTGTTTATAAAATAAACAATAAAAGAGTAGAAATGTGAAAGCTATTATTTTATTGGTATGAAAATCATCCTTTCCAATTGATCTACCTTCCATCTTTCTCTACTGCAATCCATTTTAAATGAATAACCTTAATCTTAACTGCATTCACCTTTTATCACGTTTTGTTGTTGTTCAGCTGCTAAGTCATGTCTGACTCTTTACAACCCTATGGACTGTAGCACACCATGACCCTCTGTCCTTTACTGTCTCCCAGAGTTTCCTCAAATTCACGTCCATAGAATTGGTAATGCTATCCAACCATCTTATCTTCTGCCACCCCCTTCTCCTTTTGCCTTCAATCTTTCCCAGCATCGGTGTCTTTTTCAATGAGTTGGCTCTTCGCATCAGGTGGCCAAAGTGTAAGAGTTTCAGCTTCAGCATCAGTCCTTCCAATGAATATCTACCCTCTTAATACCTCCAGTGATTTTTTGTTATTTAAAACACTGGTTAAAATTTTATGTTTAAGCAATAGAATTCTTTCTGAAAAGTAAATGCTGAGACTTCTCTGGTGGTCCAGATGTTAAGACTTTGCCTTCCGGTGCAGGGGGTATAGATTAGATCTCTGGTCAGGGAGCTAAATTTCACATGCCTCATGGCAAAACAACAACAACAACAACAACAACATAAAACAGAAGCAATGCTTAATAAATTCAATAAATACTTTAAAAATGGTCTACATAAAAAATTCTTAATAAAAAGATTTTTAAAGTTTTTTTTTTTTTTTTTTTAAGAAACAACTAAGGACAAGACCTAAAATCACACTCCTGTTTCTCAGTTTCCCACAGGAGAAGGCTGCAAGCTGTTTATTAAACGGACTCAATTTCCCCTCTTTCAGCAGAAAATTCGCAACCTTGAGACTCCAATTTTTGATGACATAAAAGCTAATAAGCACCTAGAAGTGGTTCAAGATTGCTAAATAAACTAATTTTAAAAGACCAAATAGAAACTTTAAAATAATTTTTTTTTTTCCCAGAGAGATGGTATGGGGAGGGAGGTGGGAGGGGGGTTCAGGATTGGGAACTCATGTACACCCATGGCGGATTCATGTTGATGTATGGCAAAACCAATACAGTATTGTAAAGTAAAATAAAGTAAAATTAAAAAAAGAAAAAACAAAACAAACAAACAAACAAAAATAAAATAGTTTTTATGATCTGAAAACACACTGTAAGAGAACAAAACTTCTCAAATTTTTCATGCCTAATTCTTTATTTTTAATTAAATTTATTTTAATTGGAGGCTAATAACTTTACAATATTGTATTGGTTTTGCCATACATCAACATGAATCCACCTTGTGTGTACACATGTTCCCCATCCTGACCCCCTCTCCCATCTCCCTCCCCATCCCATCCCTCTGGGTCATCCCAGTGCACCAGCCCCGAGCATCCTGTATCATGCATTGAACCTGGACTGGCGATCCATTCCACATATGATAATATACATGTTTCAATGCATTCTCCCAAATCATCCCACCCTCGCCCTCTCCCACAGAGTCCAAAAGACTGTTCTATACATCTGTGTCTCTTTCGCTGTCTCGCATACAGGGTTATCATTACCATCTTTCTAAATTCCATATATATGCCTTAGTATCCTGTATTGTTGTTTTTCTTTCTGACTTACCTCACTCTGTATAATCGGCTCCAGTTTCATCCACCTCATTAGAACTGATTCAAATGTATCCTTTTTAATGGCTGAGTAATACTCCATTGTGTATATGTACCACAGCTTTCTTAAACATTCTAATGAGTAACTTCCATTGTCTGAAATTAGTTGCCCCAAAAAAGATACAACTAGATGTTTTAAAGTGAGTACGACTTACTCTTGATTGTTAAATAGAACGCCTATCTAAAAGTTTTAGTGCCATACTAAAATACAATATAGATAAAAGCAAAAGTGCTCTTCTTTAATATGGTGTGGTGGAAAAAGCTGAGAAACCAGCTGACTCATTCTTATACTCACCCTTCATCCCCCAAGCCAACATCACACGCACATATTTGCAAGCATTATGGCTCAGTGGAGCTGTTTGCAAAACCCTGGCCTGAAAAATTAAGTATTGTAGCTTTTTTTTTTTCGCTCAGCTATCCAAGACCTTCCACAAAGGATGACCCCAAATTACCTTCCCATTATTCTCTATATCCAATATCTATCCCATGTTAAACCAAAGCCTCCTACTCGGTGTTACTTGGAATGTTTCCTTGCTTTCATTATGCCACACACGTCTCATAGCATTAAAACTTAGATCGGAATCAAGTACCTTCTAGCTTTGAGCCTCAGGCAGGTTATAAAGGCCTCTGAAGCCTTTGTGAATATACCTGCATCTGAAGGAACTGAAAACGGAAGTGCCCGTCTTGTAATGTTATGAGCTAACCCATCAGAAGCAGTCAGCAGCCCGCCTGGATGGCAGAAGACGGCCATAAATGTTGACTATGATCCCGTGCCGGGGGTCAGCCTTCACAGGGGAAGGTGCTCAGGTGGCGCAGAATTCCTGCCACTGCAGGGAGAGCTCTAGGACCATCAAAGACAATCTCTCTGAATATCAGTGCCCTGAAGAATAATACCACACCAAACATTTCACCTTAGGCAGAAAAACACTGAGAATCGTAATTTCCTTACTCACAGTTGGGCTCATATTCTTAAACTGTGTGGACTTAAGCAAATCCCACTTATTTTTTCCTTAGTTTCTTAAAAGTATTTATTTATTTGGCTCGACTGGGTCTTAGTTACGGCACATGGGGTCCTCCTTGCATCAAGCGGGATCTTTCGTTGTGGTGCACAACACATGTGGCTGCCCCTTGACATGTGGGATCTTTGTTCCCTGATCCAGGACTGAACTCGCATCCCCTGCATTGCAAGGTGGATTCTTAACCACTGGACAAGCAAGGAAGTCCCTTTCCTTAGTTTTTAAAGGTGCAATCCAAGAGGAAAGAAACCCTCCAGGAGCCCTCCTGCACCCTTCCCTGTGCTGTGCAAAGCAGGCCTGACAAAGACCAAGGAGGGACTGCAAGCAGTTTTCTGTTACTCCCATGGGCAGGCTGAGGACTTAGAGACACAGAATAAAATGTCTATTCAGGAAAATCAGAAGCACTGGCCAGGTTGGTGGCCTGCAAATCTTCCACAGCAAAGCTGCTCAAAACGACACAGAAAGGGTCCTAGTGTGTTATTGATCCCCTTGCATGCATGCGTGCATGCTAAATCACCTCAGTCATGTCCAACTCTTTGTGACCCTATGAACTGTGGCCCACCAGGCTCCTCTGTCCATGGGATCCTCCAGGCAAGAATACTCGAGTGGGTTGCCATGCCTTCCTCCAGAGGATCTTCCTGACCCAGGGATCACACCTGGGTTTCATGTCTCCAGCAGTGGCAGGCAGGTTCTTTACCACTAGCACCACCTGGAAGCCCTTGATACCCTTAGTTCTTGGGTAATCAGGTAGGTCTGGGGCATCTGGAGCCCTGGGCCATCCACCTTCTCCAGCAGCTTCCATTCATGTTCCCGAGTATTCTGCGAAATGATCATCTCCATATTCTGTGAAGTGAGGATGCTGAGGGCTGTCTATCTTCTTTGCTTCCTTTGCTGAGGTGTGTGCTGGTTACTCTGCCCGGGGTTGGTTCTTGCAGGAATGTTTTTCAGTGTTAACTGCAGTCTGCTGTAGCCACGAGGGCCCTGGAGAATGAGGCAAGTCAGCAGTAGCCTTGGGGTCCTTGGAAGATCCACAGATGGTCTCAATGCTCTAGGCTGGCCCTGGAGACGCAGAGCTGAGCAGAAGCAGTGCTGCCTGGGCCCTCAGACCAGGCCCCAAGTCCCACCCATTGCCATGGAATGACGTAATGAGACGGTCATGGTAGGTCTACTCTATGCAAAACAAAGAACTGGTTACTGGAGTCTCTGCCCTTCAGGCAGAAGGACATCAAATGCTTCTTAAGTAATATTTATTTATTGGGTTTCCCTGGTGGCTCAGGAGTAAAGAATCCACCTGCCAATGCAGGAGACAGGAGTTCAGTCCCTGGTCTGGGAAGATCCCACATGCCTCAGAGCAGCTAAGCCTGTGTGCCACAACTATTGAGCCTGTGCTCTAGAGCCTGAGAGCCTTAACTACTCAGCCTGGGTACTACAACTACTGAAGCCCATGTTCCTAGAGCACGTGCTCCACAACAAGAAAAGCCACCATATGAGACGCCATGCGCCACAACTAGAGAGTAGCTCCCACTCTCCAAAACTAGAGAAAAAACCCAGGCATCACTGAAGACCTGGCACAGCCAAAAATAAATAAATAAAGTTAAAAATATTATTTATTTGGCTGCATTGGATCTCAGTTGCAGCCCTCGGGATCTTTTAGTTTTGGCATGAAGTATCTAGATCCTTGATTAGGGATTGAATCTGGGTCCCTTGCATTGGGAACACAGAGTCTTAGCCACTGCACCACCAGGAAAGTCTCAGACATCAAACTCTTGAGCAACTGAGCCTCAGTGGAAAAAAAAAAAAGTGAAAGTATTAGTTGTTCAGTCATGTCTGACTCTTTTTGACCGCATGGACTGTAAAGAGAGGAGCTAAAAAAGTCCAGCTCTTTACTCGGGTTTACAATAGAGCCTTTTAGAAAAGGTCTTCAAGAAGAGGAATTTAAATATTTAGAAAAGCCAAACTGATGCCTGAGATGACTAGAATGATCCAGTCTTTAGAGGGTGCATCAACACACATCCAATTTCAAGTAGCTGCCACTAAAACAGCCTTCAAAACACATCAGAAAAATGAAGAATTTCATAGATCACTAACAGATGCTTTGGATGAAAATTCTACTGCTTGAGGAAGCATAAGCTGCTTTCATAAGAGACTGAGAGATGAAAAAGAAGCATGAACAAACTTGTTCAACGGAACAAAATAGTAGAAAACTCTAAAGTGTCCACAGGACAAATTAAAATGGCCAGAAAAATCAAATGAAACCTCCAGATGACGTTTGGCTAAAGAGGAGAGACTGGAGTGCTCTTGATGAAGCAACACAAATAGTGGAAACTTGGAATTGGATATAATGAAAACATTAAAAAATGGAGACCTTGTAGAACAGGGATCAAAAGTGGTTTTGAAGGGTGTTCTTTGGTGGTCTAGTAGTTAAGAATCTGCCTGCCAGTGCAGAGTTTGATCCCTGGTCCAGGAAGATCCCACATGCCATCGAGCTACTAAGCCCATGCAGCACAACTACTGAGCCCAAGTGCTGCAACTACCGAATCCCCGCGTGCCCTACCTAGAGCCTGCGCTCCACAAGAGAAGTCCTGCAGTGAGAAGCCTGCGTGCCACAAGGAAGGGTAGCCCTCCCTCTCCACATCTAGAGAAAGCCCACTTGAAGCAATGAAGACCCAGTGTGGTAAAAAATACATAAATAGATGTGTCTAAAAAATGGAAAAAAAAACAATTATTTGATTTTAAGCAAAGTATTTTTGAGGAAACCAATTGATATGGCTGGGTCAAATACATGTTGATAAAAGAAAAAAGAAAGTAAATGTGCCTCTAATTAACTGAAGAAAATAAAATAATCGATGAATTTAAAGATCATATCAGAAGTCTCCAAATAGAGAAAGATTTCCTGCAGTTAGGAAAAACACATAAAAGGAAATGCAGAAAGTGCAATAGAAACATTAGATCTTTTCTGAGCTGCATTTTTAAAAAATGGAATGACTTTTCACCAAATATTGAATTTAAAATTAATTTAACTCATAAAAATAGAGGTGAATCTTTCCAAAGTTGATAGAAGATGATCTGTGCATGTAAAGAGCTGGACATCTATAAAATACAAGCCAAAATTCTTTTAGCAAAGTTTGCATGAATCAGTAACTCTTATCAAATCCAGTTTATTTCTCATGAAAGAAAAGTTATGGTGATAGTTTGAAAGTCCTGTTGGTTGAGAGAACGTTCAATTACCTTAAGAGAAAGGGCATACATTAGACAATTTAATGTCTAAGAATCAAGATCGCCAAGAGAAATATCAATCACCTCAGATATGCAGATGATGCCACCCTTATAGCAGAAAGCAAAGAAGAACTAAAGAGCATTTTGATGCAAGTGAAAGAGGAGAGTGAAAAAGTTGGCTTAAAACTCAACATTCAGAAAACTAAGATCATGGCATCCAGTCCCACCACTTCATGGCAAATAGATGGGGAAATAGTGGAAACAGTGACAGACTATTTTCTTGGGCTCCAAAATCACTGCAGATGGTGACTGCAGCCATGAAATTAGAAGATGCTTGCTCCTTGGAAGAAAAGTTATGACCAACCTAGATAGCATATTGAAAAGCAGAGACATTACTTTGCCGACAAAGGTCTGTCTAGACAAAGCTATGGTTTTTCCAGTAGTCATGTATGGATGTGAGAGTTGGACGATAAAGAAAGCGAGCACCAAAGAACTGATGCTTTTGAACTGTGGTGTTGAGAAGACTCTTGACAGTGCCTTGGACTGTAAGGAGTTCAAACCAGTCAATCCTAAAGGAAATCAGTCCTGAATATTCATTGGAAGGATTGATGCTGAAGCTGAAACTCCAATACTTTGGTCACCTGATGCAAAGAACTGACTTATTGGAAAAGACCCTGATGCTGGGAGAGATTGAAGGCAGAAGGAGAAGGGGATGACAGAGGATGAGATGGTTGGATGGCATCACCGCTCAATGAACATGAGTTTGAGCAAGCTCTAGGAGTTGGTGATGGACAGGGAAGCCTGGCATGCTGCAGTCCATGGGGTTGCAAAGAGTCAGATATGACTAAGCGACTGAACTGAAATGAACTGAGACAATTTAAACATTTTGAAAAGTATACTTCTGTCCTTGATATTGGAAATGGGGCATTTGGCAGAAGCTTGCAAAGATCAACAAGGAATCCTCTGAAAGACCAGATCACCAAGAAACAAAATGGGCATCTAACAATGATACCCAGGCACAGGAATTTAGGTCCAGCATTCTGGGTAGACCAGATGCCCCAACAGAACCAGCACTCCAAGGGGAGAAGCCCTCCATGAGGTCACTTCTATCCTGATGCAGCAAGTCTTCAGTGAGACCAGAACTTCTCCTTCAGCTCCTTGTGCTGGCACTTGGTACCTTCTTTTGAGTCAATCTTCCAGCCTGAATGGGAGCCATGGACTGGAGAACTGTTTCTCCATTTTGCAGCCCCATCAGTGGTCAGATGTTCCCCAGCATTCCCAGGAAGTAGTTGCTCAGAAAGGAATCCCCTTTTCTTCCTCTGTTCTTAGAAAGTGAAAGTGAAAGTGAAGTTGATCAGTCTTGTCCGACTCTTAGTGACCCCATGGACTGCAGCCTACCAGGCTCCTCCGTCTATGGGATTTTCCAGGCAAGAGTACTGGAGCCGGTTGCCATTGTTCTCCGTCATTGCGTTCTCTGTTCTTAGAAGTGAGGGCAAATTCCCCTAGGAATTTTCTCTCCAGAAAGGGACTTCCCTGGCCTGAAACATCCTCTATTGACATTAAGAAAAGTCACTGCACCAAGCTCTGGGTTTGGTCTTCCCTTCATACAACCTGAAAGCATAAGTGAGCCACCTTCTGAGTGGATCCCATCATAACAACCTTCTTTCTGAAGGTCCAGAACCTCGGCAAGATACTTTTTCCCTTGGAGACTAAAATAATTTAATGTTTTTGCTAGTGTTTATAGTGCCATTAAATGATTATGGCTCAATTGGAAGATTGATATGATTTTAATTTTTAGAATAAAGTTGCATCACTGTAGATTATTGAAATGTGACTCTTGTAGATTAACTACAGCTATGTAATTCCATCAATAAGTAGTATAATTACAGCATTTTTACTGCCGTTAATAAGTACATTAAAACCATCCAAAAAACAAGACTTTCTTTATTTCTCTTAATATAATTTTGAATTTTTTTCTCTTTTGGTTTTATTGCTATTATGTAATGATTATACAATAGTTCAAAAGGAAACTTGACAGGATTCCCATTCTTAGGAGAATGTCTTACAGATATACATTAGATAAATAATGTGAATAATAATAATAAATGTGAATCTTATTATAAACTTTTATCTTATTTGATTTTTAGAGAGTCTGATATTTTCATTAAAACTACTTAATAAATCTCTCCTGCTGACACAGAGACTGTTTTCCTTCTAAAGTAATTATGAACTTCCCCTCATTTAGTTTTACCACTGTAGTAATTATACAATTGCTCAGTGAAAGTGAGACAGAATTCTTAGACTATTTTATAAATGTAGTTTAAAAGTGAAATTCATGAGTAAATGCTTCATTTCTTTTTCCTTTAAATAGTTTAAAGATAAAATTTCCAGTTGTGGCTGGTTAACAAGTTCTCTATAGTATGAACAGTAGTAAGAGTTTTATATAAATAATCTTGCAAATGGAGGCATTTGAAACTTTATTCTGTATAACTGGGGCTGAATTTACTCAAATGACTACATTTAACTAAAAAGTTTTTGCTTAAAAAGTCTTGTTCATCTTTATATATTCATAGGAAGGACTGATGCCGAAACTGAAGCTCCAACACTTTGGCCATCTGATGCCGAGAGCAGACTCATTGGAAAAGACTGTGATGCTGGGAAAGATTGAAGGCAAGAGGAGAAGGGGGCGACAGAGGATGAAATGGTTGGATGGCATCACTGACTCAATGGATATGAGTTTGAGCAAATGCCAGGAGATAGTGAAGGAAAGGGAAGCCATGCACGCTGCAGCCCATGGTGTCGCAAAGAGTCACCACTTAGTGACTGAACAGCAACAACAAAATTCATCTTTAACATCTTATCTTTAGTGGTTTCCTTTCTGGGAATTTATTTTTCTGTAATTTCTTCCTGTAAACTCTCATAGTACTTTGCACTTCTTTAATTGTATACTATCTTGCTAAATGTTTGTCTAATTGATCACTAGCCCTATAGATTATAATTTAATTGGGTGTAGGGAGGGAATATGTTTCCATCTATGTATTGGAGAAGGAAACGGCAACCCACTCCAGTATTCTTGCCTGGAGAATCTTATGGACAGAGGAGGTTGGCAGGCTATAGTCCATGGGGTCACAAAGAGTCAGACATGACTAAGTGGCTAACACACACACACGTATTTTATACTGGATCAGAAGCGGTAAATAAGTGATTTATTAATTTGAATTAAAGTCACTTTAAGAAAATATGATAACACACAGAATAGTTTTCTAACACAATAAAATAGAGCTGATGCCGTTATCACAGAGAGGATGTGGGTTCTTTCCCACATGTGTGCTTACAGAAATGGACCATCAACTTTTCTGTCTCAGGAAGTATGACACCTCCCCTAGAAGATCCTCTGAATTTGAAGGTGAGCTGCTGGTCCTAAGTCGAATGCAGAGAGAAAGTAACCAGGTAATCAAGGAAATCTATGGCCTCTACGGGAAAAAGCTTCCACAGTACCTACACTCCTTCTTGCCCAGGGGAGAATTATTTACAAAGGACTGTCTGCTTCTACGCCTTAATATGAAACTTCCTGCTAATACAATGTGAAGGCTTTAAGCCATAATGTTTAGAAAAAGTCCAAATTGTGAAGCTCTAAGGTTCTCATTAGAATGGTAACTTGACAATATTGCACACTTTTCATATAATAAAACAACATCAGAAAGTTTATCCAAATATCAAAAGACAATCTATGTGTACAATTTGGATGAGTTAACATCATAATGAAAGCCTTCACTTTTGCACTTCCTGGCTTTTGTGTGTCATTATTATTATTTATGATTTGAATGCTGACAGCCAATTCAGCATTGCATAAGCCACAGAGTAAGCAGAACTTCTACCTTGGGGCTTATTGAGTGAACAGCACAGGCAAAATATATCATATTAAAACTCTCCAGAGGTAGCTGACTCTCAAAGGTGCAAGGAGCTTTGTCATTAAGACACTTATCCCTTTTCTTTATCCTTCTTGAACATTTAGCTTAATTTGTGCCCCTCTTTGTTTGGAGAAGATCATTGAAACAATGAAAGAAGATGTTAATTTCCCTAAAAAAAGAGTTGGTTGGTCTGATGTTTTAGTGTTGCACATTTGAAAGCAAATGGGTGAAGAAGTGAAAAAAAAAACCATGACTATGAGAATTAAATTAAAGCTCATTTCCCTCTGTACTTCAGCACAGGCAGGAATTTAGGTTTATAATGTCCCTTCCTCCTTGACCTTCAGCTCAAGTCTCTACCACTGAGAAGTCTTCCTTGATGTCTTGTAAGTCACACCTATTGAAATTGTTTATCTCCTACCTGACTGTGTATTCCCTGCGTTTGGGGAGAGTGTCTTATTGGCCAGGTGGCACCAGCATCTAGCACTGAGTGCTTGGCAACTATGTATAAATAAAAAACAAGAAAGGGCTGAGTCCTTTCTATACAGCCAATAAAGAAGATGTGGGACATATATACAGTAGAATATTATTCAACCACTAAAAGGAACAAAATAGGGTCATTTGTAGAGATGATGATAGAACTAGAATCTGTCATACAGAATGAAGTAAGTCAGAAGGAGAAAAACAAATATTGCATATTGATGCATATATGTGGAATCTAGAAAAACGGTATAGATGAATTTATTTCCAAGTTGGAATAGAAATGCAGACATAGAGAGCAGACCTGTGGACACAGTGGGGCGGGGGACGTGGGGGACAAATTGGGAGATTGGGATTGATACATATAAATAACAGCATGTAAAATAGGTAGCTAGGGAGAAGCTTGCATAGCACAGAAAGCCCAGTCCAAGGCACTGTGATGACCTAGGGGGATGGGATGGTGAGGGTGGTGGGAGGAAGGTCCAAGAGGGAGGGTATATATAAATATAAATATAAATATATATATATATGCATATAGCTGATTCACTTCATTACACAGCAGAAACTAACACAGCATTTTAAGGCAATTACATTCCAATTAAAAAATAAAGTGATATGACTAGTGAAATTTCTACCTTTCTATTCAAACTCTTACCATGATTATAAGTACTTTCTAACCCCTTAAGTAATCTTGCAAATCATTTACACACTTGCCTAATGACCAAGGGCTTCCCTGATGGCTCAATGGTAAAGAATCCACCTGCCAGTGCAGGAGATGGGAGTTCTATCCCTGGTCATGAAGATTCCCTGGAGGAGAAAACGGCAACCCACTCCAGTATTTTTCACTGAGAAATCCCCAGGACAGCAGAGCCTATCAGGCTACAGTCCATGGCGTCACGTCGCAAAAGAGTCGGGCAAGACTTAGAAGCTAAGTAACAACAACTATTGACTAAATGTATCAGGGTCAAACTGCATATTGTTTGATTGACCTTCCTTTCAATAAACCAAACCTATTATTGGTTTATTATCTGGAGACCTGGGTTTGATCCCTGGGTTGGGAAATCCCTTGAAGAAGGGAATGGCAACCCACTCCAGTATTCTTGCCTGGAGAATCCCATGGACATAGGGGCCTGGTGGGCTACAGTTCACAGGGTTGCAAAGAGTTGGACATGACTGAGCATCTAACACATACATATTATTGGTTTAGAGGTACTCTGCTAACTTCAGAAATTTGTAATTTCCTAGGACATAGCTGTGTCACTAATCCTGTCACATACCTTGAGTCTTTTCTAATTCAGGCCTCAAGACTTTGCTTGATAGTAGTTTCTTCACTGTATCCTTTGTTTTTCTCCTGAAACTCCTATTATACAGACATTGAATTTCTCACCTTCTCCCCCCTAATTTTTATCTTTTCTGTCATAGTTTTCCCTGATATATCTTTCTGCTCCATGTTCGGGGATAATTTTTCAAGTTAGTATTATTATTCACTAATTGTTCTTTTTCATATGCATTCTGATGTTTACTGCCTTTTTACTGCCTTTTTAAAAATTTATTTTTAATTGGAGGAAAATTGCTTTACAATGCTGCGTTAATTTCTGCTGTACAACAACATAAATCAGCCATAATTATATCAACTCCCTCTTGGGCATCCCTCTCTTCCCCCATTGAGCATCCCTTCACTCCCCCCATCCCTCCCATCCCTCCATTCCACCACTTATCACAGAGTGCCAGGCTGGGCTCTCTGTGTTATATAGCAACTTCTCACCAGCTATCTATTTTGCACATGGTAGTGTATATATGTCTATGAACATTTCTTTATTAAAGCAAATGGCTGAAGAACCTGAACATGCAGTTAATGATACAAAGAGTCCAATTATGAACCATTTAATATACCTATGTACCTAATACCTTATCTTCCACCTTGTGGATGATCATCTGAGAGTTCATGAAAATATTTTAAGTCACTTCAGTGTTTAAATGGCACTTATTTTTATTTTGTATTGAGTTGTTGTTGTTGTTCTTTAGTTGCTAAGTCATGTCTGACTCTTTGTGACCCCATGGACTGCAGCATGCCAGGCTTTCCTGCTCTTCACTGATTCCTGGAGTTTGCTCAAATTCATGTCCACTGAGTTGATGATGCCATCTAACTATCTCATCCTCTGCTGCCCTCTTCTCCTTTCAGTTCAGTTCAGTTCAGTTGCTCAGTCGTGTCCAACTCTTTGCGACCCCATGAATTGTAGCATGCCGGGCTTCCCTGTCCATCACCAACTCCCGGAGTTCACTCAAACTCATGTCCATCGAGTCAGTGATGCTATCCAACCGTCTCATCCTCTGTTGTCCTCTTCTCCTCCTGCCCTCAATCCCTCCTAGCATCAGGGTCTTTTCCAATGAGTCAACTCTTCGCATGAGGTGGCCAAAGTATTGGAGTTTCAGCTTTAGCATCATTCCTTCCAATGAACAACCAGAACTGATCTCCTTTAGAATGGAATGGTTGGATCTCCTTGCAGTCCAAGGGAATCTCAAGAGTCTTCTCCAAACCATAGCCTTGACTAGATGGACCTTTGTTGGCAAAGCAATGTCTCTGCTTTTTAATATGCTAAGTATTGATTACTTATCTCAATTTGTGTCTTGTACTCTTCCAGAAGTTGTGGTTGGGTATCAGAAATACATAGTATTATTTATGCTATGAAGTAGTTGATAACCTTTAAATTTTACTCTAAAATGTAAGATAACACTTATGATTTGGGCAGCCTAAGATATGCTTCATGATGAGTGAACATCCACAGAGACTGTTGGAAGTATGAAAATGACCCCAGGGAAGCATATGAATCTGTTGTCTTTTGGGAATGATGACATTTGCCCTGCAACAGAACCAAAAAGAAATAATCTGGACTGAATGTTAGAGCCCAGTTAGAATCCTTGCTTTGCCTCACTGTCTGGGTAACTTCATTTTATCTACCTATGAAATAGAGAGCATAATGCTGACCTAATCGGGTAATTATGAAAATTAAACAAGATGGCACACCCTTCAAAGCAACCTGTGGTCTAAGAAGTACATTCTGTAATCTTGATAGTATTCCCCTTCCTCTTTTAACCACCCAAATTAGCTTTTATGAATGATTCTAAGCTAGAAACAGAAACAAAAGAACCCAGATAGATATCTTCTTCTTTGGACTGGTGACATTAAGTCCAATTTAAACTTCTCTGCTTGGAAATAACTCTTTAAAAGATATACCAACAAATATATAGTATAAGCTGGACACATATGCCAGGTACATGTGGCTTTTTTTAGAGGGCCAGATAATACAGATTTTAGGTTTTGTGGGTCATACAGTCTCTGTAATGACTATTCATCTTTGCTGTTAGGTCATGAAAATGGTCATAGACAACATAGAAACATACAACTTTGATTGTGCTTCAATAAGACTTTATTTTAAAAAACAACAAACAGATGGCAGGCCAGATGTGGCTGGTAGAACAGTTTGTTGACTCCTGTCCTAAGTAATACTGAGATGCAGAAGACAAAGTCTGTGACTTATTGGAACTTATATTCTGGTAGGGACAGTAATGAATCAACAGAATAAAACAGATGGTATTAAAGGGTCACAAAGCATAAGAAAAGCAGAACAAGAGAATCAATAGTAATGGTGGAGGAGGGAAAGGCTATTTAGATAGGGTAGTCAGAGGAAGTCTCTGAAAAATGATTAAGAAGAGATGGGTAAAGTGAAGGAGCAATGCTATGTCTACATGTTGAAAAGTGATTCAAGGAAAAAATTGCAGATACAGAAGCTGACATAGTATAACAGTTTGAATAGTGGTTCTCCAAAAGGTGGCTCTGTTGGTAAAGAATCCGTCTGCCAATGCAGGAGACCTGGGTTCAATCTCTGGGTCAGGAAGAACTCTTGGAGAAGGAAATGGCAACCTACTCCAGTATTCTTGCCTGGGAAATTCCATGTACAGAGGAGCCTGGCAGGTACAGTCCGTGGGGCTGCAAAGAGTCGGACACAACCGAGTGACGAAACCTCCAAAAGATATGTCCACCAATAACCTTGCAACATGACCTTACTTGGAATAAGGGTCTTTGCAGGTGAAAGTAACTAAAGAATCTTGAGATTATCCTGGGTTAAGGTGGGCCATAAATCTAATGACAAATCCTTAAAGAGAAGAAAAGGGGAAATAGTCACAGAGAGAAAAGGGGAAAAGGCTATGAGAAACAGCAGTAGAGACTGGAGTTATGCAACTACATTCCAAGGGATGCCAGCATTCACCAGCAGTGAGGAGAGATGTAGGGAACGGATTTCCCCTTCATTGGGGAAGGAAGAAATCAAGAAAGCACAACTCTGCTACATCTTGATTTCTCTGCATAACTGTGAGAGGACACATTTCTGTTATTTTAAGCCCCATACTTCATAGTAATTTGTTAACACGGCCCCAGGAAACTAATACAGATGGAAATACTCTTGATATGTTCCAGGAATAGCAAAATCAGTGTGGCTAGAGCCAAGAGGGCAGAGACAAAAGAGGTAATCAGGGTAGATATTCCCAGATGGTGCTAGTGGTAAAGAACCTGCCTGCCAGTGTAGGAGACATGAGATTTGGGTTTCATCTCTGGGCCAGGGAGATCCCCCAGAGGAGGGCATGGCAACCATTCCAGTATTCTTGCCTGAAGAATCCCATGGACAGAAGAGCCTGCTGGGCTACAGTTCAGTTCAGTTGCTCAGTCATGTCCAACTCTTTGTGACCCCATGGACTGCAGCATGCAAGGCTTCCCTGTCCAGCTTCCCTGTCCATCACCAACTCCAGAAGCTTACTCAAATCCATGTCCATCGAGTTGGTGATGCCATCCAACCATCTCACCCTCTGTCGTCCCCTTCTCCTGCCTTCAATCTTTCCCAGTATCAGGGTCTTTTCAAATGAGTCAGTTCTTTGCATCAGGTGGCCAAAATATTGGAGTTTCAGCTTTAGCATCAGTCCTTTCAACGAATACTCAGGACTGATTTCCTTTAGGATGGACTGGTTGGATCTCCTTGCAGTCCAAGGGACTCTCAAGAGTCTTCTCCAACACGACAGTTCAAAAGCATCAATTCTTTGATACTCAGCTTTCTTTATCGTCCAACTCTCAGATCCATACATGACTACTGGAAAAACCACAGCTTTGTCTAGACGGACCTTTGTCGGCAAAGTAGACTCTGCTTTTTAATATGCTGTCTAAGTTGGTCATAACTTTTCTTCCAAGGAGCAAGCAGCTTTTAATTTCATGGCTGCAATCACCATCTGCAGTGATTTTGGAGCCCCCCAAAATAGTCTGTCACTGTTTCCATTGTTTTCCCATCTATTTGCCATGAAGTGATGGGAGATGCCATGATCTTCGTTTTCTGAATGTTGAGTTTTAAGCCAACTTTTTCACTCTCCTCTTTCACTTGCATCAGGAGGCTCTTTAATTCTTCACTTTCTGCCATCAGGGTGGTGTCATCTGCGTATCTGAAGTTATTGATATTTCTCCTGGCATTCTTGATTCCAGCTTGTAATTCATCCAGTCCAGCATTTTGCATGATGTACTCTGCATATAAGTTAAATAAGCAGGGTGCCAATATACAGCCTTGACGTACTCCTTCCCTGGTTTGGAACCAGTCTGTTGTTCCATGTCCAGATCTAACTGTTTCTTCCTAAACTGCATACAAATTTCTCAGGAGGCAGATTAGATAGTCTGGTATTCCTATCTCTTGAAGAATTTACCACAGTTTATCATGATCCACAGAGTCAAAGGCTTTGACATAGTCAATCAAGAAGAAATAGATGTTTTTTTAGAAGTCTCTTGCTTTTTTGATGATCCAACAGATGATCCAACCAATTTGATCGTTGGTTCCTCTGCCTTTTCTAAATCCAGCTTGAATATCTGGAAGTTCACAGTTCACATACTGTTGAAGCCTGGCTTGGAGAATTTTGAGCATGACTTTGCTAGTGTGTGAGATGAGTGCAATTGTGCAGTATTTTGACCATTCTGTGGCATTGCCTTTCTTTGGGACTGGAATGAAAACTGACCTTTTCCAGTCCTGTGGCCACTGCTGAGTTTTCCAAATTTGCTGGCATACTGAGTGCAGCACTTTAATAGCATCACCTACAGTCCATAGGGTTGCAAAGAGTTGGACATGACTGAAGCAACTTAGCATGCAAGCACATTCAAAATATTTAATGACTGACCTGACAAGGGCATCCACCAATCAGAACAGACTCCAGTTAATAAGTCCTGCCAGTACCAACTGACATTTTCAGGCTGAGAAGACTGGAGAAAAGATTTGCAGTCTGTGGAAGGAAGTCTAAAGTTTATTTTGAGAGTGTGTGTGTGTGTATGTGCTCAGCCATATCTCTTTGTGACCCCAGTGGACTGTAGCCCGCCAGGCTCCTCTGTTCATGGGATTCTCCAGGCAAGAATACTGGAGTGGGTTGCCATTCCTACTTCAAGGGGTCTTCCTGGTCCAGAGATCGAACCCATGTCTCCTGCATCTCCTGCCTTAAATTGGAAGGTTCTGAGCAGGGGAGGGACATGATTTACGTCTGACTTTAAAAGGATCATTCTAGACGCTCTGTGAGGGACTTGCCTGGTGGCTCAGTGGTAAAGAATCCACCTTACAATGCAGAGGTTCAATCTTTATTCAGGAAACTAAGATCCCACATGCCACAGGGCAGCTAAGCCCATGTGCCACAACTAGAGAAGCCTGTGCATGGCATTGAAGAGCCCATGCACCACATGGAAGGCCCAGAACAGCCGCCAGAACAGCCTCCAAAACATGCTCTGAAAAAATGACTGTAGCAGAAGGGCCAGAGATGAAGGAGGACAGACAGCTCTTGCAGGAGCCCGGTCATTAGAGGGTGATTGCCTGACTCAGGGCTACCACACAAGATTCTGCAGGTTCTGCACGGCACAGCCCATGGGTGCCATTCACAGTGTGAACATCATAAACTTCTATGTTTACTATAGTAGCTTTTCAGCAGATAGGGGAAGACATTTCTTGTCTGGAGAAAAAAAGGTAGAGAATAGCAATTTTCCAAAAGATGGTTGTGTCTTGAGAAAGGGATGCCTTTCAAAAATTTGCACGAAAGCTACTGATACTTGGTCTCTGGGATAGTGGTGAGAAGGTACCGAGGGCATGCATAGTCACTCAGACATGCCCAACTCTTTGTGACTGTTTTAGCCCACCAGGCTCCTCTGTCCATGGGATCCTTCAGGCAAGAATACTGGAGTGCGATGCCATTTTCCTTCTCCAGGGGATCTTTTCAAGCCAGGGATCGAACCCCCGTGTCTCCTGTTTTGTAGGTGGATTCTTTACTCCATGAGCCATTGGGGAAGCCCAAGAAGGTACTGAAAGAAGGTTAAAAAGTCGATTGGAGGCAGAATTGGTGGAATTACTACCATTCAGAGTGAGAGACAGGAGAGTCAAAAATGTTTTATTACTTTTTTGATTTGAGTCACTGTGTGACATCATTTACTAAGATGGGGCAAATGGAATAATACCCATCTGGTGTGTCTGTGTGGAGTAGTGATGGATTCAAAGGTTACTTCTTTCCTATTTCCTTTGAGATACCTGTTAAACATCCAAATAGAGAGTTTGAGTAGAAAGTTGCCTATACTAAATAGGGATTACTTTTTAATCAACTCTTTTCTAGCATTAATGTATCTTAAAATAATGTAATAAATTGTCACTACATTTCCCTCTAATTGTGTAAAGTTGATTGGATGGATCAGATGTGAATCCACCACCTAAATTAAAAATAAAAGTAATTTTCAAAAGGTGCTTGGAATTGAGTGTGATTATCTAGTAAAATTTATAGTGGATGAACCACATCTGGGCCTAGAGCCAAGTCACTGCTGTGCCTTTTATCACTGGTTTGTGTGGCTCAGGGCTGCCTTCATTGACTTTGGGCATTAGAAAGTCTCTGTGGACATTAAAGTCAAGTAATCTTTAACAGTAGGAGTTTAATGAGTTGTTTAGCATTGAATGGTAAGTTCTTCAAATTCATAATTCCACTTCACACTGCCTTTTTAATCCAACACCATCTTTACTGAAATGCAACATTTGAAAGAATCTCCTAGAGAAAATTGCTTATTATTCCTTTGACCAAAGAATCTCTCTGAAAAATTATTTACTTTGGAAATAATGACTTTAATCAACTGTAGGTCAAGTTGGATGTTAATAGAAAGAGGAACTTTTAAAAACAATTATTTTTGTAAAGCTGGTAGAAAATGCAAGATGCTACGTAATTGTATCATGGGTAAAATCTGAACCTGTTTCTACTGGAAGAAAATTATTAAGTTCATGCTTCTTTTCCTCATCCCCTAGACTCTCCTCAGCAAAGTTTTCTCAATGAATGCAGCGCCCAGGAAGAGGCATTTTTCCAACACTTCCCACAGGCTTGTGACACGGTAATTCTAAGGTTTGGGAAATTGATGTCAGTTTTGACACCAATGCTATCTTGAAGTTCCCAAATGTATCAGTCTATTAAATAGGCTTTGGCTGCCATAGAGTAAATATAAAAGTGTCTCTGGGGAGATTGAGTCATTTTTACTGGTGGAGGGGGGTGGATCTCTACATCTATATCTTTATTTTTATGTTTTCATCAAAGCTTAGAGACACTGACAGATAAATTCTTTAGAAAGTATGATAAATGCTGGCTTTCCCCTTAAAAATAAGCAACAAAAAATACCCTATAAATCTTGAAACCTCTCTTTTTCAAGCAGACTGTCACAGATACACCCACTCATCAGTGAGTTGACTAAGTTGGTGACAAGATCTTGGGATGCAGGATGCCGAGGTGGCATCAAGGGACCGGGTCTCTAGGCAGACTGTCAACATGAGTTTGAGCAAATTCTGTAATCTCTCTGAACCTCAGTTTCCTCATCAGCAAAATGGAGACTGTTGTAAGATTAAATGAGAAAATGCACTTGAAAATGTATTAACTCAAAGATAGAACTCTTTCCTGTCTCTTTTTGTTCTAAGTCAGAGCAAGTGAGCAGGAGTAGAAGTATTAACATTAGAAAAAGGCAGCCACTAAGTGGGAGCTAGAGGATAGAGCTGAGGCATCCAGCAGATTGAAGTCTCAGGTTTGGATTTGTAAAAAGTGTCAAAGGTAGCCCTGAAACCTGGAATTATCAATTGAATGGACTTCTGAAAATAAAAGCAAGCTATACTCAAAAATGATTTATAGGCAGAGAAAATAAAATAGCTGCAAGATATCAACTATCTCCTGCCCCATGAAAAATACATTGTATTTAAGGAATTAAATGCATATGTGACTATTTTGAGCTTCCCAGGTGGCACTAGTGGTAAAGAATCCACCTGCCAGTGCAGGAGATGTAACAGACGTGGGTTTGATCCCTGGGTTGGGAAGATCCCCTGGAAGAGGAAATGGCAACCCACTCCAGCATTTTCGTTTAAAGATTTCTAGGTGTAGGTTTTCCTTTCCATGGGTCTTTACTAATTTATGATCCACGGCAACATGAAGCGGGTTAGAACACTCACCACTCTTATCTAGTCCCTGCTTCCAGGTTCACTGCCTTCTCATTGCCAACTGACCAAGAACAGACTCACCACCATGGGAGGAACCACCTGTTTACTGAGATGCGGCATCACTCCTTCAGTTGCAATGGAATGATCTGGCCCTGCTGGAGTCATTCCAGGTGGCTCTCTGAATCACTTGATTTGATATCATATTTGGAACAGTTTAGAATCCCCGCAAGGAGGAAAAGATCACTGTGCTGAGTGGTCTGCTGAGATTCTAATGGGATCCAGTCCATGGCAGAGGCCTGGGAAGATTTTCCCAGCAGGCTGCTGCATGTCTTATTTGACTCCACATCTCCATAACTAAACCTATTCCCATGTATTTTGAGTATACTGAAGTCTATTCTTATTAATGATTAATGGGAAATACCCCTTTAAATGGCCCATACCTCATCTTCCAATTTCCCTCCTGCAAAGTGAAGGTTATCAAATTCTGTAAGTGAACAGAGGTGGTGTTCCCACATCTTTTGCAGAAATGTTTAGAATGAGACAAGCAACCGACTGTCAGTGATAAATCACTCAAAAATAGAAATCCATACCCCTAAATCCAGCACAGTATAGTACTGCGAACTGTGAATCAGAAAATGACAAAAGAAGCACAATTTATCCCATTCTGTAAAATACAGAGGAATAATAAAAAGCATATTCTTAGGCTATCAGATATGATGAAAATCTGTTCTTTTAAAAGTAGACCCCCCAAAAAAGCTTTCACAGAACAACACAGCGGACATAGTTTTGTATTATGCACATTTCTGTAAAGACAAGAAAAGTATACAGTACAAAACAATCCAAATTTAAAACACCTTGTACAATGTAAAGTTTCAAATCAAATCAAATTAGTAGCAAACCTATTTCTTATGAAGTGAATGCCTGTTATATAATATTTTCTATTGGTTCTTAGATATTACTACTTGGTCTGATAAATAATGCAGTCTTCTATCTGCTTATAAAAGCTCTTTAGACAGGTGTCATTTCTGAATCAGCAATTTCTCGTTCCTTTTCTGATATGCATTATTCCACATAGATTTCTCAAGATAGACTAAAAAAATCTTATGTCCTACTTAACGAGGAGAATTCTGGCTTGTGAGATAAAAGTAGATGGAAACTGAATATATTAAGGAACACCCATTCATTAACATTTTACTCCAACTATAATCTTCTATTATCTGAAAAAAATATATATATATCATGCACAGTGCAGCAAGAATCTATTGAAATTTCTAATGCATCTGATACAAAAGTATTATTGTGCAGTTTAAAAGCTAAATCTTTTCACTTTAATCCTAAAGTAAACCACTGATATCTTCTGAAAACAAGCAACTGTCAGCAAGGTGTTTATCAAAGGACAGTTCAAATCTCACTATTGATTCTCATTGCTTATGTGACACTGAAGAACTAAAGCAAGGCTTAAAATCAATCTTTTTGCTGCTCTCTCCGAATCAGATACCGTATTCTTTTCTATGGAGACATAATATATTTGGTACAGAGACCTAGCATTGTGAGAACAGAACTACAAAAACCCCTGGGCAGAAAGTACTGTGAACTATAGAAACCCTTGGGCACGGACACTCCATTCAAACTCCTGCACTAAGACACTCGACCAAGCTTGAGTAGGGCTTCACCCAGCCCAAGGTGGCAGCCCTGGATGACTCAGACCCCTTGTGACTCCCTGCCTTGAAAAGCTCAAGGCTATCAAAAGGATTTACTGTTTCTTCCTTCTAGCAACAACCTGAGACTAAGCCCCTGACCTCCTTTTCTCAGAGTACTTATTAAAAAGGACTTAAAATTGTGAATCTTCCCTCTGTTTCTTTGAGATGCAGATGTACCTTCTACACCTCAAGAGCATCTCTCTCTCCATGACCTGGATTCCTTTGAAATATAATCTTTAGGAAGTTTGGGAGCAGTAGGAGAATAGAATCTTTTCTTTTTCTAAAAAAATATATTTATTTATTTGGCTATACTGGATCTTTATTGCAGCATGTGGGATCTTTAGCTGTAGCATGTGGAATCTAGTTCCCTAACCGGGGATTGAACGTGGGTCCCCTGCATTGGGAGTGCAGAGTCTTAGCCACTGGACCATCAGAGAAGTCCCTGGGAGGACAGAATCCTAACTCTGACTCTCCTGGAGCTTTCCCCTTCATTCTCCCTTTATTTATTTTTCTTTGCGGGGGGGGGGGGGGGGGGGTAGCAATATTTTTTTTTTAATTTTTATTTTTACTTTATTTTACTTTACAATACTGTATGGGTTTTGCCATACACTGACATGAATCCACCATGGGTGCACATGAGTTCCCAAACATGAACCCCCCCTCCCACCTCCCACCCCATATCATCTCTCTGGATCATCCCCGTGCAGCAGCCCCAAGCATCCTGTATCCTGCATCAAACATAGACTAGCAATTCGTTTCTTACGTGATAGTATACATGTTTCAATGCCATTCTCCCAAATCATCCCACCCTCTCCCTCTCCCTCAGAGTCCAAAAGTCCACTCTACACATCTGTGTCTCTTTTGCTGTCTCACATACAGGGTCATCATTACCATCTTTCTAAATTCCATATACATGTGTTAGTATACTGTATTGGTGTTTTTCTTTCTGGCTTACTTCTCTCTGTATAATCGGCTCCAGTTTCATCCACCTCATTAGAACTGATTCAAATGTGTTCTTTTTAATGGCTGAGTAATACTCCATTGTGTATATGTACCACAGCTTTCTTATCCATTCATCTGCTGATGGACATCTAGGTTGTTTCCATGTCCTGGCTATTATAAACAGTGCTGTGATGAACACTGGGGTACATGTGTCTCTTTCTATTCTGGTTTCCTCGGTGTGTATGCCCAGCAGTGGGATTGCTGGGTCATAAGGCAGTTCTATTTGCAATTTTTTAAGGAATCTCCACCCTGTTCTCCACATTCTCCCTTTAAAATGCCCAGTTATCTCTGTGCATTTCCCAGTTCTGAATGGAGCCAGCAGTTAGTGAATAAAATCTGTTTTCATCATTGTAACTCATGTCCAGCATTGTCTGACAGCACCAAGTCCTTGCTTTTTCACTGAAATATATAATTTCATTGAAATGTCATTGAAGATATTTTTGAGTAAGTATCTAAAGAACTGTAAAGAATATGTGTGCTTTTTTAAAGCAAAGTGAAGACTAGTGTGTTTGTTGATATTGAATTGATTTTTAAATGTCTCTTAATTTCCTTGTCAATGAAAAAGTCATAACAAACTCGATGACGGCGATTTTTTAAAAAGAGGGAAAGCAGAGTTACCAATGACCCAAACAGTTAAGAATCCAAATCGGAGGAATACATCCAGAAACAGCCACAGAGCCAGTAAAAGGAAGGCAGTTTCCTCGTGTTCTTCTCCATCACTAGACAGTGCTGGGCTGGGAGGCAGAGTTGGCGTTTGTAACAGGGTTTGCTTTGCCACGATAGGTTTTTATTTTAAGACCTGGGAGATTCTCTTCATGCTGCCAGTCCCTCATGTATCCTGCCAACCCCCTTGCTGCAAAAAAGCATGAGGCGAGTGTGTTTACAGAGATGCAGGGCAGGTCGGGGAATCCTGGGATCCATTTTTAGTTCTCCCTTGTATTTACTGAGTGATCTTAAGGTCACTCAACCTCCTTTTGTTTTGGAACTTCAGCCAAGAAAACAGAATCATTATATCTTTTCTTAGAAGATTTCAAATGCTTTCTTATAAAAATGTATTGTTATTTTGTGTCTCTGTGATCTTTCTCAGAATCGAAGACTCTCTATCAGGAATTGTTGAGAGCTGTGATAAATGGAAGAAGATGCCATTTTCCCAACTCTTGGACTAATTTTAAAAAGTTAGGAAAGGTATATCCCCCAAAACGTTCACTATTAAATGGGTGCTTGGGCTTCCCTGCTGGCTCTGGTTAGTAAAGAATCTGCTTGCAATGCAGGAGATCCAGGTTCAATTCCTGGGTAGGGAAGATGCCCTGGAGAAGGGAATGGCAATCCACTCCAGTACTCTTGCCTATAGAATCCCATGGACAGAGGAGCTGGGCAGGCTACAGTCCACGGGATCGCAAAGAGTTGGACATGACCATGTGACTAACTTTTTTCCTTTCTTTCTTTGGTCCCCTCCTTAAATTCTCCCCCTCTGTCTAAATTTTGTCAGAACTCGGAGAATAATAACTCTTAAGTTATAGGGAAATCATATCAGAATGACTTTTTAAAAAATTGTGGTGAAATATACATCACATAAAATTTATCACTTTCATCATTTTTTAAGTATACAATTCAGTGGCATTAAGTACATTCACACTCTGGTACAACCATCACCATCTATCCATCTCTAGAATGCTATCATTGTCCCAGTCTGAAACTCCATTCCCATTCAACCCTAACTCCCATTTCCTTCTGTCAGCCCTTGGTAATTTAAGGGAGCAAAACTTGCAACCCCAAAATGTGTCTCTTTGTAAGGAAGATTCATTTAGGCTGAATATTTTTAAGAAAAAGATGACTCAGAGTTTTTCTTATTACCTCTCAGACTTCTTTGGTGGCTAAGATGGTAAAGAGCTTGCCTGCAAAGCAGGAGACCCAGGTTCAATCCCTGGGTCAGGAAGATCCCCTGGAGAAGGGAGTGGCTACCCACTCCAGTATTCTTGCCTGGAGAATTCCATGGACAGAGGACTCTGGCAGTCCATGAGGTCTCAAAGAGGTGGACGCAACTGAGTGAATAATACTTTCACTTTCACTTCACTCCTTCCCCCCTAGCTGCCTAAAAGAATTTAGCTGAACAGCCTATTTCCAGAACAGGGCTACCACAGAGATATCTACAAAGAATATGTGCTAGGTGTGGTGGGAAACACTTTACCCCCACCATAGGATCTAGAGATCAGAGGCCTCTTTGTGTCCCACTGTCTCTGCTTGGTCCCGCAAACGTTTGTTTACCAAAAATTTGCTTTTCTATCTCAACTCTCTCCCTCCCCTGTGAACTCCCAAGCTCCTACCCCCAACATGCTCCTCTGTCTTTAGTTGAAGATGATATTTAAGGTTAGGGCTTCATCCATTCTGGGGAGTTACTCAGTTTCCTGGGTTTCTCCCAGGTATCAGTTCAGTTCAGTTCAGTCGCTCAGTCGTGTCCGACTCTTTGTGACCCCATGAATCGCAACACGCCAGGCCTCCCTGTCCATCACCAACTCCCAGAGTTCACTCAGACTCATGTCCATTGAGTCAGTGATGCCATCCAGCCATCTCATCCTCTGTCGTCCCCTTCTTCTCCTGCCCCCAATCCCTCCCAGCATCAAAGTCTTTTCCAATGAGTCAACTCTTCGCATGAGGTGGCCAAAGTACTGGAGTTTCAGCTTTAGCATCATTCCTTCCAAAGAAATCCCAGGGCTGATCTCCTTCAGAATGGATTGGTTGGATCTCCTTGCAGTCCAAGGGACTCTCAAGAGTCTTCTCCAACAGTTCAAAAGCATCAATTCTTTGGCGCTCAGCCTTCTTCACAGTCCAACTCTCACATCCATACATGACTACTGGAAAAACCATAGCCTTGACTAGACAGACCTTTGTTGGCAAAGTAATGTCTCTACTTTTGAATATGCTATCTAGGTTGGTCATAACTTTTCTTCTAAGGAGTAAGTGTCTTTTAATTTCATGGCTGCAATCACCATCTGCAGTGATTTTGGAGCCCAAAAAATAAAGTCTGCCTCTGTTTCCACTGTTTCCCCATCTATTTCCCATGATATTAAACTTCTATTTGATTTTCTTCTGTTAATCTTTCTCATAGCAGTTCAATTCTTAGGCTGGCCAGAAGAACCTAGAAGAGTAGAAGACAATTTTTTTCCTCCCCAACAGTAACTATCATTCTACTTTTTGTTTTTACGTATTTGCCTACTCAAGGTACCCCATCTGAGTGGAATGTTATCATATGATATTCATCCTCTTGCTGTGTGGCTTATCTCTCACTTAGCATAATGTCCTCAAGGGCCAGCTATGTTGTAGCATGTGTCGAAATTTCTTCCTTTTAAGACTGAATACAAAAAAAATTTTTTAAGGCAGAAGTTTAAGTTTATTAATGGCAGGTTTTATTATAACTACTCTCAAGTATGAAAAATAAAGGGTGACTAATGAAAATTTACGTGACTTCTTGTTGGCACTTTCACTGGATGTGCCAAAGGGGGGGAATCTTGCCTGAATCTGAATCACCTGATTAGATGGAGTTCCCTGGAGAAGGAGTAACAGATATAAGAAGATAAGAGCACCAACTGGAGAAGTTGAAAATTACTTTTTGACCTAATTTTGGGGAAGTATAACCTCCATTTATACTTTGGAAGAGACTGGTTCCAAATAGGGAAAGGAGTATGTCAAGGTTGTATATTGTCACCCTGCTTATTTAACTTATATGCAGAATATATCATGCAAGATGCCAGGTTGGATGAAGCTCAAGCTGGAATCAAGATTGCCGGGAGAAATATCAATAACCTCAGATACGCAGATAACACCACCCTTATGGCAGAAAGCAAAGAAGAACTAAAGAGCCTCTTGATGAGGGGAAAGCCTCTTGAAAGAGGAAAGTGAAAAAGTTGGCTTAAAACTCAACATTCAGAAAACCAAGATCATGGCATCCAGTTTTCAGTTTCTTGAAATAATTCAGTTCTGAGGGATTATCACTGTTTTTCCCCATAAGAAATAAGGATTTGAGGGAAAATATTTATCTCTTAACTAGATTTCTTGCAATATATGAATTATAAAATGTGAAATTCCAGATGTTCAAGCTGGTTTTAGAAAAGGCAGAGGAACCAGAGACCAAATTGCCAACATTTGCTGGGTCATCAAAAAAGCAAGAGAGTTCCAGAAAAAAACTTCTATTTCTGCTTTATTGACTATGCCAAAGCCTTTGTGTGGATCACAATAAACTGTGGAAAATTCTTCAAGAGATGGGAATACCAGACCACCTGACCTGCCTCTTGAGAAACCTATATGTAGGTCAGGAAGCAACAGTTAGAACTGGACATGGAACAACAGACTGGTTCCAAATAGGAAAAGGAGTACTTCAAGGCTGTATATTGTCACCCTGCTTATTTAACTTCTATGCAGAGTACATCATGAGGAATGCTGGGCTGGAAGAAGCACAAGCTGGAATCAAGATTGCTGGGAGAAATATCAATAACCTCAGATATGCAGATGACACCACCCTTATGGCAGAAAGTGAAGAGGAACTCAAAAGCCTCTTGATGAAAGTGAAAGAGGAGAGTGAAAAGTTGGCTTAAAGCTCAATATTCAGAAAATGAAGATCATGGCATCTGGTCCCATTACTTCATAGGAAATAGATGGGGAAACAGTGGAAACAGTGTCAGACTTTATTTTTCTGGGCTCCAAAATCACTGTAGATGGTGATTGCAGCCATGAAATTAAAAGACACTTACTCCTTGGAAGGAAAGTTATGACCAACCTAGATAGCATATTCAAAAGCAGAGACATAACTTTGCCAACAGAGATCTGTCTAGTCAAGGCTATGGTTTTTCCAGTAGTCATGTATGGATGTGAGAGTTGGACTGTGAAGAAAGCTAAGCACTGAAGAATTGATGCTTTTGAACTGTGGTGTTGGAGAAGACACTTGAGAGTCCCCTGGACTGCAAGGAGATCCAACCAGTCCATTCTGAAGGAGATCAGTCCTGGGTGTTCATTGGAAGGACTGATGTTAAAGCTGAAACTCCAGTACTCTGGCCACCTCATGTGAAGAGTTGACTCATTGGAAAAGACTTTGATGCTGGGAGGGATTGGGGGCAGGAGGAGAAGGGGACGACCCAGGATGAGATGGCTGGATGGCATCAGCGACTTGATGGACACGGTTTGGGTGGACTCCAGGTGATGGTGATGGACAGGGAGGCCTGACATGCTGCGATTCATGGGGTCACAAAAAGTTGGACACAACTGAGCAACTGAACTGAACTGAAGCACTAAATATCAACCAAAAATGAAAACACATTCAAATAGCAATATTAATGTATATAGATTACAATGTATATATTATGTATATATATATAATGTACATGTATATTATTATGTATATATATTATTATATCTTCCTGACCCAGGGAGTGAAGTTGGGTCTCCTGCATTGCAGGTGGATTCTTTACCAACTGAGCTACCAGGGAAGCCTTTATAATAAATTAAACATATATATTTGAATTACAGTGCTATTTGAATATACAAATATTTCTGATATATCTGTATCAGATTATGCTAAATTTATAGATATCTAGAAAAATATATACCTAGAAAATTGATTCACACCTCAAAAACACTCCCCAACTCAACCTGGTAGATCTTTTATCTCTTTGCAAATGAAGGTGTAAAATTCTGCTGTTAACTTTAATGAAAAAACTAAAGAGAAAAAGATAACAATAATTGACATTCCTGTGGCTGGTGGCCTAATGTACCAATTTGTAGTCTGTGAGACAGGATATTTATTGAATACCAATTACAAGTTGGAAAGACCTATCGATGCTCTCTGTCATCTGCTAATCAAGATGATTGTTGATGGATCAGTATCTAAAATTGATAAAGGCAGGAAACTGATATTTCCATTTGGAGATTTATCTTCAAGTAGGTGTGGTTCCATTCATGAGTGCTTAAAGCTGGCGAGTGGAAGCATCAGAACATAATCTGCTTCCATTTAGAGATCACCAGGCAGTTTAGCCGCCAGAATGTAGAGCAGTCCTGAGTCCCATCTGAAGCTCCAGCTGAGCAGGCCACCCATAAGTTACCCTAAAATAGGACCCCAGAAGTTTTGATATCACTAAGAGCCAAGCCAAGTGAATCAAAGTGAACTATATATAATACTTTCTTGGGGGATGCCTTCAGCAGTAGAGGAAGACGGCAGCTTTGTTACTAGGCTTTGCTAAGATAGAACCGATGTTGTGAGATATATGTATATAAAACCATGCATGGGATAGCAGAAAATGCAGTACTGCCATCTTGCAATTGCTTCTATGAAGAGTCCAGGAGCAGCCTGAAGCTCCTTCAAGTGGGACATATCTCAACCACAGGACATATAATCTATGAGAAGGATTCTGTAAAGTGGCACAGGGCAGAGATCTGGAATATATACTCAGTAAGTGTGTGCATGCTCAGTTGCTCAGTCATGTCAAACTCTTTGTGACCCTGTGGACTGTAGCCTGCCAGGCTCCTCGGTCCATAGAATTCTCCAGGGAAGAATACTGGTGTGGGATGCCATGTGCTCCTCCAGGGAATCTTCCCCACCCAGGAATCAAACCCATGTCTCCTGTATTACAGGTGGATTCTGTACCACTGAGCCACTGGGGAAGTCCCATGTATTCAGTGTATGAAATGCCAAGTATTAGGGATGAATCTCTGCCTCTGTGAGACGTGGTTCTTGTGTAGGAGACAGGCTCTAGGATTCTGCATCATTGCACACTAGACTCAATCAGTACAGGTGTGGTACTGATTAGGCTCCGTGAATCTCAGCATGATGCTGTGACTCAATTATATTTCATTGAGACCACAAATATAATTTTTCCAATTTCTAATAAGATGAGTCCGTAGGAAATCCTGGCACCATCAGCTTTTCTTTTTTAATGTGTTTTTATTTATTTATTATTATTTTAAAATGATTTATTTTGGCTGCACCGGTATTAGCTACTGTACAAAACTCAGTTGTTGCGGCACATGGGCTTAGTTGTGGCTCTGGGATCTTAGTTCCCTGACCAGGGATTGAACCCTGACCCCCTGCATTGGGAGCACAGAGTCTTAGCCACTTGACCACCAGGGAAGTCCCACCATCTGCTTTTCTCCAGTGCAATCTGGGGCATTCCTGTCTCAGTCCCTTCAGCTTGCCTAATAGGGGCACCAACAAGACTATTCCGGAGCTTGGGGTCAGCAGACCTGGATTTGAGTCTTGACTTTCACTTCTTTTGGTCAAGCCATTTAACTCCTCAAGATATCAGTTTCTTTATTTGTAAAGCAAGACCTGAGATAATGTAAATAGACAGTTTAGGGAGAGGGTACCTGGCATGTAGAAAATTCTCAACACATCTTGATTGAATTATGAGCCAACACAGCTAGAGATCCAAACAAATGCTTGACACATATTTAAATAGCATTTAATGGATGGCAATTACTATCTACTTTATATCCAGAGTACTGTGAGTAAGATTCTACTCAAAGGCTACATTTATGTTCTATAGACAAATGTGTGCAGTCTCTAATATGACAGCTCCAATTTTGCAAAGCTTGTTCTAATGCTGTAGGAGCAATGATAACATTATGTTTGGGGTTTGGTATGTGGCATCACCATATTACACTGCAAGATGAATAAATGTTTCATCCCTTGTTTCTTTCCCTTTTGTTGAAAAAACTTCAACCTGTACCATCAAGACTGGCCAAACTGTAACTAAATGGTGTAGGACAGAAATCGGGTAAGTAACCAGCTAATATTATCAAGCAGTATAATTCACAGCAAAACAAAATAAAACCAAACAAAAAACCAGAACAAAGCAAAGAGATATTTGTTCTGCTTAGAGCAAAGAGAAATTTTTCCATCAGGTATAATTTCCTTTGCTCATCCAGAAGTCCACTCATCTTCAAAAATCAGTACCCTATAGGAAGTGTCTAGCGTCTTTACACTTTCCCATTAGGGGTTCATGGCATTAAAGAGTATTCTCCAGAAGAGAAAAACCTAGCAGTGATCAAAAATGACACAAATTCAGAAGGAAAAGATGAGTAAGCCTCAAAAACGTGCACTGTATTCTCATCAAAAGGTAGACCAACACACCTTAGAGTGAATGGTCAAGTTCAATTCCAGATAGTATTCATTTGAAGAGAAGGGGGTGTGGGGTTTTAAAAAACCAGGATCTAATATGGTTGGCATGGTTACAGTACACATGGATATTTAAAGTTCTGGTATGAATTATTATTTTCAGGGCATGGAAACATTTGGTTCATGTACAGCACAAAATCCACTTTCAAAGAACATGACATTTTACCCACAAATTTAGATGGCTGATCAATATGTTATCATTATTTATTCACTGCACACACACTGCAGTGAATGAAGGGCCATTCTTTTTCCAGATGTTCAACCCGTATAAACTGCTGAACCTATAATGGTTAATTCCTTTGAGTAGTGCCAATTCAGCCAATTTCAAAATGCTGGGGACATGAGGGGAAAGTCTGTATTTAAACTTCTTTCCGCATGTTTTTGCAGGGTTACTGTTTTCTCTGACTATGGTTGGTCTACTTACACGTTTTCTTGATGGGCCTCTGCTCAGAGCAAAAAGAAGTTTTTCCATCTGATGTAGTTTCCTTTGCTCACACAGAAGTCCACTCGTCTTCAAAAATCAGTTCCATATAGGAAGTGTCTAGTGTCCTTATATTTCCCCATTAGGGATTCATGGCATTACAGGGTATTTTCCAGAAGAGTAAAACCTAGCAGTGATGAAAAGTGATACAAATTCAGAAGGAAAAGGTGAGTAAGCCTCAAAAACGTGCACTGTATTCTCATCAAAAGGCAGACCAACACATCTTAGCAGAGTGAATGGCCATGCTCCACACAGCAGAGGGAGGGATCTTCCTCTCCATGGAAGATGTGAGTCATACAAGCAGGTGGAGAGGAAAAAACCTCAGGATAAATGCCAAATGGTATCAGTCTAGATTAGGGAGATTTAGGGATGGATATCCAGTAGTCACACATGGATGTGAGAGTTGGACCATGAAGAAGACTGAGTGCCAAAAAATTGGTGCTTTCAAACTATGGTGTTGGAGAAGACTTTAGAGTCCCTTGGACTGCAAGAAGATCAAACCAGTCAATCCTAAAGGAAATCAACCCTAAATACTCATTGGAAGGACTGATGCTGAAGCTGAAGCTCCAATATTTTGGCCACCTCATGGGAACAGCTGACTCACTGGGAAAAACCCTGATGCTGGGAAAGATTGAGGGCAGGAGGAGAAGGGGATGACAGAGGATGAAATGGTTAGATGGCCTCACTGATTCAATGGTTATGAATCAGGAGATGGTGAGGGACAGAGAGGCCTGGTGGGCTGCAGTCCAAGGGGTCACAAAGTCAGACAGGACTTGGTGGTGACTGAACAAACAAACAAACACAGGGTCTAAAGTGTGCCATATTGTTACTTTTATCCTTGGATGACAAGGAAGTTGCTTGTTTCACACCTTTAATTATGTTCCAGGGGTTTCTAGCCCATCACAGTCCTCCCCAATCAAACAGAAGATGCTCCATAAAGATTCTGTCCTTCCTATCCTTATTTCCATTTTTCCCTTCATTACTTCCAAAACTGAAGGTTCAAGATGTTCCGTTTACTGGCTCTGAGTGGAAAGGGTACCAGTATGGTACAGGAAACACAATGAAAGCATGATCTTGAACCAGAAGACAGAACAGCCTCTTCAAAGCTGGCATATAGGGAAAGGAAAATAAAGTTCTGATAGGTTAGTTGAAATTTCATTTCCTTTTCTTGGCAGGCTCAAAAGCCGTCTATCGGAAAGACAAAATAGCTATTTCTTGACAAGGCTGAAAGCTTTAAAATGTGCCTTTTTTTTCTTCTGGTTTTAAGTTCTCTACATTCAGGCTTATTTCACATCTTATATTTTTTCAACAAAGCACTCCAAAATATGTCTCAACTCTATTGGCAAAAGTACTACACAAACCCATGCAAAAAAAAAAAAAAAAAAAGTTCTCTGTGCAGAAAGGCTCTGAAGATTGCAGGATCAGCAGCAGGCTCTTATACTTTTATTTCGCTATTTTGATATCTGATTTCACAAGACAAGACAAGTGCTGTCAAATTCTCAAAACTGGTTAAGAAAATCCCTCTGCTACTTAGGTAGGCTTTCAGGTGATGACAGATATTGTTGCGAGTCCCTCCCGGATACCCACTGGGCAGGTAAAAGACGCAGTGGACTTCAAAGCCCCTAGGTGTTAGGAACCAGGTCATGCCAGCTATCGTAGGTTTTTTCTCATGTGTATCAATGCTATTTCCCTTTACTAGACTAGAAGTTCTCTGAGTCACTGCTCACCCCACTGTTTCCTTTTCAATAATGGGCTGTACCATCCAGAATAGTGTTGTCTACTAGAGATAGAAAGAGTCTCTTATGTAATTTTAAGTTTTCTAATAGTCACACATTGTAAAACCTTTTTACTTTGTACTGAGGTGTAACCTCTTAACAATGCTGTGAAAGTTTCAGGTGAACAGTGAAGGGGCTCAGTCATATACATACATGGATCCATTCTCTCACAAACTCCCCTCCCATCCAGGCTTCCGCATGACACTGAGCAGAGTTCCATGTGCTGTACTGTAGGTCCTCATTGGCTGGCTTTCCTGGTGGCTCAGAGGGTAAAGCGTCTGCCCGCAATGCGGGAGACCCGGGTTCGATCCCTGGGTCAGGAAGATCCCCTGGAGGAGGAAAAGGCAACCCACTCCAGCACTCTTGCCTGGAAAATCCCACGGACAGAGAAGACTACTTCGCTATAGTCCATAGGGTCGCAAAGAGTCGGACACGACTGAGAGACTTCATACTGTATATAGGTCCTTGTTGGTTATCCATTTTAAATATACCAGTGTGTACATGTCTGTTCCAAACTCCCTAATTCTCTCTCCACCCCTGCCCCGCGAATCATAATTCGTTCTCTAAATCTATGAATTTCTTTCTGTTTTGTCAGTTTACTTACATCATTTTTTTAAAGATTCCACATACTTTTAAAGGTATAAAGAAATAAGTGGCATTAGTTATAATAATACATTTCATTCAACAATATATCCAAAATATCATCAGTTCAATATATAATTTAATATAAATTAATGAAATTACATTTTCCTTGTTTTACATACATTTTCTAAAATCTGGCTTTTACAATTATAGTGCATCTTACTTCAGACTAGTCACCTTTCAGGCGTTCCATAGCCACATATATATCCAGAGGCTATGATACTGGACAGTACAGAGCACTTTTCCTCTTTACTTACATAACTAAATCCTACTCAATTAAACTTCAATGATCATTCAAATCCTAGGTTTTAATGCAGTCCTGTGTCCACAGTATATGATGAATAAGTAGTTGACAGGTCAGTGAGTAAGTATTTCTGGCTTACAGATGCATATGTCATAGCTTCATATGAAATATTTGGCATTATATTTAGTACTTAGCACCAGTTCAGCTCTTCACTTGTTCCAGACGCCACGTTAAGTGTTTTTATAAGACATTATTTTATTAACCTTCATGACTAGCTTGTGAGGCCTGATTGTGCTCATTTTACAGATGAGGAAACTGAGTCATAGTTACGTAGCTTGCCCAGAGTCCTGCTGTTAGTGAGAAGCAGTGTCAAGACTCAAGACCAGGCAGCCTGATCACCAAATTCTGGTGCACACTCACTGTCACACTCTCTTGGTATACAGATGGCTCACAGAGAGGCCCAAATACACAATTTCATTGGTTTCTAATTTTACATGGTATAAAAACAAAGGTTAAAATGACTCGATGCGGGTTTCCCTAGTGGCTCAATGATATAGAATCCGCTTGCCAATGCAGGAGACACAGGTTCAATCCCTGACTTAGGAAGATCCCACATGCTGCAGAGCAACTAAGCCGGTGCACCACAACTATTCCGCCTGTGCTCTAGCGCCCAGGAGCCACAAGTACTGAGCCCATGCGCTGCAGCTATGAAGCCTGGACGCCCAAGAGCCCATGCTCTGCGACGAGAGAATCCACCATCCATGAGAAGTCCACGCACTGCAACTGAAGAGTAGCACCCACTCCCGTAACTACAGAAAAGCCTGCGCAGCAGTGAAGGCCCAGCCCAGTGGAAAATATATAAATAAATAAAATAAAATAAGCACTGGGAGCACTGGGGTTTCCCAGGTGGCGCTAGTAGTAAAGAACTCACCCACCAATGCAGAAGACTTAAGAGACATGGGTTCGATCCCTGTGTCAGGAAGATCTCCTGGAGAAGGAACTGGCAACCCACTCCAGTATTCTTGCCTGGAGAACCCCATGGATAGAGAAGCCTGGTGGGCTACAGTCCATGAAGTCACAAAGGGTCAGGCACAACTGAAGCAACTTAGCACCAGCACTGGAAACATTAGCAATGAGAATAACTAAGCAAGGAGACAAGACATAGTCAGGACATCTAGAAAGTCCATTTCTTTTCCTGACATAAACGGATATAATCCATATCTCTTGAGTAGACAGTTAAGAATTAAATACATGGGCTTGATTGGACCTACCTGGGTAGTAAACAGAAAAATAAGTACATTGCAAGGTGTTCTAGAAATGGGGCTTTAAGGGATGTGAAGAAATGCATGCATCTTCCAGTAGGGAGCAATTAAGTCTATTATCACCAGCAGAACCATTACAATCAAAATAATCATCCCCCAATTAAACCATATGATGGGATGTCAATGCCTCAAAATTTTAGTTAAATAAGAAAATTTTGTTAGATTGTAAAGGGAGAATTCAGGCACTCTCATGAATGGAATGATTATTTACACAAGGTAGCTATTGTTTGATATCCTACACTTTTGCTTTCATTTTAAAAATTCTTGTAATTCCTATTGTCTCTTTAATCTCCTCCCACACCCTTTCCCCCATCCTGCCTCCCATCCACACTGCCTCTTCCAATAGGGGAACATCTATGAACAATCACTATGTAAGTTTCCAAGATTATAGCTGGGGAGGGCACCTAAAACCATCTTCTTTTGCTTTAATACCTTTTCTTTTTTTTAATTTAAATTTATTTATTTTAATTGGAGGCTAATTACTTTACAATATTGTATTGGTTCTGCCACACATCTTTTGTGAAGACTGGTCTTGCACTATTTGTAATATAAAATTGAATTAATTGATTCATTTATAACAACATCATTTAAAAGACCTTGGATTTAGAAGATAAAGATTTCACCAAAATCATAAAGACCATTGGTCTGTATTGAAGTCAATGATGACATAACATCAACAGTCTACACACTGTAATTAGATTCCTTGTCCCAAACACATTTTTATTATGAGTTATTTTATGGGCTTTCTTCTATTTTTTCATCTAGCATCTTATTTTATAGAGCTTAAAAATAGAACTTTTAATGAAGTTTTTTTTTTAATTAATGGCCCTCAGGATTAACGTTCTCAGCCCACTGAGTTGAGTACTATTACAGATATCCACTGAAGTAACACTTTCTGAAAGGCCAGGATATGATCTTCTATAGGACTTCACTCTGATAAGACAGGATTTGGGCTCTTCATTTCCATAATACATCCTGACACCAGGTCACTGACAATCAAAGTACAACCCAGCAAAATGGAGGACCGACCCATGGGTAAGACTTTGCTGCTCACTTTCTCATTCTTCCCTGACTCATTTGTTGCACAGCACACCTTTAGCTCTTACTATGTGTCTGGTGCTGAAGACAGACTTGTTCCCACTATTGGGGAAGTCACTTTGTTGCAGAAGACCAATACACAAAGAATAGTATCATGTGTGTGCGTGCTTAGTCACTTCAGTCCTGTCCAACTCTTAATTCCACGGACTGTACCTCACCATTCTCCTCTATCCATGGGATTTTCTCAGCAAAAACACTGGAGTGGGTTGCCATGCCCTCCTCCAGGGGATCTTCCCGACCCAGGGATAGAACCCATATCTCCTACATCTCCTGCACTGCAGGCAGATTTTTTTTACCTCTGAGCCACCAGGGAAGCCCAGTCAGTATCACACTGGCAAGCAAATCCTAGAATCGGGGTTAATGATCGCCGTTTATTGGACAAAGCACACATTTCTCTATTCCTCCACATCTAGCCTAACAGGCTCCCATTTATCATGGGTCAGGACTACCTCCATGCCATCCTGCGGCTATAGTTCTAGACACACACAATGATACATTTGATCACCTGCTCTTGAAAAAATAATATAAAACAAAAGCCATGACATACTCATGCACATCCAGTCCCGTCTTCTCTGTCATCAGCTCTCCTTCACTTGATATTGTGGCATCTGTCTACCCTTTCAGGGGTTCCATTCCGCATGTCTATGTTTAGTCTAATTTGCTGTCACAGGGAAACTCTGAGTGGTTCTGAACCCTGGCTGTGCTCTAGATTAACTTGGGGAACTTAAAAGTAGATTCATGCCAGGACCTCCCCCCGTGAAATTATGCTTCAAGTGGTCCATGCTGTGGTCCCAGCACTGACTTGCATTTTTCTTTTCTTTCAGGTTTATTGAGATATAATTGACATACAGCGCTGTGTAAGTTTAAGATGTACAGTATAATGACTCGACTCACTTACATTGTGAAATGATTATCATGGTAAATTTAGTTTCTGTTGCTCCCTTGGTGATTCTAGAAAACAGCCAGGACTCTCAAACTCTACTCAGTATGAAGCCTGATGAGCCAAACTTGGATGAAATCACAGACTTTCCTTTCTATCTCTGCATAACCTTGTATAGGCAAAAATTAGTGAGCAGAGTATCTGGGGGAGAGGCAGAGGGGAAGCCAAAGGAAAGAGGCTCTGTTTGTTCAATAATAACATAAGGCAACCCTCACAGCGGGAGCGGGAGAGATCTCAAACCAAAGAAAGAAAACATTAACTACTAAGAAGTTTTAAAATAAATGATTACGTGAGAGCCAGAAATGTTTTTCTGCCTGAAGGTTGAGGTGCAGGTCATCAGTAACTGAACTGGTGGATGTCTAATCAATAGATTTGGGGCCTGTTTCTTATATTTCTGGGCTTCCACTGTGAGTAGTAGAACCAACTGATGAACAGTCAGTTCTGGGTCAGAATCTGGAGTTGTGCAGCTTAAATTTCTTCTAAACAAAGACCAAGCTGGGGGAGGTCATGTTCATCATCCTCAAAGACAGAGGACCCCAAAATTCTGGCTTCCTTTGTATCATGATGAATTTAGTAATCATGAAATTATCTAGATTTCAAAGACCAATTCCTATTTCCAGCCTGTGCTGTCCCTGGAGGTAGAAAGAAGTTGCAGGAACGTCCCTGGAAGTCCAATGGTTAGGACTTGGCATTTCCACTGCAGGGTGCCCAGGTTCAATCCCTGGTTGGGAAACTAAGATCCCAAAAGCTATGAGATGTGGCCAAAAAAAAAAAAAAAAAAAAGATGGAAAGAAAGAAAGGAGTTGTCTAGGTGATCATTTTGCACACTGGGCATGCCTAGAGCCAATAATGAGAATTCAAACACGATACAATGACCTACATAAGCTGGATGATGAATTTAATACTATCTAGGACTGATGTTGAAGCTGAAACTCCAATACTTTGGCCACCTGATGTGGAGAGCTGGCTCATTTGAAAAGACCCTAATGCTGGGAAAGATTGTGGGCAGGAGGAGAAGGGGACAAAATAGGATGAGATGGTTGGATGGCATCACCGACACAATGGACATGGGTTTGGGTAAGCTCCAGGAGTTGGTGATAGACAGGGAGGCCTGGCGTGCTGTGGTTCATGGGGTCACAAGGAGTCAGACAGAACTGAGTGACTGAACCGAACTGAACTGAAAGTTGACCTTCAAAGTACTTCCGTGGGGCATTTATCCTCTAAAGCCATGAATGGTGTTTTGATTTAGAGTTTTTCCATCTGAGGGTAGAAAATGATGTCATGTAGTAGGAAAAGTTCCAGGGTTTTTCAGAATAACCATGTGTCCAGCCCAGTCATCCCACCTCTCCAATAAAATTCCTTCAGCCATAAGATAGAAAAAAATGGCATCAAAAGGCTTCTAAATTTCTTCCAGCTCTAAAAGGTTGATTGAAATTGGATTTTGAAAGAATTTGGGGGAACTTCTGGCTTGTGTGTGTGTATATGTTCATTTACGAGATAGAAATTGGACAATACTTAAAATTTTAAGGCTGACTTGAAAATACTTGTGTTTGCCTTACACAAGCAAACAGCACCATTAGAAATAGTCATTAAAAGAACTGAGCTTCTACAAGAGGATTTTCTGGGACCGGGAAGGAGATTGTGACATGGTTATTTTGGAGAGAGGCCAACTTGTGAAGCTTTTGGCCATGGAATTTTCCAAGTAAGAATCCTGGGGTGGGTTACCATTCCCTACTTCAGGGGATCTTCCTGACCCAGGGATTGAACCCATGTCTTTTGTATCTCCTGCATTGGCAGGTGGAGTCTTTATCACTGCACCACCTTGGAAGCCATATATGTACATAACTGAATCACTTGTTGCACACCAGAAACTAACAGAACTCTGTAAATCAACTAAATTTCAATAAAGAAAAGGAAGAGAAAGGGAGGGAGAGAGAGACAGAGGAAGGAGAGAATGGAAGCTCAGCCATGGGCACTGGGGCATATGTTTGCACATAAGTATCACTAACCACGCCACACATAGCTCCTGCTTCTAGAGCCTTCTCTACTTCTTCCAGTCTCCCAGCCTTCACACATGCTCATGATCAGCTAACAGGGATCATCTGGTAGAAAAGAGTGACATGACTGCATCTCTCTGGATAGATTGACAGCTCTAATTTCCCTACAAAATAGATATCTTCAGAAGGAGGAGGAAAAACTTGCTGTTTACAAAAGCAATGAGCTAAGCTGTGAAATCCTTCAGTACAACTTGCCAAGGAAAACCAGATTAACTCTCTCCATGCATGCGTGCTAAGTGGCTTTAGTAGTGTCTGACTGTTTGCGACCCTGTGGACTGTAGCCTGCCAGGCTCCTCTGTCCATGGGATTCTCCAGGCAAGAATATTGGAGTGGGTTGCCATGCCCTCCTCCAGGGGATCTTCCCAACCCAGGGATAGAACCTGTGTCTCCAGCATTGGCAGGTGGATTCTTTACCACTAATGCCACCTGGGAAGTCCAACTCTCTCCATACAAGCCACTATAAAATATAGAGTTTATTTACAGGAGGGCTATTCTTTGCAGTCTGGTTTAACCCAGTAATGTTACCAAACACTGGGTTACCCCAGGCTATACTGTATAGTAGACCATTGCATCCTCGCCTACCTTTGGTTACTGTTATCAGAGACTGAGTTAAAGACCTAGCATATCCATCACCTAGTGATGACAGTAGGAACACTTTAGCTCCAGAATTACTACCAACCATATGAACCACCCCAAGAAGCATAACATCTTCATATAAACCACGTGCTTGCTCAGCAGATGCACCTTCCAGGCAAGAGCATCAACCCTACTTCCTCTTCCAACTCAACATTGCCCATGAGACCTCCCTGTAAGGGAAGTGATTTGGGAGTTAGATGAGCTTGAGCAAGCTCTCAGAGAAGGCAATGGCAACCCACTCCAGTATTCTCGCCTGGAAAATCCCATGGATGGAGGAGCCTGGTAGGCTGTAGTCCATGGGGTAGTGAAGAGTCGGACACGACTGAGCGACTTCACTTTCACTTTTCACTTTCATGCATTGGAGAAGGAAATGGCAACCCACTCCAGTGTTCTTGCCTGGAGAATCCTAGGGACGGGGGAGCCTGGTGGGCTGCCGTCTCTGGGGTCATACAGAGTCGGACACGACTGAAGCGACTTAGCAGCAGCAGCAGCAGCAGAGCAAGCTCTGGGAGTTGGTGATGGACAGGGAAGCCTGGCATACTGCAGTCCATGGGGTTGCAAAAGTCGGACTTGACTAAGTGACTGATCTGAACTGAATTATGTCAAGCCTGAAAGACAGCAATTCAGCCTTAAGGCATGTCAGAGCTTATCAGTGGCAGAAATGGGTCAGTACCTGGTTTTTCTAGATCCTTGCTCATTCTTCTTCTCTGACTGCTTTCCTTACTTTGAACAAAAATGAAGATCTGATCTTTCCTAATTTCAACTGTCATGATAAAGACTGCTCTGAGAGATCAAGTCAGGACTTGACTTATAGAAGGAAGAACACTGCAGTAGTAAAGGGCACTGTCTTTGGGTCAAAGAAAACTTGGTTATAGCCTTTGCCTCTGCCTCTTGGTAACTATGTGACCTCAGGCAAGAGGAGTCCAGCAACCTCTCTGGGGTGCAGATTTCTAACACACTGTATAACAGGGATCGTGACTTTCCCTACTATACTATTGCCTGGCTACAGTGAAGATGGATGAAGTATACAAAGCATTCAGTAAAAGCTGCTGTCATGATCACAACCTGACTGAATCCAATGAAAAAGGATTAGAGCACACTAGAGGAAAACTGCATCCCTGGTCTTCTCTGGTGGTCCAGTGGATAAGAATCCACCTGCCAATGCACGGAACACAGGTTTGATCCCTGGCCCAGGAAGATCCTACGTACCGTGGAGCAACTAAGCCTGTTGCCACAACTACTGAGTCTGGGCTCTAGAGCTTGAGCGCTGCAACTACTGAAGCCCATATGCTAGAGCCTGTGCTCTGCAATAAGAGAAGCCACCGCAATGAGAAGCCCAAGCGCAGCAGCTAGAGAGGAGCTCCTGCTTGCCGCAACTAAAGCCCAGACGCAGCAAACCGAGAACTAGCCCAGCCAAAACTAACTAAATTAAACTTATTAAAGAAAAACAACATCCATTTATTATAGATAGTTGTCTGCAAATAGGTTACTAATTTAGATTTTAAAAAGTTTGCTTACTCTCAGTTCACTTAATACTTTTTAGTAATCCTTATTTGCCATAATGAGTGAGACTTCAACCACCTCTTTTTGAGAGACAATTCCAGAACCTTCATAAATTATCCTTTTACCTTAACCCATCAGAGATAGGTACTATGTTCCCTGTTTTACAGAGAATACTGTGTGATAGGCCTGAATTTGTGCCAAGAGTCAGGATTCAAAGCCATGTCTTCTGATCTCACTGCTGTTGTCTCAGGTTCTCTGAGTATCGGAAAACTTACAATAGGAGCTAACCTTTACTGAGCACGTGTCTGTGCAGAGCACTGTCTTAATTAGATCTCCTCAGAAAACACAATTATTTCTGATGGATTTCTACTGTTCCCATTTTATAGTTGACAAAACTGAGGCAATAAGGAAATTAAGGATGTGTCTTCCAATCAACAGGGCTTTCTCAAACCTGTGTTTACCAGACAATGATAAAGAATCTGCCTGCAGTGTAGGAGACGCAGGTTCAATCCTTAGGGGGGGAAGATCCCCTGAAGAAGGCCACAGCAACCCACTCCAGTGTTCTTGTCTAAGGAATCCCCTGGACAGAGGAGACTGGCAGGCTTCTACAGTCCATAGGGTCACAAAGAATCACACACAACTGAAGCAACTCAGTATGCACACACACATTCCCCATCAGCACAAATCATTAAAACACATTGCCTCATTCTTCAATTGTACCTAAATACTTTGAACAAAGTATCTTCCTTATGCTAATCCCAAAGTGACATGACTAGTAGGAAGAAAAGTATTAGAAACCAGACTGTGTCTTTCTCAGATAACAGATGCCATGGAGAACACACCGATTATGATACTTTTGGTCAGAAGGGAGGCAGCTAGGAGTTGTTCTACTCTGATGCTTTGTTCACACACACTCATCTTTTTCCTTTGATAATTCATACCCCAAATGAAGTTTTAGCCCCTTTCTGCTGAGTTAAATATGGTAGTATGTGTATGTGTGTAGATGCCTTTGCAGTGGACCTCCATCCTATAAAAGTAGCAAGAGGCAGACCTGATTATACTAGAGGTGAAGATATAAAACCAAAGACCAGGAGCATTTCCCACTGTCACCCAGTGAGACCTGGGTGGTAGAGATAAAGGTGCTCTTCATTCAGTTCTGGGCTCCATATTCCTAAGAATCACATGGACTCCCTCTGGAGCTTTTTTCTGTCAATCAGGCAAACTCAGCTGAGTGACAGGCTGAAAAGTCACTGGGAACATAATTCCGTCCTTTTGATGATAACCACACCTAATCCTGATGACTCAGAAAGTTACCTAAGTTGAATTATATTGCTTTAGAAGCACTCTCAAATCTTTCGATCATGAGAAGTGACAGATACATGCCTCTTGGCTGTTGCCCCTGCCTACCTTTAATCAGGATTTGCAGCTTGCTGCCAGAGGAGAGGACGCCTATCTGAGCGCACCTGCGGCAACAGACATGGACATGTGGTCACCACCCCAGGAATGCCCAGCCTCACACCGAGCGTCAGGCATCACAAAGCATTCTGAAAGGATGAGGCTTCATCTGGAGGCTCGAATGTGAAGCTTGTGCCATCCATCCAGACCTGACCAGTGGGCATGGACACAACAGCCACGACCTCAAATTCACACGGCCCACACCAGTTCCCAATACAACAAAAGCTAGCATGTTTCTGGGCTTCCCTTTGAACTCCAGGTGGCTTTAAAGGGATGTAGAGAAGGGAGAGAAGGAAGATAATATTATAGTCCAGCCCCAAACGTCTCCCTATTAACACAAATCATCAAAATGCGTCATCTCATTCTCTAATTGTACCTAAATGTTTTGAAAAAATGATCTTCCTTATGCTAATCCTGTCATCAGGACCCTATTTGGATCCAAATTTGAACTTGATGTGTTTTCTCATGAACTTATTATTCTCTTTAATTAGATTTGAGTTGATGAGAACAAATGGCTTTCTTCAAAGTTGTTCTTCCCCTGCTGAGGGAAGACAGCACCATTAAAATTATACTGAATCCCAATGCCAAGAAAAAAAAAGTATAATTGAGTTATTTGACTTTCCCTGTAACACAAACATGTGTTGTTGTTCAATTGCTAAGACATATCCAGCTCTTTGTGATGCCATGGACTATAGCATGTCAGGCTCCTCTTTCTCTACTATCTCCTGGAGTTTGCTCAAATTTAGGTCCATTGAATCAGTGATGCTATCAACCATCTCATCCTCTGTCATTCCCTTCTCCTTTTGCCTTCAATCTTTCCCAGCATCAGGGTCTTTCCCACTGAGTCAGATCTTCATATCAGGTGGTCAAAGTTTTGGAGCTTCAGCAACAGTCCTTCCAATGAATCTTCAGGGTTGATTTCTTCTAGGATTGACTGGTTTGATCTCCTTGCAGTCCAATACAAATATATTTAATCTAAAAATCACAATTAGTAAGCATAAGAGCTTTCTGTTTGGAAAGAAATCCATCCCTTTTCTTCATAGTCTGAACTCCTGCTACAAAGTGTGGCCTATGGACTTGCAGGGGTTAGGTAGCACTTGGGAGGTTGTTAGACATGTGGAGTCTCAGGTCCAAGTGGAGGTGATGTTTAACAAAATACTGCCATAGTGGGAGAGAGCCTGGGGTAGGGAGTAATGAACACACCTTTGATCTCTAGCAGCTAATTTTGTCAATGGAATATTAAGCATGCCCATTAGCTGTGTTGATTCAGTTTTCTAATTAATGCTTACTAATTAACTGCATGATTCTTCCCATAGTAACAGATTAGGCCAAATCATGATGTTATCATTGATGAATGAAAACATTCTCTCACAGCACAAGGTTGGCACCATCATACTTATTATCTGCCTCAGTGGTAGGGCTGTGTCATTCAGTGGTGGCCACCAGGGACTGTAAGTATATAGTTCATAAAATTAGCATCCCGAAGCAAGGGTCAGCAAAGTTCTCTGTAAATGGCACACAGTAATTATTGTAGGCTTTGTGGACTAAATGGTCTCTTTCCCAACTCCTTAGCTCTGCCGATGGAGTGCAAAGGCAGTCATAGACAATTTGCAAATGAATGACTGCAGCTTTGCTCCAATAAAACTTTATTGGCACTGAAAACTTGACTTTTATTTTCACATGTCACGAGATATTCTTTTTCTTTTGATTTTTTTCAACACTTAAAAAATGTGAAGACCATTCTAGGCTTGGAGGCTATACAGAAATAGGCTGTGGGTTGGCTGACCTTATCCTGAAATTAAGGCTGTTCTCACACAAAGGAGTTAACTGGCATAAGGCTGAGCACTGAGATGGATCAACAACTCCTTCAGGCCATTCTGAATGAAAGCAACTCAGTAAGAATATCTTTTTTTTTTTTTCAAAAGGAATGAAATATTTATTTGTGAGAACTCTAGTTTCACAAAAAACATTTGTTCATGTATTGATATGAATGTCTGACAATTTAACGATTTTAATTACAATGCTGCAGTGGGTTGAATTATGTCCCTGCCACCCCCACCACAGATTTGTTAGAGTCTTAACCCCCAGTATCTCAGACTGTGACCTTATTTGGAAACAGGGTCTTCACAGGTGTAATCAAGTTAAGATGAGGTCACTGGGGTGGGTCCTAATTCACTATGAGCAGCATCCTTATCCAAAAGGAAGTTGAATGCAGACATGCGCACGGGAAGAACGCCATGTGAAGATGAAGGCAGAAAGGGAGGTGACATGGCAGAAGCCAAGGAGCATCAAAGAAGGCCAGAAACCCATCAGAAACCAGGAGAGACATGGGACAGATTCTCCCCCACAACCCCAGAAGGAATCAACCCTGCTGACACCTTGAGCTAGAACTTCTAGCCTCCAGGACTGTGACCCAATACTGTTCTACTCTTTAAGGCCGTGGTCCCTAACCTTTTTGGCATCAGGGACCAGTTTCATGGAAGACAGTTTTTCCATGGACTGGGGAATGGAGGATGATTTCTGGATGATTCAACTGCATTGCATTTTTTGTGTACTTTATTTCAATTATTATTACATCAGCTCCAGCGCAGATCATCAGGCATTAGATCCCAGAGGGTGGGGACCCCTGGATTAAGGCACTCAGTTTGTAACACTTTGTTAAGCCATCCCAAAGAAACTGACACTAATGTCCTTATTCCTCTTAGACTTGGGACATAAAGGAGAGTCTCCAAGTATCCTCTGTCCCCCCATTTGCCAAAATTACTGCAGGTTGGTAGAAAGAATGATGCTAACAAATATGGCTACCAGTTTGCTCTGTGAGGAAGAACATTAATCTGAAGTCTGGCTTTTTTATTCGTTATGTTAAAAAAATAAACATCAGTGAGGTAAAGTCAGTAGCTGGGAATGCACACGCTACCTACACAGGTCTGCCAATAGAGTGGCAGCTTGATCAGCTGCACTAAAAGTAAAAATGAAATGTAAATTGTGCCAAAGGTATAAAAATGAAGACTTCTAGATTTGGAGTGGACTGGAAGTAAAAAAGAACAAAAATTCTGTGGCTGATTAACTTCCCGAACTGTCACATCTCTCCATCTGTCTGTATTAATAATTATGTGAATCTTATTAAGTACTGTGGACAAGAAAAGAAGTCATTTGAAGATTAAACTCCTGTAACCATTACAACTAGCAGTTGTGATAAACACTGAACAAACGTTTGTGAAAAATGTTTGAAAAATCGTGCAATCAGCCCCAGGGATCTGGGGTGTGTGCATGTCTGTGCGGTCCTACCCAGCTCCTTTCAGCTGGGTAAGGTTTTCCTTACTCATCTAGCATTTACCATGGCCAAAACCATGCAGAAAAAAATAAAAAACACTCACACTGTTCCCTAATGTATCAACTGTGTTTTCAAAACCAGTGTATAGCAGAACTGACTAGACTTTGCTTTTTGACTCTATATAGAGTCTATACAGTTGACTCTTTCTACTGTTTCCATTCTACAACATTCTATGAGGGTGGAAAAGTATGAGATGTACAGAAAAATCCAAATTCAGAAGCTTTATAAAGTGTTTTTCATATCTGTTAGTTGTTATGCCCCATCCCTCCCACACTTGTCTTTGTCCCTTAGTGACCTCCTGCTCTAGATCCCTATTGGGATCCTTATAATTTTGTATTCACTTCTGCATAAAACTCTGCTTTCATGAAAGAGTGAGCTAAACTGATTCTTACTAAAGTATACATGACTGATAAGGTTAAAGGACTAGGAACAATTTCACGGAGATCAAAGCTTCACTGTAAAGGAATTTAGAATGTACTTCTGGATATTAGGCATTATTAAATTTGATGGGGGAACTGTTGGAGGTAAAGTGTTCTTTCATACGTCATAAGTAGCACACAATGGTCATCTACTCAGAACAACAGGCCTCAGTGTCCATATTTATCCTGGCTGTGTGAGGAGTGCTGGGTCATCAGATGCATGTCTGCATCTCGGCTCCTCCTCAACTGGGTTGTTTGAAAGAGGCATTCAACACCCACCCCACCCCCCAAAAAAAACACGCCCCCCATAAATCCCAGACATCCTTCATAAGGTTGTACAAGGAACAATTGGAAGAACATGGTTTCTGGCTTCATGCTTATCATGTCAACATAGGCAGCATATATGATGGCTGAGGGCTCCAGCTCTGAGATCAGACTGCCTGGATGAAAATCTGGACCCCATCACATCCTCTTTATTGTTATTTGGGTATGTCCCTGGGGCTCTCTGAGGTTAAGTTTCTTCATTCATACAATGGAGATAAGGAATACTAGACAATACAATGAAATAAATATCAAAATGCTAAGCACAGGGCCTCGACAGAGCCAGTGCTCAACTTGTTGTTCAGTTGCTAAGTTGTGTCCGACTCTTTGAGACTCCATGGACCACAGTGTGTCAGGCTTCCCTGTCCTTCACTATCTCCTGGAGCTGGCTCAGATTCATGTCCATTGATTCAGTGATGCTGTCTCATCTTCTTTTGTCCTCTTCTTCTGCCCTCAATCTTTCCCAGCATCAAGGTCTTCTCCAGTGAGTTGGCTCTTTGCATCAAGTGGCCAAAGTATTGGAATTTCAGCTTCAGCATCAGTCCTTCCAATGAATATTCAGGGTTGATTTCCTTTAGGATTGACTTGTTTGATCTCCTTGGTATCCAACAAACTCTCAAGAATCTTATCCAGCACCACAATTTAAGAGCATCAATTCTTTGGCGCTCAGCCTTCTTTATGATCCAACTCTCACATCCTTACATGACTACTGGAAAAATCATAACTTTGACTATATGGACCTTTATCAGCAAAGTGATGCCTCTGCTCTTTAAGAGGCTGACTAGAGCAAGCTCCATATGTGTTAATAATAACCAGGAATTCAATGTGATCTAGCTCTGCGCATACGCTCTGGACACACAATACAAATATTGGCCATTTAGCTGCATGCAACCCAATATACACATAAGCTGCCCAAGTATATTCTGAATGTGATGGGTATATCTTATTTTAAAAGACACTTACATTTATTCCATAGAATGTGGTCTTAGTTTTGTGGTTTGCTGAATAAAGCACAGGCTCCTATCTCCCAAGAGACTAGCAGTACAAAACTGCTGGATGGATGACCCAAGGTGGGATACGACCTGTGAGCTGGGCAGAATCGGGGTGCCCATAAAACCAGGTTACTTGTGTAGAGGTTCAAGCTGAGACCTTGCCCTCCTTAGCTCTCCAGCCCAGACAGAAGAACTAATGTGCCTGCCAGGTGAATAAATGTGACTTCAGTGTTCCAAATGATTCTAGGTGTTCCTTTAGACAGCAGTCTTTCTATAGAAATAGAATCTCCAAGCTAATTGTGAAATTGCTTTTTTATTCTGGCGACTTTAGGCAGTTTGGTCTTTAAGCTTTGAAATGGCTCTGAGTACTGTGTGACCAAATTACCAGGCACTGCAGAGCTCTGATCCTGAAGCTGGAGTCTGCAGACAACTCCTTCTCTCTCCACAGCTGACCAAGCTGTCCTCATGGTCTTTCCTTAAATAGCATCACCTGGTAATTCAATGCTAGCATTTGTTCAGAATAATTTTTTTTTCTCTCCTTTCATCAAAAACAAAATCTTCAGATGTAAACTATCTACCACATTAAAAATAAAGATTTTAAGCAAATTTGGATTTTTTTTCTTATTTAGCTGAAGCTACTGAAATATTGACTTTGAAATTATAATTCACATGAACTAAAGCTTCTAACATGGATACATTCTAGAATTATTCAAACACAAGCTCCCTGGGGCAAAGATTGTTTTGTCCATTCCTCCATTCCCAACACTTAAAACAGAATCCAGGACCCTGTAGGTGCTGTGTTAGCTTTCTATGTGCGTGCATGTGTTCTCGGTTGTGTCCAACTCTTTGCAATCCATGGACTGCAGCCCGCCAGGCTCCTCTGTTCATGGGATTATCCAGGTAAGAATATTGGAGTGGGCTGCCATAACTTTCTCCAGGGAATCTTCCCGACCCAGAGATCGAACCTGTGCCTCTTGCATGTCTGCACTGGCAGATGATTCTTTACCACTGCACCACCTGGGAAGCCCCTAGCTTTCTGTGTAACAAATTACCATGAACTTACTTAGTGACTCCAAACAACAAACATTTAGTATCTCCCAGTTTCTGTGGCTCAGCAGTCCAGATATAGCTTGATCAGACCCTTGGTTAGGGTCTCAAAAGGCTACAATAAAGATGTCAATCAGTGCTGAGTTTTCAACTAAGACTCAACTGGAAAAGACTCTGGTTTTGTTGGCAGAATGGAAATTCTGCGATACTGGAAGCTGTGGTTTTTTTTTTTTTTACCAGCCATTGGTGGAAGCTTCCTTGGGTCTAGGAGCTGCCATGAGCCCCTTGCCATATGGGCTCCCAACATAGGCAGTCCAGGTCTTCAAAGGCAGCAGGGAGAGGGAGAGAGACTCCAGCAAGATGGATGCTGTGATGTTAACAAAACCATACACACATCATCTTGTACATCTTTAATCCCATTGTATTGGTTAGAAGCAAGTCACAGCCTGACCCACACTCCAGGGGACAGCATGACAGAGGATGGGAACACCAGGAGGTGGAAGTCATGGAGAAGCCCTAAGAGTCTGTGCATCCCAACTCTTAATACGCTGATCCAATAAATGAATGCCGAGCCAGCATCTCTAGTGAGCATCTAGCTAGTGTGATCAAATAAGTTTACACTTTGAATCTTTTATTTTGTGACCAGTAGATACTAAATTCATTCTTTAGTTAAAACACATCTTGAGCAACAATAATCTGTTAAAAGCCATCTCAGGCTTATAAAAAGAAAATTTAGGGTGAGGTTGTAAATGTATCACAGAATCATAAGTTATGCTTTTAGTTAAGAAAGTGTTTCCACAAGCACAAAGGGATAAAGTGCTGTAGCCTTCGAGGAAAGGCCCCAAATGAGTGCTTCCTCTTTCAGGTATGGATAACTGGAGAAGTTTTGCCTGAGAACTATCCAGCTCCATATGCGTTGAAGGAGAGGCTAGTACAGAAAGCAAAGCAGACCATGGGCAGAATAAAGATATTGGAGAAATCAGTGTGTGCGTGCTAAGCCACTTCAGTAGTGTCTAACTCTTTGCTACCCCAAGGACTGTGCCCGCCAGGCTCCTCTGTCCATGGGGATTCTCCAGGCAAGAATACTAGAGTGAGTTGCCACACCCTCCTCCAGAGGATCTTCCCAACCCAGGGATCGAACCCGCATCTCTTCTCTCTGTATCAGCAGGCGGGTTCTTTACCACTAGTGCCACCTGGTAAGGAATATGCCTTTGTAATACAGTTCATTTTGAAATATTTCACTAACACGAACAGCATAGAAATTGCTAAAGTGGAGAAAAGAGAAAAAAGGAAGAGGCATGGTTTTCAGTTCTGTATCTATTAAGTGATTTATAGGATAAGCTCCTGACCAGCTTAAGCACTCTACCTAATGAACACAGGCTTGTGAACTGATGATAAAAGCCCTGAAGCATCTGGCCATCTGTGAAAGGAAGGGGTGACTGTGAGGGCACCAAGGAAACAGTGGCCAGATTGGACATGTTATGCAAATGGCAGCGTGCCTCTGGGGCCAGCTCTCGTGGGTGTGACCCTTCACACCTGAGACTCTGAGTTCCTGACTTCTCATCTATCAAACAGGGAGAGAAAAAGACCTTCCTCCAGGGGTTGTTGTGAGAATTAGTCACAGCGATGCACTTAGAATATAGCCAGGCAAGTAAGTGCCAGCTCTGAGACTTAGTATTATCTGTCACAAAGACAGATTTAAACTTATTCAACTGATAATACCTTCTTTCAGAGAAACATGAAAAGTAGAGGGAAATGTGTAAATTTACTCTGATAGCCTTAGAAGAAACCATATTAATCTCCTTAGAAGAAACGCATATTATGTATTAATACATATATATGGAATCTAGAAAAATGATACAAATGAACCTATTTTCAGGGCAGGAATAGAAATGAAGACATAGAGAACAGATACGTGGATGCGAAGCAGGGCAGAGAAGGGCGGGATGAATTGGGAGATTGGAATTGACACATATACTCCACCACATGTGAAATAGCTAGCTAGTGGGAATCTGTAGTATAGCACAGGGAGCTCAGCTCAGTGCTCTGTGAATACCTAGATGGGTGGGATGGTGGGCTTGGGTGGGAGAGAGGTACAAGAGGGAGGGGATATACATAAACTTATAGCCGATTTGCTTCGTTGTACAGCGGAAACTGGCACAACATTGTAAAGCAAGTATACTCCAATTAAAATTAAGCAAATACCCTTAGAAGAAACCACCATTACTAAGAGCTATTTCTTACCCCCTCTCCAGATCGAAAATGAACTGCAGCCTCCATGTTGTGAAATGCTACAAATGAGTAATCTCTGTCATCTGGTCCAAGGTTCTTACATGCTGGTTGCCTCACTCCTCAGAACTTGTTCACAAGGTCATGACGTGTTTCTTTCCCCTAACACTCTATCAACCTACCTTCCATTTGTAAAAGCATTCTTGGTGTTTCATTGTTCCCTGAGCTGAATCCAGATGGTGTGGGTTCTCAAGCCCTCTATTAGGACAAACTGGTGACTCACTCCACAGGCTGCACTTTCCTGTCCTTCACCTCCACTTTCCCTGTTTCAGTAAATGATGCCTCCGTTCTCTTCCTCATCCCTTCCTCAGTGTCTGCTTCCTCAAGCCCACGGATGCCTACCATCCCTCGCATCTAGTCCTCCTCAAGGACGGAGGTGAATCTGCACTCCTGGAGCCATGTCAACTCTAGAAGGCAAAAGACGAGAAAAGCTCCTCAACTGTGATGAGCATGTCTGTGATCTCAGTCAGTAGAAGCAACGTATTTACTTCTTCCAGCTTTGGGGATAACTGTTTCATCTGATCAATACAGCCAGAGAAAGTTAACCTCAACATTGATTGACTCTGGCTGGCTGACTGGCAGAGAACTCTTGACAACAGAAATGAAGCAATGAGACAATGTCAGGATTAACAAGCCAGTCAATGAAGATACACCCCAACCACCACCAACAAACCTCCAGTTCCCTTCTTCTCACACTCTTCTGATTTTTGTAAAATCAGCACAGGGAAATTCAACCTCAGGGAGGTTCAGGGTCTCACACAAGCCCATACGATTAGTTCAGGAAGGGCTGAAACAGATGCCAGGTCCCAGAAGTGCTGGGACGAGGGCTCTGAGAATCATGCCACGGGACTCTGTGGGGTTCCTCCAACTCCAAGGATGATGCGCTGAGTACCTCAATAGATAGAGGTCTGAGATGCACCCACCCACTTCAGATCAAATTCTGCTACATGCAAGTTACATGTGAGTCAACATTCCAATACAGAACAGAACAATTGAACATTAGGGCTCTCTTCTCAGATTCTTTAGAATTTCTTATGGCATAAACTGCAAAAGTGAAAGTGTTAGTTGCTCAGTATCTGACTCTGCAATCCAATGGACTGTGGCTCTTCAGGCTCCTCTGTCCGTGGGATTGATTATCCAGGCAAGAATACTGGAGTGAGTTGCATTCCCTTCTCCAGGGGATCTTCCCACCAGGGATCGGACCTGGCTCTCCCATATTGCAGGTGGATTCTTTACCACCAGGAAAGCTCAATACAGAACAGAACAATTAAACATTAGGGTTCTCTTATCAGATTCGTATGGATTCTCATGGTGCTAAATGTAGACCAACTTTTCAAGAAAAGTTGGGTTTACTCATCACAGTAGGGTTTATTCATCTAGATTATTCACATTCTTCTTCATTAGTATCTTAAGTATTTTTAAAAATCTGTCTGAAGGGTTCTGATTAATAAATTAGTCACTTTTGGAGGCTTGACACAGAGGAAATGACTTTCATTCCCATTTCACTTTGCGTGAGTAGAAAGATGTTTATTTAGTCACATGTCATCAAGGTAATATTTACTCTTAGACTTTCTAGCAGGTCAAGATTACTCACATTATTTCAACTGTGGTGTATAATGGTAGATTACATTAGTAACATGTCTGAATGTCTCCTAATATTTTAGACTCAAAAAGTGTTCCAACTGACCTATATATTCTTGGATAATAATAAAAGACTGTCTAAATTCATATTCATAAGATGAGTTACAGAGGTGGTGGGTTTTTCTTTTGAAATCATTTATAAAGCATTTTAAAAATGTTTATAATCTGTTGAAGCCAAGCAAAGATTTTTATACCTGTTTTGTAGAACAGAACAAAATCCTATGAAAATTATAAGGCATGTTTCTATTGCTTTGTGCATCATTCCACGAAGATTGGAATAATAAGATTTATTTTGTTTATTTATCAATTTATCAATTTATTCTTAACACTTCACACAGGGATTGGCCCATTGTGGATATTCATTAAATATGAGCTAAGGAGAAATAATTTATTCAAATAGTTTAGAGATAATTTATTCAAATAGATTAGGGATAATGCAAATTAATGTTTTAAAAGGCAAACTTAACTATAAGTAATCAAATATAGCAAATTAAATAACAACAAAGCAGGAAACATTGCCTGCGTATATATCTGGATTTACATGAGCACTCTCATCAGACGTGTAAATATAGCCTCCAACATTTAGCCAACTTTTCAGTAAACTTGCAGAGTGAATCTCCAAAGATGATTAGTTTAAGCTATGGATGTCAACAGATCTTTATTTGACTTTGTAATTCATTGAAGACTGTAGTCTAAATTTTATTAAAACTGTGGTGTTGGTACTGGATTATTTCTAGTTTATTATTTTAAAAACTCGAAGTGAGTGAAGGGTCAAGTAATGTTGTTATTATGGTAAAACAAGACCAAAACAAAAACAAAAACCTTTGTGGGAAGCAACAGAAAGAGCCATTAGCTAATTCTACCTTTCTAGTTTTTATAATAGAAAGATCTGGAAGCTGGGATGCGGGTTGTGTGAGGGGACCAAGATGGGGATATGGAGTGGCCGTACCCTCTAGGTACACCAGCAGATGGCAGAAGCGCCTTGGTCGTTACTGAAAGGCTGGGTTTAAATGATTCACAACAAATAAAAAATTCAGATCGAAAAGAGTTAAGAGTTGTAGTTCTACTGAGATTCTTTGGAAAACTACATTTGCATAAATTTGCAGTCTTCTATCAATATAAAAGGGAGACTCATATGTCATAATATATTTCTTATTCTAGAATATTCACATATAAAATGGTTAGATTGCTCAGAAAAACAAAAGTCTCAGACAGACACAATCCAGATACCATGGGAATAGGGAGGAATGAAGAATCATTGTGTAATGGGTATAGAGTTTCAGTTTTGCGAGACAAAAAGAGTTCTGGAGATTGGTGGTACATTATGAATGTATTATACTAAATATTACTGCAATATATATACAAAGATAGTTAAAATAAAAAAACAAGGTCCTACTGTACAGCAAGGAAATCCCATGGACAGAGGAAACTGGTGGGCTATAGAACATTCGGTCACAAAGAGTCGGACGTGACTGAGTGACTGAGCACTATATACCAAAATAACTACATTCAGTAGCAATAAACTGTAATGGAAAAGAATCTGAAAAAGAATATATGTATGTATATATAACTGAATCACTTTACCATACCCCCGAAACTAACATAACATTGTAAATCAACTATACTTAAATAAAAAATGGTTAAGATAGTAAATTTTATGTTATGTGTTGCTGTTCAGGCACTCAGTGGGGTCCAACTCTTTGTGATCTCATGGACTGCAGCACGCCAGGCTTCCCTGTCCTTTGTTATCTCCTGGAGTTTGCTCAAATTCATGTCTGTTGAGTCAATGATGCCATTCAACCAACTCATCCTCTGTCAACCCCTTCTCTTCCTGCCCTAATTCTTTATGTTATGTGTATTTCAGCATAATTAAAATGAAAAAATCCAGATATTCACTTCTGCATTCAAGGGCCTAACACATGATGCACTGAGTTAGTATATCTGAAACAAAATACTGTAGGGCTGGACAACCTTGGACAGCAACTGCTTCCAAAAGAGGTGCTTTGGTTAGAAAGGGACATTGGGATTGATCATAGACAAATTCAAGAGGGCACAGCAGTGCCTCTCTCTACTGCACTTGTTCATTCATTTGAATCCCTTTATTTCCAGAGAGTTTAAGGTCCATTCATTCCTTCTACTCAGCACTAATGATATTGTTGATATTGCAGAAGAGGGACTCAAGATCGAATCAGCACAGACAGTAAACCTGCATGTTTCTTTCCAATTTCTGCTGGAGGGGTACTTACTGGTCAGGTCTCTGAGTAGAACATCTAAGCTATTTGTTAAATCTCGTCTACCGTGGCAATACTTTATTGAACTGTTTTCCCAGTAGAGTAGTTAGAAAGCTTTAATTATCTAAAGCAGAACAGGCCAATAGAAAGACACGTAATTTAAATTTTCTATGTCACATTTCAATAATTTCAAGACTATAAGCAAGTGACATTAATTTGAATAGTACCTTTCTTTTAAGACAATATACTGAGAAATTTATTTCAATATGCAATCAATATAAACACTTTTGTACAAGGTATTTCATGTTTCTTTTTTTATTTTTTGACCAAGGTTTCAAAATTCAATGTATACCTTCCACTTGTAGCACATCTTCAATTCAGACCATCTACATTCAAAGGGTTTGGTAGTGACCGTATTGGACACCACAGCTATAAGTATCAACACATCCCATGAATGAATGCGTAAATCCTTTAAAATGTCACATCAACAGAATGACTCACTTTTATTGTTGCAGATTTGAAGGTTATTTTAATTGTTGCCTAAAACTAATAGTGTCTGTATACCATGAAAATGTGGAACACATTTTTTGAATGATAGGATTCAGATGAAATAAAACTGGAAGATAATAAAGGAATGTTTTTGAAGTGAAAATGACTCAATCCTTTCTCTAGTACTTTGTCTCAGTATCAATAGAAAAACCATAAACATTGATTTTGGTTGAAATAATCTTTTATTAAAATCTAGTTTTTATCAGTGAGATGGATGTATGATAACACAGCAACATTCCTATATTTAAGCTAATATTTAGGGTGAATTCCTTGACAAGAAAAAGAGAAGAGCTTCTCCAATTCAAAGGGTTGTTTGTCGTTGTTGTTTAGTCTCTCAGTTGTGTGCAACTCTTTGTGACCCCATGGACTGTATCCTGCCAGGCTCCTCTGTCCATGGGATTTCCCAGGCAAGAATACTGGAGTGGGTTGCCATTTCCTCCTCCAGGGAATCGTCCCCATCCAGAGATCAAGCCCATGTCTCCTGCACTGGCAGGTGGGAAAGCCCTGATTTGAAGGGTATGAGACCTCCAGAATTGTTGAGGGGGTGCTATTTGGTGCAATCTTGAATTGACTCCTCCCTTTCAAGGTCCTCCAGAAACTCGAATCATTTGTGATGCTTTAGGCCCATTTTCTTACCCACGGTGTGCAGCTCGCCAGGCTGGGGAGATAACGTCAGTCTGTATCGCCATCTTGGCAGGTATTTTTAGCTTCTCTGTCACAGATGCGGCCACACAAGGGGCTGGAGAGAAGCAGCCATGTGTGGACTGGCTGCAGGATGCAAGTCTCCCCGCATCGCTGCTGCTCTTCCAGACTGTGAGCCCCGAGGCTGTGCTCCCACATATTGAGGTGTCTCGCCAAGGAGCCTGAGAAGCTGAGATCACACTGTGTGTGTTTTCTAAAAAAAGGCTGTATTCCACACTTGCCAAAAATCACTCTATTTTTAATTGGTTGTTTATTTTTTTTGAGGGGTGTGGGGGAATTCAGTGTCTGGGAAAACCACTAGAAGGATCATTTAGAAGTGAGAGGAAGGCATGAAACCCAGATGACTGAGACCAGTGGGGTCAGCTTGGGCAACATCTGTGAGCTCTAGAAACTGGTCTGTGTCCTTTCTGTTTCTCCCCTTGCCTCCAAGTTTCTCAGCTAGAAAACATCTTCATGTCACCTTCTGCCTGCAGCCTGGGTACCCTGCTTTGGACCAATTCTGTAGATATCATTTGGCTTTCCAAGCTTTCAGTGGGTAAAAATCCACCTTCAATGCAGGAGATGCAAGTTCAATCCCTGGGTCAGGAAGATCCCCTGGAGAAGGAAATGGCAATCCACTCCAGTACTATTGCCTGGAAAATCCCATGGACAGAGGAGCCTGGTAGGCTACATGTAGTCCATGGGGTGGCAAAGAGTCAGACACGACTGAGCGACTTCACTTCACTTCACTTCAATCAAACCTTATCACAGAGCTCCACCCACTGCCAGGTAATAGGTAATCTGATAGGTAATCTCATAACTGATAGGTAATCTCATAAATCTCGTTCTGAGGCTCCAGCCTTTCCTAGATGATAGTTTCTCCCCTGGTGTCAAAAGGAAACACCTGTAGCTCCAGTTCCCCAAACAGAGCTGGGTGATCACTGATGTATGTTTCAGATGGAAGAGGAAGGCAGCCAAGGGAACATCATTTTAGGAAGGCAGGGCTTTGGGGCCCAAATCAGGTGGTACCCATTCCTCCATCCATCCCAAGAGAGGCTCAGCGGACTCTCATCTTAGAAGGGCAGGTTCAGTTCCCATGCCCAGCCATTACCATTTGGTCCTTACTTAGCTTCCAAGGTAAGCAGAAACCAGTGCATCTGACAGTTATAGTCCAGTAGAATGGAAACACAGAAATGGACAATAAACCAGGACTTCCCTGGTGGTCCAGTGGTTAAGACTCCCCACTTCTAATGCAGGGGGCACTGGTTTGATGCCTGGTTGGGGAACTAAGATCCCACAAGCCACATGGTGCAGCCCCATAATAAAATAAATAAATAAATAAAATGGACAGTAAACCATGGCTCTTCTCCATTAGTTGGCACTTTTACAATGAACCATTAATTTTTATTCAGTCACTATTTCACGAATTCATCTGCAGAAATCACATTAGAGCTGTAATCTGGCCCAGGGTGTGAAGACGTAGAACTTTGGGAGAGGAAGGAATTCTGGAAGCTCACAAAGGAAGCCTGAGACCTAAGAAATTTATTTAAGCCCCTCCAAGCCTCCTCCACCTGGGCTTCCCAGGTGGCTAAGTGGTACAGAACCTGCCTGCCAGTGCAGGAGACAAAGGAGACTTGGGTTTGATCCCTGGATGGGGAAGACCCCCTGGAGAAGGAAATGGCAACCCACTCCAGTATTCTTGCCTGGAAAATCCCATGGACAGAGGAGCCTGGCGGGCTCCAATCCATGGGTCGCAAACAGCTGGACACGACTGAGCGCAAACACATACAGACCTTAACAGGAGTGATCTGGCTATATGTGCTGGCCTAGAAAGATGCTTATCACCTAGAAGCCTCCTCCAGCATTTCAGCATAAGGCAAACCACAGGAGGTACAGCCCTGAGGAAGCGGTGTCCTTCATAGCAACCATGCCCAATACATTAAGCAAATATTCATTAAGCTTCCTTCTTGTGCCAGGTGGAGCTTTAAGAGCTGGAAAGAGTCATAACCTGGACAGAGGGAATTCCTGTTCTCATAGCCGTACATTCTAGTGGGAGGTGGGAGACAGTAAATGAATAAAGAAACAGGAAAATTTCAGACAGTGCTACATGCCACAAAAATAAAACCAAATAATGTGATGGAAGAGAGAAGGGTTCTTTTGCATGCTGGGATTAATTCTTAGTACAACACTGAGTATTTCAATAAAGACTTGAATGGAAAAAAAAAGGCCTAAAAACTGGAATTTTACATGGAGGCATTCTGGAACATACCTGACTTTGGTGGTTAAATTCGATAAATTTTAGAGACAAAAAAGCCCAGTGCAAGCCATTCTTCACACTCAGGAGGCGTCAGATGACTCTTCCGTGATTAGCTTCCACCCCTCATAAATATGCCACTTCCACCACCAGAATCCATCTCACCTTTAAAATGCCAGCTCTGTTTCCACTACATGTCTACTTTTATGGCTATTCCACATTTTCACTTGAAAGATCTGAATGGCCAGGAAATAGAAGATGACAACTCAGAGAGGTCCTACACTTAATTATGACAAAATGTGTAAATTGAAAAGGAATCCTTTAACGCAAAATTTTTAAAAAGAGAAAGGGTGACAGACTGGTCCACTGAGCACTTTAAAATATCTTAATCTTTTCAAATAGCTCAGAGAAGCTTTTTACCCTTGTCAATATGTAAATTTAGGTTTCAAGAACTAAGGGTAATCATTGGGACAATCCGCACAGGGCAGCTGGCATTCAACAGCAGTTTCAGTGACTGAAACTTAAATTATCTTCTGTCCACTGACTTTATAAACTTATTAAAGCAGATAATGATACTTGAAGCTGTGAACTGAAGGACTCTAGTGAGGATGAATCTGCTTGTCTTATCTTTCCTCTTTCATCTGTTTTTTTTTTTTTTTTTTTCATTCACTTGTTAAGTTGCTCTGGATCTTCGTTGCTATGCGTGCTTTTCTGCAGGCAGCTGGGGCTGCTCCTCACTGTGGTGCACGGGCTTCTCATTGCAGCGGCCTTTCTGGTTGCAGAGCACAGGCTCTAGGCACATGAGCTTCAGTAGTGGCGGCTCCCAGGCTATAGCGCACAGGCTCAGTAATTGTGGCAAACAGGCTTAGTTGCTCCTCAGTGCGTGGAATCTTCTCAAACCAGGGATCGAACCCATGTCCGCTACATTGACAGGTGGATTCTTATCCACTGAGCCACCAATGAAGTCCTATTTATTCACTTTTTGAAAAGAAAAGTACCTAAGGTGCTGGGTTTTCCAAGGTTTTCCAGGTGGGCCAAGAAAATTCAATTTAGAAGTTAGGGTATCTTTTCTTTTTAACCCTTAGTAAATTTCTTGTAAACTTTCCAAATTTTAGTGTATAATACAAGTAACCAGAGTTCACAGCCTACAATAAATACCTCTTTTCTACTTTATTATTTCTCAGTAACCCCCTCAAACATGCCCAACCCTCAGTGGTTTGGTCTCTTATGGGGCAGAACTGCCTTTTTCAAAAAGTGACCAAAGAACCAGCTTATACAAACCATCCCCTGCATGTTTGTGACCATGCATGTTCCAGGCTCTACCATGGGTCAAAAAAATTAGATTTGGGTCCTGAAATCTGTGTTAAACCAGCACGTTGCATGCGTACTAAGTCGCTTCAGTCATGTCCAACTTTTTGCGACCTTATGGACTGTAGCCTGCCAGGTTCCTTTAGCCATGGGATTTTCCGGGCAAAAATACTGGCATGCATTGCCATGCCTTTCTCCAGGGGATCTTCCTGACCCAGGGATCGAACCTATGTCTCTTATGTCTTCTGCTTTGGCAGGTGGGTTCTTTACCACTAGCACCACCTGGAAAACCTTGGAAAACCCAGCACCTTAGGTACTTTGCATGCAATTGAAAATCCAAATACTGGAGCATAAGATGAGTTTTGTATTCTATCTTGAGCCTGGCATGTCCCTCAGTTTATGATTTCAGAGCCAGGAAAAGCAGGGTTTTTTCTAAAAAAAAAAAAAAAAATCAACACACAAAGACAGGACCACAGATTACCAAGTGCTTTCACATACAACACTCTATTTGATCCTCACAACCACCCTCAAAGGAGGCAAAAGAGATCTTATGACTTTTGTTAAAAGGTAAGAGAACTAAAGTTCAGAGGAAAAAATAAATGATATGCCCATGGCATATCATTGGTAAGAGGCAGACTGAGGGCTAGATTCCAGGTCTTCCACAGAGTCCTGTGCCTTCTCCACCCACTCCAAACATGAAGTTCAAGGGACAGCTCGCAGCTAGTGCTACGTGGGAAGGGGTTATGTTCATGGTTGTGAACTGCTGCTGCTGCCCAGCCATGCCTGTCACCTGGCCATGAGAGCTTTTCAGGGACAACACATGGTCCCTACTGCAGACTGAAATGTGTTCCTCCAAAATTCATCCAGTAAGGCCCTAACCTCCAGTATTTGGAGATGGAGTCTGTGAGAGGTAATCAGGTTTAGATGGGATCATGAGGATGGGGTCCTCAGGATGAGATTAGTGCTCTTGTAAGAGGAGACATCACAGAGTTTGCTCTCTCATTCTCTCTACCATATGAAGGCTCAGTGAGAAGGTGACATTTTTTTGTTAGCCAGGAAAAGAGCTCTCACTAGACAGAATACAACCATGCTGGCACTCTAACCTCAGACTTCCAGCTTCCAGAACCCTAAGGAAATAAATTTATGTTGTTTAAGTTACATTGTCTGCAAAATTTTGTTATGGCATCCCTAGCTGACTAAGACAGTCCTTGTTTCTTAGATATTTTTGGTACTTTAAAAGTATTTTGGCATTCAATCACCTAGGTTGTATGTTCCACTGTGTGGTCCTAAGTAATTATGATGTCTCTCCAGGTTTCCATGGAAACAGTGTCTCCTCTGAACATTTCTATCAGGATGGAGTAGGGACAAGAAAGTATTCAAGAAGGGAAATAACTTGTTTCAGAAAGGACAGAACCTGTAGAAGATGGGCTTTGAGTCACAGGTGGCAGATTTAAAGTACCCTGAAGCAATTCTCTTTGTTTAAGCTATACAAGAGCATGCACCCCTATAAACACCCTTTCTCCAGAAAACAGGGCAAGAACTAATATCAAATAATTGCAACTATCATGTACCAGTATCTCTCCCATGCCTGATCCTGTATTTTACTGTGTAGTGATGTTTAGTTGTAAGAACAACATGGCCAGGTGGGGAATATTCATTTAACAACAAGAGAAATCAAGTTTCAAAGTTACAAACCTTGCCTGCATTCACAGAGCTATTCTTGCAGAGCTAGAATCTGAACCTAAATTCTCTCTGAGCCTATCTTTAATATCATGCATTGACCCTTCAGAACACCAACAAAAACTCTTCAATGGCAGGAGCTATAATGAAGAAATACATCAGAAATAAGTTTGAAGGTGGATGGAGGAGCCTGGTAGGCTACAGTCCATGGGGTCGCGAAGAGTTGGACACAACTAAGAGACTTCACTTTCACTTTTCACTTTCATGCACCGGAGAAGGAAATGGCAACCCATTCCAGTGTTCTTGCCTGGAGAATCCCAGGGACAGAGGAGCCTGGTAGGCTGCCGTCTACGGGGTCGCACAGAGTCGGTCACGACTGAAGTGACTTAGGAGCAGCAGCAGCAGCCTTCCTATTTGGCATTTAATCAATCTCTAATAAAACTATTTTTATGCCATCAATAGCACTGGGAGAAGAGGCTGTGATGGTATCAGAAACAAGAACTACTTAATGTAGACTGTACATTACACACTGTTACAAGAACAAAACTAGTTAGCATCAATGGTGCTACTTGGTACATTTCCCTGCCTGTCCTACCAGGAAGACAGGCAGCATTTCTACAAGAGAATTTGTGCCAACTGACTAAAATTAGATCGTCCACATTTATGCTTTGAGTTGGTGTCATTATCTCAGTGGCAGTGTGGGAGTTTAAACCCATAATCTCTGTGTATTTAGAACGGATAAGACCTGATTTGCATAACTGCAAGAGCTCAAGAAACCACTTTGCCACATTACTTCATTCTGGTGATGAATTTTCAACGTGGACTGTTCAGAATTCCTTGGGAGAGGAAAGGAACTCCACTAAATAAAAGACTGATATACCAACTGACAGCAACTAGCAAGTCCAGCGTTGAATGACATCAGGGTTACAATGTGATTCTACCAAATGTGTGGATATGGGTTTCAGGAATCCCAGAATGGCTAAGACAGCCCAAAGGGGGATGAAGTTTACTTCTGACAGCATGCTGACACTGAGGCAGTACATCTCACCAGTTGGGCACACTCCACACTCCATAGATGGCCAGATCTTAATACAGAGCAAAGGGATTTTATTTTCACATTTTTTTTTCTCCTAAGTCAAATGCTGCAGACACATAGGGCAAATGAGAAACATTTTTTATAACCACGTTACACAAAGCATCATCATCTGTCAGTGACTCAACCACGTAGTGGATAACAGTGTGACGGGTATTTAAAACTTTTTCTTGAGGAATATAAATTCATACTCATCACAGGCACAGTAGCATATTTCTTAGGAATTTGCAGAGGCCAAATGTGATAGCCCATTTTTTTTTTTTTAGCCTGTTATGACTGAATTCAGAGGCAAGATAATTGCCTATTCATAATCCACCATTTTTACTTTAGGTTTCAGTTTATCTTTCTAAATTCAGATTCACTCTGTCTGGTCATAGTGTAGAAAACATTTTAATGTTACAGTGGGACAGAAACAAATTAGTCCATATGTAGCTATGGAGAAGTTTTTGACCCACTGTCATTTAGTTGCCTGTTATTCTATAATCCTGTGTGTGTCTGTGTGTGTGCACGTGTGCACACGTGTATGAATAAAATGACATTCACTTTATAGAGATACTATTTCAACAGGGAACCATATCTTCTAACAACACCATTATGTTTAATTTTCCAAAACAGTGTTAAAACATAGAGAATCTAACTCTGCAATCTACCTAAAAGAATATTCCAGCTTTTCTCACACTGCACTTTATTAAAAAAAATATAATTCTTAGGTAAGTTAAAACTTAAAAACGCCAAGGATTCTAAGGACCAAAATAATCCTTGCCTCGGGAAAAATCAATGATTTCATCCAGCAGTATTCAGACATCCATTCTACCTCCACAAAACCCAAGGCAACTGTTCTATTTATCTTGTTCTAGACTTTGACCCTGACATCTGGCTGCCAGGCGCTGCCTGGTTCAATGTGTCAAGCTTCACTAAGAAGATTTGAATTAGAACTAGATTTTCAAAGGAGCATGTTTCAAACCCCTATAGTACATTCCATGAAATAATTTGCTTAAAAGAGATGGAAAACTTCAGGGAGGAAGAAATGGGAGCAAAATTTAATCAGTTGGAAATGACAAAGAATTGGATGTGATAACATCTTCTAAAAATTCATCAACAAGTCTTCAACGAAGTTTTTTTTTCCCGGTGTTTTCAAGATGATGTTGTCCACGTTTACATTTACCAAAAGGTCAGTAGAGTGAATCGTGAGTTATTCTTCACCAAGAACCCAGAATGGCTGAATCCTTCAGTCTCAGAACAATAAGGAACTTTATATATGCTAGCAAATTAAGTCTGGACAGGCCAACAGTCAGTCAGGTTTTCTGTGTGAATACTTAGGGTTGTTGGAACAGCTATGTACTGAGAAAAGTCACAGAATATACTGATGATGAGTTTTAAGTAAAACATGGGACTGATAATAACATTGCTTTGGGTATAGGAGAGTTCCTGACATTCAGATAGTATCTTTTAAGTTTATATGCTCCATTTCATTTGAACTCAATAATAGGTGAGCTGGTGTTATTTTTTCTACTTTAAATTATACTTAATGTTTAGTAAGTTTTTAAACAAGTTACAGGCACATTTATTAATTAGTTTGCTAATTAAGGTATCATTTAATCCTTATCGCAATCCAATCACCCTCATTTGCAAATGAAAAAAGAGCGGATCGGAAAAGATCAATGGATTTCTCAACGTCTGGCCACCTAGGATATTAAGTCCAACTGGAGTGAGCTGAGGCCTAATATTTTCTCGTACATAACAAGTACAAAGCAAAAAGTTAAAATTGAAAGAACCATACTATGATCTTCAGGTGTTACAAAATGAAAGGTTCATTGCAATGAAAGCTGTCCCTTCCACTGTCACTTGCAAAGAGCCAGTGCAAAGCAGAAGTCTACACAACCTGATTTCATCCATTCATGTTGCCAAATGAGTCATGTGTGACTCACAAGGCAAGGGAGCCTTCTCATAACAGGAAATATATACTATTAAAAGAGTATATATTGCATAAAGTAAGTACTACCTATGACTAAATGTTGATAGATTCAGGTATGGGACTTCAATATGCCAGGGTCTCCAAAACCCAAGAGTTGCAAGCTTGGAAGTGGTGAGCCCAACCCTAATCCCAGGGTAGTGTGTGGAAACTGTGTGTGTGTGTGTGTGTGTGTGTGTGCATGTGTGCTCGGTCGCTCAGTTACGTCCTACTCTTTACGACCCGTGGACTGTAGCTCACAAGGCTCCTATGTCCGTGGAATTTTCCAGGCAAGAATACTAGAGCAGATTGCCATTTCTGACACCAGGGCTCTTCCCAACTCAGGGATCAAACCCACATCTTTTGTATTGGTAGGTGGCTTCTTTACCATTGTGCCACTCGTGAAGCCTTTGGAAACAAGAGTAACCCCATCCATATTAAAAAAGATTTCCTTATGTTGGTTACCTCTGTAAGTGTATTGGCAAAATTAACACTGCTATCTATTTTGGAATAGCAGTCAAATCTGAAAATGATGTTTTAATAGCAAGCATATGCCTAATTGTCAGAAACTTGTAAGAAAATACTAACAACATTCTGAGAGATGAAACATGGTCTCAGTTTTAGGATTTATAGCACATGCTTTCTCTTTATTCAGTGCTCCATACTCCCTACAAAATGACAGATACACGATTTTACAGTAATCTCAACATACACACCTTGATTCTTTGAGTAAATCTACTGTTAATCAGTACCAGTGACGAAAGCAGTGTTCTAAAGGTGGTTTCTTAAATCCAAGGCAGTCTGTCATTACCAATTTGAGACAAAACCATTTTCCTTACAAATCTGATCTCACTGGATTTGGCCTAAGTCACCCAGTTATCCTCTCATGACCCAAGCTGTCAGTCTTATTCTTGTATGTTTTAAATTACCAAAATCCTGTGTTATGTAAACCATTTGTCTTATGAATTTACCCAATCTAATTGTTGACTTGTCTTCATTTTCCTTTTGGAATGATTTTATTTTTAATTTAATGATGTCTTAATCCTTTACCTTCATTTTAAAAAGAGCTAATAATAGACTTAGATCATATGATTGGTTCTGAGGACTGATGAGTTAATATACTTGTAAAGTGCTTATAACCATGCCTTGTATATAGGAAGTGCTGTATAGCTTTTTGTTATTATTAATGTTATTATTAACTTTCCAACATCTGCTGGATCACAGAAAAAACAAAAGAATTACAGAAAAATATCTACTTTTGCTTCATTGACTATGCGAAAATCTTTGACTGCATGGATCATGACAAACTGTGGAAAATTCTTAAAGAGATGGGAATACCAGACCACCTTACCTGCCTCCTTCGAAACCTGTATGCAGGTCAAGAAGCAATAGTTAGAACCAGGAATGGAACAATGGATTGGTTCCAAATCGGCAAAGGAGTACGTCAAGACTGTATATTATCACCGTTTGTTTAATTTATAGGCAGAGTACATCATGTGAAATGCTAGGCTGGATGAAGCACAAACTGGAATCAAGATTATAGGGAGAAATATCAATAACCACAGATATACAGATGACACCACCCTTATGGCAGAAAGCAAAGAGGAAGTAAAAAGCCTTTTGATGAAAGTGAAAGAGGAGAGTGAAAAAGTTGGCTTAAAACTCAGCATTCAGAAAACAAACATCATGGCATCTGGTCCCATCACTTTATGGCAAATAGATGGGGAAACCATGGAAACAGTGACAGATTTTATTTTCTTGGGCTCTAAGATAACTGCAGATGGTGACTGCAGCCATGAAATTAAAAGACAGTTCCTCCTTGGAAGAAAAGCTATGACCAACCTAGAAAGCATATTAAAAAGTAGAGACATTACTTTGCCAACAAAGATCCGTATAGTAAAAGCTACAATTTTTCCAGTAGTCATGTAGGAATGTGAGAGTTGGACTATAAAAAAAAGTGAGTGCTGAAGAATTGATGCTTTTAAACTGTGGTGCTGGAGAAGACTCCCGAGAGTCCCTTGGGTGCAAGGAGATCAAACCAGTCAAACGTAAAAGAAATCAGTGCTAAATAGTCTTTGGAAGGACTGATGCTGAAGCTCCAATACTTTGGCCACCTGATGTAAAGAACTGACTCATTAGAAAAGTCCCTGATGCTGGGAAAGATTGAAGGCAGGAGGAGAAGGGGATGGCAGAGGATGAGATGGTTGGATGGCATCACCAACTCGATGGACATGAGCTTGAGCAAGCTCTGGGAGTTGGTGATGGACTGGTAAGCCTGGCATGCTGCAGTTCATGAGGTCACAAAGAGTTGGACATGACTGAGCAACTAAACTGAACTGAATGTTATTATTAGGCTTCTCCAGTATCGCAGATGGTAAAGAATCTGCCTATAATGCAGGAGACCCTGGTTTGATCCCTGGGTCGGGAAGATCTCCTGGAGGAGAGCATGGCTACCCACTTCAGTATCCTTGCCTGGAGAATTCCATGGACAGAGGAGCCTGGTGGGCTACAGTCCATGGGGCAGCAAAGAGTTGGACACGGAAGTGCTATTATTACCACAATTGCAATAAGAGATCACACCTCTGTTCTTTTGCTAGGTATGATTTGTTTTGAAAATTTTAGGAAGAGACAAATCAATTCATGTCTAGGCTTTTAAAAACAATGCTTGGTAAACACAAACAAGAAAAAATATGAAATGAATCTTCATAGCATCATCAAATAGTTAAAAGTCAAGATTTTATATCAAACTTTGTTCATAGCTTGGAGCCAGTTTGCCAGCACACCAGTTAGAAGATGAGATCTCACCAATTTAAGCAGGAAGACTGGACTGTTAAACCCTTGAAGCTGAGGTGATCATATTTCAGTACAGCATATACTGTTCAAGAGGTGATTTGAAGTGCTTTAAGAGTTCTCTTCTCTTCTCTTCCCTCCAACAATTCCCTGCTCTTATTGCTTCCTCTTCATTGAGGTGTAGATTTTTCCCTGTTGTCTTACAGTAACTCTATGAATAGAAAGGTCACCAAATTCTGGGTTTTTTTTTTTTTAGGTATAATTAATTTATTGTATTTTAACAGAGCAAGAAAAAACTATTTTAGGTCTTTAGGCTCCTTTATATAGGAAAAATGAAGCTGTCCAGGACTGCAAACTGTGGACCTATTCCATGTAGATTGCAGCCCCTGGATCACAGAGTTCTGGGTGAATGGTGCCCTAAATGTAATGAGGCAACACTGAATATGTCTAGATGACAATGTTTTATTCCATTGCAGACTGTAATGAAAAGTGATGGAGATAAATGCTCACTGTGCATGATACTTGATGGTCTACAATATTTTACAGATTTTCCAAGAACTGCAAGCAAAATTACACTAAACTGAGCCTAACTGGCATTGTAGCATAAATATTAAATATTTCTTTCTTGCTCTTTTTTGCTTGATACCAGATTTCATGGTATAACTCTGATTTTATCTGTGTCTGGTGGCTCAGATGGCAAAGAATTTGCCTGCAATGCAGAAGACTTGGGTTCAGTCCCTGGGTTGGGAAGATCCCCTGGAGGAGGGCATGGCTGCCTACTCCAGTATTCTTGCCTGGAAAATTTCATGGACAGAGGAGCCTGGCAGGCTACAGTCCATGAGGTCGCAGAGTCGGACACAACTGAGCAACTAACACTTTCACTTTTCACTGTAGCTTATGTTCAAGCACACGTGAAAAGGCTGAGGAAAACACATTAATAACATTTACTGTAGGTAAACTGTGGTACTTACTGGGAAAAACAAATAAGGTTACAAACCCTGATGTTGACATCTATTATGCCACGTGTTTTACTGTTTTTTGTTTATTGAAGTTGACTTGCGATACTGTGTTAGTTTTGTGTGAGCACCAAAGTGACAGTTATACTTTGGGTTGGCCAATAAGGTCATTCAGATTTTCCCATAAGATTCAATGGAAAAACCCAATGAACTTTTTGGCCAACTCAATATATATGTATAAATATCTATTTGTTTTCAGATTCTTTTCCCTTATAGGTTATTATAAAATACCGGGTATAGTTCCCTGTGCTATAAGGCACATTATATATAGTAGTGTGTTTTCATTAATCCAAAACTCTTATGCTACATTTTTGAATTAGAAGGAATAAAGTTTTTTTTTTCTTTGTAGAGGGCAAATATAACATAGTTTATAAAGAAACTTCTTGGAAAAATATTAACTGAAATTTTATAAATCAAATTAACTGAAAAATACTCTCAGAGAGTTTATTATTTTTCAGCATTACTTTTTAAAATGACTTTTAAAAGCAAATAATCACCTAATACCATGTTATCATATGTGTCTATGCACTTGTGAGTATGTGTGAGAGGGAGAGAGAGTGTGTGTATGGGTGTGTGTAGGACTTATTTGAACTAAAAACCACAGACCCAGCTTACAGCTTTGGTTCTTTCACCAAGTAGCCATGTGACCCTGAATAACTTTTCTTAAGTATTTTTAGATTCAGTTTCCTCATCTGTAAAATTAAAGGGGTTTTAAACCATAAACTCCAAGATTTCTCTTCATTCTAATACTCCATGAAACAATACACCTAACTTCCCACCATATCTCTCAAGCTTAAAGTTATACATCTATTGTAGAAAATTACTTATTTTATGTAATTACACCAAATTATGAATGGCTACAGAAAATCAATTATTTGTACATTTAGCTCCTCCTTTTAACCATCCTCTGGCAATCTCTGAATGACTGGCATCTTATGATAACTGTAAGTTTGATGGGCCAGGTCATGAAACTCAGAGTAGGTTCCTGGCTTTGAGATAATATATCTGCATAGTGGTGTCTAGCATCCAGCCCCTTGACTTGTGTCTCATCCTTTCCTTTTCCAAACAAGATCTCCTCTAATCTTCTGAGGGAACACACTCCAATTGTCATTTTCTGTTAAGTCTCCTTTGCTGTCTTCTTTGATCCGCTCAGCTTCTGAAAGTTAGCAGTGCCCTCGGGGTATTTCCCGGGCTCCCTTCTTTCTGTCTACACAGACATATTCCAGCTGCTAGGCTGACACCAGCAAGCATGTCTAACTCACATCCTCTGCTTCTCCATCTCCAGCTCCACTGCTCTCATCCAAGGCCCGAGCACGGCTCACTTATCTATGTCACAGCCTCCCTACATTCTCTCTGCTTCTTCTCTTGCCTTCCTAAAGTCTACTTTCCACCAGCAGCCAGAGTGATGTATTAAAAGTTTGAATCAGATCTCATCACATCCCTGCTTTAACACCATCTAATGTCAAAACCAAGTCTAGTCAAGTCATTGGCTGACTGCTCTGTGTTATCTGGTCTCCTCCCACTTCTCTGATCATTCTCATTTCCCCATCCAGGTCACCCTTGTCTCTACCAGGAATGGCTACCCCCCGCTGAGCCTTCTTTTCACTTAAGCCTTTGCAATCATACAATTTGTAAAACAGATTATTTCAGTTTATACTTCTTTGGTACTACTTGATCAATTTGTAAATTTACTTCAAGCCCTCTGCCTTTTTTCAATTGTTAGGTTAGCGTTCCTCTTGTTATTCTGAAATACTAGGGATATGACATCTTTATACTTTCTGTTGGAAAGCTAGTCCTAAAAATTATGATTTTTATATTCCTATAAAAAGAAATTTGACTTAATTACTGCTTTATCTATGATTTTATGCTCACCTGCCATCATTTACAACTTTATTGAGACACACATCTTGACAGAGACAAGTTGAAAGTGCAGAAAAGATTCATTTGGAACATTTCTTTCCAATGAAATTGGTCTGCAAGTAAATTAATTTGTGTGACATAAGAGGCTTCCCCACAATCTTTTTGAAGCAGTTTTCAAAGCATTAAAAGCACTCCACTTAATATACCTCTCATAGTGTATGCATATAACATCTAACTGGCGACAGACGTTTCTTTCCTTAGTAACAACTTAGAAAGCTGTTCTAATAGGCCCACATGGCTCGCTTGAAGTAATTATTCCCTTTTCCTCCCATGAAAAAATTTTAAGGCCACGTGATGAGTTTCCCCATAGCTAAAAGTCTTCGTGTTTCAGATTTGTACTAGTGACACAAATGGGCCCAAAGAACAAAACCAAAAGCTGTCACCACCACAAAAGCCCAAATGATGTGTTGTGTGGAGCCAGCCAGCTGCCTAGGAATGAGATGACCCTGTGGGCACTGCCATTACCGTGACATCCCAGCTGTGCTGTGTCATCGATGGGGTGTTGCCTTTCTTCCTGACATTCCCCCCAAGCGACTTTTTACAGCCTCCTTCTACTAACCTCATCTCCCAGCCTTGCGCTGCAAGTCCTTTCTTATTGTGAATTTGAGAGGCACACAGCACGGCGAACCCCACTTAGGCTGATTGGCTGTCTCCACAGTGACAGCACAACAGGAGCCAAATAAAATATTCTAAGCAAGACTTGCTGCTAAAGTCATGAGAACAAGAGAAAACCAACTTGGCATCAAGATGCAGTCACAGAAAGCTTGTCTAGAATGTTGAAAACCATTTTCTCCTCCTTCACAGAACACAGGAAAAGGTGTGATTGATAGCTAGTTCATAAAATCATGAAAGATACACTCTTTAAAAAAAATCATGTTCTTTCCTCAGCATTCTAATTCCTGATGGCAATGACCTTTGGAATTTAAGTGAAAGGACACAAAATTCAAAACTATAAAAATGATCTCGGGAAAAATACAGAATTGCCAAAAATGTTCACTTAAACAGGTACTGAGGGATTAATTAATATGTCTAATTGAAAGGCATTTCTCAGCAATTAAAGTGTTCATGGTTCTTTGCTAGGTGATTTTGGGGAAAAGTATATAGCTTTCATTATTTGAGGACCTATTATATGTAAGACATATAGTAATTCTTATTCCTACAACCCAGCAAAATTGGTATCATTTGTCTCATTTTACAGATGAGGAGACTGAGGCTCACAAATAACACAGAGGCTCTTAAATGTGCCTGCTAAGTCAATTCAGTTGTGTCTGACTCTTTGTGACCCTATGGACTGTAGCCCATCAGGCTCCTCTGTCCATGGGATTCTCCAGGCAAGAATACTGGAGTGGGTGCCATGCCCTCCTCCAGGGGTCTTCTAACCCAGGGATCAAACCTGCATCTCTTCTTTTGCATTGGCAGGTGGGTTCTTTACCACTGGGATACCACATCCTTGCCATTGACTCCTTCTGCCATATCACACTGTTTCTCTAAATAAGGTATAAAAATCAAACAACATGCTCTCTATCCTAGTGGAAGACATACACAGACACATTAAAAATAGATTGGAGACTACCTCTTGACTTAATTCACACAAAAACCCTATTAAAAATCACTATTAAGATCATCTTAAAGGTGAAGAAACTGAGGTACAGAGAGAGAATTCATAACTTGCTCAAGGGCCTATAGGAATTCATATCCTAGGGCAGCTCTAACAAAGTATTGCAAACCAGGTGGCTTAAAACAACAAATATCTATTCTCTCCCAGTTCTGGAGGCTGTTAAGTCTAAAATCAAGGTGCCAGTGGGGCCAAATTCTAGGGGAGAATCTATTTCATGTCTTTCTCCTATCTTTTCCTATGCTGCTACAATCTTTGTGCAGATTGTGCTACAATTCTTGTGTAGCCACATGACTCCAGTCTCTGCCTTCATGGTCACATGGGGCTCTCCCTACGTCTTTTCACATCATCTTCCTTTCCTGTCTGTCTCTGTGTCTCCTCTTCTTATACGGACACCAGTCATATTGAATGAAGGGCCACCTTACTCCAGATTGAACTTAGCTAATCACATCTGCAGTGATCGCATGTCTAAATAAGGTCACATTCTGAGGTTGCAAAAGGAGGTGAATTTCCAGAGGTCGCTATTCAACCTAGTACAGCTAGTAAGTTGTGAAACCAGGAGTCCCTCTGGCTCAGAGTCCGTGCTTGTGAACACCATGCTCTGACACCTCTCCAAAACATCAGAAATGACCATCAGCAAAGCATGACCCACTCCTGCATTGGTGGCATAAGCACATGTTATGAGATTGTGTGGCAGGTGACATGTGAATGGAACCTTGAAAGATGAATAAGACATCCACTTTCAGTAAAGAGATATGGAGGTAATGGATAATATCTAAGAGGAGGGACTTGCCTTATAGTCCAGTGGCTAAGACTCTGTGCTCCCGTTGTAGGGGACATGGGTTCCATCTCTGGTTGGGAGTCTATCCCTCGATCTGACATGTCACAACTAAAGATCCTAAATGCCACGGTGAAGATCAAAGATCCTGCATATCACAACTAAGACCCAGCACAGCCAAATAAATAAATGAAATGTTTTAAAAATATTCGAGGAGAGAACTGCTAATAAGGTACATGACTGGGCAGGAGTATGTTGTGTTTGAGACAGCATGGCCAGAGCACAGTGGGATACAGTGAGTGGTACAGGGGTGGGGCAGTGTTGGGAAACAAAGGGGGGATACTATGGCTGAAAAGAAGACTGAGAAAAAATGATGGAGGACCTCATGTATCAGGCTAAGGCATTTGGATTCTGCCTTATAGACCACTTGAAGCCATTAATGAGAAGTGACACATCACACATATGCCTTAATACAGTATATCCCCTATATACGAAACTTCAAATTGCTAACTTTTAAAGATGTGAACGTGCCCCTGTATGCCAGCTGTTGTTCTGTCCTGTTGTATTTTCATGGTATTGTACTACAAGATCAAAATGTTTAAATTTTTGTGTTCTTTATGTATTATTTGTGTAAAATGTATTTTAAACCTATCATAGTACAGTACTATACAGCCGATTGTACTTGTTGGGTACCTGAGGGAGGGAGGTGGGAGGGGGGTTCAGGATTGGGAACACATGTACACCCGTGGCAGATTCATGTTGATGTATGGCAAAAACCAATACAATACAATATTGTAAACTAATTAGCCTCCAATTAAAATAAATAAATTAAAAAAAAAAACAAATTGAACTTATGAACACACTCTCAGAACAGAACTTGTTTGTATGTAGGGGATTTACTATATAATTATTTGGGAATACTATTTAGGAAGCTATATAGAGATGGTCAGAAGCTAAATGCCAGAGGTAAAACTCCAGAAGATAATGTGTTTGACTGAAGGGAATAAGAGAAGGCTGGAATACACATTCGGTTTACAGGAGATATGGCCTGATGGCCAGTGACTAGTATGGCTTTCTTTGGCATGCTTAACCACAGAGGAAATGAAATTGACTAAATTATCTGTGGCAGATTAAAGATACCCATGAATTCTTTGATACACCTTCCATCTAGAGAAGGGTTTATGTTCCATCTAGAGAAAGATGTCTAGCTTCCATCTAGAGAAAGCCATGTTCATTCATGCCTTCTTTCTTTGATGTTGGGTGAGCTCCACAATGTGCTGGGATTTCTGTGGCTAAGTCATTAGAAGCTTTGAAGTTCCCATCTGGGCTTCTTGGAAGGCTTACTCTGGTACACTGGAACTGCCATATAAAAAGTATGACAGTACTACTGGAGAGATGATGTAGAAAGACTCAAAGATTACATGGAAAAGGAAGGGAGCCTGTATGATTCCAGCCTTCCAGCTGTTCCCATGTAGGTGCCAGGTTTGTGAGCAAAGACCAGTCACAGTTGCCAGCTGAATTTTACCAGCTGACCTCAGTTGATGCCACCTGATATGATGAAGTCCTGCCAAACCATGCCCTGCCAGCATTCCCAAACCGTGAAGCTGTGAGTCAGAGTAAAATGGTTATTGCTGAAAACCACTGCTGTTTAGGATAGTTTGGAAAAGATAACTGGAACCCACCCATAAAATGGGATGGCATGATTCATTTAATCTCTCACACAGATGTTATGTACAGCTAACTGAACAAATATGAAGACAGGTGACAGAAATCAAAATAATTTGAAATGTACATTCATCCTTTGATTAAAATTAAGCAGGGCAGCAAATACTCTACTAGTGATTCAGTAGTGGATACCAGCGGAAAAAATTCTACTTATTGTATTATGCAACTCAAAGGAGGGAAAAGAATGAAAACAAAATTCAGATCACTTCCCCGGATTTAGTTGAGTCCAATCACGACAGACCACTCAGCTACCAAGACTTAAATGCCAAGGTTCATTTTCTCTTAAATTGCTTTAAAAATGGCTGGAGCTGCCTAATATCAGTTATTAGTACAAAGAATAGAGCTTCTAAGCTAAATAGAACATTCTGCATTTCAGGAATGATAACAAAGCTTTTCCAAGGCTTCCACCCACACACACAGAATGAACAAAAATAGAGCCTGTCTGGAAAAGTACAAGCCTTCATCTACTGGCTTGTTGACCAAAGTTCAGCTGCAATTCTGTGGACCTAAGCAAGTTAAAATAAACCCACAAATTTGGTAGTGCTTGTGGTAAAGAACCTGCCTGCTAATGCGGGAGATGTAAGAGACATGGGTTTGAATTCCTGGGTCAGGAAGATCCTCTGGATGAGGAAATGGCAGCCCACTCCAGTATTCTTGACTGGAGAATCCCATGGACAGAGGAGCCTGGTGGGATATAGCCCATGGGGTTGCAAAGAATCAGACATGACTGAAGTGATTTAGCATGCAAGTGGAGCTTCAGTTCATGACTCCCTTTCCTCATTAGTTGCCTACCAACATCATTTAGGATTGTTACCACTCTCAACAAATTGTTTCTGTGTTAGCATGTCCTATACCAAAGTAGACTTCCAGCTATCCAGGTCAAGAAACCAACATATTTCAGGAGTTAAGATTTGCCTTGTAAGGATAATAGTCATGTTTCCAGTATTTGGTAGCATGCCTGAGTATCTGCCTTTAAACATTTATCATTGGAAGTTAAGTCATCAATTCAGTTCAGTTCAGTTCCGTCGTTCAGTCGCTCAGTCATATCCAACTCTTTGCAACCCCATGAATTATAAGTCAAATTGCTATCTAGCAGTCAGTGTAGGGTTGAGTCTGCAACTCCATATGTAAGTGGTCACATGTTCAGCCTAGAGAAGTTTAATTCATCACCTCAATATCACCACCAAAAAGAAGATAAGAACATTTATAACCACCACTTCCTACATTTGTTGAAAAGTCCATGCCTCTAATTCTGCCTCCCTTTCCAAATCCACATGGTTCACAATCCTCCCATTGCTCTAAATCATGAGAAAGTGAAAGTCATGTTGCTCAGTCGTGTCCGACTCTTTGCGACCCCATGGACTGTAGCCTACCAGGCTCCTCCCTCCATGGGATTCTCCAGGCAAGAGTACTGGTGTGGGTTGCCATTTCCTTCTCCAGGGGATCTTCCCGACCCAGGGATCGAACCCGGGTCTCCTGCATTCCAGGCAGACGCTTTAACCTCTGAGCCCCCAGGGAAGCCCTGGTGAAATCATGAGAGGTAAATGCTAATTGATGGAGGTCTTATAATCATATTTTTTCTATACTCTCCACTGGAATGTATATTAACAACTTAATTATCAAAGTTTTATCTCTAGGATCACTTCATGAAAAAGAATGCTGATTAAAGAGAATCCTTTGCTGGCAAAAATAATCCTTTGCTGCCAATGTAATTGACACACATGGTGAAATTCAAGTACATCGATTCCTACTGAGAGATAAAATTATGATTAAGAGAACGTTTAATGAAATGCTCTTAATTTGTCAACTAAAGCATATAAAGGATAATTAATGATATGCTGATACTCTTTCTTTTTATAGGTAGTAATACAATATTAAGACCAAAACACAGGATTTGTTGTAACTAGAATATATGATCTTTATTTCTTTTTTAGTGTTTATGACTTGGAGCCTACTGGCTGGCTCCAGTAGTTTTAAATTAATGATGAATTTTAGAACCTTGGTTTCATGACCTTAATATTCTCATGAGGTCAGAACAATCTTAACCATATCATTCGAGTTGATCCACCCAATAAAGTTTTTCTAACAATGATTTGATGAAGAAAATCGTCTCTCTGTAAGGTTTAACTTTAAAGAAGCTGGTGCACTGAGATGACCCAGAGGGACGGTACGGGGAGGGAGGAGGGAGGGGGGGTTCAGGATGGGGAACAAGTGTATACCTGTGGCGGATTCATGTTGATGTATGGCAAAACCAATACAATATTGTAAAGTAATTAGCCTCCAATTAAAATAAATTTATATTTTTAAAAAATTAAAAAAATTAAGAAGCTGGGACAGATTTAAAGAAAGACTATAAAGCCAACTTCTATATTGCAAGGATATTCTCATTGAGTAGTAGATTTTTGTTTTTAAAAAAAATTTATGAAATTTTTTTATTGTGCCTTGATGACATATAGATGCTTTAGCTAAAACAAAACAAAAGGAAAAACCCAAACTGTAAGTAGATTCTATACTTGCACGTTTTTCATACAGTAGCTTGATATTGTTATTTATAAAAAGAAAACATGCCAGCTTCAGACAACATAAAAATGGGAATAAGTTAGATGCATGGCAGCACTCCTGCAACACTGGGGCCAGTAATACCGGCAATATATCAGCAGAAAATCCTTAGGAGGTAAACCACATGCTGATTCAGGCATCACTTTGGGCAAACACTGTGCCAAATATTAGAGATTCAGTGATGAACAAGGTAAATGTGTTACTCTTGATACATGGTATCACATTTTGATACCATGTATATGATATTTGGAAAATACCAAAAATTAGGCATAGTGAATAGCAATGGCAACAGCAGATGAGTTCTTTAGCTCAACACAGAAAATATAATACAGTGGGTTGACCAAAAAGGTCATTCAGACTTTTCCCTAGGATGGTATGTAAAAACCCGAATGACCTTTTTGGCCAACCCAATAAAAAGCTATATCATGAACCACTTTCTTATCTTTGCAGAATATATGCAGAACACAAAGCAAAATACCACTGAAAATTCTCTCTGAAATTAGGTATATGTAAGTTATAAATAGAACATAAGTTCTTGAAAATTCTGGGCTGTTAGCAATGACTGCACCTTCTGTAATAACAAAGATCAATATCTCTTGAATGCTTACAATGTGCCAAGCACCTAAAAGCAACTCTTGCATAATATCTCATTTAAATTTCACAACACTTAAATGAGAGGTTGAAATCATCTCACTTATTAGCTGCAGAGACAAAGGCTGGAGAGTTAAAGAACATGCTACATCTGTGGAAATTTGGCCCCAGAGCAATTCAATGACTTCTGGTCACAGAAGCTGTAAATGGCAGAGCCAGGATTGGAATTGGGCACCCTAGTGAGATCCTTCTCTTAACAACCATGGTATACTCGATCTCTCTGTATTAGACAGAGCACCTTACTACAAGGAAAGTCTGAGTAAGTCTCCAGGTAATCCATTTTTACTTGCTTTGTATCATTTACAAAAATCATTTATCCACCCTTAACTCCAGTATCTCAGCTGCAGATTGGGTATAATAGCCTCTACTTCACAGGGTCACTGTGGAGATTACACGAGCATATGTGTAAAGTAACTAAGACAGCACCTACCACATGAAAGATGTCAAATAATTATTTTCAATTTTCCTTGTATTTATATCTAGTTTATTCCTTCAAGATGTATGGAACATCTACTTTGGGCAAACACTGTGCCAAATATTAGAGATTCAGTGATGAACAAGGTAAATGTGTTACTCTTGAGACTGAGTCAGCAAACGTTTTCTATAAAAGCCCAGACAGTAATTTTTGCTTGTTTTGTGGGACATAAAAGTACCTATCTCAACTACTCAGTTGTGCCATTATAGTGTGAAAGGAGCACAGGAATAAGCATGGCTGAGCTCCAATACCATTTTGTTTACAGAAATAGGTGGAAGCTGGATTTGGTCCATGGGCCATCATTGGCCAAGCCCTGCTCAAGACCATACAGGACATACTGGATATGATGGGAACCCAGCATGGCAGGCCACTTAATTCACTCTACGAGTATCAGAGACTTGGGTAAGAATTAGAACATGAGTAGAAATAGCAAGAAGGACTTCAGGAAGAAGAAACCAGAAGGTCCAGAGATAATGATCCATTTGAAGGTGATTATGTGAAGAAGTTCAAGGGCTAGGGCAGAGTGGGTAGAAATGATGGTGGGCAGGGCAGGCTGGGCCAGCACACAAAAGGTTCTATGAAGGGGTGCAGAGGTGATGCTAATGGGAAGAGCTCGATGTTTCACCTGGACAGTGAGAGAATCAGATTGCAATTACGTGTAAAATGGCAGCACCCTCCTGCTGAACTATAAACAATTCCTTCCACTAAACGGTCCCAGGTGGCTGAATCTGTTGTCTTTGGATTAGTTTTTCAGTTTTTCTCTCTTCTGTTGCCAAGTGTTTGTCAACCATCATTTCCAACTAATATCAGTACACTGAGGAAACTTTCTTATAACCTAATTTGCTACTTTCAGTCTGCTATCATATTCAAAACTATTCAAATGCTTTAACTTTAAAAAATAAAAAATAAATAAATTAATTGACTGAACTTTCATAAGTAATCAGGGCAGGGATGGAGGGCTTCTGGATTCTGTTACTGCAACCTGTGTTTCCTTAGTTGGAACTGCTGAGTCAAGCAAAAGTCTCGCCATAGTGACAGCATCTAGCTTGCTGAAGTCTGAATAGCTTTTCTAGCGACACATTTATCTAGCAATTTTGATCATTACCAAAAGAAAATTCTAGGCTATGCCACCAAAATAAAATACTCTACTTTGTTTCTATAACCATCAGAATCTACCCAAGGTGTCACTTCGGGTATCTCACCAGCTGTATCTCCAAGGCTATTAATGACAGACAAAAGCAGTTTAAAATATTTTCTGCCTGATTACATTTGTCAATCTGGAACAGAGAATATGGTGAATGCACATTTGAAAGATGGTGGGTAGTAGGAATAAGGGACCACATTGCTTTGATTCTGGTTAGAGTTGGATTTTTAACTTTTCAAATTGAAAACATCATAAATTTTTAATAATAAAGAACCTGTTTTATCTTCTTATTTCCACTTCCAAATTCTTTGAAGGTTCTCATAAATATCAACGGAGCTGAGTCATAGGCAATATCAAGATGAGGTATATAACCAGATTATAATTTCCTGCTAGATTCTAAATTCTAAATCTAAGTTCCTAGATTCATCTTTCTATCCCCTACAGTATCTAGTATAATACCTTGTTCAATTAATTGCTATTGAGTAGAGATAAGTAAAACAACCTTCACTGAAACCTAGTGATTAACATAGAGCTTTTCTTTTCCTTTCAATCTGAAAAAATAAAAAGAAGTTTCCATTTGCTTCCTGTGAGTCCAATAAACTGAGCAAAGCCATTTGGCAGACTGTGGCTCATTCAATATTTATGAAATTAACTATAACCTAGCAGATTCAATCATTTTAGATGCCCTAACAATAGTCTTCACAATTGATCATCACATAATCAATTCAACCATGGAAACCAATTATGGCTCCAGATCAAGAAGGGGTTATTGGAAATTCACTGATACCCTGAAGTGGTCCCTAAGCCCCATGGTTCTACATCTCACATCATCAAGACAAGAAAGTTGTCACAGTATAATCCTGACCTCACATCATTCTCAACTATTTTTCTGGAGTTGCTCAGGAATTTAAAAAAAAAAATAGAGAAAAGGAGAAGTGATCCATTCTTCACCTATCTTTTTTCCTGCTGAACTTAATTTTTAACATCTTTCTCTTTAGTCACTAAGACCCCAGAGCCACTTTCTTTGGCCTTTTCCTTAGCCAAGAAGAAGATCTAATACATTGGTTCTTTCCTAGACCAAAACTAGTTTACACTGAGAACACAAAGAATTTAATGAAACTCTTCTCATAAGTCAAAATACTTCTCTCTACGTAGATATTTAGGGCTCAGTGTATCTTTCTAAATGCAAATATTATACAAGCTTTAAAAGATGTCTACAAACAACTATGAATTCTAAATATAGTAGTTGTTATTTTCTAGTTTAAATTATAACCACCAACTATCAAGCATGCCAAATACTCAATGTAATCAAAGAAAACGTCTTTGTATGTTATTTTCTCTTTTGACAATTTTACCAAAAAAAAAAAAAAGTCTAAAATAAAAGTCTATACATTTCAAAGTAGCTCAGATTTTAAAATCCTTTATTTTTATTTCCTCAGATTCTCTTTACAGATGCTTATACCCAATACTTGCCCTTTTCTTCAGGGGTACAAAACAAAAATAACCTGGATGGGTATTTTAGCCTTAGAATATCAGGTTATGTTAGGCTATGCTGCTATAACAAAAACAAGTGAAAACAAAAACACCAAAATCTCAGATGCTGAATACATAAAAGTCACTCATTTTCATCACACGGGATTAACACGGACCCTGAGGGGGTGTTCTACTTAACAGGGTCACAGAGAGACCCTGATTGATGTAAGACCCATCACAATACACACTTCCATATTCATCAGACAGGATGAAAAAGGAAATGCGCCAAGTGCATGTTGTATCTTTGCCTGTGCCGAAGTGATACCCACTTCAGTATTCAAATTTCAATGGCCAATGCAAGTCATATAGCCATGCATCATTTGAAAGAAGTATTTGTAAATAGGTTTAATGATTATCACAATTTCAGGCACACCGTGAATCTAGAGATGAACCATTTACACTATATATGTGTATATATACACATATAAATTAAATATATATACACATTTTGCAATATTAATGTTAGAGAAAGAAGTCATTCTTAAATTCAGCATCAAAGCAAGTTTACACCCTATTATTAGCCCCATTTTCCCTCTACTGAACGACTTCACTTTCACTTTTCACTTGCATGCATTGGAGAAGGAAATGGCAACCCACTCCAGTATTCTTGCCTGGAAATCCCAGGGACAGGGGAGCCTGGTGGGCTGCTGTCTATGGGGTCGCACAGAGTCGGACACGACTGAAGCGCTGCAGCAGAAAATCACAAAGTCATTCTTAACCCAGTGTGCATTTTATAATTTCTTTATCATGAAACAAAAAGAGAAGATGAGTTGGGGTAAAATTTACAAATCAGAAGGTTCCTATGTATCAGAGCATGAGCAGATGAATAATCCATTGAATCTTTCATTTTGGCTCACTACAACCTAAATATATCCAGTACTTGAGCAGATGGACACAGCATAATTCAATAATAATGTGAATCTCTAAAGCCAAAATGTAAATTTCTTATGCTTTAAGTTTTGAATGTATACTTTGATGTAGCTAAATATTCATTTTAAGAGATTATCTAGTTCTTAGTTACATAAGCTTATGTAAGATTATTCTCAGTGAAACTATTCTTATAATTCAAAAGGCTAACATTATAATAGGAAAAGCTTCACATAAAATAATAACCCAAATAATTTTATTTCACCAAGTATTTACTGAATGTCTACTAAGCTCCACGCTACCTGCAAGGGATCCAAAGTTGAATGAAATATGACTCTGATCTTCATAGTCTCAATACACTGAGAATCTGGTCTGATTGCCCTTCAGTGACTTTTTCCTATTGTGTGTAAAAACCTTATCTTCCTTGCATCCTCTCCTTAAAATCTTGTGAATTCAGGTCTATGCAAACAGAAAGATTTGAGGAGGAGGAGGAATTGGATTGAGAAACAAAAATATAACTCCTAACTTTCCACTGATGACTAAACATAGGATTCTATGCCTTTGCCATTAGGATTTCTAGAATAATTTCTATTTCCATAGTCGGTGACATACTTAATTTCTATTACATTTCCAAGTAAGCTTTGAAAGTAGCTTCTTTTACAGCTCAATTCCAGACTATCAATGTATTGTAAGTTGATGTTTGAAACTGTAAAGGAAATGTTGGCTTCAAACCCACTAATATCCTATTGGATGCCCTAAAGGAAACAAATCAGTATCTGGCTATAGAAATCACTGCTTATGTGATTCATTGTATTTGAAGTTACCCATTGTATTTGAAGTTACCCAGAGCCTTTAACGGAGAAGGCAATGGCACCCAACTCCAGTACTCTTACCTGGAAAATCCCATGGACGGAGGAGCCTGGTAGGCTGCAGTCCATAGGGTCGCAAAGAGTCGGACATGACTGAGCGACTTCACTTTCACTTTTCACTTTCAAGCATTGGAGAAGGAAATGGCAACCCACTCCTGTGTTCTTGCCTGGAGAATCCCAGGGACAGGGAGCCTGATGGGCTGCCATCTATGGGGTCGCACAGAGTTGGACACGACTGAATCGACTTAGTAGCAGCAGCAGCAGAGCCTTCAAGAACCTACTTCATGTCTGCAGGACTAGAACTGGATTTAAAGTGTCCTAGCATTGGGAAAGTAGACTTAGGAACTACTATGGTTAGAAGGGACGGTCAAAGATGTTAATCACAAAGAGCTTACTGAACAAACCGTGCTTCCAAGCAAAAAGGGCAAAAAGATATTTAAAAGTTGAATGAAACAGTTTCATTTTTACCCTTCCCAAGGTGTGATACATATTTAAAAAGGCTTTCCTCTTCCTTCGCTGTATTTGTCCTTTGTCAAATATCATACATTTAAGTCAAAACCAAAGGTTTTAGCTACCATAATGAATAATGATAATAAAAAAGCAGGGTTATGGGCAGTGGCCACAGGACTGAAAAGGTCAGTTTTTATTCCAATCCCAAAGAAAGGTGATGCCAAAGAATGCTCAAACTACTGCACAATTGCACTCATCTCACACGCTAGTAAAGTAATGCCTGAACTTCTCCAAGCCAGGCTTCAGCAATACATGAACTGTGAACTTCCAGATGTTCAAGCTGGTTTTAGAAAAGGCAGAGGAACCAGAGATCAAATTGCCAACATCTGCTGGATCATTGAAAAAGCAAGAGAGTTCCAGAAAAACATCTATTTCTGCTTTATTGACTATGCCAAAGCCTTTGATTGTGTGGATCACAATAAACTGTGGAAAATTCTTCAAGAGATGGGAATACCAGACCACCTGACCTGCCTCTTGAGAAACCTATATGCAGGTCAGGAAGCAACAGTTAGAACTGGACATGGAACAACAGACTGGTTCCAAATAGGAAAAGGAGTACGTCAAGGTTGTGTATTGTCACCCTGCTTATTTAACTTCTATGCAGAGTACATCATGAGGAATGCTGGGCTGGAAGAAGCACAAGCTGGAATCAAGATTGCCAGGAGAAATATCAATAACCTCAGATATGCAGATGACACCACCCTTATGGCAGAAAGTGAAGAGGAACTAAAAAGCCTCTTGATGAAAGTGAAAGAGGAGAGTGAAAAAGTTGGCTTAAAGCTCAACATTCAGAAAATGAAGATCATGGCATCTGGTCCCATCACTTCATGGGAAATAGATGGGGAAACAGTGGAAACAGTGTCAGACTTTATTTTGGGGGGCTCCAAAATCACTGCAGGTGGTGACTGCAGCCATGAAATTAAAAGACACTTATTCCTTGGAAGGAAAGTTATGACCAACCTAGATAGCATATTGAAAAGCAGAGACATTACTTTGCCAACAAAGGTAAGTCTAGTCAAGGTTATGGTTTTTCCAGTAGTCATGTATGGATGTGAAAGGTGGACTGTGAAGAAGGCTGAGCACCAAAGAATTGGTGCTTTTGAACTGTGGTGTTGGAGAAGACTCTTGAGAGTCCCTTGGACTACAAGGAGATCCAACCAGTCCATTCTGAAGGAGATCAGCCCAAAGGGATTTCTTTGGAAAGAATGATGTTAAAGCTGAACCTCCAGTACTTTGGCCACCTCATGCAAAGAGTTGACTCATTGGAAAAGACTCTGATGCTGGGAGGGATTGGGGTCAGGAGGAGAAGGGGATGACAGAGGATGAGATGGCTGGATGGCATCACCAACTCGATAGACATGAGTTTGAGTTAACTCCGGGAGATGGTGATGGACAGGGAGGCTTGGCTGGATTCATGGGTTCACAAAGAGCTGGACATGACTGAGCCACTGAACTGAACTGAACTGATGGGCATGGTATGCTCAGCTGTGACTTTTAACTTTTGTTTTTGTTTTCACTTCAGTATGCAGGCAGCTACAAATACATATCCTATACACAGTCTGAGAAATAAAAAGAAGATGAAACCTCAGGGTTTTTTCTCAGTCCTTACACTCAAAGGAAATGGTAATGTGCTGTTTCTAGGGCTTGGGAGAATGCATTTACCTTGTGTTCATAGCATATGGTTCACTTTCATTAAGCATTTTTAAAAAATAAAATGCTAGTGTTACCTCTTGCAAACTGAAAGAAAAATCTTACAAGATATCAAAGGGCTCATTTGACCCAAATAGACTTCAGGTGTCACCTTATTCCAGTCCTTGCTACACTAACGTGAAAGCTCATTATGCACTGGTAGAAACATATTCTGAAAGGGCTCATGTTTCATGGACCAGGTGGTGTATCTGTCATAGGACAGGCTGGTTACCATGGTGACAAGTACGCTTTTCTTTTAAAAGAAGTTTAACTCTGCCCTTTTGCTCATTGGTATTAGCTTTGCTCTGGTTCCAATGTTCTTTCAGAGATGAGGGGGGAAAAAAAAAGAAAGCAGCAGGAAATGAGGAATAAGGGGAACCATTTCAGGAAGATACCTCCATTCTTGCATTGCTTTTGGACTTAGAGAAACTCAAACAAATTACAAAGCAGATAAAGGGGGTATATATATTTTAATTGTACCACATGGTACTTAAAAAGGAGATAATTCTGAAGTGATTAAATTACCTAAGGTTAAAATGGCTATAAAATTTTGAAGAATATAATGAATGACTCTGGGTACTTATGGCTCCAAATGGAATTTAACTCAGGGATCCTCAGTTCTCTCACTCACAACACCTCCTCTGCAAAACATCATTTTCTGTGGCCTCATTTTACTATATTGCAATGCAATTCATACATAATGTACCTAACGTACCTGCACACTCATTCTCTAAAAAATTTATAAGAACAAAACTGTAATACAAAAGAGATAAAAGGAAACTAATTTATATTAAATAATTTGTGTTTCCATAATGTAAATGTTCAAGCAAGACAACTGGAATGAAACAGTAGCACAGCTGCACTGAGTTGTATGGTCAAAATGAATGTAGGGTCTGTAAGTATGCCTAGTTAGCAACTCAAAAACCATGAGCAGTGTTATTACCAAAGATGAGATCTGCAGAGATGGTGAACATCTCCTGTAAAATTCAGAGCAAAAGAAAGTACAGTCATCTTTAGATTTACACTTCAGTTGTGTTCCCCTAAAATTCATTGTTTATTGTAACTGGGATTAAAAATATGTCAACAGTTAGGTTCTATGTCCAGGTAATTAGATATGCTTTCCAACTCAGCCTTCCTTATGAGGGATAGTTGGGTGCCTGGCAGAGGGCTGAGGATTGAGTCCCTACATACTAAGTGTCAACAGGGTCACATCCTGAACACAGATGTTATCTCTGAAGGAAGAGGTGTCACCACCACCACCCCACCAGTGAGAACCACTGTTCTAACACACATGTTAAACTGAAAGGAAAGTACTATATTGAAAAGTTAAATATACATATTTTAGACATTTCTCCATACCACAAACTTTTTAAAAGTTTAGATATAATTGACATATTAACATTATATTCAGGGTGTACAGCATAATAATTGGATTTCACTGGTGCCTTGACTGGAATTTGTCTGCAATGCAGGAGACCGGGACAGGAGACCCGGGTTTGATCCCTGGGTTGGGAAGATTCCCTGGAGAAGGGAATGGCAACCCACTCCAATATTCTCACCTGGAGAATTCCATGGACAGAGGAGCCTGGCAGGCTACAGTCCATGGAGTCAAAAACAGTCAGACACAGCTGAGCAACTGAGCACTTATTAACCTCACTTACAATCCAACAATGACCATCAAGTGTGAGGATTATACAGAGTGCCATGAGAAATTTAAGATGAAAAATCCTTACTTTCAATGGTGATATAATCCAACTTTGTTCAGTTCAGTTGAGTCACTCAGTTGTGTCCGACTCTATGCAACCCCATGAATTGCAGTACGCCAGGCTTCCCTGTCCATCACCAACTCCCAGAGCTTGCTCAAATTCATGTCCATCGAGTCGGTGATGCCATCCAGCCATCTCATCCTCTGTCGTCCCCTTCTCCTCCTGCCCCCAATCCTTCCCAGCATCAGAGTCTTTTCCAATGAGTCAACTCTTTGCATGAGGTGGCCAAAGTACTGGATGTTAAAGAACAGAATAAAGACATTATAACATTGACATTATAAACAAAATATATATTTGCTTTGTAATTTACAAAAATTACCTTTACTAGGGCTTCCCTGGTAGCTCAGATGGTAAAAAATCTGCCTGCAGTGTAGAAGACCCTGGTTCAATCCCTGGGTTGGGAAGATCCCCTTGAGAAGGGAATGGCAACCCATTCCAGCATTCTTGCCTACACAATTTCATGGACAGAGGAGCCTGGTGGGCTATATATAGTCCATGGGGTCGCAAGGAGTCAGACATGACTAAGTGACTAACACTCAGAATAATGATTAGATATTTGTGTATATATTGTGAAATGATCACTACAGTAAGACTAGTTATAGTCATCAGGGGAGTCCCTGGGGGCTCAGACTTTAAAGAATCCACCTATAATGCAGGAGACTCAGGTTTGATCCCTGGGTTGGGAAGATCTCCTGCAGAAGGGAATGGCTACCCACTTCAGTATTCTTGCCTGGAAAATTCCGTAGACAGAGGAGTCTGGTGGGCTATAGTCCATGGGGTCGCAAAGAGTTGGACATGACAGACACTTTCACATCATACATTGTTATGATTGTTTTCCTTATGATGGAAATTTTGAAGATCTATTCTCTTAGCAACTTTCAGATTTACAGTTCTATCATATTATTAACTACTACTCACATGTGGTAAGTCACATCACCCTTACTTATCCTACCACACATTTCTGTAACACGACAGTCTCCCCAGGACAGATCACTTCCCCACTATGCCCTCCACCTGCCTTTTGTCTGTGGAAAATCTTCAGCCTAAGAATAAATTTAATCAGAGAAATGCAAAAATGCAGAAGCAATGGAAAGCAGTCAAACAAGACGAACTAATAATAGTTTAGCCTTTAAGCAGAGTCAAGGAACCTTGAATTCCTCCTCAAGGGTTATAGAGATTCTGATCCACATCTTTTGAGCTACCTTGTAGATACTAAAACCCCACCCATGACATCAGCTGCTCTATCTTACACAATTCTGAGAGCTGGACTCAAGGAAATGGGAACAAACTGACCTTGGAACTGAGGAGTAACTGTACTGAAAAAGTCAAGATGATGCTGATCAGACCACTGCATGACCAATTTCAAGGTGGCTGTCAGACCTGAGTGTGCTGGGGTCTACACATAGCCCTGCACATTTCATTGTGCACCCCTGATTTTCCCTTTTAAAAGCTCTCACCCCCTGATCAGCAGGGGGGAGTTGGTTCTTTGGGACATGAGTCCACCTTCTCTCTGGGACTGCTGGCTTCCTCGGTAAAGCTATCTTTCCTTTTACCCAATACTTGTCTCTCAGTATTGTATTCTTGAGCAACAAGCAGTCAAAACATTGACTCAAAACAAACAGACACTTGCTGAGACAAAAATGACAAATAAACCTTCCGAGTGGATCAAAGTGGTTTATTTGCCATCATCCACGCCATACAGTCCGAGGATATAGCATGCCATACTCATACATTCAAGGGGTCACCTAACACTGTTGCATTTCATAATAAACTGTGGGTGCTGGCTCTGGTTGCCTGCTCAGTTTAGCTGTACTACCTTTCCAGCATTTAGTACAATCTCCTTGTTGCTATGCTTTCTTCATTTTCCCACACTGCTCCTTACTAGAGCAGTGTGCACAGTGAGTCAGTTCACACAATTAGACTATAGGTTCAGGGTCCAGCTTGGTCACTTATTAGCTATGTGACTTGGGGCATGCTTCTTAATTTGTCTGTGCCTCTGTTTCCTCACTTATTAAAATGGTAAGAAAAATACACCAATCTCTTAGGCTTGTTGTGAAGACAAAGTGACTTAAACCATTCATAGGTTAGAATAGTGCCTAAGGGAGAATAAGAGCTCATTATAGTGTTGGCTATTATCATCGGTCCCAGGGTTCAAGTTAAAATGTGAATGATATTCAAGCAGCTCTTTTAAAGTGAAGAATCTCGAAGAGTCTCAGAAACCTCAGGCTGGAAGAAAACTTACAAATTTAAAATCATAAACTCTAAAGTGTGTTGTTAAGAAAATTTATGAGAAAGAACGTTCAGGTTTGAAAGGACCATGTTTCATGGCACCAGTTCTGTTCTAATTCAACAACCAGGAAAATGACTTATCAGTAAATGTGTTCCACCAAAACAGTACACGTGGAGCAGAACATTAACTGTTTTCTTCAAATGAATGGCTGTTTGAACCCATTCTCTTTCTGGTTTTAAATGAATCATGTGAATAAAGTCAAGCCTGTCTCATATATAGATGTTCAATACAAAGTAATCTTTAGCCTTATTCTCCTCTTATATTCAAGGTGTTGTAACAATTCTAACAAATACAAAGTAACTTCAAAAGAAAGTTTCGTTCTGTTTTGGAGTTTACATTTTCAGTATTTCTACTAAATGCTACCAAAGTATATATAGATGTAGCAAATTTCTTTTTCCTTCCTTCTTTCCCAAAGCCACCATTCAAGAATACCTATCATGTATGACAAAACCAATACAATATTGTAAAGTAATTAACCTCAAATGAAAATAAATAAATTTATATTAAAGAAAAGAATACCTATCATGTTCTTGTCACTAAAGTAGGAGCTGGAAACAATAAACTAAAAGGTTTAATCCTTCTCTTCAAAAAGTTCTCATTCTTGAGGCAAACAGGCTGGTACACACGGATTGGCATTTGGTATGAAAAATGAGGTCAATCTAGCAAGCATGGTGCTAGAGCTGGGCTGATGAGCTGGTTTCAAGGTTACAAAGTCAAGATTTGCTATTTCTTTGTTGTCCAATCTGCACATACTGAGCAAAGTCTGGGGGTGGGGGAGGGGTGGGGGGAACTATTTCTTCATGACTGTCATGCACTATTGAACTTGGTCAAATGGAAAATTTAAGATTTCATCTTTGCTTTCAACAGGTCATATCTGAATAAAGAACTCAAGGATGGTAACCTTAGGACTGAGGGCACCTGGAAATTTGAGAGGACAATATATGTTACCTATCCTTAGAGTCTCTGGCATTGGGATGAAGCTCCAATACTTTGGTCACCTGATGCGAAGAACCAACTCACCGGAAAAGACCCTGATGCTAGGAAAGACTGAGGGCAAGAGGAGAAGGGGACGACAGAGGATAAGATGGTTGTATATGGCATCACCAACTCGATGGACGTGAGTTTGAGCAAGCTCTGGGAGTTGGTGATGGACAGGGAAGCCTGGAGTGCTGCATTCCATGGGGTTGCAAAGAGTCGGACACGATTTAGTGACTAAATAACAGTAATCCTTAGAGTATAAAGATGGTACTTCCTCATGAATAGAAAATTAAATACATGTTCTCTGGATGGGACCTTAGTCCTAGGAATCCAGGATGCTTTTCATAAACATATTGTGATCAGATTGTTGACTGTAGATTTCTTTCTTTATTTAAGGATTATTTACACTGTCTTGATAGCATGGGTGATGGTGTCACTCAAAGCAGAACTGGAAGCTTGGAAATGCTCTGGTTTTGTTTCTTAACATCTCTCAGCTTTAGTTTTTTTATCCTCAAAAGTAGGTATAAGAGCACCAAACTCATAGGATTGTGTGGCTGAAATCAGATAACACGGAAAGTATCACAGAGGACAATCAACGCTTGTCTCTTTCCTTGATATCCATCTTCCTGCATGATCATGTCACCAGATTCCTCACTTGGCTTAGTTCTTCCTACAAAGATTTTTTTTTAACTATTTGCAGAAATTACAGGACACTTAACAGATTTGTTTTTAAAATATCAATCAATGTATTTTATTATCTTTTTGAGGATCTAGTTAAATTACCTCAGAGCTTATGTATAAAAAGAGAACCCTAATATAAGTGCCACCTGGAACTCCCATCTTTAATCGCTATAAAACAAAAACAAAAACAGCTACAAATGGAAACTACAATTGTCATTTCTCAGAGATAGTCTTTCAAAGTCTAACAGGCCCACAGCAATGGGATCTGCTTTTGTAAAACAGTCGGATGTACTTCCAAGCAGTTAATTTTGTAAAAGCTTTTCTCTTCTGCAGTGAGGAGGCAGGGACGCAAATGTAAGAGTTCATTCTGCTAAGCCTGAGGCATCAGGCAGTGTGGACATTTCTCATGCTCCACATGGAAAAACATCAGTATGTCACTTTCCAGGAATGCTGGTGGGTTAATAAAAGTCTACTCAGAGTGAGAGAGAACACAAGAATTAGCAATTAATTTTTGAAGAGATCTGACTAGATAGAAATGCCATACCCTTTAAAATGTTTCAAACTACTGCCTTTTCAAACTGTTGGTTTGAAAATATAGATTTGAAAAATATCAAATGACAAATTCAAACAAATGTCCCTGCCGTTATTTGGCAGAAATAAGGTATTTTCCAAACCTGCTCAGAAAAACCCAGTAGACATCTGTTATAAGAAATCATACTTTCATAATTGTTAATATAGAAAATCTTACTTTCTTTCAGTTCTTCACCATTGATATCATTTGCATTTAAAGAAATCATTCAAAAACTAGAGATTTACTGATCATACACTTAATGCTTTGAAACTGGAACACTAATTTGAGTATCAGAGAGAGAAAGAAATATGGAAGAGAACTTTCACCTGTCACACAGCTTAAGATCTCCCTCAGAATATGAACACACATCCACAGATAACTCATTTAAGAAAAAATAGATAGGGAACTCCCCTGTGGTCCAGTGGTTAAGAATGTAGGAGACAGGGGTTCGATCCCTGGTCAAGGAACTAAGATCCCACATGACTTGGAGCAGCTTCTCTCATGGTACAGATGGTAAAGAACACACCTGCAATGCAGGAGACCTCGGGTTCAATCCCTGTATGGGGAAGATCCCCTGGAGAAGAGGATGGTTACCCGCTCCAGTATTCTCTCCTGGAAAATTCCACGAAAAATGTAGCCTGGCAGGCTGAGCCTATGGGGTCACAGAGAGTCACACAGACACACACACACACACACACACACATGCCATGGAGCAACTAAGTCAGTGTGCCTCAGCTACTGTGCCTTTACACCATAACTAGAGAGTACGTGCTTGGCAACGAAAGATTCTAACTCAGTGAAGATCCTGAGTGCAGCGATTAAGATGCAATGCAGCCAAATAAATAAATAAATAAGTATAAAAAAAACCCCAGATAACTCAATGCATGGAGATCTTTTAAAAGAAAACTTTATTGATTGCAATATGATGAGCAATTCCTAGGGAATTAGTTGCAACTTTTCTCCCTATGGTGAGAGAATTGTTTAAACAGCTTGAAGGCGTCTTTCGCATACACTCTGTTACTGATGATAACAATCACAACAGATCCTCTTATTGAGTGCTCACTGTTTGCCGGGTAGTCTACAAAGCCATGTGACATGTCTTACATCAGTTAATCCCCAATAAGACCTGTGAGCTGGCACTGTGACCCCTTCATGTTCCAGATGAGGAACATTCAAGGCATGAGGCGCCCCCATGCATGAAGCCAACCAGTCCTCCAGCCCAGAGCCACAACTTGCAAAGTGACACTCCAGAGGCCCTTCATTACCACCACACGCTCCTTATATAACCTAGATCAGGGGCGCTTACCAAGTTGGGCACCGGGAAAGGGGCAAAGGGTTTTGTATGTTCAACAGCTCCAAACTGAAGTTCTTGATGGTCATTTTTGTCAACAGCAAGTAACCACAAAGCAAACACCATTGTGTGCTCTGGGATTTGAAATGCTCTAAAGGTACGCAGGAGCACGCATGCTCAGTTGTGTCTGACTCTTTGCAACCCTATGGACTCTGTCATGGTACCTGCCACGCTCCTCTTTCCCAGGGAAGAATACTTCATTGGCTTTCCCAGGCAAGAATACTGGAGTGGGTTGCCATTTCCTCCTCCAGGGGATCTTCCCGATTCAGGGATCAAACTCGTGTATCTTATGTCTTTCTTTGTCAGGTGAGTTCGCTACCACTAGCACCACCCGGGAAGCCCTACATGTAACAAAATGCCTATGAACTGCTTATTGCTGGCCTATATTTATTCTGTTGTCTTAAGATTAGTGAGAGTATAACTATGTTCGTTCAGAGTTTGAGAGACTCTTTACCACTGTGCCAGCTAACCATGCCTTTTTCATTAACCTGCCCAGTTAATAAAGATGACACAGATATTTGCTACGGCTTTCCCTAGAGACAGCCCACGCTCTTCAGGAGGAGGAGAGTGGCTTATGAGATTGTCAGTAGGTGGATCCTCATATGATAGTCTCAATCTGATCTAAATTAGATACATCAATAGATAGTATTGATATAGACACAGATATTTTTACTTCTTATAAGTCATTACTGCTATTTATAATTATTGAAATAGTTAAATGCATATTTATGTACAGAAGTATCAATATACATTTTACTTGTTTATGGGAAAAAAAGCATCTTCCATTTTGTTTGATGTTCAGTCTCTCAGTCGTGTCTGACTCTGCGACCCTGTGGACTGCAGCACGCCAGGCTTCCCTGACCTTCACCATCTCCTGCAGTTTGTTCAGACTCACGTCCATTGAGTCAATGATTCTATCCAACCACCTCATTTGAATCAAATTATCTCTAGGGGGCTGAAATGGGAGAAGGCCCTCAGGGATGTCAGCTCTGTGCCTCATTCTAGGCACTGAAGACAAATAAGGCCCAGGGTACTTCCTTGACTTTGGGCTTCTCTGCTTTTGTGGAGGTTCTCCCCTGTTGGTTCAGACAGTAAAGAATCTGTCAGCAATGCAGGAGACCCAGGTTTGATCCCTGGGTGGGGAAAATATCCGGGAGAAGGGAATGGCAACATACCTACTCTTGTTTTCTTGACTGAAGAATTCCATGGACAGAGAAGTCTGGTGGGCTACAGTCTATGGGGTCACAAAGAATTGGACACAACTGAGTGAATAACTTTTCACTTTCAAGTTTATTTGTGTCTGGATTTGTCTTTTTTTTTTTTTAATCTATATTTGTCTATCTTCTCTGATGACTTTAAAAAAGAAAAATCCTCCTTAGATGCCCCTTAAAAAGGTATCTGGATTCATCTGTGCCTGCTTTTATTTTTTCCCAAATGTCTCTTTTTTAAAAAAGATTTCTTTTAATGTGGATCATTTTTTAAAGTCTTTATTTAATTTGTTACAATATTACTTCTGCTGTTTATGTTCTGGATTTTTGACTGTGAGGTAGGCAAGATCTTAGCTCCCTGACCAAGGATTGAAACCACATTCCCTGCATCTGAAGGCAAAGTATTAACCACTGGACTGCTAGGGAAGTCCCAAAAGTTTTCTTCTTTTCAGGTATCATCAAACAAGTTAATTAATTAGAAGGATGTCTGAGGACACATCTACCTTTACTAGCATCCTTAGATTGGTTTATACATGAAAGTAATTGCTTGTTTCCCTGAAATATTCTATTAATTGTTGAAACCTAAATTTTGACAATTTTTCTCCATAAAATAGGGAGTGGCTAGGACAAGCTTCCCCGGTGGTCCAGTGGTAAAGAACCCACCTGCCAATGTAAGAGATGCAGGTTCAATCCCTGGGTTGGGAAGATCCCTTGGAGAAGGAAATGGCAACCTACTCCAGTATTCCTGCTTAGGAAATCCCTTGGACAGAGGAGCCAAAAGAGTCAGACCTGACTTAGCGACTAAACAACAACAATAAAGGACAAGGTACCCATAAACCCCAATATTAAGATAAAAGACACAGAATGTAAGTATTGTAGATGCTATTTTGCTGAATTAATACTATACTCCATCCTATAACAGTCTGTCATTGACTATGACTCAGTCTCTCTCCAGAATTATTACAAGAGTCTCCAGCTTCATCTTTTCCCCTTGCTAAAGTCCATTTTAGTACAGGAGCTAGAGTGGGCCTGTGATGCTGTGAGTCATATCACCACGGCTTGGAATCTGTCCCTGGTTCCCCATCTCCCTCAGGGACAAGCCAAAAGTTGTGGGATGAGCTGACAAAGCCCTCTAACATCTGGATGCCTTTTCTATCTCTAACTCCAACTCCTCCAAGGCTCCACCAGGCTCCCCACACCGCAGCCTTCTTGCAGTCGACTAGGTTTCTCAGTCTTGGCACTACTGACAATCGGGTAGATGGTTCTTTGTCAAGGGAGCTGTTTTGGTAGGATACTCAGTAACATCAGGCTTCCTGGTGGCTCAGACTGTAAAGAATCTGCCTGCAATGCAAAAGACCAGGGTCTGATCCCTGGGTCGGGAAGAGCCCCTGGAGAAGAAAATGGCTATCCATTCCAGTATTCTTGCCTGGAGAATTCTATGGACAGAGGAGCCTGGTGGACTACAGTCCATGGGATTGCAAAGAGTCAGACATGACGGAGCGATCAACACTGTCACCAGCATCCCCATCCCCTTTCCCCGCCAGATGAGAGGAGCTGCTGCTGCTGCTGCTAAGTCACTTCAGTCGTGTCCAACTCTGTGCGACCCCATAGATGGCAGCCCACCAGGCTCCACCATCCCTGGGATTCTCCAGGCAAGAACACTGGAGTGGGGTGCCATTTCCTTCTCCAATGCATGAAAGGAGCACCGCTTTCCTAATATGGAAAACCAGGAAATCCTCCTGACAGTACCAAACGTTCCCTGAAGGACAAAATCATCCCAGACTGAGGATCGCCGCTGCTAGTAATGCACCCACCGCTGCCTGGAACCCCCTCCCCCAGACATCCACAGGCACACTTCATTCCTTCAGAACTTTGCTCAAAAATCACCATTTCAGTGAAGCCTTCCCTAGAAACCTGATTTGAAATGAAACCACCAGGCCTGAGTCACTGCTTAACATTATTTCTTTCTTTGTTATTCTTCAGTGGCTCAGTCGTGTCTGACTTTCTTGCGACTACATGGACTGTAGCCCACCAGGCCTTTCTGTCCATGGGATTTTTCAGGCAAGAATACTGGAATGGGTTGTCATTTCTTCTTCTAGGGGATCTTCCCGACCCATGGATCAAACCCACATTTCCTGCACTGCAGGAAGATTCCTTACTACTGAGCCAGCATGGAAACCCATTTCTTGCTTTCTTGCATTATTTCTCCCCATGTCATTGATTACTTTTTATGGTTATACCATTATTTGCTTATTTTGTTTATTATCCATCCCCTCACTCAAGAGTGTAAATTTCATGGTGAAGTCAGCGGGTTGTGTCTGTTCTGTTAGAGGTTGGCTCCCAGCACTTAGAACAGAGCTTGGTGCTTGCTCTGGAAATACTTGCTTAATAAAATTACAGTCATCAGAAGAAGTGACCACACACACCTCCTCTCTTTCCTACCTGCAAAATCCAGATTTTACATAATTTTGTTTTTTTATGTGTTTTCCTGTTTGTTTTAACATTAAGAATGCTCAAAGCCTGTGACTCTCCTCCACCAATTATAATAAGCACTTGTGTCATGAATATTTTATATGCTAATCACTCCAGTTTCCTCTATTTTTCTACTCATATTTCCCTTTTTTTCTTTTATCTGTCTACCATCTATCTAGTCTATCTATTTTATATTTGGGACTTTCTTGGTTGCTCAGTCAGTAAAGAATCCACCTGCCATGCAGAAGACCACATGCAGTACAGGAGACCAGGGTTTGATCCTTGGGCTGGGAAGATCCCCTGGAGAAGGCAACTCACTCCAGTATTGTTTCCCAGAGAATCCCATGGACAGAGGAGCCTGGTGGGTTACAGTCCATCTGGTCCCCAAAGAGTCAGCCATGACTTAGTGACTAAAGCACAACCAGGATAATATCTGTTCTATCTTTCTATTTAGTCTATCTTCCCATCTAGCTAAGGGATCAACTGATCTATCTACCACAATCCATTCAGTCATTTGCTATCCTGTTCATTATTATATCTCTGTAAGATACACTGAATAACTTAGGGGAAATGAGACATGGTAATAAATGTCCTTAATCAAGAAGGTGATTTTTAAAGTGCTAATCTCAATTTTCGGAGAAGGCGATGGCACCCCACTCCAGTACTCTTGCCTGGAAAATCCCATGGATGGAGGAGCCTGGTAGGCTGCAGTCCATGGGGTTGGTAAGAGTTGGACATGACTGAGTGACTTCACTTTCACTTTTCACTTTCATGCATTGGAGAAGGAAATGGCAACCCACTCCAGTGTTCTTGCCTGGAGAATCCCAGGGATGGCGGAGCCTGGTGGGCTGCCATCTATGGGGTCGCACAGAGTCGGACACGACTGAAGTGACTTAGCAGCAGCAGTAGCAGTAGCGATCTCAATTTTTAAATCAGATATTTTGATTTTGAAAGAATTTTTATTATTTTATTTTAAAGGTGCACATTAATAAACTAATGCTCTGCCAAAGGCCTGTCTCAATATTAAACTCAGAAAATGTCACTCCTCTGAAAAAGAGTAATTAAAAACCATTTATTTTCCCCAAAACAAAAACTAAAAAACATTTACTTTCCATAAGTACCTGTGTTTTTTTCTAACCTTCCCCAAGTCATTATGGCATTTCTAAAGAACTGGGGAGTTTTTGAGCTTCAGCATGGAAAATTTGATGGCTGAGTCTACATTTATTTTGAGTCCAATTCTTCTTAAGCCAAATAATTATTTGCAATCAAACACATTACTGTTAATGCATCATAATGACAGGCCTTTAGGAGGTCAATGATCTGTGTGCAATGTCACACCCTACCAACAGATACTCAGATAAGAAATAGGAGCCAGTGAGCCCAACCAGAAAACGCAGAGTGGTACTCTGATCATTTCCCTCTCTCATAGCAGAGTCACTGTCTGGGAACAAGAATAGAGCTATTTTTAGCCACTCAACTTCCAGGCAGTTACATTAATATTGGTGATTAACACGAAGGCAGCCATCAGGGGAAGAGCAGTGAACACAAAGGCTACGCTGAAATCAAACTTCAGAATGGTCAGTGTATTCCTTTTATTTTCATCATTTCCATAATAGGACCCATTTCCTCAACAGAGGCCTTTTAAGATTTAAATTTTAATTTGTATTCCAGGTTCCGTTGATCTCACGTATCACTATTTGGATAAATCAATAAACATGAATTTAATTAGCTTCTTTTCAAGGGTTTGGTTTTAAAATTGAGATGAAAACAATTAATTCCCTCTACACAGATGTTGTATTCATAGTCTAATGAATTATTTGAAGTGCAACAGAAGAATACCCAATGTTTATGTAAAAACAATTCCTCTTGGTGATAGCTCAAGATGAATTCTTGTGAGTAATAATGGTAATAATAATGATAACTCTCAGATGTAATATGTTCTAGGTGTGTTCGTGGACCAGGGATTCAGCTAATTAGTTCATTTAATCTTCGCAGTAACTGTATTAGGTACAGATTGGTATCATTTTCACTGTCCTTCTGGGAAGCTGAGCTGTGGCAAAGTCACCAAGTTGGCTAAGTGGCTGGGTCAGCACTCCATCCCAAAGTCATCTTACTTCTCAGCCTCTGCTTCTCACCCCTCGGTCGTCTCACCTACCCAGCAGCTTCCCACCAGTCACTGATAGGTACAGGCCCAAATGCTACCCACCTGCGACCTTCTGTGGGGGTGTGGCCCCTCAGGTGGGCACTCAAGCCAGAGCAGTACATGGCCGTCCCTGACCCTTCCAACCCAGTTCCTCCTCCTGACAGCTTCCTTAATGTCCCATGCATGCATCAGGCACCTTAATCCCTTTCTTTCTGCCTTTGTTTATACTTTCTCCCTCTTCTCCAAGTATCTTTCTGTCCTTCCTACTTAATCCTCTTTCATTTACAAAGCTTTCCCAACCTGTTAAAAAAGGACACGATTCAATCCTTCCTCTGGAATGCCAAATGCCATACAAAATGAAAGCTGACTCAAATTTGTGGGAATAAAGAACATGCTCTGATCATTTTCTATCAAGTTTCTTTCCCTGAAAATTGCATGATCTCTTCAAATACGCCTTTTCTTCTGGGCAGTGCACAAATAAATAATGGCAGAACTGGAAACATACTTTAACTTGACAGTTTCCTTTTATAGCAGAATTGCAAGAATTAAATTATAATATGATGGGAGGGGAGTTTGGAGGAGAATGGATACATGTATAGTTATGGCTGAATCCTTTTTCAGTTCACCTGAAACTATCACAACATTGTTTGTTTATTGGCTATACCTCAATACAAGATAAAAAGTTTTTTAAAAAACTCAAAGACTGAAATGTGATAAAGTCAAAGGATTTAACAAATGAAAATAAATTTACTCTTAGCAGTTATCTCATTAAAATTCCTAGAAGACATATATAAGGCTTAAAGTTTTCTTATATACAAAGTAACTCTTCAAACAATTATTTTATGAATTATTAAATTGAAACACATCAAAATTAATTCATAAAATAGGAATTTTAAAAAATCTTAAAAAATAAAATTATGAAATTCCATCAGTACAGTGAAATATCAGAATAATATTTGAACATACCTGATGACCAAGTGGCATGTTAATAGCAAACAGCTTTGAGACAAAAAAAAAGAACACTTAATTTCTATTTAAAAAAAAAACCCGAGCTAGAAGTTTCCAGGAAATAACTGTTGGGGTTACAAATAAAAGGAAGTTCTTCCTTAAGGTGATATCACTATGATTCTTTTAGCTTTTGTAGTAAAAACAAAGATTCTCGATCTCCCTGTTCACATTACGCCATTAAGAATTTATTCATTCAGACTTTCTTAATATTCCTTCAAAAGGACATCATATTGGAGATGTGTGCTGTGGTGTGCCAAGTCGCTTCAGCTGTGTCCAACTCTGTGATTCCATAGACTATAGCCCTCCAGGGTCCATTATCCAAGGGATTCTCCATGCAAGAATACTGGAGTGGGTTGCCATGCCCTTCTCCAGGGGATCTGCCTTAACTCAAATCTTGAAATTATCCACATTTGTGACTTTCTTGAGTAATGGGGTAACATGGCTTGGGCCCAAGGTCCTCCAAAGGGTTGATGACTAAATGTAAGAAAAGAATCTATCCATCTTCTAGAGGGCATGAAAGGACTACCCATCCTCTGGGGTACAGATCAAGCCCTCATCCCCTGGTTCACACACAGGCTACCTTTTACCTGTGATATGAGTTCCCAGAACCTGCAGTTCAGATGAAATGAGCAGTCTCAGCGAAACCAAGCCTCTGAAAGCTTGCCTTTCAGCACCACCTGATGCCTTTCTTTGCATAAACTCGGTGGCATACAGAACAGCCTGCATGCTACTCTAGATGGAGAATTTACACAAAGTAAAAATGGGAAACCCACATCTGTGGCTCTCAAAAACATAAAGCCATCTAAAATGGGTGAGATACTCGGCCTCCTTGAACTGCCTAAAACAAACTGAGCATTATTCAGGTCTCATCACTGGGCTGAGATAACCCACCTCTATCTATATTGGTTAATCTTCATAGAGAAACAGAAATACTATGAAACACTGGTCTTGTCACCATGACTGCCCTCCAGCGTCATTTGTTGGCAGGTACTGCGTGGCCACTGTGTTAGGTGTCAGGAGCTGAAGATAAAACTTGGACTTTGATCCCTCAAGTGTGACAACCTAGCTGAGGATGTGACAAGGCTCAGATAGAATCTCTAAGATTACCAGCATAAAGAAAGAGTGAGGAGAAAACAGGAAGGAGAATCAGGTGGACATCACAGGAGAAGGTCATCTGAGCAGAGAAACAAGGAAGGAAAGAGATAGGGCAGGGGGCATTCCAGGTCAGGCAAGCAGTGGTGGTGGCCGCAGGAGTGTGCCAGGTGTGTGCAGGTGTGGCTCTCGCCAGTGTGCCCAGTGCAAATAAGTACCAAAGGTTTTCCTTTTGGATGGATGGACTGCTTGTTGAGTGCAGTAGACACCTGTCTAGACCAGTGCCCTGTCTTCGGGGAGGCTTGATGGTCTGGAATAATGAGTCCAGTGTATGAGGAGTGGTAAGGCATGTAGGACGAAGATTACACACAAAGCTAGGGAGTTTGAACTAGGCTGCAGGCAATGGGAAATCACTGAGGTTCAGAGTTCAGAAGTGACCCAATCAGTGGCATGTATTTTAAAGGTAATTCCATTGGTTACATGGAGGATAGGTGAGAAGAAAGAGGGGAAATGAAGTGAGAAAGTCCAGTCAGTGACACGGCCACCATCCAAGTATGAGAAAATCAAGGCCTTGACCAGGCCAGTGGATCCAGCTATCTCAGTGGAGTAAAAATAAATAAATAAATAAATAAGATAAATAAAAAATTAAATTAAATTAAAAAAAGAAAAAGCATAGGATAAGTAAAGGCAAAAGAGTTTGCAGTAGGGACAAAGCATACATTTAGTAGAAAAAGGAAGGCTCCATGGTTGTGACCAGAGTTCAAGAGGTGGGAAAATAGTTGTCATCAAAGAAGATTTCAAAGATAATTTCCTTCCTGTGCTAAGTTTGTTCAAGATGAGGAATATTAAAGCTGGAACTGAATGACAAGTAGTCATCCCCAGTGACACCCAAGGGGTACAGTAAGATGATTTTTAGCCACAAACCAAAGTCTTCGATGACTCTTCGGCTGGGACAGGAACACAGGACGATGAGGAGGAGGACTGATAAACACAGCTGGACAGGAAGATCCATGGGAAAGTCAGGCTTCCAACAGAATGGATACAAATCCCTGCATGCCACGCAGCAAGGGCCAATACACACGAATTTGATATTTCTGAGTTGCAGCCCTCTTAACTGTATAATGGGATTGTTTTTTTCATGACGTTGATATAAAGTAGCAGTAGGCAAATTATGGCCCACGAGCCAGATCCAGGCTGCTGTCAAGGTTTATTGGAACCCAGATAGGCCCATTTCTTTACATGGTGTCTGGCTACTTTCACACTAGGAAGATCTAAGTAGTAGTGACAGAGACTGTATGGCCTCCTAAGCTGAAAATATTTACTACCTGGCCCTTGACAGAAAACATTTGCCGACCTCTGTTGTAAGTGGTCAACGTGAAACATCTCCTAGTCCTGTGTATGACACACAGCAGACACCCAATATAAGTTCTTTCCCTCCTGCCCTTTCAGGAAAGTCATCTTAATTACTGAAGGAACAAGAAAATGTGGCCTTCACATCATGACTCTGGACTTCAGGGCACAAGGTTGGTTTTTTACCAGGTTGTGAAGGAAGCGATATTGTTAGGAAAAAAAAAAAAAACTGGCTCAGGATAAGAGACAGAGTGAAAGTGTAGCAAGAACTCTGATGATATTAGAAAGTGATAGCTAGATCTCACAGAAGACTTTGAAAATAAAAGTTGGTATAGCCTTGAAAAAGCATCTGTGATTGTACTTGTGTGCTCAGTTGCTTCAGTCATGTCTGACTTTTTGTGACCTCGTGGACCATCTCTCCATGGGATTCTCCAGGCAAGAATACTGGAGTGGGTTGCCGTGCCCTCCTTCAGAGGATCTTTCCCACCCAGGGATCGAACCTGCATCCCTTATGTCTCCTGCATTGGCAGGGGAGTTCTTTATCACCGGCGCAACCTGGAAAACCTATCTGTGACTGTATCAGGTAGCAATTAACCACAGTCTCTTTCCCCAGAGTTAAACTTCCATTTAAAACAGAGGTTCTGGGGTTAGTAGAAAGAAAAATCAGCTTCATTTCATGGGCAGAGCTCATGGATTAAGAGAGACAACAGGGTGGGTGAAGAATCAGTTTCTCTCAAACAAAGAGGAAAAGTACTATTAATATTTCGACACTGCTTTTAAAGAGTTGAAAAGAAAAAATATCTGCCTACTCTCAGGCTCTGATGCTTAGGATAAAGAAACATAAATGCCTGTTTATAAAGTAAAGACAGAGACTTCCCTAGTGGACCAGTGGCTAAGTCTCTGAATTCCCAATGCAGGGGGCCCAGGTTCAATTCCTGGTCAGAGAACTAGATACCACATGCTGCACTAAGAGTTCCCATGCTGTAACTAAGATCTGGCACAACCAAACCAATAAAAATAAATATAAAAAAAATTAATTCCAGACAAAAATGAAGTCTGGATTTTTCAGGATGCTCTCCCGTCTCTCATCTGGACTCTTCACTGTATTCAATTTCGCTGACATCTGGTAGCTGTCATCTCATGAAAAGATTTAGAGCCAGGCTAAAGACAAATGTGAAATCCATTTGGAGTCAAATTAAATGGAAATCAATAGCTGTTCAAGAAAGTGTCACCCATCCAGATGGCTAACAAACACATGAAAAAAGGCTCAATATTGCTTATTATTAGAGAAATGCAAATCAAAACTACAATGAGGTATCACCTCACACTGGTCAGAATGGCCATCATCAAAATCTCTATAAACAATAATGCTGGAGAGAGTGTGGAGGAAAGGGAATCCTCTTGCACTGTTGGTGGGAATGTAAATTGATACAGCCACTACGGAAAACAGTATGGAGATTTATTTAAAAACTAGGAACAAAACTATGACCATATGGCCTAGCAATCCCAATACTGGTTGCATACCCAGAGAAAACCATTATTGAGAAATACACATGTATTCCAATGTCAGTTGCAGTGCTCTTTAAAGTAGTTAGGACATGGAAGCAACCTAGATGTCCATTGACAGATGAGTGGATAAGGAAGCTGTCGTACATATATACGATGGAATACTACTTAACCATAAAAATGAACAAATTTGAGTCAGTTTTATGAGGTGGATGAACCTAGAGCCTGTTATACAGAGTGAAGTAAGTCAGAAAGAGAAAAGCAAATATCATATATTAATACATATAAATGGAATCTAGAAAAATGATACTGATGAACTTATTTGCAGGGCAGGAATAGAGACTCAGACATGGAGAACGGATGTGTGGGCACAGCAGAGGAAGGAGAGTGGAATGAACTGAGAGAGTAGCATTGAAATATGTACATCACCATGTGTGAAACAGATAGTTAATGGGAAGTTGCTATATAGCACAGGGAACTCAGTTTGGTGCTCTGTGACAACCTAGAGGGGTAGGATGAGGTGGGAGGGACATTCAAGAGAGAGGATATGTGTATACCTATGGCTGATTCATGTTGATGTATGAAGGAAAACAACACAACACTGTAAAGCAATTATCCTCCAATTAAAAAAAGAAAGTGCCGCCAAAACAGGCCTTGATGAGGACGACTCTGGAGGGAACCTGCAGGGCTGTGTGTGGAGCAGGCAGGGGAACAGGGTTTCTTTTGTATTCCCGTGGAAGCGCTGACCCAGGTGAATGAGCTAAGAAGCAGGTCTGTTTAAGTAAAGAGGACAAGCAGAAGGTGAGCCTCCTCAGACAGAGAGGAAATAAGAGCTGAAAGGAAGCAATAAAGACATTGCTTCCTTTGGGTTGAGCTGTAGTGAGAAAGGCATTTGGATATTTTTCAAAGTGCCCACTGCTGGCAACATGGCACCTTGGAGAACCTTTTCTTAACTAAAATTACACTGTGAGGCCACAACATCACAGCCAGGTCAGAATGTCTGATAAAACAGCACAGACTATCAGCTGATCTTCAGACTCAGTTTCAGATGTATGCATCAAAGGGCAATGGGGTAGAAAAGTTCATCAACACTTTGGCATTCGCCAGATAACAAACACAGGCACACACAGAACACAAAGCAATTTTTTCCGTTGTAACATTTTTTTTTCAATAGATAAACATACCAATAAAATAAGCCTATCAAATGGTTTGCTCTCCTTTAAGCTACTTCATGTATAATCTATATACGAAACTTTGGGGAAAAAAAGTGTAGGTGATTAGCATTTTGTAAACATGCCATACAATTTAAAATATTTATAATGGCTCGTGAGCAAGACTTTGAAAAATAAATACCAGTGCTTAAAACAGATCTTTGCTTTGAATTTTAATATTACTCATAATTCAATTACTTTACTTGTATAATACAATAATTTTCATACCTGCAGAACTCATCTATGAAATATAATAAAATGTACTAGCTTTTCTACATAGCAAATGTATAAGCATAAATTCACGTTATCCTAGATTCTAGCCTACTATTTCATATTTCCTTTCATTGCATATGTAGTTCATTGCATCTGTAGTATAGAAAATTATCACCTTTAAAAAAACAAAATTGCTTACCAGTATTTTTCTGCCTCTAAACTAAAAACTGCACTGAAATAGAACCGGATGCTTACCTTAAGGATATTATACAGGGTCTCTGCTAGTTTTCCACTGTATTAATGAAATACATCTAATTTATCACAGTACAAATCTGCTGCTATACTTCATAGACAGTGGTGTGATTTATTTTCCAATTCAACTAAATTCTGGCTGAAACAGCATGTTTGGACACAAATGTATAAGTTAGATTGTTGTTTAGTTGCTAAGTCATGACTGACTCTTTGCAACCACATGGACTATAGCCCGCCAGGCTCCTCTGTCCATGGGACTTCCCAGGCAAGAACACTGGAGGGGGTAGCCAATTCCTTCCCCCGGAGACCTTCCTGACCCAGGGATAGAACTCCTTATCTCCTGTATGGCAGACAGGTTCTTTACCACTGAGCCATCAGAGAAACCCACAAGTTAGATAGTCATATACAAAATATTGCCAAAAACTTAGAGGTAACTCCAAGATGCAAACTAAAATACGAAAAAAAAAAAAAAAAACCAACCTAATATGAGGAACACATTTGGCTGTGGATTTAATTTAGATGACACCAGGTAAGACAACTGCGCACCAACATCGAAAATCACACTCTACATTTTATATTAACATTAAATAAAACAATGATCAGAAGGTTGGAGGTTCTTTCATTCATATACAAATATCCTGAGGTTGACTGCAGTGAAGGGTGCTCCAATCAAGCAACCCCATTCAGAGCTGCACTGGGATTACTTGGCCGTCCTTGTTCTGCTGCGGCTTAGGCTTGAGGAGCTATTTAAAGTAGCTTTCAACACTTGTGGTTATGTCGAGAGTGACTCAACAAGACGTAAGGAAAAGCATGAGTCCAGGGTGGCAATGACCTCTAGCATCCTGAAACAAAATCCGGGGACACGAATGAAAACACTCCTTCCTGCTATTCTTGGACCATTAGAACACTTCCATGGACTTCATGCCCAATCAGATTAGCTTTATATTTAACTATAAACTTTATATTCTGAACAAGCTGTCTTAATTGGATGACAAAGCTATACCTATCTTAAGTTACCAAATACAGGTTGAAGTTCATTGCATTTCTGTGCAGGTGGGTTTTTATAATACATTCTAATGGAGAGGTAGCATTGTATTATATTGAGTTGACCAAACAGTTCCTTTCAGTTTTTCCATAACATCGTTTGGAAAAACCCAAGTGAAATTTTCAGTCAACTCAGTATATGGGAAACACTCATACACACACACTACAGAACTGACCTAGTTCAGGTGACCCTATGTGAAGGCTACTGCTACATGGTTCACCCACCCAAGACTCAGAAACTTGGCCACAAACATCAGTTGGAGTTATCTACTTAGTAGCTGGTAATATCCAGAACTGTTTCATTTAAAGCTTTATAAAGACATTAAAGGGGATGACTTTAGAGGGGAAAAAAATCCATTCATTTTCTGCATTAGCTAACGAGCTAACTTAAACACTGATGTATACACAGCTGCAAATAAACAACACATAGGTGCAGAGTCTGATAGCACTCTGATGTGCACTTTCAGTGTCTCCTGGAAAAGTTTTAGAAGGATGAGAACAAACACCTTCCTCCTCCCCCACTTTCCCATTGCCCATCACTATAGTTCTCTGTTCCCAACTGATTGATGTCAAACAGCTTTTTTCTAGATTGGCTATGTTTATGTGTCGACTGACAGAACAATTGCTGAGAAGTCTCTGTCTCTTGAAACTCTTCAAAGTTCTCACTGTAAACTATAAAGCTATCATCAATTACAACGTTACAGATATAGGAAGTACAGCTTGCCTCCAATGTCACATACTCCATGGAAAATGCTGGCAGCCGTGACCTGGGAACTCTTTTATCCTTCTCTGCTCCACTGCAGAGGTAGGAAAGGTTTTAACGACCACCCTGGCTATTAGTGGACAAGAAAAATTTTCACTCTGACTGATGTCTTAAAAGCTCCTATCACTGTTATTATTTTTAAATAGGATATTTTAAATGAAAGATGTGTCCTGTAAGAATCTCTATGATATCATAGGATCCCCACCCCCCCATAAAATATAGGAGCAGTTAATGAAAGTTAGTATATATGACAACCAGAGGAAAGAAACAGATTGGGAGAAGGTAACAGTGCCTGGTGGCCAACTAAACTCACTAAGTCACCAGTTGCTACAGACAAACCTTACATTATACAGAATTCAGATTTATACCTCACACATTATAGATTATTGAATATCATGGAACTCTGGGGGTTATTCTCAAATAGTATAAAACCATCAATGCTAAATCAATGCCAAAATTAAAAATATCTATCATAATCTTTGGTTATTTCACAAATTGTACATTAGCAGCAATGATTATTTTTCCCTGTGTAATCATATTTTGATCAAAAACAATTTTTATTTCAGTAATTTATCTAGAATCAAATTTGATAATTATTTTTAAAAAATCTTTCTTATCAATGTTCAATTCACATCTGTATACAGAGTCTCTGTGTTAAGAATGGTTCTTACTTTGAGTCAGTAAACAAGTTTGTCTAAAAACAGATGGGTAAATTTTTCTAATCAGGAACACAAAATTTTGTTTATGAATTTCAACTCTATTATTAAATTGTTAGACTGTCATTTTAAAATTAAAATTATGCAAAGCATTTTGCAAAATATGAAGCATTCTCTATTGTTATTGGGACAATTTAAAATATGTTTTTTCCAGTGCTATTTTTTGCTTTTAATTCTTTTTTGTTATTTTATTTGAACTCCAAGTGTATGTATTTCTCATGAACTGTCTCTTTTGTGGAACAAGGTGGAAGGTTTGACCAGTTAAAATAAAGAAAGTGCCCAAAACTTTTTACTTTTGATGATTCAATTTATACAATATTTGATATTAATAAAAGTTCAATATTTCATATGCAATATTAATATTCAAATAGGCTACTTTGACATTCCATAATAAACAAGTATTAACAAGTTCTTTGGAAAGACAGTATTTCATTTCATTCGATATGACAAATGTTTTTGTCAAATATGTCAGTGGCTAGATCAGCGAAATTCAAAATAGCATCTTCCCATGTTCAGTTCCAATGCAACTAACTGCTATATCTGTACCATATTCTTGTTTAGTTGTTCAGTCATGTCTGACTCTTTGTGACCCTGTGGACTGTAGCCTGCCAGGCTCCTCTGTCCATGGAATTTTCCAGGCAGGAATACTGAAGTGGATTGCCATTTCCTTCTCCAGGGGATCTTCCAGACCCAGGGATTGAACCCACGTCTCATGCACTGGCAGGCATAGGCAGGCAGATTCTTTACTGCTGAGCCACCAGGGAAGCCCATATCTGTACCATATCACAGCACTAAGTGATAGTTACCAGGGTGACCTGAATATCCTACCACACCAGGGGAAAAGTTAAATATTAACAATATAAATAAATATGGACGAGGCAGAGACTAACCATCTCCTGTGGAATAAAAGCAGTTACAAGATGGCACTATCATACAATTAATTCAATGAAATTTTCAGGGCAAAGTTCCACTAGACAACAAAAATGCTTAAAAGCTAATAGGACAGGCAAGCTATCCGACGTCAAGGCATATACATCATGGGAACTTTCTTATAAACTCTGCGTATTTGGAAAGTGTTTGTTTAGCTTATTTTTTAAAAAAACGGGAGATAAAGCTCAGATAAGAATACTTAATCTAAAACATTATTCAAACCATTCTAGAGCCTTCCAAAGTGGAGTGTTAAATATTGTGACCATTCCTTCATAATACTTATGCTTACCTAAAGTAGTACATTCATCACTTTATAAAGTTTCTCACTTGAAATAAAGAAAACAAATCTGTTAATAACCAAAGCAGTGTACGTGGATTTTTAAAACCAGAATATTTAAATACTACTGATGTTCTGAGATAACATTAGATAATGTAGAAAGAACTCCTTAGTTGTTTTTTGTTTTACTTTGAAAATGATAATTACTTATTGAGGTTTAAAAATCAAGCTTGAAAGGAATCTGAATGTCTTCTTTTAGTATTTAATGGAAACTAGTGATTTTTCAAGAGATGAAAATTAAGACTGCCCTCCTAAGACATAACCAAGAAGTAAAGAGGAAATGAAACATATATGATTTGTGAATAATTTCTTTTTTAAAAAATACTCTCATGTAAGGTGATCACATGGCTTATTGTTCAAATTGGGACATTTTTTAAGAATGAAAGGAGATGTTATTAATAATTAGAGTAGGGCAAAAGTCTAAAAACTTTAACTGGGGTATTCTCAGCAAAACCAGGACTTATGGCCCCCTCTGCTAAAAGCACATGGGATATGAATTTTCTAGCAATTTCTTCTTTTTTCACCTTTCTCTTTCTGATCAAATGAGGGCAAGTGGACAAAGAGTGGTGCATTTTCAGGGCAGCTTTTTGGGAAAAGCAGAGATGCATGGATCTGGAACCAAACAATGGAGTAACTGAGCCATCTTCATCAAACAGAGGAAGGTGGGAGGGATTTTCAAGAGGGAGGGGACATATGTACACCTATGGCTGATTCATGTTGATATCTGGCAGAAATCAACACAATATTGTAAAGCAATTATCCTCCAATTAAAAATAAATACTACTCTTTAAAAGCCCAATGTTGTTTTCTACCTTATCTGTTTTAATTCTCTTATACCTAATTTCCTCCAGACTTTCAGCCTGTTAGTCTTCATGGATTATATATTTTAAAAAAGAAAAACTTATCTTCAATTGAATCATCCACAGACTTGCCAAGTTCTGTTAACTCCTGTGAGCACCTCCAAACCCTTGTGCCCTGTTATCAGAAAAACACAAAAACCTAATCTGTGCAGCTGGAATGCAGAAAGGAAAGGCCAAGAAGTGAAATCAGCAAGCATTCAACACAGAAACAGCATGACCAGTGCACCAATTAGGCCACTGACAATTCAAGGCAAGAACTAGAGTATGGCTCAACCCACAGAGGGGCCCAACACAGGGAGATTTCTGTGTGTATTCACATGGCATTGTTTATACTGGGTCACCTATTTATGGTTTTGATGGTTACTGTTACTGTTAATCACTAAGAAAGTTATCAGAAAGCTAAACTGGGTTTTGTATGAGCAGTGTTGTTCGCCTGACTATATATATAGAGAGACATATATATATGTGTATGTGTATATTTGTGTATGTGTGTGTGTATAGCAGAGAATTATGCGTGTGTGTGTGTATATATATGTATATATAAACATGCATAACATGCGAAAGTTCTCTTCTTGGACTAAAAGGAAATAATTTATGGCTCTGTTTTCATACCTTTCTTTTTTCATTCAAAGCATGAGACTACCTGATCCATATACTATAAACAGAATCAGAATGTTAAGTATTCTTTTCCTCCTGATGAATGCACAGGAGTTTTGTTTTATTTGGATTTATTTTCTTTTCACTATTTCTGTGACTTGAAAGGTCTACGCTCTAATTCCATCAGAACAGAGAGGGCGGTTATCATCGAAGGGCAACGAACACTCACCATTTCCTGAGAAACTCATAACTTTGGTCTCTGGCTCCTCAGAGAGCTGGAAGTCTAGGGACAGACGGCAGACATCTATCCTGGCCAACTTCCCTCTTGAGCCAATGATAACTGAGGTCTCCGGACCCTTCCCATGCTTGCTCTAAGGACTCTGCTGCGTCCCACCAGTGATGGTGGCCACACGAATACCTTGGAGCTCATGAGCCAGAAGCAGGAAACACAGTCATTGCCTCCTCCATTCAATGCATTCTAGGGTCATTGGCAAGAGGAGAAAATTGGTTCTTGTGGGGAAGGGTGAAAAAATTCTTAGCTATTTCACTAGTATGTAGCCCTTCAGTGTCGAACCTACCTGACAAAATCATACTCCTTCATATGCAGTGTCTTTCTTTAGAGAGAATTTAAATTTAGCTTGATCTTTTCCTTAAGAGGTCATTACTGAAAAAGTTAATAATTCTTTACTCAATCATCCTTTCCACTTTCCTGAGGATGAAAGAGAGACAGAGAGAGAGAAGGGGGGTTGGGGAAAGGGAGGAGGAGAAGAGAAGGGGGAAAAGGCACCCCTTAAGAAAAGTGGCAGCTGAGGGGAAGTGGGGAAACTGAAGAGAGAGAAGCAGATGATGAACAGTGGCCCCCAGTGACCCAGGATCCCGTCCAACAGGACTGTTGGGTGGCTCTCTCTGTGCTGGCTCGGATGAACAGAAGTGGCAGAAGTGGCAATGTCCTTATATTGTCCTTATTAAGACTGCTTACAGTCTGGTTTCCTGACCTGACCCCTGGGATTGACTTGTTGGCTGCCCTAACCACAGCTGGTCGGCTTAGAGTAGGTACTTGGCCTAAGTTGAACACTCCCCCTGAGATTTTAGACTTGGGACAAACTGAGGATTGAACTTGTCCCTGCCCTGGGAGTTGAAACTGTGATATTTGACATTCAGGAGCTAGCGGACACCATGCTACTCCTACTATTGGCAGCACGTTTCTTTTACTTACAACCAAAGACACCTAGTGTTTCTCTGGTGTCTCAGATGGCAAAGAGTCTGCCTGCAAAGCAGGAGACCGGGGTTCAATCCCTGGGTCTGAAAGATAAGGGAATGGGAACCCATTCCAGCGTTCTTGCCTGGAGAATCCCATGGACAGAGGAGCCTGGCGGGCTACCATCCATGGGGTCGCACAGAGTGAGACATGACTGAGCCACAAACCCTTTCACTTTCACAGACACCTAACTCAAATAAGCAAGACTTAAGAAAGAAAAAGTAAGAAAAGAAAAAGTGTCTTTCATTACCATAACCAACCCAGGGTAAGTTTCCTCATAACATTCAGGAGACAAGCAGGAAATATACCATGGTAACCCTTGCCCATAACTCAGGGAGGTTCATTCTGGGAAGCTGCCTCACATCTTCTCCATGCCGGTGGCTTCTAAAGACTTCCCACCTTCCCTGGAATAACAGACCTGTACCAGACCTCTTGGCCCCCAAAGTTATCCTTGATCTCCCCACCATGCCCAGTAACAATCCATCAGACAGAAAGCAGAATTTCACATGAGAAGGCTATAGAGCACTGTGTGCACACCACGTCCACTTACTTGCTGGGTTGAGGTTTGCCTCTTGGGTTCAGCCATTCCTAATTGGGTTTGTCTGAAGACCCACTGACTTCCTTTGCCCTTGGCATCCCTCAGACACCCTAGTGAGGGTGCTGTACTGTATTGAGTCTGCTGCTGCTGCTGCTGCTAAGTTGCTTCAGTCATGTCCAACTCTGTGCGACCCCACAGATGGCAGCCCACCAGGCTTCCCCATCCCTGGGATTCTCTAGGCAAGAATACTGGAGTGGGTTGCCATTTCCTTCTCCAAGGCATGAAAGTGAAAAGTCTAGTCCCCTCCAACTCTCAGACGGGCTGTGCATCTTCCTGGTCATTTTTCATCCCAAAGGCTGATAAGCCCGCCAGCCATAGAACCATTTCCCCTAAATAAATGCTTTCAAACACCTCTCAGACCTGAGTCGTCGTAAGCAGTATTTAAAAGGGAATCACTACTGCAGTTCCTTTGGGAAGAGGCCAAAGAGAAAAAGAAAATGTTTCCAGTTCAGAAGCTGACTAAATTGCCCTGGGCTGGAAGAGGTACAGGATCACATCTAATTCCAAATCACTGCCCAGGAAACTGGCAGCCAGTTAAGCCCATCTCTTCCCCTTGCATGTTCCTATGACAGCTGTCCCAGAGCCTGCAATTCCATGGCGTGGTAACCCAGAGACTGGTCCCAACCACCTCCTCAGGCCCATTTGACTGGACCCCACATTCACACATAGTCTCAAATGTAAACTTCATACATTATCTCTATGGGAGGGAAAATTTACAGTCACCAGAGACACAGGATTGAAAAACAAAGCCCATCACACAAATATAAACTCAGGTCCCATTACCAGATGATACCATGCCCCCCAAAACACTTTGTTTTTCACAAAGTGTCTATTTTGGGAAAGTACAATTGTATTTCATGGTATTCTATAACTGTGTAAAAATGTTAATTTGTTAAATATAGACATTTTAAATATATCACGCTTTTAAACTCTATTTGCCTTTTTTTTTTCACTTATTAATATACTAGAAAATTCAATGAATAGAAACGACACCAAGGAGCATGTTCTATAAGAGCTGAATTGTTACTGTCAGGGTCATACCCAGAGACAGATCAGTGGGCCTTGCAATAATTTTACATATCACAGCGGATACACCTAGGACAGATTGAATCTATTACATAATAGATTACTACTACTACTAAGTCATTTCAGTCGTGTCCAACTCTGTGCAACCCCATAGATGGCAGCCCACCAGGCTCCACCGTCCCTGGGATTCTCCAGGCAGGAACACTGGAGCGGGTTGCCATATCCTTCTCCAATGCATGAAAGTGAAAAGTGAAAGTGAACTCGCTCAGTCATGTCCGACTCTTAGCAACCCCATGAACTGCAGCCTCCCAGGCTCCTCCGCCCATGGGATTTTCCAGGCAAGAGTACTGGAGTGGGGTGCCATTGCCTTCTCCGACATAATAGATTACTGAGTATTTATTCCATGTCAATGAATAGATATTTTAACTTACTATGGAATATTTGATAGAAAATGTTGAATTTTTCCTGCTGTACTAGGGATTATACAATTTCATAACATTTATATTTTACTACAGAAATATTATAAAATACAGAAAAACCAAAAGAGACAAAAACAAATATTTTCTAGGATATGAAATCCCTGTTTAAGCGAAGAGAATATTTATTAAATTCTGGAGAGAAGGGACTGATTCTACATGTCTACTCTAATGTGTGTAGTACACAGAGAACCATCTATAAACATTCAACTATTAACTGATGGCAACCCACTCTAGTATTCTTGCTTGGAGAATCCTACGGACAGAGGAGCTTGGTGGGCTACAGTTCATAGCGTCACAAAGAGTTGGACACGACTAAAGTGACTTTATACACACACACACACACACACACACACACACAAAACCAATATCTGAAAAAGCAAGGTAAACAGATACTCTCCTCCAAAGTTATCTTACCTCTCAAGCAAGTTAGAAAAAAACACAGATTCCAAGCATTCCTGCATAAGAATTTCATAGCACAAGCAGGATCCTGATGTACCTATAATATAGTGAGAGCTAGAATACAATCCTACTGAAGCATTGACAAAACGAATTTTCCCCAAGTTGTAAAAATACTATTCACACATATTCACACACACATCACATTAGCACTCCCCTCACCAATAATTATTCCAGAAAAATAACAAGTTAGATGACTAGAAAAGAGTACAGGAAAGGTAGTTAGTGGTTTGTATAAGGCATCATTCAGAGCTGTTTCTAAAAGGCTCCAAACCTCAGACAAATGAACAATACTTTCACTTAACTACCATGCAATCAAATGTAAAGAATTTGTATAATATTTCCCCATTCAAACAGAGAGGGAAATGTACACACTTAAACAAACAAACACAAATCCTTTATGAAAATTCAGCAGAGAATCTACTTAGGTTAGCAGAGATTTTCTTAACTTGATTAATAATTTGGAACCAGATTTACTATTTACAACTTCACAAAACCTTCCAAAACCAAAGTCCTTGGCTGCTGGGTATAGTTTTCAGGTAGATATCTGTGCAAACATAATCTAAGGCAGGTTTAAATACTCTGATGTAGAGGGATATGTGTATGTGTTATATTACATATAATAGGCCATTATCAACAACACCTTCTTAGAGATCAAGACATGGCTCTGTGTCTAAAATTGAGATTAAACAAACTCTGTCATCTCAGGAATGAAATTACTGACATTATTGCATCCTTATCAGGAACTCTTCAGAAAAAAATATGTACATACTTGAAATTTTTTTCTATAACAATACTTAATTTTAGATGTGTGTTAATAATGTTATCAGCAAATAAATCAAATTGGCCTTTCAAGTTTTCTTTGATTTAGCTGCTTATATTTGGCTAACTCTCTCTGGACCATCTGGTGGTACAATGATTTATTCTTCAATTGCCTAAAATCTTGAAAGAGGTCATGTGACACCCAAAATACTCCCCTAAACCCAGAATGTATCCTATTCAGCTTCCAAATTCACTCCATGTTTCTAGTAATAACTCAAATGTGTAACTTAAAGGTTTGATATTGGAAAGAGCAGTAACCTTTCTCAACCAAAGTCCACATCTCTCTCTTACAGATAAGACAAAAGGGAACAAATTATTCATAACTACAAAAGACCTTGTTGAAATTTATCATTTGCCACAAAATATGCATTTCCTCATCATGAACAGCAGAAATAACATTTCGTTCCATTTAGTTCCACATCCTGGCCGGAAAGTAAAATGCCTTTATAAGTCAAAAGATGCAAAGCTAGAAATATCAGTCAGTGCAAGAAGCAGTTTTATGACAGTCTGCATCCAGTTGGTAATTTATGTTATTTACATGCTGTAGACTATTATGGAGAATTGTAATTTTCAGTCAAAGGCACACAAAATCAATTATATTTCCATAATTTTTACTGTTTATAAGAAAAGACAACTGGAAAAAAAGACAGTAAGTAATCCAAAGAATTTATAGGATTTTTCACTGTTTTCTCTTCTCTACTCCATATTCCATTTTCATCTAATTGGCACAAAATGTCAATCCTATGCTTCTTCAGCTAAAGATGACTCTTTGGGCTTTTTACTTACAATTCATACTGAAATAAAGAACTAAATATATGCAATGAAAATCAGTTTCTGCTAACCCTCAAAGCTCCAAATAGAGTTAGATATAAACACTGTCATGCAATTGAATTAAATACTGAAATTAGTGGCCAAAATTTTTACTCTTAGATTGAGATGTATCCAGGACCAATGGAAAAATATGAATTGACCTTCCTTTTCAGCCAACACTTTATGATCTGAGATATGGGAACATCTCAATTGTGAACACAATTATACACCAACAGAAACAACACCGTTAGAGCAGACCTCATAAGAGGAGGTCAATCGATGCACGCTGACACTGATTCACCCCTTACACTGCCTCTTAAGGAGGATCCTTCCTCGTGTGGGGGTCCCCAGCCCTGCTGGTCTACACTGGACCATGTTCTCCAGTCTCCCCTGCTCCTCCAGAGGACCAGGCCAGGAGGCACCTCCTCCACTTTCAATGACACCACTGAACTTCATTCAGGATGGTGCCCAGGCCTATCTGCAAGACTCCACACCAATGGATCTGAGATCATGTTTTCCCCTAAGCTTCCAAGTCACCAACCCCAGACGGTGTCTGGGTGGTCAGCAGTCTTCAACATCCAAGCACCTAGGCTGCTCCCAAGTAACAAAAAACACTTAGGAAAGAGTAATGCCATTGCATGCCTTATCAATAAGACTAACTCGATTTCAGTGCATAAGATCTTGGAAATGACGTCTCCCTGCATAGCCACCCTATGCTACGTCTTACCCAAACATCTTCAACCACGGAAAGCACACTTTCTAGAATATAGGGACCACCTTTTCGAAGCACGCGTAAGAAAGTCCCACTCTTGCTTTGCATACCTTGGCAGCCACGGACGAGTTGGGCTTCTCCAGCAGGTCCCAGAGTTTCTTCCTTTTCTCAGGACAACAGGTGTTATCAAACTCTTCGCCCTCGCGTTCCCGCATGGTCTCCGCCTCCCGCCGCAGTTCTTCGTTCATCTGCTCCTTCTTTTGATGATACCTGGCTTGGCAGCACGACTCTAAGTAGATCTCATCGATCCCCCAGTAATCAAGCTCTTGGCCGAAAGAGAGAGCGCACATTTCTTCCATCATGTGGAGTTTCCCTGTCCGGTAGAAATTTAAAATGGAAGTGAAGGCTCCTGGGTGCCGATCGAAGAAATACTCGTTCTCGTTCAGGTTGTAGTCATCGCACACCTCCAGGAGGCTCTCGTGCGTGTTGCAGTCCCGAAGCTTCCCCAGGCGGGTCCTGGGCAACCGGTCCAACGTTCTCCACAGGACCTCGTGGTTGAGGCCCCCCACGTTGATCTTCACCCTCCGGGAGCACGTTTTGCTCCTGATGATGTCCACTGGTTCTGGTGGAAGAGAAAGTGTCGACCTTGACGTCTTCCTGTTTAATCCAGGGGGAACCTTCTCTGCCATTTTGGACTGCACAAAGGGTCCTCAAAAGGATGCGCCGCTGGAAGATCAACTCAAGCTAGATCCCTCTGCGGCAGGCATTTCCACGGATGCACCTGGAAGAAAGCAACCACAAAGCCTCTGGTTACTTGCATTTTTCCTAAAGCATTTCCTGTTCTATGAGATCACTCGGCTGTTCATGTACAACCCGGAGGTATAATATTAATTACTGTGTATTGATGGAGATGTACATCATTGTTAAAACTTAAAAGGCATAAGGAGGAAAAGACCACACAATGTACTATGCAGAAGAAGCTGTATTCAATTTTTTATACACCTATAGGCAGACAGCTCCCAAATTTGTCACTGGACACCTCTTTCTCAAGCTCTGAATTATCCCTGTCCTGATCAACTCTTCCCAGATGAAACACAGACACATCAAGCTAAACCCAGCACACTTCCAACCTTCCCTATCAGTTCATGTTCCTTCTCAGATGTGTGGTCCTCTGCACCCCAATACTGAGATAGCTACCCAAGCTAAAACTCTAAGAAATTCCCATCCATCTGTCCACATGCAAATAAGCACAGGTCTTAACCAACTGAACCTCCTGAACATTGCTTAAGCCCTCTGCCTGTATTACCCAGTCCCTGTTAAACTGTTCATTTCAGTGGCTTTTCCTGTTGCAGCTCACAGACTCTAAGGTAGGTGGGCTCAATAGTTGCCGCTCCTGGGCTTTAGAGCACAGGCTTAATGGTTGAGGCACATGGACTTATTTGTCCCACAGCATGTGGAATCTTCCTGGAGCAAGGATTGAACTCCTGTCTCCTGCACTGGCAGGTGGATTCTTTACTGCTGAGCCACCAGGGAAGACCCCTTGCCTACATTTCTACAGTAGCTTCTGAAACTAAACCCTGAGCTCTGGTCTTGTTCACATTAAAAAACAAACAAACAAAAATCTCTGTACAGCTTCTAGAATGATCCACTAAGAAACAAATCTGATTTAACCATGCTTTAATCCCTATAAACGCCCAATGTAACTGGCAGTATAAAGTCCCCTGAGCCCTGGCAGATGTGACTTACCTCTCCACCCTCACCTCTCATTCCTCCTTCATCAATGTACTCCAGCAACCCCAGACTATACACACTATTCTGTTTCAAGCCCCTGGCCTTTATTCACGCTGTGTCCTGGAAGGGCCTCCACCTTTCCCATTTCCTTTTGACTAACTGCAGCTTGCTCTTCAAGACTCAGTTCAGATATCACCTCCTCCAAAAAGTGCTCCATGATACATCTCCTCTAGGATTCTGAAACTCTGTGAACGTCTATTCTGTTTCACCACACCACTGCAATAACAACTTTCCCAAGGATACTGGGAGTCCTGAAAGACAAAGACCATTTTCTCTGTTGCATATTTATCACTGAGCACAGTGCTTACATATTGTGAGGGTTTGATAAATGCTGAAGAGTCAATTTTTTAATTGTTCTCCACAGGGCAGCTGACAAAAGACCTAGAAGGCTAATGTATATGGCTGGAAAAATGCATAAATAGAGTTAATTGGATGACTTGCCTAAAATGCATCTATATTTACATGTTATGTGTATATAAGTTTGTGTGTACATAGGATATGTCAGAACGTGTTTTTACATTCTTTGACCCACAGCTCTTTTCTCCTGTGAACTAATTCTTTAAAACATGACTGTTTTAGTATTCCCTCTTATTGATCTATTCTTCTGATCTGCAGCAGTAAGCATCTTCTTATTTGATCTTTCCCTATAATGTTTTTGCAGAAAACCATGGCGCTTCAAGCAACTCACCTCAAACACCATTTTTAATGTAAAACACCATGTTTCACATAGTCAATAGCTTATACCAAAGGGAAAAGCTTTTAGATGTAAGAGGTCCTTATAATTAGAATTCTCTTTTAAGATACACACCAATTTTACCATGTCTTTGGTCTCTCCACTTCTGTAAGTTAAATTTATTTCTCCACCTGGAAGCCAAGTATTCTCGCAAATGAAAATAAGTCAAATTTATGAAAAAAATGGTGCTGGACACTATAAGAAGTATTTCAAATATGGCCAATAAATATACTTGACATGGGAGTTTTTTCAACTACATAGATACAGAAATATTTAAAGCATATACATATACATTATCATTGCAGATAACAAAAATGCCTATTTTTACAATAAAGGAGAATTACAAGAATTTGGGTATCAAATCCTCTAAGCCTCAATTTCTTAATCTAAAAAATGAGGATAAGAGTATCTACTTTATAGGCAGTGTTTAGACAATTAAATGAGATAGTTTATGTGAAGTGCCCACCTCAGGGAAATATATCTGAATAGAATAAGAAAACTCACAATTCTGTTTTTAAACTTATTTTATTAAAATAATAATAATACAAATTTTAATACAAATTACAAATAATTTAATACAAATTCCATGGAATTTTCCAGGCAAGAAGACTGTAGTGGATTTCCAGTTCCTCCTCCAGGGGACCTTTTCAACCCAGGGACCAGACCTGCATCTCCTGTGTGTCCTTCAATGGCAGGTGGGTTCTTTACCACTAGTACCACTTGGGAAGCCCTCACATTTGTCCCTTAAGATTACCTTCCGATCAACTACATGAAAGCTACGATCAGAAGCTGTACCAGTGTCTATTAAATAAATGCTAGTATTTAATTCTTTTTTATGCATATGTTCAGTCTCCTCTAGTGGATTTTAAACCTATAAGGCCAAGAATTCTTGGTCTCATATTTTCTCTACTGAGCACTGTACTTACACACATAATGGGTACCTTATAGCATGTATCTTTGATGCCACTGATGCTCATGTCCAACTTTTGTATTCAGATGACAATGGACTACACACCACACATCAAATAGCATGTGAGAGAGGGCAGAGTAATACTGTGTGTGTGTGCTTAGTCACTCAGTCATATCCGACTCTTTGCAACCCTATGGATTGTAGCCTGCCAGGCTCCTCTGTCCACGGGGATTTTCCAGGCAAGAATACTGGAGTGGGTTGCCATGCCCTCCTCCGGAGAGCAATATTAGGACTGGGCAAAACAAATGAAAATATTACAGAATTTTTAATTCAAGTGGTGAATCTGAAATGGCTGTTCTCCATCAAATAACTCAGTTTCAGGTACAATGACATCTCAGGTACTCACAGATTACGTGACCAGTCCACATGAATAATAAGCAGGAAAGCTAATCCATTTTTAATTTGGCAACAAATAAGCATTACAATGAATTCACTCTTTGTGAAGTATGACTTTAATGTGAAGAAGAGAGATGGTCTTTGAACCAATTATGGTATCATACAAGAGGTTTTTCAGAAAAAGTGAGAGCAAACTCCAGTGGTGTACAAACATCTTATGTTTACGGTCAAGGGTTTAGTGTGACTTCCTTTCTTCTAAAAGTCATTACTAAAAGCATAAATACTCTGTCACAGTCACTGGTAGGTCACCATTTTTCTTAAAAAATTTCACACTCATGACTTACAGTGAATTTTCCTTTTTGTAGAGTATGTATCAAGTGAAGAGAGGTCATAAGACTTAAATTTCAAAGTATCTTCCTTACTAATCAAGAACTTTCTATTATAAGAAATCCAGCACTGATTACAAACCCCACAATAAAAGATAGCCTGAAATTCAGTGCCCTTTCTTCAAAGCAGGGGTAGAGAAACAGCATGAGTGAATACAGTCTGTTGATCTGATTTCTTAAGACTTAAAGATGTTTTGTTCTGGTTATTGTTATGTGGTTAGATTTTTTTATTCTCCCTGGACAGAATGTTCTGCTTACGACTTGATAAACAGTAGAGTGAAGTATGTCAGAAAGAAAAATAATTATCACATTTTAACATATATATGCGGAATTGAGAAAAATGGTACAGATGAACCTATTTGCAAAGGAAAAACAGAGACACAGACATAGTGAACAAAAGTATGGATACCAAAGGGGAAACGGAAGTGGATGAATTGGGAGATTGGGACTGACATAAATACACTATTGACGCTATGTATAAAACAGATAACTAATGAGAAAACCTATTATGGAGCTCAGGGAGCTCTGCTCAATGCTCTGTGGTGACCTAAATGGGAAGGAAACCCCTAAACCGAGGGGATATATGTATATGTATAGCTGATTCACTTTGCTGTACAGCAGAAACTAACACGTTATAAAGCAACTATGCTGAAGCTGAAGCTCCAATACTTTGACCACCTGATGCAAAGACCCACTGGAAAAGACCCTGATGCTGGGAAAGACTGAAGACAAAAGGAGACGGGGGTGGTTAAGGATGAGGTGGTTAGATAGTATCCACTGACTCAACGGACATGAATTTGAGCAAACTCTGGGAGATAGTGAAGGACATGAGAGCCTGGTGTACTGCAGTCCATGGGGCCACAAAGAGGTCTACATGACTTAGTGACTGAACAACAACAATTGGTGGTGGCCGTTTAGTCGCTCAGTTGTGTCTGACTCTTTATGACCCCCATGGACTGTAGCCCACCAAGCTCCTCTGTCAATGGGATTTTCCAGTCAAGAATACTGGAGTGGGTTGCCATTTCCTTCTCCAGGGGATCTTCCCCATCCGGGGATCAAACTCCTCTCTCCTGCATTGCAGGTGGATTCTTTACCGCTGAATCATAAGGGAAGCTCAAAGCAATTATACTCCAATAAAAAGAAATATTTTTTAAATTTACCAGCAAAAAAAAAGTAGAGGCTCAAATATAAGTTGAGGCTCAGTATATAAGTTCTCGACCATTGCAGAATTGTGACTAGTGTTCAGAGTTAATCAGGCTTTCAGAAGAGTTGTAGAACACAAGTGGTCACATTTGTAAGCCTGTCATTCAGGTCAAGTGCAGAACCTAAGCCCTGCTCAACAGTCCCTTAGAAACTCTCTGAGCCTTTCCGTCTACCACCCCACCCCTCGCCCCCCGTCCTTCTCCCTGCTCCTTCTTCCTTTGCATTTTTCCTTCTCATTTTTCCAGCTCTATTTCCCCACCCATGGCTTATCTCTCTTTGGTTCCTCTCCCTCTCTTCCTACCTAGTTCCCTGGACCTTTCTATCCTCACCATCTCTTAACCAACCACAAAAGCAAAACTCCATCTTTTCAGACTTGTATATACTTCATGAAGTTTTCTACATCCTTAATAAGAAAACCCTGTGAGCTGAAAATACCATGTCTCTCTCCAGAAGAAGAGAAACACATCTAAACTGAGTTGTTTTGTATGGAATGTTGTATGAGATCACAAAAGAGGCTCTGCTCTGAGGCTCATGATCCCTGGGTGCAGCTGGGCTGTTCCTAGCATCCCCTTCACCTTTCCGGTTGGGGTTCAGGTTCTTCACACATCAAACCATGGCATTCCATGCCTACTATTCTTTGATGTCCTATGACACTTGGTTGATTTTTTCCTCTTGTTATGATTCTGTGATTGTTATCACCCTTCCCCTCCAATCGCCATCCTTACTTTAGATAGAAATAAAAGATAGAAATAAACATAATATAGTGCTTCAGAGTCCATGAAAACATTTTTTCATGTCCAGTTTCTTAAGAAAAGTTGGCTTTCATATTTCATTTCAAGAACCCTTTAATATTTATCAAGGCTTGAAACAGACTACATTCAGAACATCATAAAAGTTTCATTCATTTTATTTAGTGTTTTTAACTTTCCATTTTAAATCTATGTTCTTTTCTGCCATATTAATTTTATTCCTAACAATGAATCTGTCCATTCCCCTTGGGTTAGACACTGTGTCTTGCCACTCTTGAGAGCTCGCAAAATTTACGTTTTTAATTTTAGTAATTAAAGTGAACATGGTGCTATGTTTTCCCACATTTAGTTTTATAAGTGAAATGATGTCTACCATAATAATTTTATCCCATGAGAATCAATCATGGAATTCAATTTAATATATAAATTTAATATGAAATGTAATAATTCCTTGTTTAAACTGTGGAGATGTTATACAACTGTGTAGAATTTATATACACAAATAGCTGTAAACTGAACATGCATTTTTATGTCAAGGGCAGAATCTCAGTGAATCTTTTCTTGGGGTTGCTTGCTAGTTTATTTCACCTCGTTGGATCAATTGAAAGTCAAACTTGCAACAGTCAGTCGACCAGTGCAAATGTACTAAACGTCTCTTCATTAGTCTGTTAGAGAAAAAAAGCGACTCTTGGAACAATAAACAACAACAAACATTCTCGTTTCTGAACAGCTGCACCAGGCTCCTACCAGCAGCATGGAATTAAGCTGCCACCCGCTCAGTGTTAAACCTGACTAAACACAACTTGCTGATCATGGCATCATAATTACAGCTTAAGACTCCAGGTCTGAGGCAGGGGAGTAGGGGTGATTTTTTTTTTTTTTACTGTACTCTCAAAAATACTACCATTATGTCATATACTTGACACTTCCTTCATGGAGCAAGGCAGGATAAGTCCCATGTACGATTTTGCACAGATGAAAAGCAAATCTTTCTAAAGACCTAAGTGATGTTTAACATTTCATTTCTGTGTTGCTGGTACATGCTGAGTACACATTTGCAAACAAGCAGCTCTGAGACCTTTAAATCTAAATCACTCTGTGTATATATAGCTCTAAAGCATTTTCTTAAATTTTCGTGTACGGTATTAAGCAGTAAATGCCTCTTTTTTGTAACAGCTATTTCTGTTTCAAAGAGACACAAAGATTATTTGCAGTAACTATCTGGAGAGACAGGCACTATAGCTGAAATGTAGTTGAAATTTAACCATTACGTTAAAAAAAGTTAGTACACAATGAAATTTTCAAGAGCACCTCCAGAATTCACTAAAGAAAAACAATACATTTATAAAAAGTTAAAAACAAACCAGATTTATTTGAGAAAGACAGATCCATAGTATTTCAAAGAAATGTCTGGGAAACTTTCAGCTATCCTAAGAAATTGAACATGCAAGCCGAAGTACTTGAGAACTTGGCCAGAAATACTAATGAATTTATATTGTCTATTGTCTTTTAATATGTCAAGTTCTAGCAATAACTGAAACATTGTCCTTGTCCTCAGAAAGCTGGAAGCAGCATTTCACTTCTGCAGTCAAAGGCTGCTAATATCAATAGGTTCCTTGATTTTAGCCCAAGTATTTACTCCTCAGTTTAAAAAAAAAATCCAAGACTTTTATCCTTGATATAACCCAGGCTTTTTTTAGATACACTCAAACCAAATCCTAAAAGCTTTGCTTTCAGTGGTCAAAGGAAGCATTGTGTTGCAGTAAGAAGGGGAAAAGACAAGACAATAAGTAGAATATGCAATATGAGCACCGTTCCATATCATCGATGTTTCCGACTAGCCAAATTTATAAATAAACTATTTTATTTAGACAGGTAATATGAATTTTCTTCATCAGACGAGAGAACTATTTAAAGAATTAGCTCCTATATATACACTTGCTATAATTAGAGAGCAAAACATTAGTTTTGCCTTTAGAAAAATGGCCTTTTATAAGACATAGCTCATAAAAAATCCTTTTCTACACTGAAAAATAAACACTAATATTATAATGCATCTTAGACCTTCTATAAGCTACAAGGTATAGTAGTGGCTTGGAATGTTCAGTCTGTTTCATAACCCACCAGAAAAGGCTCAAGCTTTTATCTGAGCATTCAGCCATTCAGCTGGTAGAAGACTGTCTATTATGACAGTAAAAGTGCCCTTTATGTGGGAGTCTAAGACATGTTCTTTTAAATGTCTCCTTTTGCAGAAGTCTTCCCAAAGTTACAGTAGAGTGCAGGGGATAAATAAAGATGAAAGGTGATGAGAAAAATAAAAAAGGCAACAAACAGAGAAAGTATTGGTACCACTGAAAGGAATGGGAAATGAGGCTGGGCCACTCCGTAATATTCTGGTATAAGTAATCACAAACTTCATTCACTACCTGGAGTTCTCTGTGGATGATACGACCTTCTATTTGGGTGATGGACTTCAATTTCATATTCCATCTTGGTGTGTGGCATCAGTTAGATTTAGTCTCTATGAAACCAAATTTTTAAATGTTCATGAAGCCTGGATAGGATTTGAACATCTTTCTTTAGGTTTCTTCCAATAAAATTAGATTTTAGATCATGCAATGTTTGGTCTGGAATGTTCAGCAGTAAGATTCTACACAAAGGATATTTCTCAATTGGGCTCTGTCTCATAGTAAAAATATACTTTTCAATTATATTCTGCTCCCTTACTTCTCCCCAACAAATACATGGTAAGCAATGGAGCTTTTATTAAAAGCTCCAATACTGAGTCTGATTTGAGACTAGTCTCTATGATTTAAACATATACACTATGCTTTAGATACCCCCATGTTTGGAAATTGGAATCACAGTATATTGGCAGAAGGGATCTTGGGGATGACCTGGTCCAATTTCCCTATTTACAGCTTTTAAAACTGAGATCCAATGAGTCACGTGACTTGGCTGACCTCTCTCTGGTAGTGACTAAACTTGGACCAGAACCCAGATTTACAGACTTACGAAGATTTACTACATTAAGTCTCTTTCCATTACACCCCAGCTCATCATTCTTTGCTTTTCACCTTCTAGTGGAAGTTTTTAAAACTTTCTGTTTCTTTGTCTACTCCCCAAATCAAAATACTGGATTCAAACAATACTAAAGTGAAGTGTGTTATCTCCTATACATTGCTCATTTCTTTAGAGGGTAATGACTGTAGTCCGGCAACTTGACTGTGGTCTTCAGAAGATGGATGCATTTCACAGAATTGTTCTTTCCTTGTTTCTGCTCCCCTAGTGCCAATGTTTAGGATAACTACTTCCTTCCACTCACTTTGGACCCCTCCAATTGGTTCTGAACACTGCAGCCCAAACACTGGCAGATCTGGACCATCCCTACTAGAAGATGTGTCCATGCTTCCCAGTCTCAGGATAGAAACAGAACAATACAAACACTGTAAGGTCTGACTTCTACTTATCTCGGCAGTTCAGTACCCTCCTCCCTCTCCCTCTATGTTCTAGCTTTCTGTTTTGGCCACACCTCAAGGCATGCAGGATCTTGGCTCCCTAGCCAGGGATCAAACCTGTACCCCCTGCAATGGAAGCATGGAGTTTTAACCACTAGACCACAAGGGAAGTCACTCTCTATTCTTTGATTTGATTTTGATTTTTCTTTGATTTCTTTTTTTTTATACCATTTTAAAAATAGATTTATTTTAATTGGAATAATTATTTTACAATATTGTGTTGGTTTCTTTCATACATCAACAGGAATCAGCCATAGATATACATATGTCCCTTCCTCTTGAACTTCCTTCCCACCTCCTATCCCATCCCACCCATCTAGGTTGTCACAGAGCTCCGATTTGAGCTTCTTGCATCATACAGCAAATTCCCACTGGCTATCTAATTTTACATATGGAAATATATACATTTAAATTCATTCTACCCTCTCTTTCCCCCATTGTGTCCACTAATCTGTTCTCTATATCTGTGTCTCCATTGCTGCATTGCAAATAGGTTCATCAGTACCATCTTTTACACATGCCATTCACCTTCTGCCCCAGGGAATTTGCACATCTATTTTCTCCCCTCTTCCTTTTCAGATATTAACCCAAAAATCGTATCTTAGTTGTTGTGCTGTGCTGTGCTTAGTCACTTAGTCGTGTCTGACTCTTTTCAACCCCATGGATTGTAGCCCACCAGGCTCCTCTGTCCATGGGTATTCTCTAAGCAAGAATACTGGAGTGGGTTGCTATGCCCTCCTCCAGGGGATCTTCCTAACCCAGGGATTGAACGCAGGTTTCCCACATTGCACACTGCAGGCAGATTCTTTACCATCTGAGCCACCAGGGAAGCCCATATCCACCCAACTTCCTTGACCATACCGTCATCCTTCAATTTTAAGAAATTATATATAAGCATATACCTTTACCTGGAGCACTCAACAGAAGTTTTAAATTTGTTGGGTAGAGTATTTCAATTATTTGATTTATACCCATCCTTTCCTCTCCACTAGACTAAGTTTCTTGAGGGCAGGGATCATGTCTGATCTTACTCATCACTGTATCCCAGGTTGGCATTCAGTAGACACACAATAAATACTATGTTATGTGAATGAAAAAGTCAACAACTGCTTTATTTAACATTTATTTAACAATCCTTTTCTTCTTCCAGCTACTTCATATTACATGCCACTTCCCAAATCCAACATGACTTTCTCATATGAAATGTTCTTTTCCACATTCTCCATCTGATAAACTCTCATTCTTTATTAAGTCAAGAACAAATATCTTTGGATTGCCCTGGAAGTCCAGTGGCTAAGATTCCAAGCTCCCAATGCAAGGGCCCCAAGTTTGATGCCTGGTTGGGGAACTATTAATAGATCCCACATGCTGCAACTAAAGAGACTGCATGCTGCAACCAAGACCCAGCTCAGCCAAATTAATTAATTATTTTAAAAAAGAAATACTTGTTCAGGGAGAATCCATTGCTTCTGCCATAATGGGTTAGAAGTTCGTTCTATCTATTACAATGCTTTTCTCATCATATCCCACTTAGAATTCTTTCTTGTTCATTCATTCAGCAAATATCCATGAGACTTTGCTTGAGGTACAATCTCTGACATCACAGAGTTTACATCCTAGTGGATGGAGGTGGATAAACATGCTACAAGAGAAGAAGGTGTCTCGTGAGCTTTAAGTGAAAATACCTTTTTGGGGCTGTGAGTTCTTAAAAGTGATGAACATCTCATCCATATCTGTATCTTTCAGATGTGAGTGCTTACCAAATGTTTGTGGACTATCCAAAAGAGTGAATGAGTGAGGAAATAATGAATTTCAAAGTACTGGTATCCTTTTTCTGGCCACATGTTTTGCCTAACATCATCCAATATCAGTTAATTATGGTGATTTACAATTTATTTAGTTGTTCCCCTGGCCCTTATTTGCTTATTTTGATAAGGCCTGGGCTTAAAATAAAGGATGGATTTTCTGGAACTATGTAGGGAAGAAGCAAAAAACAAGTAAGACTCTAACATTTACTGCTGCCCCAAAGTGGAATTTGCTGCCTCAAGGCACTCCTGGGCCTGTTAATGTCCAGGCAGATCCCAGGTGACCATCAGTTCTGCTGAGAAATGGACAAGATTGCCTCTTATTGCCAAGGCGCCTCCTATCCCTTAAATTTCATGGTTCTGTGAGATTTCTGAGTAACCTCAACTCATCTACATATTCCACTGGACATTCCAACAAGAAAAAGTTCACTTGTCAATTTTTTAAGTTTAACATTTGGCAAAGATGAATTTTCAATTTCTCAGCTTATACTTACTCCTAGGAAAAATATTCAAGCCAGAAAAGCCATTATAATAAAATTGCTACCAATAAAAGGATGAAGAAAATAAAGTGTGAAAGTTAGTGAGTCTAAATTTTTTCTTCAAAAGATGAGCGTATACACTTCAATGATGACCTTTTCTCTTTCATATTGTGATATGAAGCTTGTAACAATTGGTAAAGCTTAATCAGGGCTTCCTGGGTTGGCTCAGTTGTAAAGAATCAGCCTTCAATGCAGGAGACGTGGGTTTAATCCCTGGATTGGGAAGATCTTTTAGAGGAAAGAAATGGCAAACCACTCCCAAATTCTTGCCTAGGAAGTCTCATGGACAGAGGGGCCTGGTGGGCTACAGTCCACGGGGTCACATAAGAGTCAGACACAACTTAGTGACTAACCAACAACAACAAAGAATAATCAAAGGACTTACTTCACTGTGTATAATAGTCTCTAGGAGTGAAGTAAGTCATAAAGAGAAAAATAGATATTATATTTTAATGCTTATATATGGAATCTAGAAAGATGATACTGATGAACCTATTTGCAGGGCATTGAAGGAGATGCAGACATAGAAAACAGATTTATGGACACGGGGGTAGGGGAAGGAGATAGTGGGAAAATGGAGAGATACATTCACTCCATCTGTAAAACAGATAGCCAGCGGGAGTTTGCTGTATGACTCAGGGAACTCAAACCAGGGCTCTGTGAGTGGTGGGGTGGGATGGGAGGTAGGAGGGAGGTTCAAGAGGGAGGCAACATGTGCATACCTATGGCTGATTCATGTTGATGTATGGCAGAAACTAACACAATATTGTAAAGCAATTATCCTTGAATTAAAAATGAATTTTTTTTTTCTTTAAAAAAATTTTTACTTTATTTTTATTTCTTAATTTATTTTAATTGGAGGATAATTCAGTTCAGTTCAGTCACTCAGTCGTGTCCAACTCTTTGCGATCCCATGGACTGCAGCATGCCAGGCCTCCCTGTCTATCACCAACTCCCAGAGTTTACTCAAACTCATGCCCACTGAGTCAGTGATGCCATCCAAGCATCTCATCCTCTGTTGTTCCCTTCATTATTGAGATACTGTGATGGTTTTTGCCATACCTAAATTTAAAAAATAACAATAATCAAAGGAATGACTCTATATTATGGAAATACATGCAGACTAGTATTTGTGCTGGGAAAATAACTTAAGGTGAAAGGCAGAAACCTTTACTAAAGTATTCAAATCACAATGTATAGGTGGCCACGTCTTCAGACTCAAATCAGATGACTGCACAAATTAACCTTAGGATTCTCAGTGTGGCCACATCCACTGATACCCTTACTTCTTTTCCTGATGATGCATATTCAAAATATTGTGTTCTCAATTCTAGCATTAAAAAAAAAAACAGCTTCTAACAAATCAGTGGTACCCTTCATTAATGAATCCAATTTAAAACATCAGAATGTATCACAAATAATTGTATGCTTGATTTACCCCCTCCCCCGTGCATTAAATAAAAAAGGGAAGAGGTTCATTGAACTATAAACATCCACGTCCGCATCCCTTATGAATAATGTTTTCCATTCGCCTTTGTCATCAGTGAGGATCATTAAACAGTATTTATTAAGCATCCATCTGTGTATGGCACTTTATAAATATTCCTCCCTGTGCCTCTGCCTCCTTTCTCAATCTACCATGTGTCTCTGTTGTAGAAAATTCTAGGGAGCTACAAAGATAATAAATAATTAATGGTAAGAATGTAAGGCAGATGGATGGGATGACCTACTAGCACCTATGAATCTTAGGATGTTAAATTTACTGCTAATATAATTTAGCACAAATTGATAAGAAAATATCAAAGCATTTGATGCAGAAATAATGAGCTCATTGTATTCCATCAACATTTTCAAAAATACACATGTGAAAATTAAGGACCACAGATGGACTGACTGAAGCCCTGAGCTGATGTGACTTGTACCAGATGAAACAGTCTTGAAATAAATAATGTGGAAAACAGTGTGGAAAAGTCAGAAAAATTATGGCTGCAACAGTATAACTGGGAGTGTAACCTGAGCGAAGAGTGAAAATATTCAGAAATAAAGCAAAGTCATTATTTTCACTAAAAGGAGTAGTGTGGTTTAGGATGGTGAAATTATGAATTTCCTCCCCTTTCTCAGTCTCTCTTTCATGTTATTCTATCATTTTTTCTTTAAGAAAAAAACTAGTTATACAAGTTTTAGAGATGGAGATATTTAAAACACTCTCTTTCACCTTTGCAAGCCTCAGGTAGTCAGGATAATAATAAAAGGGCAGGAGTGCATGCTAAGTCACTTCAGTCATGTCCAACTCTTTGCAACCGTATGAACTGTAGCCGACCAGTCTCCTCTGACCATGGAATAAAAGGGAATGTCAGTGTAAAATCAGCTATTGCTACAGGTTTGAGATTTGCCATTTGAATTTTGTTTCAGCTTAAGTTCAAAATGTCCCTAAGTAAAAACTGTATTTCCTAGAAGGTAGGGATGTTCTTGGAGTTGTAGTTGAAGGACAGCCAAAGTTATGATCTCATTTGCTTTGTGACTTTGGTTAATAATTAGCATTTTTATCACCTACCACATATTGAGGGATTATTACACACTGCCACTGTGCTTATTCCACTTAATTCTCATGAGAATTCTCATTAATTCTCAACCCTCCTTGTGGGGGAGATTAGTATCTTTGATTTATAGATAAAGAAACTGAGGTTCCAAAATGTATGTACCTTGTTCAAGATGACATAAACACTAAGTATTTTTTCCAGGATACCAGTCCAGCAATGTCTCAACTTAAAGCCCATGTTCTTAATCTTCTAAGATTCTCGGGGTTTTCCTTGAATGGCATGATTCTGAGTGCCTCAATTCAATAAATATAAAGAAATATGAGACCAATACTGTGCAATATTTTTAGCACAATAGAGAAGGAAAGAATGAATCTCAGATAATTCCTGTAACACTATGTCTATCCGTTAGCTTAGATATATAAAATATATTAAGTGGAATAATTTTCTTGTGGATATGGTTGGGATGGCAATTATTTCCAGTTATAAATTTTCACAAAACTGAAAATAAATTTTAGTGTGTGGCTTTAAAAATGATGCTATTAATCTCAGTATTGAGATCCACAGTCAAGATGGATGCTTTAAAATATTTTATAAATGTTAAAAATATAAAATTCACAATATTTGAAAGGGCAACATTGGTAAGTTTAAATGATCTTTCCAGGGTCCACTCAGCATCAAGACTAAGACCAAGTCTCTTAGTTCCTAAACCCATGTTCTTTCCACTAGACCCTGACACCTTAGAGCTTCAGAAATAAATATACAATTAGAACAATGAAGAGAAAAAATGTGAAGCAGGAGACATCTAGCTATTTCACAGCCAGTTAAATGTATAAATACTGATGAGTTGAACCTAATTATTAATGATTCCTGACTACAACATAAATCTGTAATTTCTACTATTCCAATAACAGTCAGAATAGGAGATCATAGCTTCAAGTAACACATACTGATTTAGATCCCTGATTCCTTTCTCATTCCCCTCCTTTCAAAACAATGTGTTCCTTGGCTATTAAGAAATATACTGCATGCAGGGGTTACAAAGTGGTGTAAAGGCACCCTTGCTCTCAAAACACTCACTGGATTACTGCAATGAAATTACAGAAAATTTTGGATTTGTGCTTTTAGCACGTGTTGTATGTGGTTGTTGGTGGTGGTTTAGTCACTAAGTCGTATCCAACCCTTAGACACCAAGGACTGTAGCCCATTAGGTTCCTATGTCCATGGGATCTCCCAAGCAAGAATACTGGAGTGAGTTGCCATTTCCTACTAGGATCTTCCTAACCCAGGGATTGAACCCATGTCTCTTGTGTCTCCTGTTTACAGGCTCAGAAAATATTATGAACTTAACTATCTTAAACCTAATTAAGCCTTCCTATCTGATTTGAACATACTGATATAAGGAAGAGAGAGGTGTGCAATACCAGCCAGGGATGAAGAAGTCTTAATTCATGAGGCTTTGTAGAATACAGTCTTCATTTATGAGACTGGTAGCCTTAGCCACCATTTGAAATTTTGAAAACTCTTTAAGATCTTACATGAATTAATGAATATGATTATTTAATTCATTCAATCAACAATATTTACTGCACACCTACTACATATCAAGCACTGTGTTCCAAATGCCATAAAATGCCTGCAAGAAAATGGCTCCCTGGATTAAAAATAAAGGCAAAAACTCTCAGTATAATTTTCTACTTCAGCTGAATATATACATGATTACAAACTATGTTTATTATGCTGGAAACCAAGTATTTTGCTGGGCCTGAATAAAACCAGAAGTCAAGTTTAAGAAGTAGCTTTTTAATAGCTTCTAAGCTTTCTATGTGCACTCATTTCTACAAAACCTAATGAAAATGCTCTCCTTCGATTTAGAAAAGACTAGGATTCCAAATTTAAAATGACATTTATCTCCAAAGTAAATTAATATTTAATGAGAGTCTGATTAATAATTGTGATTTTATGAACTGGAGACATTTAGCACAAAAGCCCCTAGACACATTTGTTCTATACAGCCTGGGAAAAGCGCTAACAGTGGACCATCTCTTTCCAAACGTTACTTCACTGTTATATTTCAGACTTTCTCCTTCTAAACACCACTTGCCCCTTCTGGTGTTAGCTTATTGGAAAGCTTTTCATTTGTGAAAAACAGGGTAAGAATTCAAGAGATCCAGTCCCATGAGAACTTTCAAAGGATTAAGAAAGACTATAATGTTATCTAGGTGAGAGCTGTGAAGAAGAAGAAAAAAGAAAGAAAGAAACAGTTCAGTGTTCACCTTACATTTTTTTACATATTAAATACTGAAATTATTATATCTGTTAAATCTCCAAAAATGTATCAACTGGCCTGTAAAGAGCGATCACCATTTCAGATCCTTTTTTTTTTTTTTTTGCTAATGAACTGAACTGCTCTTTGATTGGTTTTTGTTAATGATCTGAACTGATAAAACAGACTTTGTAAATAAGTACAAAATAAAGAAATCAATATGTGAAAGTAAAGGAACTTGCTGAAAGACATAGTGTCACATCTGTCATTTTAGAGGTTAGAAAGGAAATAAGGACAGAGGAAGGAGAGAGAGAGAAAAGGCAAGGGAACAAAAAAAAAAAAAGAAAAAAAAAGTCCAAGTTGGAAAATGTTGGCGTGAGAAAGCATTTAAGGTCACATTACACTGGTACTTACAAAGAAAACGTTCTACTTTTCTATAATACTTTCCATTTTGTCCAGTTCACATAGAGGAAGAAATGCCTTCAGTAAGAACAATTCCTATGGATAGAAACAAGACACAAGAGATCCTTTGCTAGAATGTACTGGAAGAACTTCATCAGTGTCAAAGCAGGCACTGGACTCCAGACATGTTAATACATGGTTAACTGGAGGCCAACACTGGTTATAAATGGATTATTTCTAGAATTTAAACGACATTGCTTTTGAAGCTTAGGGTTTCCTAAAGTAATTCACGCTAATAATAATCTAGCTCAGTGCTAGCACTGGCTCATACGGTAACCAGCAGCTATAGATGACTAAATTTGAAACTTAATTTCTCAGTCTTACAAGTCAATTTCAAGGGTCTGACAGCTTATGTGGCTAGTGGCTACTACTGGTGAGCACAAATATAGGATTTTTCCTATATATCACATCAAATTCTATTGGAGAACACTGGTCTAGCCAGACTTCTATAAAGTTATGAGGCTAAGTATGTTCTGAAATAGGGGTGAGAGACAAATTCTATTGGAAGTACCATGTTCTGCCTTGTCTGGATCTCATTCCACCAACTGTCTCCATCCTTAGCAATGGCAAACCATGGACCTCCGTTTACAAACTCTCCTCTATCCCAGCTTCTAGAACTACCTGACTCTTGTCAAGAAGAATGTGAAGACTATGTAGGTGTAAAATAGCAAGATCAAACCAGTCAATCCTAAAGGAAATCAATCCTGAGGACTCATTGGAAGAACTGATGCTGAAGCTGAAGCTCCAATATTTTGGCCACCTGATGCAAACTGTCGACTCATTGGAAAAGACTCTGATGCTGCGAATGATTCAAGGTAAAAGGTGAAGAGGGCAGCAGGGGATGAGATGGCTGGATAGCACCACCGATTCAATGGACATTAACTTCTGCAAACTCTGGGAAATAGTGAGGGACAGAGAGGCCTGGCATGCAGCAGTTCATGGGCTTGCAAAAAGTTGGACGCCACTTAGCAACTGAACAACAACAACAATGGGCTGGCAGTTCATCACCAGGCAGACTTGCTCCCGTTCCGCTCTGCCCAACCCTGGCCAGCAGTTCTTAGTAACTGTGCTCTTGGTGCTGTTTGGTGACCTAGAACCTAACTCAGGGCCCAGTTCCATCCACCATTTGTTGCTCCACCACTGGATCAACAAATAAACAATGAGCATCAGCTATGCACCTGGAGGTGCAGAGGTATGACGAATAAAGTAGTGAAGAAGAAAGAAGGTCCCTGTCTTTATTGAAGTGATATTCTCACACAGCAAAATGACATTTGACAAGTAGTTACCCACAATTTAACAGCATAATTGGGGTAAATGCTACAAAGGAGAAAACAGCTAGAGACTGTCATACAGAGTAAAGTAAATCAGAAAGAGAAAAATATTGTATATTAATGCATATATGTGGAATGTAGAAAGATGGTACAGATGATCCTATTTACAAAGCAGAAATAGAGACACAGACATAGAGAACAAATGTATGGATACCAAGGGGGAGGGAAGGTGGAAGCAACTGCGAGATTGGGGTTAACACATCTTCAGTCATATCTGACTCTTTTGCGACCCTATGGACTGTATAGCTTGCCAGGCTCCTCTGTTCAAGGGATTCTCCAGGCAAGAATACTGGGGTGGGTTGCCATGCCCTCCACCAGAGGATCTTCCCAATCCAGGGATCAAACATGAGTCTTTTATGTCTTCTGCATTGGCAGGCGGGTTCTTTACCACTAGCACCACCTGGGAAGCCCCAATACTATGTAAAAATGGATAACTAATAAGAACCTACTGTATAGCACAGGAAACTCTTAGTGCACTGTGGTGATCTGAATGGGAAGGAAGTCCAAAAGGGAGATGATACACATATACACGGGGATTTTCCTGGTGGCTCAGATGGTAAAGAATATGCCTGCAATGCGGGAGACCTGGGTTCAATCCTTGGGTTGGGAAGATCCCCTGGAGAATGAAATGGCTACCCACTCCAGTATTCTTGCCATGAACAGAGTAGCCTGACTGGCTATAGTCCATAGAGTCGCAAAGAATCAGACATGATTGAGTGACACTTTCACACATGTGTATACACATGGCTGATTCATTTTGCTCTACAGTAGAAACTAACAGAACAGTATAAAGCAAATACAGTCTGATAAAAAAAAGTTTCTTAACTAAAAATATGATTTTTTTAAGGAAAAATAGAAAACAGCTAGAAAAGAGAAGATTGAAGAAACATGCTATATTCTGGGACTCCAAGAAGATTTCTTTGAACAAGTGACTTCTGACCAGATATTAGAGGCATGAGGAAGAGTTAAGAAACTGGAAGAAAGCATCTGAGTAACTACCTGTGCAGGCCTCAGGGCAGGGAATCCCAGACACTTTAGGGGAACGAAAAGAAAGCCAGAAATTGTAGCAGCAAAGGAGGGGCATGTGGGCCTGAGATGACACTGACAGGCAGGGGGCAGACTGACCAGAAACTGTTAGGAACAACTTTATACTAGTGATGTTTTCAAAATGAAGGAGGAATATAGTAGCCCCCAAGTTAAAGATTTAGGCCTTTACCCTAAGAAAAGTGGGAAATCATTTAAGGGTTTTAGATGGATGAGTGATATGATCAGATTTGCCTTTTATTAAAAAACCAAAGAACAAATGGATTGAAAGGATAAGAAGAGACTAACAGTCCTCGTAGTAAGCTTTAGTAGAAGTTCAGAAAGAGATGTTGGTAATTTGATGATGGTACAGGAAATGGTCCTCCCCACTGAGTCTGAATCCCTGAGTTGATTACGTGAACATCACATGGTTTTCCTAAGACAGACCTATGTCTCAATTGGTCTGAACGCTTGCTAGCTATTTAAGACAGACCTCTTCCTAAACTTTAAAGCATTTGATCTTATGGCTGGGTCACTCTAATCCCGCCTGCCCTGCCTGCCCCTGTCTGTCTAAATCTCCAAATTTTCCCTGTTCCCAGAAGACCTCTCCCCTATGTGGTCAGGACTTCCCTCATTCCCCCAGTACTCCATCAGTCTAACTTCCTGCCTACCCCGTACAATCTGCCATCTGTCTCCACTCTCTCTAGATGCCACTTTTACAGACTTGGTTGATCTCCTTTTAGGATCCTCTTATTCTGACATACTGAGTACTTCCTGCTGGAAAACAAAAGGAGAGAGTGGGAAAAGAACCAAATAGCTCAAGTCCTGGAGTCTGCAAAAAATAAACCTAGTTATTAGAATCAGAGCATCAAAGTATCTCCGGGTAATAATGGAGGTGGAATGGCCCAGCTCCCCTAGTTCAGCAAAACCATAGCCTACATGCCATTCCTCACTTCAGAAATGCCACCCTCACCCTTTTACCTTCAGGAATCTTGCCTCTGCCCATCACCTTTCCCTTCCAAATAGTTCCTAAGGAAACACAGACTGTTTGAGCCAGGGCAGAATCACTATACTTGGCCACTAGAGAAGAAACTGGGAGTTCTTACGTTTGCCTTCTGATAGACTCTAAACCCATTGAGGGTAAAGACCAATTTTGTGTAACCTGGCTACAGTCTCATGCCAGCTGGACTATGAGAAAGCAATACTTCCTCTTCAAGAAAGAACTGCTGCTTTTTCTTGGAAAACATCATGGACTATCTATTATTACAGGCAAATCCTCTTGTGGACTTGCACACCAAGTCCACTGGCACTTGGGAATGGATAGAGGGAAAATTTTATACAAAGAGATGTGAAGAAGAGTCTAGAGAAAGAGAAAGGTCTGGCAAACGGCTGGTATCTGGACCCCAAACAAATCTGGGCCAGTGAACAAACCCCCATGATAAGAAATGGTAACTATATTTCTAAGAGCAGTGACATTTAACATTTGACTAGAATTAGTTTTTTGTCTATGGTATAATTACCCTCCTTTATCCCAAAGCACTCAGCCAGAGTCTGTTATCTACACGACCCTTATACCAACAATGTTTTAGAGTAGTGGTCCTCAACCTTTCGGCACCAGGGACCGGTTTCATGGAAGACAATTTTTCCATGGAGCAGGGAGTGATAGTTTTGGAAAGATTCAAGTGTATTACATTTATTTTACATATTATTTCTATTATTATTATATCAGTTCCACCTCAGATCACCAGGCATTAGATTCCAGAGGTTGGGGACCCCTGCTTTAGAGAACAAAGGAAAACGTGTGGTAGTTCTGGAAGTCAGGGTCAAGAGCCAAAGATAGGACAGGAGTAGATGGGGGAGATGCCATCCATAGCATGGATTAACTAGTGACTGAATGTAATTTAAACTCTTTCTCGCCCTAATTTATTCTGGAGGAAGAAGACAACAGTAGGGAACAGCTGTCTACCTAAGCTCGGGTTTCAATTTTGTAAGAATGAGTTGTTACTAAGACATTCCTATTAAGTCAGGGATAGCATTTCCCAGTCCCCTGCATCTAGGTGGGCCATGCATGTGACTGGTTGTCATCAGTGGAATACAAGAAGTGTTGTTGTTGTCACAGTTGAGCCAGGCTGTCTAAGAAGTTGATGTCTTTGCAATGCATGCTCACTTTCACTCTCTCTCCATTTGACTGTTACGCAGGTGAGAAATAAATAAACATACATTATGTTTAGCCACTAACAGTTTGGTTCATAACAGGAGCTAGCATCATCACAAATTATTCTGAAATGGACACCTTGAAGTGGGTGCTGCCATAACAAAAATATGATTATGTAGCATTGACCACTGACAAGAAAACAGAGACCAGGGACCTGGAACCCTGTTATGCCGTGGCAAAACTATGCTAACTTAGAGGCCAGATCTATAGCTGTATATGGTTGGAAAGAGCCAGAATGCTAGTTAGTATGTGATGGTTGCTCTTCACTGTCTATACCAAGGTATTACAAGATAATGGATGAGCTCATGAAAGAATTGGCTAGTTTGAGAATAGAAATAAGGGCAAATAACCAAATTTCAGAAGTATAAGACTACAAAGCTGAAACAATTCACTGCTTCAGGGACTCTAATAGTGAAGAATGACATTGAAAAAGGCTTTGAATAACACATGTCTGTTAACACTACTTCCCAGTTAGACAAAGAGAATCAGCCTTGCAGCAAAGATCTGATTAATGAAGTTACCTAAGCACGCACAGGTTTCCTTGGTGACTCAGAGAGTAAAGAATCTGCCTGCAATGCAGGAGAGACCAGGGTTTGATCCCTGGGTGGGAAGATCCCCTGGAGGAGGAAATGGCAACCCACTCCAATATTCTTGCCTGGAGAATTCCATGGACAGTGAAGCCTGGCAGGCTACAGTCCAGGGGATTGCAGAGCGAACACGACTGAGTGACTAATACACACATAAGGACCCAAGCCTGTTGCTTCAGACGACCCCAAAATGACCACTTGAGACACAGGGGGTTGAGACATGAGCAAAGAAATGAGGCAAGTTCAAGAATTATAAATAGGAAAGAACTTACGTGGTAGGTAGTGGTGTAACTGACAGCAAATAGATAAGAAAGCTATGAAGACTTTGAGGGAATTGTATTGTCAAAGAAATTAGGAGGCTAGTTCTTAGTGACAATAAAACAGCCTCAAAACATCCAAACTTATACCAGTAAGAAATGGGCTAAGAAAGTATTGGCTTGGCCAAAAAGTTCGTTCTAGGCTGTTACCTCTCCCGAAAGTGTTGTCCATCTGCCTCTTTTGAGCCTGGAGAGTGCTTACTCATCTCTTAAAAATTAGCTTAGATGTCACGTCAACTCTTAAGTCTCATCTGACTCTCCCATGTGAAAAATGAAACTCTGACAGTTATGATCCGATTAGTCAGCCTCACATATGGTGGCCCTACTAGTTTGTTTCTAGAACCTAGAAACACACAGGGTTGAATTTTTTCTGCTTATTTTGTTTATTACTTAGTCCTCCAAACTTAACTTCTTACTAAAAACTTAGTGAAGTATGCTTTTTCAAAATAGCTTAACTATGCATTAGAATTGGAGTGGCTCCTGTCAATGGGAGAATATAGTTATCATCAGTGTTGCTAAATGGGATTAGTACAATCTTTGGGGATGACTCTTCCAAATTGTTAAGTAGTTGGATGACAAGGCCCAGGAATGCAAGAAATTCAATGTGGGTAGAAATTTGGTGTTCTCCATGATTTTACATTTTCATCAGACACTTACATAAATGAAAAACTTGCTTAGTATTATTTGACTAGATTCTAACCTTGCTGAATACAAAATATTTTTCCATAGGAATGTTTTAATGATGTAACTACCATATATAGAACTTCACCAGGATCTGCTCACCATTTTGAAAAGTCACATCATCCACTATAATGCCGCTCATATCAACTGATTCACTGATACAGGACACCTACATCTGTTTGCAATGGTAGCTGTCACACTCAATGAAGATATTTACTTCATTTTTATCTCAAAATGCCAAATTTCCAAAAGTATCACCAATATTCAGTTGGATATTTTCTCTGAAGTCCAAATTTATGCATTTTTAAGTAGCAAGCATCTGACTGCTTTATGACATCTTTTAGTGCAGTATACCTAAGCGTATACATATTGATAGACTTTAAATTTGCATAAGCTGCTTTCCTTTTATTTTTTCTATTACAGATAGAAATTTACAATGATTTTTAAAACATTAAACATGTGTAGGTAGGTTATACAATCTGTAAATATCATTCCAGGAAAGTAAAAGGGGCATTACCAAATATCACTTGATATAAAGGGGACATTGGGTCTGATGGAGTACAGAATCATGATCACATACATCTATGAATTCAAAGAAATCATATATATATATACATTTTTTTTTACTCTGGGGATGCTCCTGTCAGGCAGCTACTCAACTGAACTGCCATCCTGCTCCACCAGTAGCTTTTATGACATTTTGTTATGACTTTATGTCTACCTGTGTAGGCTGTGAATGTATGATGTCTTTTACTCATATTTATATCCCCAACACCTAACTTAGGGCTTGACAGAGAGAAGGGGCTCAGTAGATACCTTAAGGATGAAATAATAAATGAAAATCTTGAGAAGTATGCAGTTCTTGGCTCTCTGCATAGAACTCTGAATCAATTATTCAACATTTTGCCTATACCAATAGTATCAAGCGTTCTTCATTCTGCCTAATGTTGAAGTCAGTTGCATACAATTCTCTCAATTTTCTCTCCTCCTTGTGGGTCCAGTCAGTACTGTTTTACTCTTATCCTAAAAGAATCCCTCAAAGAAGTAGCAGTTAATAAATAATATTTAAATTTAATTATTCCCTGGGAATATCCCTACACATATTGGCTGTTTTTAGTACTAACAGTACTATACTTCAGGTATATTATTGATTAAAAGGGTATTTGTAGATTGGTCTGGAGACCAAAGCATCATCTAAAGTACTGTTTCTATCAATGTATTACAAGTTCCAAAAAAAAAACCAAACTTTTAAGACCAACTTTTAAGCTCCAAGCCAATTGTAGGTTGAGAGTTATCTATTCAGTGGGACTGAGTGGGTCTATGAGACCTAACATCTATGAGAAAAATAAAAATGCCATTCAGTCATGAGGATGTATCTAAACATTTGATCATATGGCATCCTGCAGGCAATATTTAGCCATTTTATCTTCCAAATTTAATCTAGATGGTATTTTTCACATATATAGACACAGTGGATATTTAGAAAGAGATTTAAATGTTATAAAAACTTTTCTTGATGAAAATCTCAGTAATTTATGATTTGATTTGTGCTTTCACAGTTTTATTACAGTTATTTATCACTTTATAAAATAAATGCACTCTAGACATATAGTAGAAAGTAAATCTATCAAGTGACTATATTCTAGTTTCTATCAATATATTAAGGGAACATTTTACAGAAGAAAAAGTGGGGACATAGAAAATTATATTCAAAACTAATAATTTCTTTTCAATATATGAATATATAATTATAAAAAATAAACTAAAAATATTTATAATACTATACTCAAAATAATTCACTTAAAAAAACCTAAAACTAAAAATAAGCTATCAGTAGAAATTGAACAGTCAGATTAACTGTCTCAGCCAGTGTTAGTCTCTACGGTCACTATAAGGGCAGTACTTCCTAATGTTTAAGCATTAATTCTGAGAAAATTCTACTCATCTTTTTAAAATCAGCCTCTACTATCTTCTTATTTCAAATTCATAATGAGAGTTTCGGACCTTTTTCCTATTTAAAATGAAGTCCCTACTTTTAGTCTTTTCCAAGCATCCTTTGTCATAATAACTACAGTATTCTTTAATGGGAACATATAGCTCCAAATAAATCTAGGAGCTGCAAACATCTTTCTTCATTCTGCCAGTGATCATGCTTCTTAATAAGTAATATCATAGTGGTTAAGTGAAGCCAGAATGCTTGGGTTCAAGCTTGACTGTATCATTGACTTCCTGCTGCTGCTGCTGCTGCTGCTAAGTCGCTTCAGTCGTGTCTGACTCTGTGCGACCCCATAGATGGCAGCCCAATGACTTCCTATGTGACTTTAAATCAGAAAAGTTCTCAGTAATTTAACTTTTTGTCTATATAATAAGGTATAGTAGTGATAGCTGGCTCATACGGTGGTTGTGAGAATTAAAATATTTAGTATTTATAAAACACTTAAAAGTGTCTGGCTCAACTGTGTGTTATAAAGAGAACAATGAAAATAAAATAATTTTATTGATGTAAATAAAATAATAATATAAATGTTATTAATATTTTATTTATGTATTTATATATATTAAATATATTAAAATTTTAATGTTTATATAAAATAATGCTTTAATTTCTATTTTAAATTTTAATAAAAGTTATTATTATAATATTAATATTATTTTCAGTAATTCCCCAATGCATAGAGGAACAAATTTTCATGATCCTCTTCCTAAATCTGCCTTAATTAACTTATTAAGTGTGAAATCGTGAAATGTATCTCTGAATGAGAGAGATCCCTGATTTTGAATTCTACCTACAATTCTTCAATTATTTATTCAAGTTTTACTGTCTGTACTATAAAAAATCCTTGAGGAGAAGGGACTATGTCTTCTGTCTCTTTTGCATTTATTATATTGTAATCTCCTTATACATACTTGAAACTGTTAGTCACTCAGTCAAGTCCAACTGTTTGTGACCCCATGAACTGTAGTCCACCAGGCTCCTCTGTCCATGGAATTCTCCAGGCAAGAATACTGAAGTGGGTTGCCATTTGCTTCTCCAGGGGATCTTCCTGACCCAGGGATTGAACCCAGATTTCCCGCATTGCAGGCAGGACTTTTTACTGATTGAGCCACCGGGGTAGACTTAATACATGCATACCTAATGAATATTAAATAAATTAATGAATGAGTTAGTGACTAGATACATGGCATTAAGTCAGATGGCATAGATTGGTACATTTATGGGGCTTCCCTGGTGGTGCAGAGGTTAAAGCATCTGCCTGCAATGTGGGAGACCTGGGTTCGATCCCTGGGTTGGGAAGATCCCCTGGAGAAGGAAATGGCAACCCACTCCAGTATTCTTGCCTGGAGAATCCCATGGACAGAGGAGCTTGGTGGGCTACAGTCCACGGGTCGCAAAGAGTCGGACACGACTGAGTGACTTCACTTTCACTTTCATACCTACAGGAACAGGAAATTTCCCCTTAAAGATAACACAGTAGGATTTGGCTTACACAAGCCAAAGAGCCCCGAGTTTTACACTCTTGACCTTCTGCCAGACAACCTGGATTTTTGGTGAAGAGTTAGTGGAAATATATATATTAGAATCTCAAGGAGAAAACAAGCAAAGAACCAGAATGGGCTACAGATTTCAAGTACAAAGATACTTGTAGTATACAACTAAACATTTTAAGGCTGTGCTGCTCTATAAAGTTTATCACTTCAGGAGTAATGAGGCCACAAACTCTTACCTTAAAAAATTTTTTTGAACTTAAAAAATATCACATATAATGCATGTACACTCTCCACACCTCTGAAGCCCTTATGAAAATAATAAGCATGAGTTTTATGTAAAATCCACTTGACAAATACAGGCAAATCTCAAATAATATTACATTCTAAAGTAAATGTAAAGACTTAACCTTATATATTTATCTTAAAATGTTCATGAGGAGATGCCCTATCAACTTTTATGATACACACACACACACAGATATATATGACACATACATATACATGTTACGAAAGTAAACAAAGTACTGATAAAAACTGGAAATCTACAAGATAATTCCATCCTGATCCAATGCATTTTTGCTTAATAAATTATAAGGAAGTAATCAGTTCCTTGAAATTGTCTATCTCTTAGAGAGACTAATTCCTAAGAAGTGTATATATGTATACATATATACACATATATGCATATATATATATACACACATACACTGCTCTCTTTGAACACCATTCCAAAATGCCGGATATAATTTTAAGAAAAAAAATTTCAATGCTTAAAGACTATTTTTCACAGATACACAGGCAGACAGGTAAAAAACCTGGACGGATATGATATGTTCTTAAAGTTGCCAACACTGTGACTGAAAGCCTGCCTATCTTTTCATTTTATTTCTCTATCAGTCTTACTTTCGTTACCATACTGGAAATGACAAGGACAAGTTCATGTTCACAGTTGCTCCAAGGCATCAACAAGGAAAACTTAAAAGCCAAACAGAGAAGACCAGCCAAAGTAGTAATTTTCACTAATCTCACCTGAACATTCAGCAAACATGTATGCCTGGAAAACTCAACTGTGGGATTTGAAGACAAGTGAGACTGAAAATAGTTTCAACAGATGCATGGATTGATTCTATTTAGAAAAACACAGGAGAAAAAGAAAAGAAACACTAGAATTGTCAAAGGGGCAGGCAATGGAGTCGTTCTCTGGAAGTGGTGTGTGTATCTGTGTATGAGGGAGGCTGGGGAACACTAACATAGAGAGGGCAAGGTGAAGGTTAAAAGGAGGAAGAACACAAAGAGAACTGCCAAGTGATTCACTCCTTTCTCCAAGAGTCTGAGTTGTGCCAGAAAAGAAAAAGGAGTGCATTAGACACAATTGTATTTGTGATAAACAATTCCTCTGAAGCTGATGGCATGAGGGAGGGGAGTAGAATGTTTACTTAGTGGAGGCTTGACCAATCTTTTAGGTGATGAGGTTACTTTTCATTCAGTGGGGGGGAAAGGTGTTGATACACCGTGTCTTTCAAATTCTCAGAAACCCTATGCAGCCACACAACAATCACGTATTTATGCCTTACATTAAGAACACCACCTCTGGTAGCAATTAAATGAATAGACACATGCATAGACACACCAAATTACTGAACTAAGTTCTGATTAATTTAAGAACCAAGAACTCTCTAGTCTAGATGTCTATAGAGCTTATCCACGTATGACAAGTAAGCTTTGTACAACTTTATATTTACTGACACACACACCCCTCTAAAGAGTGAAATAAAGTAAAACTTCATTCTATACCTACATAATTTTTAACTTACACTCTTTTTCAAAACCTTACCTGTAAATTATTCAATACTGACAGACTTTAGATTTTTCACTAGAATTTCTCTTTCTCTTGTTCTATAAAATGTGATTATCTCAATTGATGCTTTTTGATAAATAAACCAAGAGACCTCTGTCCCACACAATACTACACATTTAAAAACAATAATAAATCCTGGTTTTCCCTTTAAGCTGAGCTTTAAAATATCAGATCCTCCTCAAAATTCCAGACCCCATCAATGCAAACACAGAAATGTGAAATGCTATTTAAAATATTGACACTATTGCATAACTTGATTCGAAGGGATGCTGAACCTGCATGAAATGAACCCAAGGTCTCTCTGTGCATGCTAAATTTTTCAGTGTAATCTATTATTATAACACTTGTGCAGTTATAAATGATCCCTACATGGCATGTCTTTGCATACTGCACACTGCCAATTTTTATGAATGAATACACAAAAATGCTCATAATTCGAGAAAATGGATGGCAGCATACTATTTTGAAAACGGTCATTAAGCACTGGAAGCAAAGGATGAAACAAATGGTCAAGTGTCTTTTGGTGCCATGCAGGGCAGCTGTATTCCCGAGTTCCCTAGCAGAGTGTGTTGGAAACAGCCATGAAGCTCTTTCCTTAGAGACTCATTCTGTCTCTCAGAAACCGTGAGCTACAGAACGGAGACCTTGCGTCGCTCGGAGAACAGAATGTATGCACGTCCCTGTGTTCTGAGGACTGTTCATACATCAGAGACATCACACTCCCCGAATCCGGTCCCACAAGTGTGTGCATGTGAGTGTGGCATTTATCAACAAACGAACAGAAGGCAAGGAGAGCTCATCGCCTAGAAATAACATCTCCCATCCCTTCTCAGGCAGGCAGCTGGGAAGCTTTTCGGGGGCTAACACTTGAGCGCCTTCCCCACGGGGATGGAGCCTTGCATTTAAAAACCCTCTAGGGCTAAGACAGCTTTGTGTGTAAGTCCACTCGGTGCCATATGGCAGTTTCCAATTCCTTCTGCAACTCAATTCTAGCTAGACTGCCCGCAATGATTCATTCTTAAAGGAAGACCCCTTGGGGCTCAGTAATACCCCCTCCACTTACCTAGCTCCCACCGACCCCGCTCGGCAGGCGGCTCGGGCTCCACAAAGAGCTGTGGGATTCCCCGCTCCCTCCGGGGATCCTCTCCCCGCGACGGTCCCCTTCGCCAAAGATCTGTCGCTGGAAATCCCCCTCCCCTCCACGGAGAGGAGGGTCTCCCCGGCTGGCTGGAGCTCTTGCCTTTTTTTTTTTTTTCCACCCTCTCTTTACATGCCTGACTCTGGTTCACGATCTCTAGTAGGAAGGCTCAACGGAGAGGCGGCGGGAGGAAGGAAGCTAAGGCATCCTTAAAAAGAACAATAATCTTCAGAGATCTTCACCCCCTTCCCCATCGCGGGTCCCCATTCCCCTGCCGCCGCCGGCGGCGCCCAGACCAGAGAGGGCTGGGATAGAAAAGGAAAAAAAACCGAGCCGGGCTCAGCTCGCCGCGCGGAAGGAGCCGGGAAGGCGAGCGGCTCTAGCCGGGGGAGTTGTCGCTCGCTCGGGCTGCCCGCGGCGCGGCGGCCGGCGGGGGCGCAGGGCGGTGGGTGCTTGGTGGGTGTGTGTCTGTGGCGGAGCCGGGGAGAGGCTGGGCGCGGGAGGCGAGGCGGGGCGCTCGGGGGCGCCGGCTCGGGCGCGCACACCCGCCCGCGGCCACCCCGCCTCGCGCTCCGCCTCCTCCCGCGCTCCGCGCGCCCGCGGACTGGAGCGGTGGCCGCCGCCGCCGCCTTCTCCTCTTCCCGGGCGCCCGCAGCTCTTGAGGTGGGCGGCGGGCCCGGGTGGTTCGGTACGGCTGGCGGGGTACCGCCGGGGACGCCCGGGCTTGGCCAGGCGGCACGGGAGCGGTGCGCTGGAGCGGGGACAGCGCCCGGGTGGCCAGGGCGCGGCCCCGGGGCGCCGGCGGGAGGGCACCGCCCACACCTCGGCGGGCGCCTCCCACACCCCTCGCGCACCCGCCGCTCCCGGCTGCCCCAGGCGGGCTCCACACCCACCTGCTTCCCTCCGCGGCTCCGGCTCCGCGGCCCCGCGGGCGCCGCGCACGGGGCGGCGGGGAAAGCCCGGGGCGCCCCGGCCGGGATGCGCTTGGCGGCTTCGCGGGATTCCCTGGGCCCCTCTGTTCTCGGCCGCCGAGCTATCCCCCCGCCCTCCCCACACGCCCCTGACCCTGGCCCGATGCTCGTCCCCGGGGGACTGGGGACAGGAGAGCCAGCTCCTGCGTGATGACCCCGAGTACCCCCCAGGGAAGGAGCGCGCGGGTAACGAGGAGCGCAGAGAGGATCCGACTTTCCTCCGAGCTCCTCCAGCTCTGTTTGGGGGCCGTCGCCAGCTCCATAATCCCCGCTTTCCCGGGTTTGAAGGAAAAGCCTGGTGGGTGGGAGCCGTAACTCTGACTACCCACAGGGGCGCTATTCATACCCTGACTTGCTTTCTTTTGCCCGCTCTCCCTGCCTTCTAGAGAACTGTGCCAAGTTCCTCCTTGGAGAGGCAGCCAGATGGACACCCAGAACTTTCCCTACCTTCGTGTCGGGATAAAGACGGGATAACTTGAGTAACAACTTTACTGGACTCTCTAGGTTCCCGACCCATGAGACCCTCAACAAGCACGGGGTAGAGACAGCCTCCTTAGTTACAGGGGCTTTCACAAAACAAAGTAGCTTGAAACACCCCTTTACCAAGAATGCAGGCCGTGACAGTGTATTTAGAGTTGGGACTCCCTTCTGAGTTTCTTAAGGCCAAGAAAGACGACTGTTGAAGAAGGTCCGTGTTGATGTTTGGTAGAAACCAATGCAATACTGTAAAACAATTATCCTTCAATTCAACAATTTTTTTAAATTTTTTATTTTTACTTTATTTTACTTTACAATACTGTATTGGTTTTTCCATACATTGACAAGAATCCGCCACAGGTGTACAATGAGTTCCCAATCCTGAGCACCCCTTCCACCTCCCACCCCATATCATCTTTCTGGATCGTCCCCGTGCACCAGCCCCAAGCATCCTGTATCCTGTATCGAACATAGACTGGCGATTCGTTTCTTACAATTAAACAATTTTTTAAAAGGTCCAAATGTACCCAGGTTTAAACGCAGCTCACTTAATCCTTGCTTCTCTCTTAGTCCTCATGTACACTGGAATGCTCCAATCTCCAGCATTCTCTACACTTTGACTTCCCACATGTCCACTGGCCTTAACTTAGGTGCTTTTTTCGACATGCCAGATGTTGGGCAGGATGTTTAATATATAAATTGGCCCTCTCCATGCCATCACCCTGCGCCCAGGACCTATCCTGTCCCACTACTGTTCTCAGGGTTCCTCAAGTAGGAACCCTAGGAAGAGGAGATCCCCAGACCTTTATTCCCAGCCCTGACCTATTTCCAAGCTTCAGCTCCACATTTCCAGGGACCTGAAGGGTGTCCATTCCTGTACCTCCAATCTTTCCAGCCTCATATACACACTTCCTACAGATTACTCTGCCCCAACCACAACCCTGACCATATCATTTCCCTGGTCACAAATGTTCCCTGGCTTCTCCATTCCCTACTAATCAGTGTCTGCACACTTCTGTGCCATTTCACACCAGAGATCCTGGGATGTTCTCTCCCAGACTCAGGTCCAAACCATTGCAGCATTTCAAGGCCCAAGTCAAACTCTGCCTCCTCCGTGACCCCTCCCTTATGAGGAACATAGCCCTAGGGCTTCCCAGGTGGTGCTAGTGGTAAGAACTGACCTGCCAATGTAGGAGACCTAAGAGAGGTGGGTTCCCTCCGTGGGTTGGGAAGATCCCCTGGAGGAAGAAATGGCAACCCACCCCAGTATGTTTGCTTGGAGAATCCCATGGACAGAGGAGCCTAGCCGGCTATAGTACATGGGGTCGCAAAGAGTCTCACATGACTGAAGCGACATAGCATGCATGCATGAGATAGCCTTATCTTTTTAAAGAAATAGCACCTTCTGCTTCCTACAAAGTATATGTGTTTCCTGTATACAAGTCTTACCGTTTTAAATGTTTATCCAGGGTAGAGTCCATATCACTTTGTTTGCATTCTTTATGTATAACCCAAAGCCACACATATAAGAGATACCTATTCATCCAACAAATACTTATTTTTCCATTTTTCTCAGGAACTAGATAATTGTTAAATGAGTGAAATTTGCAAAATATTTTGCCCAGAAACACTGCTTGATTCATTTTGAGGATGTGCCTAAATATAAGTGGTGTGACCTTTCATAAATTTTATGGATGATGAAAATCCCCTTACCTTACTAGCCCACATTAATACCACTGATCACCTTCAATGAGAATTTAATTATTTGACAAGTGTTTGTAAAAAAAAAAAATTTTTTTTCCCCTTACGTTTCCATTAAGGTTCAGAAATCTGAATCCATTTTCCTACTAAGCTGTCATTGATCAAAAGAACAAGTTATCTACTGGGTGAAACACACTGCTGCTATCCCCATTAATGAGAAGTAGTACGCTTCCCATGTGGTGCTAGTGATAAAGAATCTGCCTATAATGCAGATTAGAAGAAAGAGACTGGGTTCCATCCCTGGGTCGGAAAGATCCCCTGGAGTAGGGCATGGCGACCCACTTCAGAATTCTTGCCTGGAAAATCCCCAAGGAGAGAGGAGCCTAGCAGGCTACAGTCCGTAGTGTCACAAAGAGTTGGACAGGATTGGAGCAACTTAGCAGGCTTGCAGGATGCTAGAAGTAATTATTACCCATCATGCTCAAGTCTTGTCTGTAACCATGCAATGACATGGAAAAACAAACTTGGAAATAAAATCTAATTCCACATACAAAATTACTTGTAGCTCAAATGAATTACAGAGAACAACTCTTAGTATATAGATTTTTAAAAAATAGTTGACTTCTCCATATGCATAGCTTGAATTCTAGATGGCTGCAAAACCTCTTGTGTTGATCATCACCATGTGATTTCACTGCCTTAGTGTGTTAGTGTGTATCATTTTGTATTTTTGTAGTTACTCTCCCCCCCAAAAAAAGATGAAAAGGATCTAGCTGAAAAGTCAGACATGTTTTCACATTATTCCTTAAGTCAGGTGTCCCCTGCCTCCAGGGATCTAATGCCTGATGATCTGAGGCAGAGCTGATGTAATAATAATAGAAATAAAGTACACAATAAGTATAATTTGCTTGAATCATCCCCACACCATCCCTCCGGGACCCCCTCATCCCATCCCTCACTCTCTGTGTGTGGAAAAATTGTCTTCCACAAAACTGTTTCCTGGTGCTAAAAAAGGTTGGGGACTGCTTCCGTAAACTATCTTATTTTAACCTTTATTGTTATTTATGAAAATGTTCCTGTTGCTTGTATTTCAATTTCTCACATTTATCATAAGATTTGATGAAACTGTATTAAAAGTAAAGAGGAGAAATATCTGTTTAAAATGTCAGACTGCTTTTCTCGTAACACTTGGTGAAAAAAAATCACTTCAATTTAAGTTTAACCTGAAATACTGTTATGCGTTATCAATAGATCAATTTAGATGAAGAATGCATTTCCTCATATATCAGTGCTGGTGATATTGGAATATTTATGTGTATAACACAATATCAATAAAAATAGGTTTTTGGTATTTTTTGTTGAATATGGTATTTGAAAAATATTTACTCTAATCTGAATTACATCATTACTAACTACATTTTAACCTATCAAACTGAAATTTTCATTGGCAGGGTGACTTACAGAAAGAGTCTGTATAGATAAAAATAAAGTAGTAAAGGCTGAAGAATGAACATATTTTAAAATTTAAAAGCAGAAAGGTAAGAATTTACAGGTTTTTGGAGACTAAATAATTAGAATTTGATTTAAATTTATTAAAGAATTTAAATGGAAATATGTTTATGACATGTGAGTAAAATCAAGCCAAACAAAATCAAGTTTAAAAGAAGAGACTTTAAGAATGATATAAACCCCACTGAAGGAAAAAATACACAAATACAAATGTAAATGTGTGTGTGTGTGTGCATGCATAAATTCTGGAAGGATATGCATTAATAACTAAAAGAGTTGTCTTCATAAGTTGAGAAGCATGTTTTGTTTTATTTGGTATAACATGTTTATACCAAAAGATAGGTGCAAATTTATTTTCTTTAAACATCAGCACCATTATATACCAAATATGTACATAGATCAGTACTGTACTTTTTTTTGGATGGAGAAAATACTGCTGTGGTGCTCCTTATCATACAAGAAAACCAGCATTCAAGGGTGATTAGAATTGATCACATTCTTACATCTAAAGTGCCTTCTTTTTCATGGCAAACTAAAAATGTTGGAAAATTGGTCAATTTAAAGTAACAAAATCCTAGCAGCCACTGAAATCCTACACTCACACATGATACTGAAGGCTTGAAAAATAAATGAACTGCTTATGTATTCTTCACTGAGGAGCTACATACTAGCTTACTGATTCTTTTGAATTTAGTTAACACAGATTTGACTGACCTTTGAAGATGTAAAGTAAGAGATAAGCTCTAATATGACTGTACTTGTATATATATATATATTTTTACAGTTCTTATAGTGAGCATGAACTTTTGGGAAAATATTAAGTGCTTAAACACCACTGTTTTTTTGCTATATAGTAGCAGGAACATCGGAGAAGGCAATGGCACCCCACTCCAGTACTCTTGCCTGGAAAATCTCATGGATGGAGGAGCCTGGAAGGCTGCAGTCCATGGGGTCACGAAGAGTCGGACACGACTGAGCGACTTCACTTTCACTTTTCACTTTCATGCATGGGAGAAGGAAATGGCAACTCACTCCGGTGTTCTTGCCTGGAGAATCCCAAAGACAGGGGAGCCTGGTGGGCTGCCGTCTATGGGGTCGCACAGAGTCGGACACGACTGAAGCAACTTAGCAGCAGCAGCAGGAACATAAGTACAGTGTTTGAATCCATCCTTGGAGCTACTTCCTAACATCATTAGTATCTAAGCAACCTAGTTAGTTCTTAGGAATCCATGAAATGAGGGTAAAGAATTTCTGGGGCCAGTTAACTGGAAATTCCAAAAATATGCCAGATAAAAAATATTTAATCATGTTTTTCCAGGACATGGTAGAACAGGGCTAGAGTCCTGGCCAAATCTGAACCCATCTCTGTTACATATTTGGGCTTCAGTAACAACAAGTCAGTTTTACCAAGACATTGAACATGTCAGGCACTACATTCTTTTCAGGTATTGGCTAATTTAATCCTTATTATGCCTTTTTGAGGTAGATACTATTATTATTATTATTTCAGTTACTAAAGAGAGTAACTGAATCAGAGAAAATTTAAATTATTTGTCCAAGATCACACTGTCAAAATCAGAATTTGACCTAAGATAGTGTGATCTTAAAATTCTAGGGTATTTCCCTTTATCTTACTCCACAATGATAACTTCTTCCTTCCTGTTTCACAGGTTGTCTCAAGTTCATGTGGGAAATAGTATATCGGATATTATTGTTAATTTTTAGGATGAAAATCTGGTTAATATATATTTAGACGTCAACAAGCACAATCTACAAAAAGGAGAGAAAAGGAAAAGAAATAACCTACTGGTGGTCCTCAAGGGGGATGGAGGTAGGACATGCATCTTTTGTTTTTCTAATAGGTAAACTGATGCTGATTCAACCCCACCACTCACTAGTTATCTTCATGACATTTGTCTGAGATTTGATGTGCCAAGGTGGGGCACGTTTGGGATGAGTCATGTTGCCATGGGCTAGGATGAAGGCTTTCAGGCTCGCATAGAGGTTATCTGTGTGGATCACAATGCACGCAGACGGACAGAACACCTCCAGATTGTGAACTGGCACAGTGGATCAGAAAGCTTCTGGGGCTCTTAGAATAATCTGGGCTTTGGGTAAGTAGCCAATGGATAATCTCTTGTAGAAAAAAATAAAACCGATCACAAGTGAAAGAACCCTCCTAGCAAATATAAGGACATTATTCTTGGTCCCGGACTTTACATTATTATAAGCAAAAAGATAGATACAATGATAGGACATGTCCCTTCTGGTTAAGTAAGGACTTTGTCTCTCGGAAGCCCAGATCACAGCCATGGCAAGCAGAGTTAAATTAGTTACTCACAGTCTTCTCGGACAAATTTCCAAGTAGACCTAGGACTCTAACAAAGCAATTGGGTTTAAATTGTTGCAGATACTCCAACAGTGCCTTTGTTCCCTTCTGACAGTGAAGCCTGAGCTGACAGTAAATTCAACAGAGACATACTCCCCACTCTCAGATTGACAAAAAAGTAATGCTGCCATATTTCTTGGTCATCCATGTCATTAGCACTCTTGCACTTTAAGACCTTTGCCATATCATGTAGAAAATTCTGATCATGAGTGAGATCCACAGTCTGAGAGTTATCATTTCTCACTGCTAATTCAGGTAGTGCTTCAGTGTTTTGTTCTGAGTAAAATATATTATGGTAATAAATGTAAAATCAAAAAAATTTTAAAGCACCCCAGCATTGTTAATTCAGTAAAATTACATCAAGAACTTAACATAAGTAATTATTGAAAAGCTTTTAGTATTAAAGATGATAGATGTCAATAACTAGTCAAAACTGATCAACACGTATCGGAAGGCATACAGATTTAAAAATAAGCATATTTTACTTAAAATACACTACAGAAATAAAAGAATGATTTTCTTCAAGAATGCCGACCTTTGCTTAATCACTACTAACAAATTGTCAGTTTATGGAATTAAATATATATGCTAATTATGGCACTTAGTATTTTACTTTGTATAATATCTTATCATGTTTAATATTATATATATTATTTGATGTTAAATACTGTTGATGTGAGTCTTAGGTATTTGGTTCTGTTTAATAGTCTAATCCTTTTTCACAGAAAACAACAAAATTATGTAAAGCACTTATCCTTCAATTAAAAACTAAATACAATTTTTTAAAAATGAAGACTTCTTTCAACAAACACAGGCATGTATTTTTGAACACAAGAGCAAGTGATTTTGACTGGAATTTAAAATACAGAAGTGAAAATGTTGAAAAGACCTCCCCACCCCTATTTGTACTCTGTACTTGTGTGTGTGCTAAGTCATTTCAGCCGTGTCTGACTCTTTGTGACCCTATGGACTGTAGCCCATCAGGTTCCTCTGTCCCTGGGATTCTCCAGGCAAGAATACTGGAGTGGGTTGCCATGCCCTCCTTCAGGGGATCTTCCCAACCCAGGGATTGAACCCAGGTCTCTTAGGTCTCCTGCACTGGCAGGCGGATTCTTTACCACTAGCACCACCTGGAAAGCCCTATTTGTAGTCTATGCAGAGCAAAAGCAGGCCCAACCAGATTTTAGAGTCTGTCATAGTTAATGTTTGATTTAGCTAATTGCATTACTCATAGAGATAATCAGATATGGGAATGGAGAATTAAACATGGAAATTCAGCCTGTGAAATGAGCCTAATTATCATGAAAGCCGTCTACTTGGACTTTCTGCTCCTGCCATCACGGAAGTCCCCATACGGCCCCAGCAACGGATCAGTTCACATGGCAGTGTGTTGGGAGATGTTACTGTCACTGAAGAAGCAAGCCTTCATGAGCTGTAAGTCGACCGTGACTCATCCTGCCATTTCCTTCTACTACGTAAGAAAGTTCAACAGAAAATTAACTTCTCCTGAGAACAGCAACAAAAATTAAAATCACATCCCTCCCATGGCTGCTGCTAATTCGAGTAGGGGGATGAACTTTTACCTGCAGAAGTTAGAGTTTCTCTTCTTCCCTCTTTCACTACATATATTTACCTCCAAAACTAGCCCCTGATGTTAGCTGGGGGTGTCCATCACAGGTACCAGGTGGGCTTAGCTAGTGATTGTACACACAAAGTGTGTCATTCTCTTATACTGCTTTGAATTCCTAAATGTAATAGTTACGACAACTATGTTTGATAACAACTGACACAAAAGAAATCTAGTGTAAGCCTCATCACCTTTTCTACTATGAATTGCATTAATTTAAAACACTTCTGGCAATTCCCTGGTGATCCACCAGTTAGGACTTCATGCTGCCACTGCAGGAGGCACAGGTTTGACCCCTGGTTGGAGAGCTAAGATCCTGCAAATTGGGGCAAAAACACATGCACACACACACGCACACACGCGCACACACACACATACACACACACACACAGAAAAGCAAAATAGTAAAACATTTCTACTATCTATATTCCAATGAGAAATCTTTAGAGTTCAGTATTTTGCACAAAGTTCATTTGGAAATTTGAAGGGCACTGTACAAAGGATGTCATAAGATTGTTTGGAGGAGACTGTGTTTTCACATGGGATTTCCCTAGTGGCTCAGACCATAAAGAATCCTCCTGTCATGCAGGAGGCCTGGGTTCAGTCCCTGGGTTGGGAAGATTCCCCTGGAGAAGGGAATGGCTACCCACTCCAGTATTCTTGCCTCCATATATACATAAAATGAAATTTACCTACTAAGAACTGCAAGCTCAAGAGAGTTCCTAGGAACAAGAATTTCAACACAGAGTCAGGTTTTCAGCTTATACAATTTTCTGTATCTCCTATGGTAATTACCAATAGTTGTAGAACTGGAAACTAGTACAAAAAAAAAAAAAAAGAAACATTAACAAAAAAGCAGAGTGGGTAAATTGAATTTGTTAAATAGTGAATGCTGAGAAAGGAACACTTTCCTATCTCTTTACAGACTCTCCAGTTTTTTCCCCAAAGCATAAGATTTGAGTGCCCTTAGATAGTAGTATTGTTTGGTTTGCAGAGTTAGAAAATACTCCTGGGATCCCCATTTGAAAAATGTGGCTGTTGACATTTAAATGACTCTGTTATGATTTGACCTGGAAAATTATGGTCAGATCTGTACACTTTATTTCCAGAAGAATGTGGTCACACATTAAAGGGAATTAAAGGGAATTTGGAAAAGACTAAATAAATGATTAAAAAAGAAAATAAGAGGGGAAACATTACAATTGTCCTACCAGAGTGGAAAACAGAGATTTAGAAATCCTGTGTCTGAGGAGGAAGCATGGAGGTTATATTCTGTGTCACAAAATAAATACAACAAAATAATGAGATTAAAGATAACCAACATTCCTTTTTTTTAAAACATCCATTTTACAAGATATTTAAAGTTATTGTAAAATGTTTTTCTTCTCAAAATATTAAATACTTACAGCCCTTTAAAAAAATAGAAACGTATTTTTATTATTTATTTGGCTGCTTCTGGTCTTAGTTGTAGCACATGGGATTTTTAGTTGCTGCATGTGAGATCTAGTTCCCTGACCAGGGATCGAACCCAGGCCTCCTGCATTGGGAGCTCCAAATCTCAACCACTGGACCACCAGGGAAGCCCCAGGAAGCCCTTTTTTAAAACAAAACAAAACAGAGCAAACCACGATGACACTTAAAGAATAAAACCTGCTACTGCTATATTTGAAATAGATGACCAACACAGACCTGCGTATAGCACAGGGAACTCTGCTCAATGTTATGTGGCAGGCTGGATGAGAGGAGTCTGGAGGAGAATGGATGCATGTATATGTATGGCTGAGTTCCTTTGCTGTGTACCTGAAACTATCACAATATTGTTAATTGGCTATACTCCATATAAAATAAAAAGTTTTAAAAAAGAACTTAACTTGCTCATAACAAAAAGCTACTTTTCTTACTTTCTCAAGAAAAAAAGTATTTATCCTGAAAATACTTGCTTCTGTGAAAACCACCTAATAAATGTGATACTTTATTTGATCATTTAAATAATAAGCACATTATGTAATGCATCTTGGGGCCTCATGATATATTGAAAATATATAGCTATATCATGCAGTAAATATTAACATTATTAAATACTTAGACTACTTGTTTCATCCATAATTATGATTTATAAAATTAAAATTCTAATAAGAATTATGTTTGAATGAAAATTTACTTGACAATGTCAGAGTAAGTAATTTCTATACAAAGCACTACATTTTCTCCTTAAGAAATGTATAGATTTAGCCAAGATTTTGGCATTCCTATTGATATTCCTTCCCTGTTTCCTTCCTATTATACCTTATGAACAATTTTATATCTATCACAGCTAGAGTGACAGATTTAGTAGGTAAAAAATATGTAATAATTTCTTCTGCAACTTAGGTTAGCTGTTAGAAAATGGCATGGAAATAATAAAATTAGGAAAGATAGAATCACTGCTAACCACATCTTCTCTCTGACATCCCTGCCTTTTTCTCTTTTGGTGGTCATCACTGCCTCTAGAACCTTCATCTAGATCCAGATGACTCCCCAAATCGTCTTTTCTAATCCTTGATAATTGCAGTTAGTGTTACATTTCTGACTGCCTCTTGGAGGCTTCCAGTTGGATATTATGCCATTGCCTCAAGTAAATTTATCTGAAACAGTTCCTCCTCCTGATCTCCAGTCCTGCAGATTACCTATGTTCTTCCACTGTCCTGAATCAAAGCTTTTGCATGTATCTTTCTTTATTAATTGTGGTATAGTTGCTTTATGGGCTTCCCTGGTGGTGCATTAGTAAAGAATCCGCCTGCCAATGCAGGAGATGAAGGTTCAGTCCCGGGTCAGGAAGAACCCCTAGAGAAGGAGATGGCATCCCACTTCAGTATTCTTGCCTAGGAAATCCCACGTTTGAGGAGCCTGGTGGGCTACAGTCCAAGGAGTCACTAAAGAGTCAGACATCACTTATCAACTAAACAACAATAACATAGTTGCTTCATAGTGTTGTGTTCATTTCTATTGTACAAAGAAGTGAATCAACTATGTATGTATGTGTATTCAGTGTGTATGACAGTCTCTAGGTCCATCCACATCACTACAAATGACCCAATTTCATTCCTTTTTATGGCTGATTAATACTCCACCCTTTATACATATGCCACATCTTCTCCATCCATTCATTTTTCAGTGGACCCTTATGTTGGATCCATGTCTTTGCTATTGCAGACCATGCTACAATGAAACACCTCACCCAAGTCAGAATGGCCACCATCAAAAAAGTCTACGAATACTAAACGCTAGAGAGGGAGTGGAGAAAAGGGAACCCTCTTGCACTGTTGGTAGGAATGTAAACTGACATAGCCACTATGGAGAGTAGTATGGAGGTTCCTTAAAAAAACACCCTAAAAATAGAACTGCCATATGACCCAGCAATCCCACTTCTGGGCATATAGCCTGAGAAAATCATAATTCAAAAAGACCCCAGCAGGCTGGTGTTCATGGCAGGCATCTTAACTCATTGCTTTCTCCTTCCCAATTCAGTAGCCAAGTCCTCTGACTTTTTTTTTCATAAAGTCCCTTAACCCAGTGTCACAGGTGCACACACACACACACACACACACACACACACATGCACACACACACACGCACACACACAACTACTTCATAGTTTACCTCATTCCCACAATTCCCTCCAGTGTGGATGGTTCAATTCTCACTGTTACCTTCCCAAAACACGCCCATCATTCCATCATACCTGGCTTTAAAAACAATTCCCTTCTGTCAAATAAACCCTCAATCCCTTACCCTGAGGTTCAACCTTTTCCCTGACTTGACTCCAGCCCATATTTCCACCCTCACTGCTCACTCATAGTCCTGGCCTCACCATCCCTCAAAGTGAGCTTGCATTCCCAAGCCTACACTTTGAACCACACCACATTCTTATTTTGCAATACTCTCTCCTTCCTACTCTCTCAGTCAGAATTCCAAAAATAATAATCATCACCTAACTAATAATCATAATCTCACTCCCTGAAGTTTTCCTCGACTCTTTTAGGCAGGAGAGGTTTTGTTCTCTCTTAACCTGTATCACATACCTGCTACTCATTTATCTTAGAAAATGGTGGTGTTTAGCACTTAGAACAACATACTCTTTTCTGAAAAAACAATGACTGAGTGGTAGTCACTCAGTCATGTCCGACTCTCCGTGACTCCATGGACTGTAGCCCATCAGGCTCCTCTGTCCATGGAATTCTCCAGGCAAGAATAATGGAGTAGGTAGCCATTCTCTTCTCCAGGGGGGTCTTCCTGACCCAGCAATCAAACCTAGATCTCCTGCATTGCAGGAAGATTCTTTATTATCTGGGCCACACTCTTTTCTCCCATATATTCTATTGAATGCCTGCTGCTGCTGCTGCTGCTAAGTCACTTCAGTCGTGTCCGACTCTGTGTGACCCCATAGATGGCAACCCACCAGGCTCCCCTGTCCCTATTCTCCAGGCAAGAACACTGGAGTGGGTAATTGAATGCCTAATATGTGTTAAATGCTATCTCACCACTGCTTTTTATAGAGCACTGCAAAGGTCATCTGTTTCTCTGATTAGATGATCAGCGACTTGAGAGAAATTTGGTAAAGAAAAAATGAAAAAACCACATACTTTGAAATTACAATCATCTAGGAAGTTCAAAACAAACTCAAGATATTGCTGTGAGAGTGGGCAGGTTACTTAGCTTCTCTAAGTCTCAGGTCCCTTTTTTGTGAAAAAAAGAAAAGGATATACCTGTCTTGAAAGCTTGTTTTAGAGGCTAATTAAACTTATATATGTAGAGTTATCACCCACAGAAGACACTGAAGATATGTGTGTTCTCCTTTCCCCATATTGTCTTCTAAAAACCCTACTCACAGTGGGGACTTGGTCAAAATTGATTGATCACAAAAAATTTGTAGCAATTTAAATGTTTAATATTTCTTAGGAAAAAAAAACTTTTTTTTTTCTCCCTAGAGCAAAAGCATACATGAGAGATTAGAGAATAATAGGGTTGACAATGTAGGTATAAGACAGAGGAAACCCTGGACTGTCAGGCCACGGGCTATTTTCCACACTTAAACTGAAGCAAGACATGCTGAAATATGTTCACCCAAGAGTCATGCAAACTGTTATTCTCTTTTTAATTGGCCCTCATGGCAATATGTGGGAAACAGCTGGAAGGAAACACAGATAGGTGCTAGATATTTGTAAAAGCATGAATTCCCTTTCAGAAGACTGGGCTAATGTTCTGATATTGATAATGAAGAGCTGTGTGACCCTAGGGAAATCCTTTACCTCTCTGTGCGTCTGTTTTCTCGTATGTAAAGTAGAATTAATCATTCGTTTCTCATGGAATGTCTTTGAGGCTTAAATGAGATTAAATATATAGTATATAATTCATAAGATGTAATGTACTGCATGTATATAGAATGTTAAAAATGACATATATGTTCTGGTTGATAGGTGATAGTATCATTACAGTTGGATTTGATGAGGTATACAACATGGTTTGTAACTCTCCACACACAAAAAATTAAGATTTCAGTCTATGTTTACAGAGGTTTCCCTGATGGCTCAGCAGGTAAAGAATCCGCCGGCAGTGCAGATGTGGGTTTGATTCCTGGGTTGGGAAGATCTCCTGGAGGAGAAAATAGCAATCCACTCCACTATTCTTGCCTGAGAAATCCAATAGACAAAGGAGCCTGGTGGGCTACGGTCCATGGGGTCGCAAAGAGTCAGACACAACTGAGCAACTGAGCATTATGTTTGTGGTGAAATGGATGTTTAATAGTAACAATGGAGTTGAATCCCGTATTAGAGAAGGGGTATAGCTACAAAGAAAACAACAGACCAAAGGCAGTGATCCCTATAAGATGGGCTCATTCAACTGTTCTTTGTCCTTTTCTTCTTTTTCTGGTCTCAGTGCTGCCAGATTTCAAAAGAAGGCTGAAATTCTATAAAACAAAATAATGTAATTTGACTGTTTACTAAATATATAAGACAACATCGACTGCTGGAAAAAAGTAATAGCATTACATCAAGTTAAATTAAATCCAGTAGGCAGAAAATTCAATAGAATGTTGCAAAACAAAAGCATGCATTTTGCTTTGAGCCCTAAGGAGCAGCAAGGGAATGGTAGTACAGAAGTCTACAGTGTAGAAATGTTGCCTTGTGTTTCTGTATTTGGGTGTGGGAAGAGTTGACAGTGATACCTAGCCTGAGCAGCTAGGATGTTGGATGCAAAGGCAATCAGACCCCAAATCTTCTATGGCTTTAAGGGGCATAGATAATTCAATACAAATTCGTAAATCAGCCATCTGAAACTACCTACAAATTATAAACAGAATTAAGACACAAGCAATAATCAATAATATTGTTTATGTTTCTTGATATTATTTAGGGGACATTCGTCACTGACTTTTTGGTTACAGAAAAGATTATGTTTCTTTGGTAACAATAAGTAACAGAAGAAGACTTGTAGACAGAAGTAAGCTTATGAATGTCTGGATTGTACAGTTGATTATGTACATGGAATATTTAGCAGACAACTCAACTAAGGTAATATCACTAGCTTTCTTTTCACCTAAAATGAGCTCAGAGTATAAGGACATGAAGAAAGTTTACTTAAAAGTCTCACTTTTATTATATATTTTAATTATTTCTGGTTTGTATTTAAGCCTTCAGGCTTGGTAATCTTCCCATGTAAGGTAAGGAAATGAAAAATTGAAACACATACCACTTTTAATTAAAATTCTAGTATCAAAGATATTGAGCAGTCTCCCTTGGTAAAATCAGCCCCAACTGTGCTTTTGTCTTTACAGTTAGTGATTAGTTTCATGCTATTTTTTATATTAAGATTATAGTGTTTGGTTCAGAGAAGGCAATGGCAACCCACTCCAGTACTCTTGCCTGGAAAATCCCATGGGCGGAGGAGCCTGGTGGGCCACAGTCCATGGGGTCGCTAAGAGTCTGACATGACTGAACAACTTCACTTTCACTTTTCACTTTCATGCATTGGAGAAGGCAATGGCAACCCACTCCAGTGTTCTTGCCTGGAGAATCCCAGGGACGGGGGAGCCTGGTGGGCTGCCGTCTATGGGATCGCACAGAGTCGGACACGACTGAAGCAACTTAGCAGCACCAGCAGTGGCAGCATAGTGTTTGGTTAGGGAGTAAGACTTCACTATTTCCAAGTTATAACATAGCATAAAAATAAACAAGTATCCACCTAGGATTCAAATTCCTTATTAGAATAAGTATAGAAGACCCTGTCTTGATCATTTGATTGGCATGGCCAATTAGTTGCAAAACTCTAAAGGTTGTAAGAATGAGTTATTTTTACACACCATTACTAATCCTTAGATTTCTTAACAGATCAAGTGTCTATAATTTAAATTTAAAGCTTTGTCTGTAGTTGAAAATTTAAGGGAAAAGGCCCCATGGAATTTCTTAGGTCCTCAATTGTTGTTGTTTAATCACTAAGTTGTGTCCAACTCTTTTGTGACTCCGTGGACTGTAGCCTGCCAAGCTCCTCTGCCATGGAATTTTCCAGGCAAGATTATTACAGTGGCTTACCGTTTCCTTCTCACAGAGAATCTTTCCTATCCAGGGATCAAACTTGCATCTCCTGCATTGGCAGGTGGATTCTTTACCACTGAGCCATTAGGGAAGCCCACATCCTCAATCAGTTTGTCTTATTTTAAGAGCACATGCTAAACTGCTAAGAGCTTTCAAGAATCAGCTGTCATTAGACTTTTCACTGGCAAAGAGACTTCAGCTTTCTAAGTAAAAATGATTTTCAACTCAGAATTCTATACTTGGCTAAACTATGAATAAAATCTAAGGGAAATTAAAGAGATTTTTACACTTTCAAGGACTCAAAATATTTTCTTTTCATTCATTATTTAATACACAGTCTAAGTAACTTTATTTTTTCAATATTATTATAATTTTTTTCAACTTCAAACTTTTTTGACTGAATTTCATTATTCAATATATGAACATATACATATATTGATGGACACATGTGATGTAATACTGTATATCATACTTCCATTTGATGTACAGTATTATTCAAGTATGGATGTGAGAGTTGGACTATAAAGAAAGCTGAGTGCCAAAAATGATGCTTTTGAACTGTCATGTTGGAAAAGACTCTTGAGAGTCCCTTGGACTGCAAGGAGATCAAACCAGTCAATATTGAAGTAAATTAGCCCTGAATATTAATTGGAAGGACTGATGCTGAAGTTGAAACTCCAATACTTTGGCCACCTGATGCGAAGAACTGACTCATTTGAAAAGACCCTGATGCTGGGAAAGATTGAGGGCAGGAGGAGAAGGGGATGACAGAGGATGAGATGCTTGGATGGCATCACCGACTTGACAGACATGAGTTTGAGCAAGCTCCGGGAGTTGGTGAAGGACAGGGAAGCCTGATGTGCTGCAGTCCATGGGGTCGCAAAGAATTGGACACGACTGAGAGATTGAACTGAACTGATTATACAAATTACAGGTGTAGAATATAATGATTCACAATTTTTAAAGGTAATACTCCATCTATAGTTATTATAAAATATTGGCCATATTCCCTGCATTGTACAATATAACTTTGTAATTTATTTTATACCTATTAGTTTGTACCTCTTAATCCCCTGCTCCTATATTGCCCCTACCCTCTTCCCTCTTGTTCTCAAAATCTATCTGTGTTGTAACATATATTGAAATATCTCTTCTTTTAATGGATGAATAATATGCCATTGTATGTATATTACACATTCTGTTTATCTGTTCATCTGTTAATCTATATTTAGGTTGTTTTTACCTGTTGGTTGCTGTGAATAATGCTGCTGTAAACACTGGTATACAAACATCTGTTCAAAGCCCTGCTTTTAGTTCTTTTTGATAATATCCAGGAGTGAAATTCCTGGATCATATGTTTAATTTTTTTAAGGAACTGCCATACTGTTTTTCATAGCAGTTGCATTATTTTACATTACCACTGCTGCTGCTACTGCCGCTAAGTCACTTCAGTCGTGTCCAACTCTGTGTGACCCCATACGTGGCAGCCCCACCAGGCTCCTCCGTCCCTGGGATTTTCCAGGCAAGAACACTGGAGTGGGTTGCCATATTACCACTAGCAATGCACAAAGAATTTCTCCAATCCTTGCTAACATGTGCTATTTTCTGGTTGTTTGTTGTGTGTTTGTTTACAGTAGTTATCCAAGTGGATGTGAAGTGATATCACATTGAGATTTTGATTTTCATTTCCCAATAATTAGTGATGTTGAGCATCTTTTCATGTGCTTACTGGCCATTTGTATATTTCCTTTAGAGAAATGTTGGTTCAAGTCCTTTGGCCATTTTTAATTGGGCTATTTGTTGTTGAGTTGTAAGGGTTGTTTATACATTCTGGATATTAATACCTTCTCAGATGATTTGTACATGTTTTCTCAGTAATTGCTTTTTCAGTCCCTTGATAGTGTCCTTTGATGGCATAAAGCTTTTTATTTTGGTGAATTCTAATTTATTTTTTCTTTCATTGCCTGTGTTTTTGGTGTCCTACCCAAGAAATAATTTCCAAGCTCAATGTTATGAAGCTTTCCCTGTATTTTTTCTTCTAAGAATCTTATACTTCAGGCATTTGATCTATTTTGAGTTATTTTTTGCATGTGTGTAAGGTTAAGCTGAGTGCTGAAGAGTTGATGCTTTTGAACTGTGGTGTTGGAGAAGACTCTTGAGAGTCCCTTGGACTGCAAGGAGATCCAACCAGTCCATTCTAAAGGAGATCAGTCCTGGGTGTTCACTAGAAGGACTGATGCTGAAGCTGAAACTCCAATACTTTGGCCACTTCATGTGAAGAGTTGACTCATTGGAAAAGACCCTGCTGGGAGGGATTGGGGGCAGGAGGAGAAGGGGACGACAGAGGATGAGATGGCTGGATGGCATCACTGACTCGATGGACATGAGTTTGGGTAAACTCCAGGAGTTGGTGATGGACAGGGAGGCCTGGCGTGCTGCGATTCATGGGGTCGCAAAGAGTCGGACATGACTGAGTGACTGAACTGAACTGAAGATTAAGGTTAAATTTTCATTCTTTAAAATGTGGATATCCAGTGTTCCTAGAACCATTGATTCAAAAGACTGTCCTTTCTTCATTGAATGCTCTTGGCACCCTTGTTAAAAACCATTTGACCACATATGTAAAGGGGGGAGCTCTCTCTTCTTATTCTATTGGTCTTGATGTCTGTTCTTATTATGCTCATCAGTTCTTAAACAGTTGCTTAAAGACATGTTCCAACTAAACTAAAAAAAAATAAAATAAAAGAATAAAGGACAAGATAAGCCTTTAGGAGACAGAAGTGCCTAATCAGAATAACAATTTTATACAATCCCCAAGTGGTAGTTATACTGAGAACTAAAGAGTAACCAGTACACATTTGAGCAAGAGGTCAGAGATTTCCAAGTTCAGATCTTAGGGATAGAAAGAGAGTCAGTTGATTATATAGAATTAGAGTGTTACCAACTTGCGAATATAGTCAAGACAAGTAATATGGTAGGGCAGAGAAAGGAGGATAAAGAGTTAAGGATTTGAACTTAACTCTAAGCATGTTTCCTTTGAATGGCACAGCAGCAGTGACGTGACATGAGATCTAAGAGGAAGGAATGTAACCCAGTCCCACAATTGGATTCCAAAGGAAACAGAATTTACATATTCATAATACTGTAAACATTGAGTTGTAAAGCGGTACCCCCATATCCATTTGCCTTGGCTAAAATAAGGCAAAAGATGACTACTTAAGACCTTTGAGCTTAGTTGGAGAACAGCGGGAAAACCACAGACAAGAAAACTGCTTACTAACCACCTCCTTGCACTGAACATCACACAGGTGCTTTGAGGGACTAGATGACCAATCAGTGAACTTTAGACATTAGGGACCAAAAAATCCACCACATGTAACAACACCCAGAACCTCCCAAATCTGCAGTGACCTATGAAGACAGTCATGCCTGTGCAGAAGACCCTTGAAATTTCCCTTTACCCTTCCCCGATCTTTACTCAACTCCAACACCTTCCAGTCCCCTCTTCGATGAGAAATACCCTACTCAAAAGCCAGTCAAGAAGACAGAGCTGAACTTTTCCTCCTGTCTCCTTGCTTGGCTGCCCCACAATAAAGCCTTTTCCCCCTGTTCTTTCCCTTGAGCAGAGGGCCTACTTGCTTGGATACAGTTGTTCACTAAAACTTCAATTTAAAAATTAACCCATAAATGATTGACATATATATATATATATATATATATATATATATATATATATATATATACACACACACACACATATACCCTACATGTAAAATAGATAACTAATAAGGACCTACTGTAAAGCACGGGGAACTCTACCCAATACTCTATGACCTAAATGAGAAAAAAATCTAAAAAAGAGTGGATATATGTATATGTGCAACTGAGTCACCTTGCTGTACAGAAAAAACTAATACAACATTGTAAATAAGCTACACTCCCATAAAAATTTTTAAAAAATAAGCCATAAACAAATCAGAGACTTAATTGTATTCCAAGAAAGAATGTAAAGTTTATCCACCTTGACAATGGGGTTGGAGCTGAAGAGGTAGAAAGCCTGTGTATCAGTGTCTTGATGTTTATAGGGAGGGATCAAGAGGTATTGGCTGTGGCTTTTGGACCAGCAGGTGGATGTTTAACAAGCTGTTTAAAATTGCAGAGGTGGGTCTTCCCTGGTGGACCAGTGGTTAAGACTTTACCTTCCAATGCAGGGGGTGTGAGTTTGATCCCTGGTCTGGATCCACCTGCCTCAAGGGAAAAAAACCAAAACAAAGAACAGAAACAAATTGTAACAAATTCAACGAAGACTTTTAAAATGGTCCACATCAAAACACTTTATAAAAAATAAAAATAAAATTGCAGAGATATCTACTAGAAGAGTTATAAATAGTGATAAAACATGGGCAGGTAAGAAAAAAAAAGGAAGGTGAAGTAAGGAGATGCAGAGGAGGCAAACCCTCATCTTTCAGTAGCAAATCAGATGATTGAAAAAGCTGTAAACACACACACTAATGAGCAAGTTAAAAGACTGTTGAGGCATCCCAAAGGGACTAGAAACAAGTATTTTTAGTTTTGCCTCTAAAGAGCGAACTAGTGGTTGTAAAGAGGGAGCAGCAAACTCTTCTTTTCATTCTAAGCCCTTCTGTTTGATGATTTAACCACATGCATATCTTGCTTTGATAGTATAAAGTAAAATACAAAATACAATTCAACTTCCCAGGCAGTCCAGTGATTAGGACATCCCCTTCTGGTGCAGGGAATGCAGGTTCAATCCCTGGTAGGGGAGCTAAGATCCCACATGCCTCTTGGCAAAGAATCAAAACGTAAAACAAATAATATTGTAACAAATTCAATAAAGACTTTAAAAATGGTCCCCATCAAAAAAATCTAAAAAATGCAAGGCCAAATGAAAAGAAAATAGATCAGATTAAAATTCATAAATCAGAATAATTTGAAATACTGATTTGATTACAAAATATTGTTTAATTTACTAAAGATTCAGTGATGGGCATCTCTAAGCAATGTGGATGCCATCTGCATTTCATTGTTAGTCCTGACCTGCTTGATGAAAATGGTCCTCAAGCTGAAGTGATAGAAGTAGGCTATTAAAGATTCATCTTAAAGTGTGTCTGAAATTAAAATGTAAATCATTTGGTTAAATGAGTTTCTTAAAAAATTCAGTTCATAAATAGCTTATTTGTAAAGGGAAGGCAATTAAAAATGCTGAGATTATGCCTGAGTCTATCATAGCAAAGTTTCACTGATCCAGAACCCAAGTATCTGACCCCTTAATCTATCATGGAAAGCACACCAGAATCGGAGTATAAGTGATGAAATTATTTATTTATTTGACTGCATCAGGTCTTAGTTGCCACTCTGCTTACTTGCCCTGCCACATGTGGGATCTTAGTTCCCCAATCAGGGACTGAACCTGCGTCCCCTGCATTGGAAGGAGGATTCTCAACCACTGGCCCACCAGAGAAAATTCTTTTTCACCCTTCGGCAAAATTCTTAAGAGACAAAACCTCCATGTCTCAGTATTTTACCAAGACAGCTTCTCATCTCCCTTTAGTTAGATATATTCATAGATATTGATATTAATATAGACATACAATCCTAAATTTGTAGAGAGGTTAGCTTTACTGGTAGCTCAGATAGTAAAGAATCTGCCTGCAATTCAGGAGACCCGAGTGTCAGGAAAGATCCCTTAGAGAAAGGAATGGCTACCCATTCCAGTATTCCTGCCTGGAGAATTCCATGGACGGAGCCTGCCAGGCTACAGTCCATGGAGTTGCAAAGAGTCAGACTCAACTGAGGGACTAATACTTTAGCCAATCTCTACCTACAGAATATTTTTAAAAGTAGGCAGAAAAGGGAGTATAATAGGAGATATTTGACAGTATGAAGAATGACTACTAAAAGCAAAGGAAGAGACATTAAAAAAAAATAAGGCAGACACAAGAGCTTTAAAAAATAGCAGTTAGAGGTGTTCAGTTTGCTGACAAATCATCCTTCTCACCAAAAACCCCAAAGAGATGGTGCAGCTTCAACATTGCTGTAATCACTACCTGTACGTTGACTCTCAAATCTAGATTTCTAACTTGGACCAGTCTTCTGTTCTCCAGACATGTTTATTCAACCACCCATTGAATGTCTTCAGCTGGGTATGTCACAGGCCACTTGGATTTCCTCATCCTCATTCTATTCCCAAAGCTGCAACTCCTGATTTCCTATCTCAGTGGCAAAACTCCAGAGCACTGATCTGTATGGTTTTATACATGATTTCTTCTCTCTTGAACAGATTTCCAGCTGAGAGAAATGCCTAAGAAATACTCATTTGCAAGACCCAGTAGCTGAAGCATCACATCCTGAGTTAAGACTTCCAGTCCTACCTGGGTCTCCAAAAGGTCTCCCTTATACTCTGTTATACAGACATTTCTTGCTGTGCTTGTAACACTTTATCACTTGAATCCCTCTACAAGACTGTAAGTTCCTTGAAGGTTCAATCTGCATCTTAATTGTCATTGGCCACAGTCCCAGACCCCCACACTCTGCTCCATGAATGTTTACTGAGCAAATCAGTGAGTTATATAGAAGATATCAAATTATTTCAACAAGAGCAAAAAATATTAACAGGCAATTCTCGAGTGGAGAAAATGCAAATGTATAGTAAACATAGGAAATATGCTCAAACTTACAAGTTGTTAAGAAAATGAAAAAACAAACCAACAAACAAAACCAACTGATAATTTGGAATGCCAAAGATGGAAAAGGTTGATAACTTCTAGTGTTGCCCAGGATACACAGAACTGGCATTATTGTACACAGTTGGTGGAACTGAAAAAATTACAACTGTTATTGCAAGCAATCTAGTGATAGTTATTAAAATGTAAAATGTATACTTTTTTTTTTTCTTCTCTGATAGCTCAGTTGGTAAAGAAAAGTGAAAGTGAAAGTCACTGACCCTATGGACTGTAGCCTTCCAGGCTCCTACTGTCCATGGAATTCTCCAGGCAAAAGTACTGGAGTGGGTTGCCATTCCCTTCTCCAGGGGATCTTCCCGACCTAGGGATCAAACCTCAGTTGGTAAAGAATCCGCCTGCAATTCAGGAGACCCTGGTTCAATTCCTGGGTCGGGAGGATCCCCTGGAGAAGGGTTAGGCTACCCACTCCAGTATTCTTGGGCTTCCCTGGTGGCTCAGCTGTTAAAGAATCTGCCTGCAATGTGGGAGACCTGGGTTCGATCCCTGGGTTGGGAAGATCCCCTGGAGAAGGGAATGGCTACCCATTCCAGTATTCTGGCCTGGAGAATTCCGTGGGCTATATAGACCATTGGATCACAAGAGTTGGATACAACTGAGTGACTGTCACATACATTTTTTGATCCAGAAATCTCACTTCTGAGAATTTATCTGACAGAAATAAAAGTACAATAATTCATTATATAATTTTAGTTACAATTTCTTCCAAACAAACAGCAAACAAACAAATAAAACAACTCCTAGAAGTCTAATCAATATGAACATCAGTAGTGAAAATCCATGAAAATAAATACATCCATGAAAATAAAGTGAAAGTCACTCAGGCATGTCTGAGTCTTTGTGACCCCACGGACTATATTGTCCATGGAATTCTCCAGGCCAGAATACTGGAGTGGGTAGCCTTTCCCTTCTCCAGGGGATCTTCCCAATCCAGGGACTGAACCCAGGTCTCCCGCATTGCAGGCAGATTCTTTTCCAACTGAGCTACTGAAAGCCCATGATACATCCATACTGTAAAAAAAAAAAAAAAAAAAAAATGCATGTGTGGTTACTTAGAAAAAATTGTCCATAATATACTGAGTCAAATATTCAGTTTCAGAATTATTTATATTATGTTACAATTTTAAAAATATATGTATGTATTCTTGCACAAGCAAAATAAAAATATAGAAAGATAATGTTGCCAGAAAAAAAGGGGTAGAAGAATAATTTTGCTTTATATACTTCTGAGTTATTTGAATTGTTTTTATTTTAAAATGAGTAATTTTAATATATGGAAAAGTACAGACACTGTAACAGACACCTGTCTACCCATCACTTAGGTATATCAAATGTCAATATTTTGACATATTTGCTCTTTTTACAGAAAGAATAAAGTGTCACAGACAGAGCTGAAGCCATTTCACCCACATCCAGATCCCACTCTTCCTCCCACTCTCCCCAGAGGTAACCATTATCTTAATGTGGGAAGGAATCTTTCCTGCGCATGACTTTTTTCCCTTTGCCCATCCCCTGCCAGCTCTGTCTGATTTTAATCAGTATATATGTTTCTATTAATCATGCTTTTGCCTTCAGTTCAGTTCAATTCAGTTCAGTCGCTCAGTCGTGTCCGACTCTTTGTGACCCCATAAATCACATCACACCAGGCCTCCCTGTCCATCACCAACTCCCGGAGTTCACTCAGACTCGCATCCATCGAGTCGGTGATGCCATCCAGCCATCTCATCCTCTGTCGTCCCCTTCTCCTCCTGCCCCCAATCCCTCCCAGCATCAGAGTCTTTTCCAATGAGTCAACTCTTCATATTAGGTGGCCAAAGTACTGGAGTTTCAGCTTCAGCATCATTCCCTCCAAAGAAATCCCAGGGCTGATCTCCTTCAGAATGGACTGGATGGATCTCCTTGCAGTCCAAGGGACTCTCAAGAGTCTTCTCCAACACCACAGTTCAAAAGCATCAATTCTTTGGTGCTCAGCTTTCTTCACAGTCCACCTCTCACATCCATACATGACCACTGGAAAAACCATAACCTTGACTAGACGGACCTTTGTTGGTAAAGTAATGTCTCTGCTTTTCAATATGCTATCTAGGTTGGTCATAACTTTTCTTCCAAGGAGTAGTAAATGTCTTTTAATTTCATGGCTGCAGTCACCATCTGCAGTGATTTTGGAGCCCAGAAAAATAAAATCAGCCACTGTTTCCACTGTTTCCCTATCTATTTCCCATGAAGTGATGGGACCACATGCCATGATCTTCATTTTCTGAATGTTGAGCTTTAAGCCAACTTTTTCACTCTCCTCTTTCACTTTCATCAAGAGGCTTTTGAGTTCCTCTTCACTTTCTGCCATAAAGGTGGTGTCATCTGCATATCTGAGGTTATTGATATTTCTCCCAGCAATCTTGATTCCAGCTTGTGCTTCTTCCAGCCCAGCGTTTCTCATGATGTACTCTGCATATAAGTTAAAAAGCAGGGTGACAATATACAGCCTTGATGTACTTTTCCTATTTGGAACCAGTCTGTTGTTCCATGTCCAGTTCTAACTGTTGCTTCAGAGAGCTTCAGTTCATCAGTGTTAGGATATCTGTGAATGATTTTATAATTTACTTGTGCAAAGATGCATTCATAAACAATCAAGGTCTCTTTTTGTGTGTATAAGTTAAAATAAATGGCAGCATTTTTTTCTGTCTTTGCCTGCTACTTGCTTTTTATATTCAGCGTTCCTTTCCAGCATTATCCATGTTGATGTAGTTAATTTATTTTAATTGCCTATAATGTTCTAATATACAACCTTACCAACGTTTATTTGTTCTGCCATTCATGGAGATGAATGATGTCATGCATATTATTTATATCTTCCTTTTTAAGCATTTTTAATTGAAGTATAGCTAATTTCCAAAGTTGTGTTAGTTCCAGATGTACAGCAAATGATTCAGTTATTTATATATATTTACTTGGGGTTTCCTAGGTAACTCAGTGCAAAGAATCTGCTTGCCAACGCAGGAGATGTGGGTTTGATTCCTGGGTCTGGGAGATCCCCTGGAGAAGGAAATGGCAACCCACTCCAGTTTTCTTGCCTGGGAAATCTCATAGACAGAGGAGCCTGGCAGGCTACAGTATGGGGTCCCAAAAGAGTCAGACAGAGTCGAGCAACTGAGATATATATATATATATACACCCTTTTTCAGATTATTTTCCATTATAGATTATTACAAGATATTGAATGTAGTTCCCTGTGCCATACAGTAGGTCCTTGTTGTTTATATATTTTATATCCAGTAGTGTGTATAGATTAAGCCTAAACTGCCAGTTTATCCTACCCTTTTCTGCTTTGGTCACCAAAAGTTTTGTGTCTATGAGTCTATACCTGTTTTATAAATAACTTCATTTCTATCTCTTTTTAGATTCCACATAAAAGGGATATTTTGTGATATTTGTCTTCCTCTGTCTGCCTAATTTCACTTAATATGATAATCTCTGTATGCATGAGATTATGTGTGTGTTCCAAGGTCCTCTCTAGGTTTGTGGCTAAAAGTGGAATTGAAGGACCATAGAGGCTTTCTATTGGATTGATCAACTTTTTTTTTTAAATTCCTCACCTTTTTATCCCTTGACTGGTTTAATGTTATAGATATTTTTCTTATTGATTTAGTAATTATCCTTACATTTTTAACATGCAGGCTTGACTCTAAAAAACTAATAATAAGCAAAAGGTCTGACTTCATCTTGAACAATAGAAGCATTTTAGAATGCATGGACTTGAATTACTGTGCTTCCTATCTTCCTGTCATGGCTGTGAAATACTTTACCTTCACATTCTTTTAAAATCTTTTAACTTCAAATTAGTCTTTGTTCTTGTTCTTACAGTTAGTGTTTATTTAGATTTATCCAGATGTTTCCTAATGTCTTTGTTTTTCTATGCTCCATATATATCCTAGTCCTTTCATGATCAATATAACTTTTCCTACAATAGTGCTCATTTCATATGCTAGCAAGGTAATACTCAAAATCCTTCAAGCTAGGCTTCAACAATACGTGAACCAAGAACTTTCAGATATACAGCTGGATTTAGAAAAGGCAGAGGAACCAGAGATCAAATTGCCAACATAGAAAAAGCAAGGGAATTCCAGAAACACATCTACTTCTGCTTCATTGACTATGCTAAAGCCTTTGACTGTGTGGATCACAACAAACTGTGAAAAATTCTGAAAGAGACAGGAATACCAGAACACCTTACCTGCCTCCTGAGAAACCTGTATGTAGATCAAGAAGTAACAGTTAGAACTGGACATGAAACAACAGACTGGTTCAAAATTGAAAAAGAAGTTCGTCAAGGTTATATATTGTTACTCTCCTTATTTAACTTATGTGCAGAGTACATCATGTGAAATACCAGGCTGGATGAATCACAAGCTGGAATCAAGATTGCTGGGAGAAATATCATCAACCTCAGATGTGCAGATGGTACCACTCTAATCGCAGACAGTGAAGAAAAACTTAAAGCCTCTTGATGAAGGTGAAAGGAGAGTAAAAATGTTGGCTTAAAACTCAACATTCAAAAAACTAAGATCATGACATCTGGTCTCATCACTTCATGGCAAATAAATGGGGGAAAAGTGGAAACAGTGACAGATTTCATTTTCTTGGGCTCCATAATCACTCCCTGATAGCTCAGTTGTTAAAAGCCTAATGACATCTGCAAACAATGCAGGAGACCTCAGTTCGATTCCTGGGTCAGGAAGATTCCCTGGAGAAGGGATAGGCTACCCACTCCAGTATTCTTGGGTTTCCCTTGTGGCTCAGCTGGTAAAGAATCTACCTGGAATGCGGGAGACTTGGGTCCAATCCCTGGGTTGGGAAGATACCCTGAAGAAGGGAAAGGCTACCCTCTCCACTATTCTTGCCTGGAGAATTCCATGGACAGAGGAGCCTGGCGGGCTACAGTCCGTGGGTTCACAAAAGAGTCAGACATGACTGAATGACTAACACTTCAACTTTCTTTTTTTCCCCACTATATCTTTATCTTTCAGTTTTACAGAAATGCAGAAGCCAATACCCCTACAATTGTGTCATGTTTTGCCTAACGACATTTTTATATTCTGTTGAAATAAGAGAGGAAGAGTGAAAACAAAGAGCTCCAGTCCTGAAAAGAAGATCAAACTAACAAGCCAGAAATGTATGTAATTGCCTAGCTACTCCTATGTATTAGTATTTACATGTGTGTATATATATAATATATAAATATGTAAGTAAATATATATTTATATATTAAATTTTATTTTATTTTTATATATTTATATGAAAATTTATAGGATTGTGGTTCCTATGTGTATTTGTGTGAAGAACATGAATATAAGGAAAAACCATTCATTCCCACACTCATTTTTCTAATACCATCCCAGGTGGCACTAGTAGTAAAGAACCTGTCTGCCAATGCAAAAGATGTAAGAGATGTGGGTTCAATCCCTGGCATGACAACTCACTCCAGTATTCTTGTTTGGAGACTCCCATGGACAGAGGAGCTTGGCAGGCTATAGTCCATAGGGTCTCAAAGAGTTGGACATGACTGAGCAACTAACACTCACGTTTTTATGTGCTGGTTCATTTCCTACATTCTCTTGGGTCCTTTACATTATGTACTGATGAGCTGTTTCTTCTAATAAGCTGAAGTCCACAATTTATTCAGACTTCCTTAGCTTTTACCTGACGTCCCTTTTCTGTTCCAGGAGTCCATCCTAGATGCTCCATTACATTCAGATGTCAGGTTCCTCTGGGCTGGACATTTTCTCAGACTTCCCTTATTTTTGTTGATTTTGAACATTTTGAGGAATACTGGTCATGCATTTAGTACAATGTACCACTGTTGGGATTTTTTTTCTGGTGTTTTTCTCATCATTAATGTGAGGTTATGAGTTTGGGGGAAGAATATAGAAAAAGAGATGAAAGAAGACCACTTACAAAAAGCACCATTCTCAACACATACCATCAACATGATTTATCACCGTCAATGTTAGCCTCGGGCACTTGACGGAGGGGGTGTTTGTCAAATTCCTCCACTGCAAAGCTACTCTTTTTTTTTTTTACAGTTAATTTTTATTTGAGTATAGTTGCTTTACAATATTGTGTTAGTTTCTACCGTACAACAAAGTGAATCAGCTGTGTGTGTATATAGGTCCCCTCTGTTTTGAATTTCCTTCCCATTGAGGTGACCACAGAGTATTGAGTAGAATTCTCTGTGCTGTGCAGTAGGTTCTCATTAGTTATCTATTTTGTACTAGTGTCAACAGTGTATATATTTGTCAATCCCAATCTTCTAATTCGTCCCACCTCCCTCCTGTGTTTGGTGTTCCTACCTTTGTTCTCTATGTCTGTGTTTCTATTTCTGTTTTGCAAATAAGATAATCGATACCATTTTTGCAAAGCTACTCTTTTCTCCTCTTTCCCCACTGCACTCTTTGGAAGGCAGTCACCGGGCACTGCCCATACTTATGGGATGAGGCATTATGCTCCACCTTCTTGAGGGTGGAGTAGTTATAAAAATCATTGAAGTTCTTCTGCACAGAGGATCTGTCTTTTCTCACTGTTTGTCTGTTTATCTATCATTCATATCAGTATGGACTCACAGATACTTATTTTACATGTTAGGTTATAATCCAGTACTACCTTATTTTCTTGCTTAAATTATTGCAGCTTTGGCCATTGGGAGCTGTTGCAATTGACTCCTGAGCCCTTGACATCCCCATTATTGGTGCCTTTTTGGCATTTTCTTTTTTTTCTTTTCGTTAGAGTATAGTTTTTTTTACAATGTTGTATTGGTTTCTGAAAGTGAAAGTGTTAGTCTCCGTTGAGTCCAACTCTTTGTGACCCCATGGACTGTAGCCCACCAGGCTCCTCTGTCCATGGAATTCTCCAGGCAAGAATACTGGAGTGGGTTACTGTTTCCTTCTCCAGGGGATCCTCCCGACCCAGTGATTGAACCCAGGTCTCCTGCATTGCAGGCAGACTCTCCTGACTGAGCCACCAGGGAAGACCTGTATTGGTTTTCGCTGTACAGCAAAGTAAATCAGCCACACAGATACATATATCCCCTCTTCCTTGACTTCCTTCCCATTTAGGTCACCACAGAGCACTGAGTTCCCTGTGCTATATAGTAGGTTCTCATTAGTTATCTATCTTATACATAGCAGTGTATATATATCAATCCCAATCTCTGATCCATCCCACCATCCCCCTCCCCAGCACTTTCTTACTTTCTGGCACTACAAGATACTCCAGGCTCACTGTGTACATTTCTGTTCCAGTTCTATAATCAGGATTTCTCCAAGGCTCCTCGGTTCCTTTTGTTGAAGAATGGTAGAGAAATGAAGATCTGAGCATTAGGTGTGCTCATTCCTGCTGGAGTGTTTATTTCTAGGGCTTCTCAGTTAACAGAGCCAGAAATTCCATAGGTGCATAATAACTTACCCTGTATATTTATTTGTATCTACAGGTCTGTCTGTGTATACATCTGTACTTGTATTAAGCTAAGTAGGGAGTTCACACTGATGTCTCCAATTCTAATCTATTATCACATAGATCATTCTAGTTTTCTCCCTTTGTTTGTCTGTAACGCTCCACTTCCAATGGAGAGAAACCTGGCTCCCACCTTCTGCCATCCATTTACTTAATTGTCTAATTCCAGGATCCATGTATAGTGGTTTCAGTTTATAGGCTTTTATTGAAGAAAGTTGAAGCCAATTACTCATTCCTAAGTGCCATTATGGACTGCCCATAAGAATGGCAATAGGCATCTATCTGCTATTATTAGTGCCATTTGGAGAGTGTTAGGAAAATTAAAATAATCATCAAATATTTGTCTTACATGTAAACGGATTCTATTCGATTTTACCAACATTTGCAAAGAGCATCCCATATTATTGACAGATACAGATGAAGGTGTGGGGGTGGGTAATGAAGGGGAGTTGCATAGCAAAAAGGAAGGACAACAACTTTACCTTGGGGAAGACAGAGAAGCTTTACAGAGCTGGTATTTGGCCTGAGCTTTGAATGCTCATGCTCGGTCGTTAAGTTGTGTCCGACTCTTTGCGACCCCATGGACTGTAGCCTGCCAGGCTCCTTTCTCTATGGCATTTCCCAGACAAGAATACTGGAGTGGACTGCCATTTCCTCCTCCAGGGGATCTTCCTGACCCAGGGTTTGAACCCACAATCTCCTGCATCAGCATGTGGATTCTTTACCACTAAGCCACCTTGGTAGCCTGGGCCTTAAATAAAAGCAGACACTGAAGAAATTCAAGAAAGAGAGAGAGATGGCAAGAGAGGGAGATAAAGAGGATCCTGGGTCAAGGGAATAATATGCATGAAGGCGCAAAGGCATGACAGTGCACATTGTTCTTAAAAAATTCTCAGTATCCCATTTACCTTCTCCTAATAATATCCTATGGCTGCTTAGTGACATTATTTCCTGGTAAACCATAAATATGAATGATTAATGGAGGTTTATGCTTTAGAAACACAGTGACATTTATAACATCTGCACTATTTCCAGTGTGGGACAAACAGTGCAAAAGTGAGTTACTAATAGCATCCTCTGAGAATTAGCTTTTTTAAACAACAGACACAGAGATTATGCCTGAGGAAGCGATGGAATAATTAGGTTTGTGATCTCTTGGGTCTAATGGAACAAATCACTTCATTTTTTTTTTTTTACTTGAGATTAGCCCAATGATTAAACCATACTTTTAAAAATGTCAGAATATTATCCTACCCTTTCTGAGTGAAAGTTAAGGTGTTAGTCTTTCAGTTATATCTGACTCTTTTGTGATCCCATGGACTGTAGCCCACCAGGTTTCTCTGTCCATGGGATTCTCCAGGCAAGAATACTATAGTGGGTTGCCATTCCCTTCTCTGGGTAATCTTTCCAACCCAGGGATCGTACCCGGGTCTCCTGCATTGCAGGCAGATTTAACTATCTGAGTCACAAGAGGAGCCCATATGACGTAAACAGTGTATAATCCTCTCCAAGGTTATATGAAAATGGAAAATTCATTTTTTTAGGAGTTAATCATCAAAAATTTATTTTATCTGTTTGGGTCTATCATACTTAGTAATTTGTTTTGTCTTATTTTTATAAAAGTAACCTGCATCCCTGTATAATGACATTATGCCCACATGTTCTTTCTCTTTGTAGTTATCATCACCATTTCCTATTTATCACTTCAATATTCATCAGCGTTCTCAAACCAGAGCCATCTATTCTCAATACCTAGAATTCTTTAAAACATCAACTTTAATCAAAAGCAATCTTCTTGAAAATACCATCAATTATTTTAACTTCATTCCAAAATATTGGGTTTAAACCTAGAAAATACAAAAACATGGAGCCTAAAGTTTTTAAAATAGTAGTTCAGTTCAGTTCAGTCACTCAGTTGTGTCCGACTCTTTGTGACCCCATAAATCGCAGCACACCAGGCCTCCCTGTCCATCACCAACTCCCAGAGTTCACTCAGATTTATGTTCATCGAGTCAGTGATGCCATCCAGCCATCTCATCCTCTCTCGTCCCCTTCTTCTCCTGCCCCCAATCCCTCCCAGCATCAGAGTCTTTTCCAATGAGTCAACTCTTCGCATGAGGTGGCCAAAGTATTGGAGTTTCAGCTTTAGCATCATTCCCTCCAAAGAAATCCCAGGGCTGATCTCCTTCAGAATGGACTGGTTGCATCTCCTTGCAGTCCGAGGGACTCTCAAGAGTCTTCTCCAACACCACAGTTCAAAAGCATCAATTCTTTGGTGCTCAGCTTTCTTCACAGTCCAACTCTCACATCCATACATGACTACTAGAAAAACCATAGCCTTGATTAGATGGACCTTAGTCGGCAAAGTAATGTCTCTGCTTTTGAATATGCTATCTAGGTTGGTCCTAACTTTTCTTCCAAGGAGTAAGCGTCTTTTAATTTCATGACTGCAGTCACCATCTGCAGTGATTTTGGAGCCCCAGAAAATAAAGTCTGCCACTGTTTCCACAGTTTCCCTATCTATTTCCCATAGTAATAAGCTAGTGTTAAAATTTTATCCATTAAATCAGAATAAAGATAACTAACTCTAAAGCATAGAGGGATGAATTTAGAACATGGAAAGTTGCCTTTACAAACCAGAGCCTCAAGGTGGAAGGTACCTGCATGAATATATCAATTCACTGATGTTTGGGGATAATTTATTAAAGCAGCAAATACTACCCTAACTAATCTACCAATTCTACTTGAAAGGATTAGTGCATGATTCAAAGTTGACTTCTTATTCATAGATGAGGTTTTTCAAGGAATTCATATAGGAGAGATGGGAGTGGGAAGGGATGGAGAAATTGTCTATAGAAAATAGCATGAGCAAAGGTGTAAGAACCTGAAAACATGATCATATAAAATGTTATCAGTCATTCAGTATGATATCATATAATATCACATATGTTAATTATATATTACTTATATATGTACTTTTAGATGTATAATATAATGATTTGATTTTAGTATATGTTTCTTAATGATCACCACAATAAGCTTTAGAAACACAGTTTAACATCTGTCTCCATATGTGTTACATACATAGCAGTGTTTTTTAAATATAACAGAAAAAGTGGAAAATAACTAAATATTATTCACAGGGAATAAATTGTGGTCTAGCCACATAATGAAATATTATCTAGCAGTTAAATACCCCTGAGAAGTGCATTCATTTGTGACAATAAGGATAGATTTTTAAAAATAGGTTGAATGAAGAAAACTGAGTTGAAGAGAACTTTATTACACTATGGTAGAATTTATGCAAAAATTTGAAAATAAAAAATTATACAAATATGTATATAACAAAATATAAAAGATTACATTGAAGAATATGTGACATTTTGATAGTGGCTGGCTCTGGGGAGAGAAGAAAATGGAACTGGGGAGGGAGAATTTAAAGTACTTCCATTTTATTTATAATATTTTTCTTTATAAGATGCAAAACCCCACAAAAATGAATTGGACAGAGGTATATTACAATGTTAATAGGTAGTGACTGTGGAAAGTAACACTTTGGACAGTTTTCTTCCTACTCTTCATATATTTTCTCCATTTTTAAAATATTCTAAAATGACCAAGTATTACTTTTATAATTATCCCCCTATTTTTTAAAACCATTCATGTCATAGGAACAATCATGGCAACCTTCACTTTAGAAGAAAAGCTGTGTAGCACTCAGCAGGGGATTTGAAGGAGGCCTTATCAGTTACATCTACTGTTCTTTCCTAGTCAGGTGAAAGCCAGTGGGCTTACTGCTACTGCTACTGCTAAGTCGCTTCAGTCGTGTCCGACTCTGTGTGACCCCATAGACGGCAGCCCACCAGGCTCCGCCGTCCTTGGGATTCTCCAGGCAAGAACACTGGAGTGGGTTGCCATTTCCTTCTCCAATGCATGAAAGTGAAGTCCCTCAGTCATGTCCGACCCTTAGTGCCCCATGGACTGCAGCCCACCAGGCTCTTCTGTCCATGGGATTTTCCAGGCAAGAGTATTGGAGTGGGGTGCCATTGTCTTCTCAGAAAGATGATAATTTATAACAATAGGATGTTCTGACTTCAGCAATGTTTATGATTCTCTCCTATTTTGTACTGAGGGCATGGAGAAAAGAGCTTCTGGAGTTATAATTTTCATTAGAATTTTCCCAGGGTCACAAACAGGTTAATAAGACATGTGGGTGAATCCCTAGTGATTGTGTATATATGTGATATATGTGGTCTACTTTTAGCCATGTTCAAAAAGAAAACTTTCTGGTACTCTTTCTTTCTTTTAAATTTTAACTTCTGAAGTACATTTACAATTTTGGTACTCTTTCTAAATGTATTATGCCTTAATTTTTTCCTCCTCCTCAAAATCTTCTCACTCTCCCACACTTAGATCTCTTAAATCAACCTCTCTTTCTATTGCCTTCTTTCTCATTCATCATTTTTTAAAAAAACCAATCAAGCCAAAAGGCAGCCTGTCACAATGTGAGGAATATGGAATTTGAAATGCAAAACAGTGGATCTGCTTCTGATTAGTTGCATAATATGGAGCACATGACCATCTTTCTGTGCCTCAGTTTATCTCTCAATTGGAGAAAGTATCACCTGGACCTCAGGTGAATGACTTTGCCAGAACAACCAGATCACAGCTGTTAATGTGATTTGTAAACAAAAAAAGCCCAAGTCAAGGTTTACCAGCTTTCTCGAAATAAATAAGCAGCTCTAGGATATCCAAGATGGAGGAAGGGTATAGTCATGTCCTTGACAATCAATGAGCTGAACAATTTGAGGTGTTCATTTCAGTTCAGTCACTCAGGCATGTCCGAGTCTTTGCAACCCCATGGACTGCAGCACTCCAGGCCTCCCTGTCCATCACCAACTCCCAGAGTTTACTCAAACTCAGGTATATTGAGTCAGTGATGCCATCCAACCATCTCATCCTCTTTCGTCCCCTACTCTTCTCGCCTTCAGTCTTTCCCAGCATCAGGGTCTTTCCAAATGAGTCAGCTCTTCGCATCAGGTGGTCAAAGTATTGGAATTTCAGCTCAACATTAGTCCTCCCAATGAACATTCAGGACTGATTTCTTTTAGGATGGACTGGATGGATCTCCTTGCAGTCCAAGGGACTCTCAAGAGTCTTCTCCAACACCACAGTTCAAAAGCATCAATTCTTCAATGAGGTGTCTCTAAATGCAAATTACTAATTAATCTATGAGCTTGTACATGGGACACCCTGCTATTCAGGGTGTCCTTACCACCCAAATCCATCAAGCAAGTCAGTGACCCTGGTACTTTTTTTTTTAGCTTTACATTTTTCTGTTCTTGGACTGACTTCTTGACCAATGTCCCGTGAATTCAACTGCATACTGCCACAATCCAAACCAAATAGAAATGTGGTAATATTAATAGCTGTTCATTCATTCAATTTTAAATTAATTTTTTTCTTTTTTCTTTTTACTTTTCACCAGTATGTACTACCTATTTACTCATTTTTTATTTAATTTTTATAATTTATTTATTTATTTTAACTGGAGGGTAATTACTTTACAATATTGTGATGGTTTTGTGCTTTAGGCACTTATCCTTGTAGAAGAAGTATGTTAGTCACTCAGTCATATCTGACTCTTTGTGACCCCATGGACTATAGCCCACCAGGCTCCTCTCTCCATGGAATTCTCCAGGCTAGAATACAGGAGTGGGTAGCCATCCCCTTCCCCAGGGGCTCTTCCTGACCTAGAGATAGAACCAGAATCTCCTGCATTGCAGGCAGATTCTTTACTGTCTGAGCCACCAGGGAAGCCCCATCCTTGTAGAAGGAAACAGGCAATAAACTCAACCAGTCAGGAAATTATATAAATTGTTAGAAAGTGATCTATACTATGTGATATGGGTGTCATAAGGCAGGGGGAAGGCTAGGGAATAAAAAGTAGGACTGCCTTTTGATAGGATTGTATCGAGGCCTGGAGAAGCTGCCTCCGGTCTTCAGCTACAGGAAGTGCATATTTGTTTTCTTTTGCTCCTGTAAAAAGTTACTCCAAACCTCCTGTAAAAAGTTACCTCAAAACAGCACATGCTATCTCAAGGTTTTTGTAGGTCAGAAGCCTTGGGCTGGCTTGGCTGGTTCCTCTGCTTTAGGTCTCACAGGGCCGAAATCAAGATATAGACAGGCTTGGACTCTTATCTCTGGGCTCTGGTGAAGAAGTCGCTTTCTGGCCCCTCAGATCTTTGGCAGAATTGGTTCTCTGCAGCTGTAGGACTAAAGTCCTCATTTTCTTTCTGGCTCTCAGCTGGAGTTCTCTCAGCTTCTAAAGGCATCCTGCATTCCTTTAACAGCACAGCAAGTCCTTCTCATGCTTTGAATTTCTCTGACAACCTCCTGCTACAGTTTTGCCTTAGTGGGAGAAAGTTCGCTGCTTTTAAGGGTCCATGTGGTTATACTGGTCTCTTATCCAGGATAATCTTCCTATCTTATGGTCTCTGACTTTAATTACATTGGTAAAAACCCCTTTTTTGCTATGCATTGGAGCAATTACAGGTCCTAGGGATAAGGTTGTGAGCATCTTTGCAAGGACATTATACCTCCCACAAAGTTTAAGGGCTCCAGCTGCCGCACCAAGGAAGGTCCATGCTTGGGACACATGAGATTCTCTGACAGCTGGCTTTTGGCTTTGGGGCTTCCCAGGTGGTGCAGTGGTTTAAAAAAAAAAAAAATTTGCCTGCTAATGCAGGAGATGCAAGAGACACAGGTTCCGTTCTCGGGTTGGGACGATCCCTGGAGTATCCCCAGTATTCTTGCCTGAGAAATCCCATGGACAGAGGAGCCTGGACAGAACTACAGCCTGTGCTGTAGTTCATGGGGTCACAAAGAGTTGGACACAACTGAAGTAACTTAGCAAGCACATTTAAGAGATATTGTGTGATTTTTGATCCTCCGTTTCCTCTGTAAAATGAAACAAATGATATGGACATAACTGAGCATTCACACACATGTACAACTTTGGCTTGAGGACTCCTGCCAGGAGCCAGCGTGAGGAATCCTGCCCATGGCAAAGGTCATGAGGAAGGAAGCCCGACAAAACGCAAAGGCGTGATCTGGCTTCAGGGGTTCCCCCTGAGTTTTCCTGAACATCTACCCCCAAAAACCAGAGTCGGCCTGATTTTATTGTAGTGTGCTTTTCCACTCTTCTGACACTCTCTGGAAAAAGTTAACTTAGGGCTTCAGTCTTCTGCATTTGAAAGGAGTGTTTCAGCTCAAACCCCTCTGATGGCTCTCTAACTTGCCTTACCCGGACTTTTACAACTACGCATGTGATTGTTTACAGCCCCCCCCAACTGTGAGAGGCATGGGAAGCCTAAAACATAAAGCCTTTCAAAGACTTAAAAGTTATTAGAGTAGCGCTGGTGTAAGATTTCACTGTTGAGCCAATGCTGTTGTTGCTGCTGCTGCTAAGTCACTTCAGTCGTGTCCGACTCTGTGTGACCCCATAGACGGCAGCCCACCAGGCTCCCCTGTCCCTGGGATTCTCCAGGTAAGAACACTGGAGTGGGTTACCATTTCCTTCCCCAATGAATGAAAGTGAAAAGTGAAAGTGAAGTCGCTCAGTGGTGTCAGACCCTCAGCAACCCTATGGACTGCAGCCTTCCAGGCTCCTCCGTCCATGGGATTTTCCAGGCAAGAGTGCTGGAGTGGGGTGCCATTAAATTCCCACATCTCTTATCCACTGTGCACCTGAGAGCACATTTGTTAACATAGTTAGAATGTAAGAAAAAACAAGTGTAGCCTTGAAACTGACCACATCAGACTTTTGAGCTAATTGGTTCTTTCTTTGTTGTAACTTATTGCACCTTTGCTTCGTGAAAATGTAACTTTGTTTGATACTTTCTGAGGCTGACATAGATTAGAAATATGAAGAAAAAACCCTTCAAGGGAAAATAAGTTTTCTGGTTGAGCAGCCTTTATCAAAAGAGGGTCTTAAAATGTTTCATAGGCCTCCAGGGCCAGAAGATAATGTACACAACATTGTTGGTGGGAAAGGTATAAAAGTCCTTTTAAAAAATAAAGTTATTGGGGCCTTGCTCACCAAAGCAGCTTGGTCTCCCCATGTCTTTGTTATTTTCTGGCTGAATTCCCATCTGGGGCATGGAGGCTTGCCATGTCTACTTACTTGCCCTGGCTTCTAAGACCCACAAGAAAGGGAGCCCAAGGCGGGGCACCCTCCACTATTCAAACGGGTGCCAGTGGCCTAACGTAGATGGTGCAAACCTCTTGTCTCGAGGTTTTATTAGTTCTCCATGTAAACCAAGTTATTCAGCCTCTTTTCTCCACTAATTTTCCTACTACACTATCTTTTCCTAATCTAATCTTATATTTCTAATTAAATAAATCTTTCTTCGCCAATTCTGTCCACCCTTGAAATTCCCTGGATCCACTGGGGCTGGACCCCGGCAGACTCCCTGAGGGTTTTTTGGAACCTTCCTTAGATAGTGCATGGCTTTCTAGGACTCTGTCACCCAACCTTCTTTTCCTCTCCCCTTCACTTGGGTAAGGCTACATCAAAGGTATTTTCCCTAATAAAGTCCATGCACACTGAATCTCATCTTGATGTCTGCCTCTTGGAAGACCTGAACTCACAAAAGTGGTACACCATTGGAGACAGGCAGGTAGGAATGGGCATCTGGGCTTGGCTCACCCACTACCCAGCAGCAGATGGAAAGGATGCTGTGCTGGTTGGTAGGAGGGACACCAAATTCCCTGACATGTGATATCATCTCCAATCCTAAAGATTTCACTGGGGATGATCTAGAGATGAGAATGTTGTGGCAGGTGTAATATATGGGCATTATGAAAAATCAGGGGAGAATTGCCTATAAAGACATCAGAATTAGTCACTTGCTGCTAAGCTGTGTTCACACTTTACAGAAGGAAAATGAAAAAAATGGGGCTGTCAACAAGTATGACAGTCTTATGGCTTATAAAGAGGCTTTTATGTCTACAGTGGCAGGGCAGACACAGGCTGAAGATCTAATTGTTAGAGTTGCAGGGATGTTTGAAATCAGTCAATGCAAGTCTACTTTGCAAAGTCAAGGGATCCTGAAACATGGAATGGGGATGTCTTAATGGATGCCCCTGAGGATGTGGGCTCTCTCTGCAAGCCCACACCCCTCCTCCCAGACCCTGTGGGCTTGCCTAGGTAGCCCACTCTTTCATCATAAAAACTAATCCCTCAGTTTTGCTAGAAGATGCTGCAAAAGCCTCTACCCCACAGACTGCACAGTCTCAGGCACCCCAACTTCCTTCCACCTTCCCTGGGGTTCAGACTTACATCACAATCTGATGATTCTCTTAGCCTTTTCAAGATGTCTACCAAAATGTGTCTAAGAGGAGTTTCCCCTAATAAAATCCTTCCACATCTGACTTCTTTTTCGTGTCTTCTTCTTGGAAGATCCAGATAAACAGAGGTGGTCAAGGAAGGTCTCAGTGAGAAGATGACGTCTGAGCCCAAGTCAGCAGGAGGTGGAGGCAGCTAGCCATGAGGGAATTGGGAACAAAACATTCCAGGTGAGGGAACAGCAGCAGCAAAAGCCTTGATGTGAGCCCTCCCTGCTGTGCTCATAGAGACCAAGAAGGCCAGTGTAGCTGGAGAGGAGGCGATGGGGACCAGGAGGAGCAGGCAGCCTGGCACCTGGGCTTCCCAGGTGCTGCTAGTGGTAAAGAATCTGCCTGCCAATGCAAGAGACGCAAAAGATGCAGGTTCAGTTTCCGGGTTGGGAAGATCTCCTGCGACAGGAAAGGGCAACCCACTCCAGTATTCTTGTCTAGAGAATTTCATGGACAGAGGAGCCTTGTGGGCTACAGTCCATGGGGTCCTACAGAGTCAGATACGACTGCATACAGCACACAGCACAGTAGTAGGCAAGCTCAGGGAAATGGGTAATTGGGAGCCTTTTACTCTGAATGACAAGGAAAGAAACTGCAGGATTTTGAGCAAAGAAATTACGTGACATAGCTTAAGTTTTTAAAAATCTTTTAAAAATTGAAGTATAGTTAATTTACAATGTTAGTTTCAGGTGTATAGCAAAGTGATTCAGTTATCCATATATATATTACAAGATAGTGAATATAATTATGTGTGCTATACAGTAAGACCTTGTCATTTGTCTGTTTTATATATAGTAGTGTGAATATATTCATCATAAACTCCTAATTTATCTCTTCCCCTACCCTCCACTCTCCCCTTTGGTAACCATAAGTTTGTTTTCTATGTCTGTGAGTCCATTTCTATTTCATAAATAAGTTCACTTTTATCAGTTATTTTTTAGATTTGACATGTAAGTGATACCATATGATATCTGCCTTTCTTTGTCTGACTTAATATGATAATCTTTAGGTCAGTCTGTGTTGCTGCAAATGGCATTATTTCATTTTTTATAATTGAGTGGTATTCCATTGTATGTATATATATATATATATATATATATACCACATCTTCTTTGTCCATTCACCTATTAATGGACATTTAGGTTGCTTCCATGTCTTGGCTGTTGCAAATAGTGCTGCTATGAATATTGGCATGCATGTATCTTTTCAAATCAGAGTTTTCTCTGGATATATGCCCAGGAGTGGGATTACAGGGCCATATGGTAACCATTTTTAGGTTTTTAAGGAACCTCTATACTGTACTCCATAGTGACTGCACCAGTTTATAGTCCCAACTACAGTGTAGGAGGGTTCCTTAAATTCATTTTTAAAAGGCTATTTCCTACAGCTATTTGAGAATTCAATTGCAGAAGACCAAAGGCAGAAGAAGAAATATCAGTTAGAATACTATTGGAAGATCCAGGTCAGGATGATGGGATCAGCTGAGGGTGGAAGCTACAGAAGTGAACAGACTCTGGATGTATTCTGAAGAGAGTGACAACTGAATTTCCTGAAGGATTGGGTGTGTTCTGGAAGAGGAAAGATGGTGACAAGAATGCAGATGCCACTTGATGAAACTGGAGAAAGGGGAAATTGCTTGAGGAGATCAGGAGTTGGGACATGTTAATTTTGAGACATTTATTTAGCACGTACATGGACATGTCAAATGGCTGTTGGATGTATGAGTCTGGTGTCCAGGAGACAAGTCTGGGCTGGAGGCATAAATTTGGGAGTAGTTGGCAGTAAGATGGTATTTAAAGCCATGAAACTAAATGAGCTCACCAAAGAGTGATTGTGGATAGCAAAATTGCGTAGTGGATAAAATCATCTACGAGCAAGAATTTGTGAAAGCAAAAAGTGTTAGTCGCTCAGTCATGCCCGACTCTTTGCGACCCTATGGATTGTAGCCTGCCAGGCTCCTCTGTCTTTTGGATTCTCCAGGCAAGAGTACTGGAGTGGGTTGATATCACCTCCTCCACGGGATCTTTCCAACCCAGGGACTGAACTCAAGTCTCCCACAGTGCAGGCAGATTATTTATCATCTGAGCCACCGATGAATTTGTATTACTCACAAATATCTATGTTCAAAAAGCACCAGAACATCTGTATGATTTTTCTCTACAGCAAATCCTCAACCTGTTCATTGTATATCTCTGTTTAAGAAGCAACATATTTTTTTACCTCCAACTTTCCTAAGTGATTAACAAAATTGAGAACTAAAGTGAGTAAAAATGATTTTTTTTTTCCACAAATTATTCCACCTGTAGAACTGAAACCTAATGTTAGAGCTCGAGGCTAATTTGCTTATTAGGTTTATTTCTGTCTATATTTCATTCCTGAATTATATTCATCAGTATTTTCCATTTTCTTCTTTTTGGCTGCATTAAGACTAAAATAAAATCTATCTCCCTTATTATACATATTTAAAATTTGTGTTTACTGTTTAGAATCAGTCTTCACTGAATTCTCACAGAGCAATTTTCCCACATGTACTTCACAGAACAGTACAAAGGAAACTGTCTTATTTCCTCCGTCAGTGGAGGGAAGATTTATTCAGTGAATATCCCCAGCCTGTTCTTCAGGGGAGCATTGGTGCTGTATTGCAAGGGAGCTCTTCAGAATTCCATCTCGCTCATGTTCATTCAAATTAATTCATTTGAATGAATTAGTTCATTCAAAATACAGTAGATGACATCTTATTTTTACTTCATTTATTTATTTGCCATGTCTCTTGGCTTTGGGGATCTTAGTTCCCTGACAAGGGATCAAACCCAGGCCCCTGGCAGTGAAAGCACAGACTACGTTAGGAAACTCCCAGTAGATGATACCTTAGTGGAAGAGCCTTATAGACTCATGAATGTTTGGAGGTAGAAGGAATCACAGTGATCACTGACACCCCCTCATCTTATAAATCAGTGTATCAAAGAAGAATCCATTTCCAAATATTGGCAATTCTTACTCGTCTGTCTTCTTTCCCCCTATATTAGGTTCCTAGGTCTGCTGCATAGGCTTCAACAACAAGAATTCATCTTCTCACCATTTCAGAGGTCAGCACTCTATAAAAGCAAAGTGTCCACAGGGCCACACTCCCTCCAGACGCTTGAGTGAGTGAATGCTAGGTGACTTCAGTCATGTCTGATTCTTTTCAACCCTATGGACTGTAGCCTGCCAGGCTCCTCTGTCCATGGGATTCTCCAGGCAAGAATACTAGAGTGAGTTGCCACGCCCTCCTCTAAGGGATCTTCCCAAACCAGGGATTGAACCTGTGTCTCTTATGTGTCCTGCATTGGCAGGTGGGTTCTTTACCACTAGTGCCACCTGCGAAGCCCAAAAAGCTTGAGAAAAGGATCCTTTTCTGCACCTTCCAGCTTCGGGTGTCTCCCTGATTTGTCACAGCACCACTCCAGGCTCTTCCTCTGTCTCCAGTCTCTTCCGCAGAGTGTCTGTGTCTCAGAACTCTCTCTCCTTTCTCTAATAAAGACATCAGTCATTGGATTTAGGGTGGACCTAAGTCTGGATCCCAAGATTTTCAACTTAGTTATTAATTACATCTGCAAAGAGTCTATTTCCAAACAGAGTCATATTCATAGGTACCAGGTTTTGGAATTTGGACATATCTTTTGATGAGAGGTATTGTTTAATCCATTACACCATCCTTCCTTCTTTCCTTTCCTTCTTTCTTCTGTTCAATTCACTTCTCCCACCAGTTAGATCCTTTTATCCTTTCCTGCATCACTTTAATTCCCATCTATTCCTGACTCTTTGTTGTTGTCCAGTCAATCAGTCATGTCTGACTCTTTGTTGCCCCATGGACTGCAGCATACCAGGCTTCCCTGTCCATCACCAACTCCCAGAGCTTACTCAAACTCATGTCCATTGAGTCAGTGATGCCATCCAACCATCTCATCCTCTGTCGTCCCCTTCTCCTCCTGCCTTCAATCTTTCCCAGCATTGGGGTCTTTTCTAATGAGTTGGCTCTTCTCATCAGGTGGTCAAATTATTGGAGCTTCAGCTTCAGCATCAGTCCTTCCAGTGAATATTCAGGGTTGATTTCCTTTAGTGTTGACTGGTTTGATCTCCTTGCTGTCCAAGGGACTCTCAAGAGTCCTCTCTAGCACCACAGTTTGAAAACATCAGTTCTTTGGTGTTCAGCCTTCTTTGTGATCCAGCTCTCACATTCATACATGACTACTCTAAAAACCATAGCCTTGACTATATGGACCTTTGTCGGCTCTTTAAGGAGGTCAAAATCCTTCTTTTTTTAAAAGGGCTTAGAACAGAAGGGTTAGTTGGAAGAACTACAGTCCCTACTTTTACTTTTGGCCCAGAGAAGCCATAGTTATAATCCATTATCTCCCTCCATCTACTCTGTAATTTCTTTGTTTTTCACTCCATAGGCCACTCTGGTTAAGTTTGCTTGCCAAGTGGAAGAACAGGAACCTTAATTCCTAAGGGCTCTGAGCCTTTGGTTATCTTAACTTTACAGGCTGCGGTCCCAGCAGTTGTTATTATGCAAATAGAAGTACCAGGAGATATTTTGGTGAATCCGCCATGCCTCTGGCGTATTCCTCCCTGGTTCCATTACATAGCAGGGCCCTTAGCTTGTCAACTCTCAGGGCTGATTATAACTGTCAGCATAATCGCCTCTGATCTCCCAGCATGAGGATCTCAGAGCGAATGGTTATAATCCAGCTTTGGGCTCAGGGGAGCTGTCACTTTTGCCCCACCTCCATTGGAACAAGCGCTTCAATGTCAGCCAACTATTATCGTAGAAGACACTGCTTCAGAGCTCAGTGGTCTCCAACCGTAAATATGCATTATACACAGATTTCTTGGAAACACTCTGCTTCGGCTGCCTGTCTGCTGGCTGGCTGGAGTGGTTCTGCTCTGTGTGTCTCTTTGTTGGTGTGACCTGGAGAGAAACAAATTCTGTGTGCTTCACTGAGACCCTTGGAGCTTTCAATTTTAGCAGTGCCATAGTGTTTTGTAACTGCTTGTCTGAAACTGTCAGATTTGGAGGACAAGAATTTTGTTCTACTTGTTTTTTTTTTTTTGGTGGTTGTTGTTGTTTGTTTCAGGGCTTGGAATATGTGTGAGTGCATATTACATTACATTACTTTACTTTTTAAGGTTTACTTTATCTTTGTAGATTTTTAATTCTCATGTCCTCTCTCTATTTTTCCCCCAATGAGATATTTGTATTTTCCTTGCTGATTTTACAAGAACTCTTTATGTATGGGGATATTAAATCCCTTGCAGTAAACATCTCCCTTTACAGATGATTAAAATGAAGGGTTGGGACTTCCCTAGTGGTCCAGTGGTTAAGAATCTGCCTTTCAATGCAGGAGACATGGGTTTGATCCCTGGTAAGGGGACTAAGATCCTGCATGCCATGGAGCAACAAATCTGTCCTAGAAAAGATGCTTAACCTCTACCCTTCATTTTTATTCTAAATATTTTATTTATTTGTTTGCCTGTCTCGGGTCTCAGCTGTGGCACACAGGGTCTTTGTTGCAGTGCTCAGGCTTCTCTCTAGGTGTCGAGTGAGGGCTCCATAACTACTGAGCTTGAGCATTCTAGAGCACTCACTCTACAACTAGAGAGAAGCCGAAGCACTGCAACAAACACCCTGTGCGCCACAGCTGAGACCTGAGACAGACAAATAAGTAAAGCAATAAATAAAATATTGAGAATAAAAATGAAGGGTGGAGGTTAAGCATCTTCCCTAGGACAGCCAGTGAGAGTGAGCAGAAGGGTTTCCTCTGTTGATATAAACAACTCTCACTATCACCAAAGAGACTGACTCCCCATCTCACTATACACTTATGTCCTAGTTGAACTCTAGATGATATTTTGATATCATTAAACATGGGTGTGGGGAAGCGATATGAATAAAGTTAACAAGTGATTTGGATTTGTGTAACTCTGGTATCAGGTCTCTTCTTACCTAGATTATGAAATCTTTGCAAGAAAAGAATATTTAGAAAATATTTCTTTTATCTCATTATCTCCAGTGCAATCACACTGTCAGGTATGTAGCAAGAACTAGTTCAACATTATTTAAACATCAGTTAGTAAGTCATCAGAATTTGAAACAGTAAAGGGCTTCAGATACTACCCCATGAAGAGTTTCCTAAATTGTCTTCTGTCTTCTGCAACAGTAACATCAGGAAGGGCTTCCCAGATGGCTCAGTGGTAAATGCAGGAGATGCAGGTTTGATCCCCGGGTCAGGAAGATCCCCTGGAGAAGAAAATGGCAACGCAGTCCAGTCTTCTTGCCTCAGAAATCTCATGGACAGAGCAACTTGTCGAGGTTCAGTCCTGAGGGTCGCAAAAGAGTGGCACATGAATTAGCAACTAAACAACAACAACAACAATATCAGGAAAATGTGATTCCAGATTCAAAAATTTGAGAGGTCCAGCGTACACATTTTTCCAGAGTTATCATATTCATTAGCACCCTAAAGGCCCTGAAAAATTCTGCCATTAAGAAACATTTTACTCTGATTAATCTGGTGTGGAACACTTTCTCTTTTTCTTAATTAACAGAATGTTAATGTTATACTCCAGACTATTTGGGAAGAGTGATTCTGTTCTAATCATTGAATGCAATAGAACATTTAGTGAGCTAGTTCAACTTCTCCCAGCTGGCTGATAGCAGAGCTGGGGCTAAAATCAAGTCTCTTGACTTTTATTCCAATGTTTTTCTTTCCACTGTAAGAGGCAGCAATTGTCACTTAATGATAATTATGGGTGACAACAGTTGGAATGCCTCTGCTGCTAAGGGAAGGAGATTAAAGAGGAAAAAAAGCATCATCAACATTGTATGGAAAACTTTTTAAAGTGATCGTTCATATTGTATGTAAAAAATCTAGGAAAAAGAAAAGTGTTTTTATTTGTTAAGTTCACTGTTAATTAAAATGCATGTCATTTGAAGTACTGTCAATTGATGGTGTATTAGAAAACTCTTTGCTATCTGGTGCATTGTGCCTGTTTATATCTCCTTAGTGGAACTTTAATAAATCATCATAAGGGTGACTTTAACAGCTTATTTGAAGAAAACAAAGAATATCTCTTTCAGAAAGTCAGAGGGAAAATTGGATGGTGGATGTCTAAATCAAACATTAAAGCTAGTATTAGAGGTCTGTTAGAAAGAAATTTTCTATTCCCCAGGAGCTATTGAGGCATAAGCAAAGTGGAACAGAAGACCCCAAATGAAGTCTTTCTATTGCTTAAAAAATTGAATCTTTACTGATTTGAAGAAAGCTAGAGGATAAAGTTACTATTTATTGAGCATTTATTTTTATCAGATATCATAATGTGTTATTTCATTTTATCCTTATAATATTTGTGAATGATGAGCCACATTAACACCCTCTTTCTATAGACAGAAAACTGAGGCATGGAGAGGTTAAGTAACTTTCTCTAGGAAGCATAATTAGGAAGTAATATGAGTGCCATTGGATCTCAAGCTTCAAGTTCTTTCATCATTCCTTATTACATAAACTATTATTAACTTCCAAAGAAAAGTGTTGAAACAATGACCTCAGTTCCAAGTAGGTGTTAGAAAATGTACTGGGCATGTGGTTCAGTGGTCTCATTCTGGGTCTTCGAGGGAGGTGTCTGATGACGCCTAGGAGGCTGCAAAGTCTGCGTCTAGAGGATGAAGCTGAACCTCCTCTGGGATCCAAACGCTCAGCCTTCAAGGAAGCAAACGAAGATAAACACAAATGAACACCACCAACCACAAAAAGGACTACTCAGCACAAGAAAGAAAACAATGACAACTAGAGACAATGTTGGTTAATTTTTACATCTCAGCCTTTCTTGGTAAGCAGAGCATAAAGTTGTCATAAAATATGAGATCAGTCATTGAAAAGGAAATTTTTAAAAATGAGTATTGCTGTTTATGTACAGAATTAATCAAATGCCCTTCTCAGCAAGTCTGGAAGTTTTTCTTCAGGAATGGCTTGGCAAGCCAGTGTGAATAGTGATTTCATTTTGAAACAGACTAAGATGTCCAGATGTTCAAGCTGGTTTTAGAAAAGGCAGAGGAACCAGGAATCAAGCTGCCAACATCCGCTGGATCATGGAAAAAGCAAGAGAGTTCCAGAAAAACATCTATTTCTGCTTTATTGACTATGCCAAAGCTTTTGACTGAGCACAATAAACTGTGGAAAATTCTGAAAGAGATGGGAATACCAGACCACCTGACCTGCCCCTTGAGAAACCTATATGCAGGTCAGGAGGCAACAGTTAGAACTGGACATGGAACAACAGACTGGTTCCAAATAGGAAAAGGAGTACATCAAGGCTGTATATTGTCACCCTGTTTATTTAACTTCTATGCAGAGTACATCATGAGAAACGCTGGGCTGGAAGAAGCACAAGCTGGAATCAAGATTGCCGGGAGAAATATCAATAACCTGAGATATGCAGATGACACCATCCTTATGGCAGAAAGTGAAGAGGAGCTAAAAAGTCTCTTGATGAAAGTGAAAGAGGAGAGTGAAAAAGTTGGCTTAAAGCTCAACATTCAGAAAATGAAGATCATGGCATGTGGTCCCATCACTTCATGGGAAATAAGTGGGGAAACAGTGGAAACAGTGTCAGACTTTATTCTGGGGGGCTCCAAAATCAGTGCAGATGGTGATTGCAGTCATGAAATTAAAAGACGCTTACTCCTTGGAAGGAAAGTTATGACCAACCTAGATAGCATATTCAAAAGCAGAGACATTACTTTGCCAACAAAGGTCCGTCTAGTCAAGGCTATGGTTTTTCCAGCAGTCATGTATGGATGTGAGAGTTGGACTGTGAAGAAAGCTGAGCACCGAAGAACTGATGCTTTTGAACTGTGGTGTTGAAGAAGACTCTTGAGAGTCCCTCGGTCTGCAAGGAGATCCAACCAGTCCATTCTGAAGGAGATCAGCCCTGGGATTTCTTTGGAGGGAATGATGCTGAAGCTGAACCTCCAGTACTTTGGCCACCTCATGAGAAGAGTTGACTCATTGGAAAAGACCCTGATGCTGGGAGGGACTGGGGACAGGAGGAGAAGGGGACGACAGAGGATGAGATGGCTGGATGGCAGCACCGCCTCGATGGATGTGAGTTTGAGTGAACTCCGGGAGTTGGTGATGGGCAGGGAGGCCTGACGTGCTGCGATTCATGGGGTTGCAAAGAGTCGGAAATGACTGAGAGACTGAACTGACTGAAGGCAGACACCTTACATGACTACTGGAAAAACCATAACTTTGACTAGATGAACTCTGTCAGCAAAGTAATGTTTCTGCTTTTTAATATGCTGTCTAGGTTGGTCATAGTTTTTCTTCCAAGGAACAAGTGTCTTTTAATTTCATGGCTGCAGTCACCATCTGCAGTGATTTTGGAGCCCAGGAAAATAAAGTCTGTCACTGTTTCCATTGTTTCCCCATCTATTTGTCATTAAGTGATGGGACCAGATGCCATGATCTTTGTTTTTTGAATGTTGAGCTTTAAACCAGCCCTTTCACTCTCCTCTTTTACTTTCATCAAGAGGCTCTTTAGTTCCTCTTTGCTTTCTGCCATAAGAGTGGTGTCATCTTCATATCTGAGGCTATTGATATTTCTCCCTGTAACCTTGATTGCAGCTTGTGCTTCATCCAGCCTGGCATTTCACATGATGTACTCTGCATGTGAGTTAAATAAGCAGAGTGACAATGTACGGCCTTGACATACTCCTTTTCCTATTTGGAACCAGTCTGTTGTTCCATGTCTGGTTCCAACTGTTGCTTCTTGACCTGCATACAGTTTTCTTAGGAAGCAAGTCTGGCGGTCTGGTATTCCCATCTCATTGAGTGTTTTCCAAAGTTTGTTGTGATCCACACAGTCAAAGGCTTTGGCATAGTCAATAAAGCAGAAGTAGATGTTTTTCTGGAACTCTCTTTCTTTTTCAATGATCCAGTGATCTATGGTTTTTCCAGTAGTCATGTACGGATGTGAGAGTTGGATCATAAAGAAAGCTGAGTGCCAAAATTTGATGCTTTTGATCTGTGGTGTTATAGAACTCTCTTGAGAGTCCCATGGACTGCAGGGAGATCAAACAAGTCAGTCGTAAAGGAAATCAGTCCTGAATATTCATTGGAAGGACTGATGCTAAAGCTGAAGCTGCTTTGGCCACCCGACACGATGAACTGTCTCACTGGAAAATACCCTGCTGCTGGGAAAGATTGAATGCAGGAGGAGAAGGGGATGACAGATGGTGAGATGGTTGGATGGCATCACCAACTCAATGGACATGAGTTTGGGCAAGCTCTGGGAATTGGTGATGGACAGGGAAGCCTGGTGTGCTACAGTCCACAGGTCACAAACAGTTGGACACAACTGGGTGACTGAACTGATGGCAGATACCTTAATGTCTGTATCTCTTTGGACTATATCTTTGTGTATTCATAAGGGAAGGAGATGATTAGTGTTATGCTGAATATCTTCATTAAATGCAGTTTTAATCTCTGATGTGGAATATCTGGACAATAAAGAATGAATATGCAAATTCATGAAATTGTCTTCCTCTTTCCATCCACATAGATGACGGGCTAGCACATGATTCTCGGTAACTCTTCCCCATCCTTTACTGACCTGTGTTCTTTATGCTCACTCAGTCATCTTAGTTTCGTCTTAGCCTTTGACCTTTTGATCCATCTCTTACATATCAGAGTCTGAACCATCAGACTCTGAACTTCTGGTCCATTCTCTCTCCCATTTCTTTGTCCCTATTGCATCTACTCAAACTGTCCTAATAATTATTTCAGACTGTCACTCTATTCTCCCTTCACTTTCTTCCCTCCTCAACCGATTTCATGTTTAGATGGATCTAAACTTCAATCAGCACCACCCTAGATTCCTCAAACCTTAACTTTCCTGCCTTCTTCTTCCACGTTTCCTCCTTCCCTGTCTTAGATTCTTCCCCCTCACACGCACACCAACCTGTGTAACTCCCTGTCCACCTTCTCTTCTGTTTTCAGGCTTCTAGTTTCTGCAAAACAGAGACCACAAAACCATACTGATTAGGTACCCGTTCGATGCTACCTGTGGAGCACCAATTAATTTTATAGCTATATCGTATTGTTAATGATTAATCTCTCTCCCTGAGATATTTTCTTATGGAAACATTCAAGTATATCTTCTTTGTGCTGACTACTCTCCTGTGCTTTCAGATGATGAAAACCAGCCTTGCAGACTGAGCTCTCCACCCTCAACCAAAGAGTCTCAGTTCTTCACCCTGTAAAATTTCTCAGTGGGTGTGTACTGTCTTCACAACCCTCAGCTGAATGTATTTATATAAAGTTCCTTAAAAAAGCAACCATATGAACTACCATCTGACCCAGCAATCCCACTCCTGGGCAGATACCCAGAGAAAAGCATAATTTAAAAAGACACATGCACCCCAGTGTTCATTGCAGGACTATTTACTATAGCCAGAACATGGAAGCAACCTAAATGTCCATCAACAGAGAATGGATAAAGAAGATGTGATACATATGTACAATGAAATATTACTCAGTCATAAAAAGGAACAAAATTAGGTCATTTGTAGAGATGTCAATGGACCTAGAGACCGTCAAATAGGGTAAAGTAAGTCAGAAAGAGAAAAACAAATACCGTATGCTAATGCATATACGTGGAATCTAGAAAAATGCTATAGGTGAAAGTGAAGTCACTCAGTTGTGTCTGACTCTTTGTGACTGTAGCGTACCAGGCTTCTCCATCCATGGAGTTTTCCAGGCAAGAGTCCTGGAGTGGGTTGCCATTTCCTTCTCCAGGGGATCTTCCTGACCCAGGGATCAAATCCAGGTCTCCCACATTACAGGCAGACACTTTACCATCTGAGCCACCAGAAAAATGGTATAGATGATCTTATTTGCAAAGCAGAATTAAAGACACAGAATAGAGAACAAATGCGTGGATACCAAGGGGGGAAAGGCCAAATGTGTGGATACCAAGGATGAACTGGGCGATTGTGAATGATATATGTATATACTATTGATACTGTGTATAAAATAGATAACTAATGAGAACCTGCTGTATAGCTCGGGGAACTCTATTCAGTGCTCTGTGGTGACCTAAATGGGAAGAAAATCCAGCAAAGAGATATATGTATACATATAGCTGATTCACTTTGCTGTACAGAAATTAATACAAGTCAACTATACCCCAATAAAATTAATTTTTAAAAATACCTATTTAAACGTACTATAAACTCCATCTTGGCCTCCCTTTCAGCCATTATTTGATGCTTCACTGAAACATTTCTACATGTAATGGCTGACAAAGGGTATACCATTGATAGTGAAACACCTGCAATTGAGCAAAGAGGAAGAATCATGCCTTTTTTTTTTTTTTTAAGAAAGGTTTAGGTTTTTTGAAGTGTAAGAAAATTGTATAAGTAGAATGTCTTTGATTTCAAATAACAGAAAATTCTGACTTACAGTGATTTAAATAATAAATAAAAATATATTACCTCACCTAATGAGAGGACAGGTTTCAGAGTTGATACAGTGGCTGAATATCATAAAGGCCCTGCGTTTTGCATCATTTTCTCTGCCTCCTCCCTGTGTTAGCTTTCTCTCAGGCTGTCTTGCCTCAGTGCTATAAGATGGCAGCAGTGATTGCGGAGATAATCAAGAGACAGCAACGTTCAGAGACAGAAAGAGACTGTCTGTCCCTGAGCCTCCTTCTGTGTGTGTGTGTGTGTGCTCAGGACTTACCCGGTAACTTAGCAATAAAAAAAAGTAAAATGCTTAGCTCTGTCTGACTCTTTGCAACCCCATGGACTATAGCTCGCCAGGCTCCTCTGAACATGGGATTCTCCAGGCAAGAATACTAGAGTGGGTTGCCATGCCCTTCTCCAGGGGATCGTCCTTACCCAGGGATTGAACTGGCGTTTCCTGTGTCTCCTGCTTTGTAGGCAGATTCTGGCCTTACCTACTGGTTCAGATGGTAAAGAATCTGCTTGCAGTGCAGGAGACCTGGGTTCAATCCCTGGGTTGGGACAATCCCCTGGAGAAAGTCATGTCATCCCACTCCAGTATTCTTGCCTGGAGAATCCCATGGACAGAGGAGCCAGGTAGGCTACAGTCCATGGGGTAGCAAAAGGGCCTCCTTCTATCAGTGAGCAAAACTATCCCTCAAACCCTCAGTGGAATCACCATCACCCACTATGACTACCATGACTGGCTGTCAGTTACAATTTACCTTTGGAGTCAGAAGTAAGGAAAAGTTTGGACACCCAAGCAACTCCAAGGGTAAATCTTAATTAGCTCTATGTAAATTGTCCATGAGAGTCATGATCTATTATTTCTGGTTCCAGTGTATGAGGGTCCTAGTTCTAGTGGCTCTTCTTGCTACTTCTGTTTTTGTCCTTGTGGGTCTGACACACAATGCCATCATCCTGTTTGTGCTCTATCCTAGTGGCCCTGTCTGTTGATAAACACCATAGAGTCATTTGTCTCCCATTGTTCTCCTCCTTTCCTGGGGGAGATGCTCTGGCCTCTACTGCTATCAGGTCCTACAAATCTCTCTGGACCTTGTGTGATCACTTCCCACCCTATACCCTTTCCTCTTCTCTCCCAGAGCCCAGGCCAAATGGCACAGAAGTTGACCAGTATCTAAACTCCTTTCCCTCTCATTTTCTTCCTGCTCTCATCCCTCCTACTTCAGGAATCTTTGTACAGTCTAGTTGGTAAGAAGACACTATCTGATTTATCATGATTTTATTTGCACCAAATTCTTTCTGCACTTAGTCTTATTAAACTCAAATAGCACATGTGTTAAAGGAGAAGGAGCACTTAAGACTGACTGTCAGAATCTTAGGAAGCTTCGTAGAGAAAGTTTTTGAGAGGAGAGTTAAGAATGAGTAGGAATTTTCAGGAATATTGGGGTAGGAATTCAGAATATGGAGACATTATGTCCAGGAAGAGGGTCTTCTATGAGCAGGCATAGAGTTGCATGAGAACATGAGGTAGTAACAGTGGTGGCAGATGAGGCCAAGCAGATAAGTAGAGGACTTAGGGGCAAGAATTTCATAACGCATTTTCATCTTATCTTTTGATGAGACAAGGAGCCATTGAAACACTTAGCACTAAGGCCATAACATGGTTCATACTTACACTATAAAAAGTTCTCTGGCAGTGAACTGAAGGGATGACTAGGGGTGGGCAAAATTTGAGGCAGGGAGACCATGAGGAAGTTCTTTGTCCTTCTATAAGGGAAAACTGATGCAGGCCCACAATATGTTAGTAGGAAAATGACAAACCTAGATAGAATATTAAAAAAACAGAGATATTACTTTGCTGACAAAGGCCCATATAGCCAAAGTTACGGTGTTCTGATAAAGCTATTGGAAAAGACCCTGATTCTGGGAAAGATTGAAAGTGGAAGGAGAAGGGGATGACAGAGGATGAGATGGTTGGATGGCATCACTGATGCGATGGACATGAGTTTGAGTAGGCTCTAGGAGTTGGTGATGGACAGGGAAGCCTGGCATGCTGCAGTCCACGGTGTCGCAAAGAGTTGGATACGACTGAGTGACTGAACTGAATTGATGGTTTTTCCAGTAATCATGTATGGATGTGAGAGGTGAACCATAAAGAAGCATAAGAATTAATGCTTTTGAACTGTGATGTTGGAGAAAACTCTTGAGAGTCCCTTGGACAGCAAGTAGATCAAATATGTCAATCATAAAGGAAATCAATCCTGAATATGCTTGGAGGGACTGATGCTGAGGCTTCAATACTTTGGCCACCTGATGTGAAGAGCCAACTCACTGGAAAAGACCCTGAGGCTGGGAAAGAAGGCAGGAGAAGGGGATGACAGAGAATGAGATGGTTGGATGGCATCATTAACTCAATGGACATGAGTTAGAGCAAGCTCCAGGAGATGGTGAAGGACAGGGAAGCCTGGCATGCTGCAGTTCATGGGGTCGCAAAGAGTTGAACATGACTGAGCAGCAAAGGAAAATGGTGGTGGGATGGGGTGTATATGAAAGGAAGAACTGATAGAAATTCATGATTGAGTCAATGCAGAGTGAACGGAAAAGACAAATTTAAGGTAACTCCCAAGTCTCTGGCTTCAGTAAGGGGATGATGGTGGTACCATTATATAAGGTAATGAATGTAAGTTATAGGTATGCTTCTGGGGAAGATAAATCCCTTCTTGAACATGTTGCTTTGGAGAGTATTTGAGTAGAGAAAATATCAACATTGGACATATGGATCTGAGACAGGCAAGTAATTTGAGTCACTATTAATTTGGAAGTCATAAACAGCAGGTTATAATTAAAGTCATGAACATGCATAAGATTGTCCAGGGTTAATATACAGGGTGAGGAAGGGAGGGGAGTAATGAGGAAGTTGGAGAGGAGAGGGGATCTTGAGAATACTTCCATGAAGAAAGAGAAGCCTTCAGAGGAAACTAGTGGCAATCAAGGAGATGACCTGGAGATCGAGTAGACACAAAAAGTGAGGGTAGAACCAGATTTGAATGGTTCAGCAGTGAATTATTGCTGTGTCTGCAAGTTAACCAGTCTTTCCTTTGAAATATCTAATTTTCTTTCTATCCCATCTGATGTACTTTTTGAAAAGTCTCATATTGTATCGCTTTATCCCCAGGAGTCTAATTTGTGTACTTTGTGTTAGAAAAAGAGGGTTCACCTTGAGTAAAAGAAGAAAATCTCCAGGGACCCTAAATTCATATGTCCATATTTGCCATCTCATTTTTTTCCTCTTTCTGGTGAAACTAAAGTGCTAATTTGGTAGGGAAAATTATTTTCCCAACTTTCTTGTCAAACAACTTTATGAATCTAAACTTTATAATTTTCAATGTGTTGTAGAAATGGAAGAAGTTTCATGAGTTTTGAAAAATATTTTAATATATAGGAAAAAATTTAGAATTGTTTTCATTGCTCATTTACATATTAGATAATCCTTAATGGATCAACTGATGATTATAATTACATTTTAACAATAAAGTAAGTTAAAATAATACAGTGTACTTTCACTTTGATTTCATTTTCTTAAAAATAAAATACTCACAATAACATAGCTTATTTTTCCTGATTTGCCAGACAAAGCAGAAATAAAATCATGCTGTCTGTGTATAAGGTAAAAATTAACTGTTGTGACACTTCTGCATATTTGTATTCCTCTCTTATCTTCTACATTTTATAAAACTAAAGAATACTAATTAAAGTTACTATACACTTGAGGAAGGAACTAAAAAGAGGAAGAGATCCTTCAATATAAATATTTGATCTAAAAGAATGAGAACAAGCTAAGACAGTATAGCACGTGGCTTAACTAAGTTTTATATAATGAATGAAAGAAACTGAACTAGTTAGCCATAATTTAGGGTAGCTGTGACACTTTGAAATGTACAAAATATGCATAATAAGCAGAGAACCATAAAATATTTGAATCTTTTCAAAATAATTTCTTTAGTAATAACTGTATGATTTATAATGTTGTCTATGATGCAGACACAATCACTATTAATGTACCACAATAAGACGTTTTAAAATCTCAGCGTCATTACCCTCAAAAACCTTACTTCTATAAATATTCCTGCCTCATTCATTTTGTCATACTGTGTAGCACTGAAATAATATAAAGTGACATTTACTATAAAAAGCATACCTCTAGGTGTGTTACAACATATATGGCTATCATAAAATTCCAAGCACAAATAGAAACATCTCTGTGACATGTACCTATTTATTTCAGAAAAGGCCATTTGGGAGTTTTTAATTAGCCTAGTAACTTATCTAAACTTGTCAAGATTATTACATGCTGCATAGAAGATGATTATACTGCAGATAATTTGCACAACAAATATTTGCATTCAATCTACTAACAACTTTCCCAACCCTTGAAATAGTCATAAAAGGGCGTGCTAAGTCACTTCAGTCGTGTCCAACTCTTTGTCTGTAGCCCACCAGACTCCTCTGTCCATGAAATTCTCCAGGCAAGAGAATTGGAGTAGGTTGCCGTGCCCTCCTCCAGGGGATCTTCCTGACCCAGGGACTGAACCCATGTCTCGTGTATCTTGCATTGGCAGGAGGATTCTTTACCACTAGTGCCACCTGGGAAGTCCCTAATACCACCTGGAAAGCTCATAAGATGACACTAATCTGTAATTGGGCATCATTTTTTAAATACAAAGAGAACTTATTTCTTCTCATCATCTGTAGGGTGTCTTTCAAGTGTTTTTAGAAAATGAGGTTAAAAATTCACTGTGATGAGAAAAATAACATCAAAATAATCAACATAATTACAAGTTGTTTATTTGAAGATTAATAAAGTAGATGAACCTATGGTGATGTGGGAAGCCCTGGTGGCTCAGTGGTAAGGAATGAGTGGTAAGGAATCTCTTCCAGTGCAGGAGATGCAGATTCGATCCCAACTCAGAAAGATCCATTGAGAGAGGGCATGGCAACCCCTCAGCATTCTTGCCTGGAAAATCCTATGGACAGAAAAACCTGGTGGGCTACGGTCCATGGGGTTGCAAAGAGTCAGACACAGCTGAGCACACACACACACACATCATGATCTGGAGAAGGAAGAAAAGACAAATGACATTAGAAATGACAAAGCATATGTAGAAGCTATGGATCCAGCAGAGTTTTAAAAAACAACTGAATGACATTAAAGAAGCTATTCCAATAATCTTGCAAAGGTAAATGAAATTTATATGTTTCTAAGAAAAAAGTGACTTACCTAAAGAACTTCAAGAAGAGATAGAATCTGAAAATATATACAACCACTAAAGAAATTGAATTAATAGTTCAAATTCCTCTAATAGAGAGTACACTAGGTCCAGATGTTTTTATGGATAGGCACCAACATACATTCAATAAAAAGATCATTTCATTGTTTATAAAGTTTTCTAAAACACAGAAAAGAAGGGAACATCCCCTGTGGTAGATTATGGTGTTGTTCTTCACTTTTCCTTCTCTCTCTAGAATAATACATCCCCACTCTACTCATATTGCCTTTCTTCTGTATAGAGAGGAAGAGGGTTCTGATATCTCTTTCTCCTCTTTTAAGGACATCAGTCTTATTGTATTAGGATCCCGCCCACATGACCTCATTTAACGTTAATTAGTTTCTTAAAGGAGCTATCTCCAAACACACATAACATTGGTTGTTAGAACTTCAACACATGGATTTTGGGAGACACAATCCATTCCATAACAGTGAGAATATAAATCCATGGGAACTCATCTTCTCTTGGTGGTGGTATGTGTGGCAAATTGTCTCAGCTATTTTAGAAAACATTTGACAGCACCCCAAAGATTGAAGTTGTACATTCCCTATGGTCTAGCGATTCCACTCCTAAGAATAAGAAATCCTTAAGACTGCTCTATTAAGCAAATAAAAACACAGGACACCTGCTGCTGCTGCTGCTAAGTCGCTTCAGTCATGTCCGACTCTGTGCGACCCCATAGATGGCAGCCCACCAGGCTCCCCTGTCCCTGGGATTCTCCAGGCAAGAACACTGGAGTGGGTTGCCATTTCCTTCTCCAATGCATGAAAGTGAAAAGTGAAAGTGAAGTTGCTCAGTCATGTCTGACTCTTAGTTAAATTAAATTCCAGAGATTTGACAAATAAATCTTAGTATATCCCAATTTTGCATGGGGCATACTTACATTCAAAAAGTATTCAATTTTTCCTCCAAAATTCAAACTGAATTGGATGCCCTGTTTTATATTTGGCAACCCTAGAAACTCATGCATGTGTGCTCCAGGAAGCATGTACAAGATTGCTCTTAGGAACATTGTTTGTAACACAAAAACAAACAACCTGGAAATAACTCACACATTTATAAATAAATTGTGAGGTATCAGACTCTAAATGTGGATGAGCTCTTTTTATATGTATCCTCTGGGGGGAATATCAGAAGCTCAATACTGAGAGGAAAAAAGCAAGTCACAGAAAAAAATGTACAGGAAGTAATTCCACCTGTGTGCTTAGCTGCTCATTGTGTCCGACTCTTTGCAGCCCGTGGACTGTAGCCCACCAGGCAAGAATACTGGAGTGAGTTGCCATTTCCTTCTCCGGGGGATCTTCCCAACCCAGGGATTGAACCCACATCTCTCCTGCAATGGCAGGTGGATTCTTTACCACTAGCGCCACCTAATTCCACATGATGTAACTTCAAAATGATGCAATAAACAAACAGTATGTTTTCAAATAAAATGTGAGAAAACAATGCAGCAAAGTAAGAGAAAGAAGAACATGAAAGTCAGGGCGGGGATTACTTCTGAGGAGAAAGAATGGAGATGAGGTGGATAATACATCGTTTCTTAAGCTGATTGCTGAGAATGTGAGTTTAGGGTTTGTTAGTGTAATCCCATCCCCACCACTGCCTGCAAGCTCCCCAAGGGGGCATAGTCTTGTTCACTGTATCATCCTGTCACCAAGCCCAATGCCCAGTTCAGAGTGAATTTGGTGGTTGATTGTTAACTTTCACATATAAATTCAAAATAAATTATAATAAATTAATTCTGAAAGGTTTCAAATTAGGTCATCTGTAACACTGCCATGTTACAGTGTAACTGCAGCCATGAAATTAAAAAGCACTCCTTTGAAGGAAAGCTATGACAAACCTAGACAACATATAAAAAAGCAGAGACATCACTTTGCCAACAATGTTCTGTATCGTCAAGGCTACGGTTTTTCCAGTAGTCAAGTATGGATGTGAGAGTTGGACTATAAAGAAGGCTGAGCACCGAAGAATTGATGCTTTTGAAATGTGCTGCTGGAGAAAGACTCTTGAGAGTCCCTTGGACTGCAAGGAGATCAAACTAGTCAATCTTAATTGGGAAGCAACCCTGAATATTCATTGGAAGGACTGTTGCTGAAGCTGAAGCTTCAATACTTTGGCCATCTGGTGTTAAGAGCCAACTCATTTGAGAAGACTCTGATGCTGGGAAAGATTGAAGGCAAAAAGAGAAGTGGGTAGCAGAGGATGAGATGGTTAGATAGCATCACTGACTCAATGGACATGAATTTGAACAAACTCAGGGAGATAGTGGAGGACAGGGAAGCCTGATGTGCTGCAGTCCATGGGGCCACAAAGAGTCGGACACAACTTAGCAACTAAACCACAATATCTGTAACAAGTCATTCACTTATTAGGCACTTTTTCTTACTATGAACACTTGAGTGATAATGGCAGTTTTGAAAACATTCTCAGAGACGTATAAGTAAACAGTGGAATTATATGGTGCTGGCTTGTTTAATCTTTTCTAGGATCATACCAGTCCCATCAGTGCATGAAGAATTTTCTCCATGGTAACATTTCCTTGAATGTAAAAGCTTTGTGGACTTTGAAAGCACTCACTCAGGGATGCTATTCCTGCCAAATCCAAATCTTGATGAATTAGAACCTTGAACCAAAAAGAAATTGGTTATACCTCATGTTCTGTGTGTTGGAAAGAAGACACAAACTGTGGCCTGGGGATCTCTGCACTTTAATTATTGCTGTAAAAGACTGGTATACAATATCTTCTCTAAGCAAGGAACCAAATATGACAAACATATTCTTTATTTTTGTATATCAGAACAAGAGGAGAGCCAATTGACTCTTGTCCCTTCACTCTGCTAAAGGATACTATGCCTCCAACTTGCAGGAGAGCTTACAATTCATAAAGGTAAATGTTGGATACATCTCTAAGACTAATTGAAACCTTTGGGATTACTGAGACATGCAAACACTAATATGAGTACAGATAAACAGAGATGGAGTGCCCATAGTAAGCTATTGCTACAGCTTTAATGCCATGGATTAAAAATAGAACATCATTTGAGGTATTGTAGTCTATCCAGTAATAAAGGTAATTACCGATAGACTTAAATATATGATTTTAGAGAAGGCAATGGCACCCCACTCCAGTACTCTTGCCTGGAAAATCCCATGGACAGAGGAGTCTGGTGGGCTGCAGTCCATGGGGTCGCACAGAGTCGGACACGACTGAAGCGACTTAGCAGCAGTAGCAGGCACATTTAATTTAGCAAATATTTATTGAGTGCTTACTCTGTGCTGGGCAATGTTCTAGGCTCTATACAGTGATCAAAACAAAGTTCTCAATCCTTGTGGAATTTATATCTGAGGCGGGAGGCAAGACAGACAGTTCAGTTCAGTTCAGTCGCTCAGTCGTATCTGACTCTGTGACCCCCATGGACTGCAGCACGCCAGACCAACCTGTCCTTCACCAGCTCCCAGTGCTTGCTCAAACTCATGTCTATTGAGTCAGTGATGCCATCCATCTCATCCTCTGTTGTCCCCTTCTCCTCTAGCCTTCAATCTTTCCCACATCAGCATCTTTTCAAATGAGTCGGTTCTTCACATCAAGTGGCCAAAGTATTGGAGTTTCAGCTTCAGCATCAGTCCTTGCAATGAATATTCAGGACTGATTTTCTATAGGATGGACTGATTGGTTCTCCTTGCTGTCCAAGAGACTCTCAAGAGTCTTCTCCAACACCACAGTTCAAAAGCATTAATTCTTTGGTGCTCAGCTTTCTATATAGTCTAACTCTCACATCCATATATAACTACTGGAAAAACCATACCTTTGACTAGATGGACCTTTGTTGGCAAAGTAATGTCTCTGTTTTTTAATGGTGTCTAGGTTAATAAACAGTAAAAATAAGAAATGAGGATAGCCAATATAGTATAAATTATAAGGTGATGATATTGTAGGAAAAAAAAGAAGAGGAGGACAGTGGGATAATGGTCTAATATTTTGGATAAATTAGTCAAGTTGAGTAAGTGTCATAGAAAATAAGAGTTAAGCAAAGAATGGCTGGAGGTGAGGGAGTTAGCTATGCAGATGTCTGAAAAAGCATTCTGAGCAGACTTAGAGCCCATGTATGTTTATTTTATAAGGAACAGGAAGGAGGCCAGAATGACCAACATGGTAATTAGTTTACTGGTTAAGTTAATGCAATAAAATCTTAATGGCTTATCAGAACAGAAATCTAATATTTTGTTCACATAAGTCTGCTTCATTCAGGAGACCAGGCTGATGGCTACTCTGTTATCTTCAACAGGTGACTTTCAAGGTAACCTTGGACGTTGATATCCAGCAGGTGGTGGAAGAGAATATGAAGAATTATAAAAAGGGTTTTATGGGCCAGGGTTAGGGTGACTAACTCCCCATTTGCCTGGGAATGATGGGTTCCTCAGAATGTGGGAACAGGAATGGCTGGTAACTGTTGGCCAGACCTAGAAACGCCTTGTGGTGGGTACATGTCTTGGCCAGATGTTAGTTGCACATTATGCAGGTACGAGGTACCTTAGAAACAAGGTCCCATCACTGTCATCCCAACAATACCTCTCCCCCCAGAAGAATGATTCCCAAAAGCAATAACTATAATGTATGCCTTTAAAGATTTTTTTAAATTTAAGTATAATTGACTTACAATATTACATCATCTTCAGATGTATGGCATAGTGATTTGATATTTTTAAACATTACAAGATGATCACCATGATAAGTCTAGCTACCGTCACCATACACAATTGTTACAGTGTTACTGACTGTGTTTCCTATGCTGTACATTGCATCCCCAGTGACTCATTTATTTTATATAATGTGTGTCTTTGCAGTAACTGGAAAAGCAGTGATTGAAAAGGAAAGGATACTCTAATAACCACTTCAAAGACCTCTGCCTACTATAGACTTCCCAGTGTCTTCTCCCTTTTCCCTTTTATATCATAATTTCCTATTATGGAACATTTGAAAGAGTACTTTAAGTCAGTGTAAATATTGCTTTCTTATCATTGACTAAACAATAATTTCTTAATTTAAGTTCATGCCTTTGTGAATTTTTTCAATAGCGAGATCTAAATGTTAGAAAACCCTGCCATCTGTTAACATCGACTACTGGTTTGAAAACAAAGTGAAGTAAGCCCTGTGAATATGTGTAAGTCAAGTTCCATAATAGAAGATTGAGTAGACATTAATTATCTCTCATAATCATGAGATACTGAAGGTATCAACCGATAAGTATGATACATTGTTCATTTCCTTAATAACCTTTTAAAAATGAGATGCTATAGAAAAAAACCATACTGATGGTAGTGTTAAATTCCAGCAGATAGAAAAAAAATTTTAAATAGAGGAGACTAGGAAAAAGCAGGCAGAAAAACCCAATATAAGCAATAAAGAAAAGAAACCACTATGTAATTTTGAGATTAGGGACAGACCTAATTCCTACCAGCTATCCCTAAAAGCTGGGTAAAAATAATTAGTGAGGTCCAATTATACTTCCCATCAGGTAAGTTTATGTTTTAGATCTACTCTCTAAAGAAAAAAAAAAAGAAAGCTAAATTAGCAAAGTTTTATCACTGGATAAAGCACTATGCATTTATATACAGAGAACAATCCATATTCATTGCTCACATATTTTTTATTCATAAGAACATGGAGGTTCACCTCTTGAAAACTCCAACATTAGTGCTTATTTCTAGTCTGTGTCTGGAATTGCTAAAACTTCCTTCTGAGGCCTGAACCAAATATTTGATTAATTTCATATATTTGCAGCTTTGCAAGGACATAATTAGTGTACTCTGATATCATTCATAAATTAAGGGGAGAATGACTTTCCTAACCTGATTAGTGGGCTCTGGCCTTGGTTTTAGGGTGGAAAGTACATCTAATGAATATAAGAGTATATTTCCTTTTACTAGCATATTGTCACTAGTGAATAAAGGAATTAGGCTATGTTCATGATGCTTATAACATTAATGAACTTCACATGAAACAAAATTTATTGGTGGCTGTTAGTAAGCAGACACAAATTTTAAACAGGAGTTAAAAAGAGCAGGGAGGTGGGTTCAGGATGGGGAACACATGTACACCTATGTCAGATACATGTCAATGTATGGCAAAACCAATACAATATTGTAAAGTAAATAAATAGATAAAACTGAAATTTTAAAAAAAAGCAACCTCAATTTCCTTATTTCTGACTTGAATGATATGAAAATGAGCTTCCCTAGTGATGGATATCACTTATTTAGTTTTAAAAGATTTATTTGTTTATTTATTTTATTTTTGGCTATGCTCACTCTTTGTTGCTGCCAGCGGGCTTTCTCTAGTTGCAGCGAGTGAGGGCTACTCTTCGTTGAGCTGCACAGGCTTATCATTGCAGTGTCTTCTCTTGTTGCAGAGCGCGGGCTCTGGGTGTGTAGACTTCAGTGGTGCACAAGCTTAAATGCCCCATGGCACATGGGATCCTCTTGGAGCAGGGATCGAACCTGTGTCTCCTGCATTGGCAAGCATATTCTTAACCACTCAACCACCAGGGAAGCGTAGATATCATTTAACTGATAAAAACTAAAGAAAGGATTTGCATTCCATTTCCTATCAATTCTCAACTTGATACAAGACCCTCACAGCTGGGGCCATGGACTCTACCTTTGGAATCACTGGTCTTCAGACAGAGTATCATTTTTAAGACTGCTGACTGTAGGGCCTTTGAAGTCTCATTCACAGAAGAGACGAGGCTTTCTGCTCCTATCCGCTCTTGTTTTTTGTCTTCTGTGACTATATTTTAATTTTTCACTTTTTAAAATTTTATCTTATTTTTTTTTAATTGAAGTGTAATTGCTCTATAGTTTTGCATCAGTTTCTGCTATATAACCAAATGAATCAGCCGTATGTATGTATATATCCCCTCCCTCTTGGACATCCCTCCCACCCTACCCCAGTCCCACCTGTCTAGGTCTTCACAGAGCACCGAGCTGAGCTGCCTGTCTGTTTTACACCTGGTAGTGTATATATGTCATCTCATTCTCCTAATTCACCCCACCTCCCCTTCCCTCTCGTGTCTGCCTGTCCATTCTCTATATCTCCATCTCTATTCTTGCCCTGAAGATAGGTACCATTTTTTGTTTAGATTTCACATATATGTGTTGTCTTTGGCTCTTTGCATTTGCACACTGCTGAGAGGAAGACAGGACCCTCCATCTACAATATTTTGGAAAAGGAAGTCTCTTTTTTCTATCTTTAGTAAGCTGTGCTTGGGCTGAAATCCCAAGTGCTCCTCTAACTCCCAAGTTGCATTCACTGAACTTCTTTTAATGATACTGTTCTGGTTTCAAGAAGTCTCAGGTTCAGGATCAGTCTTGGGAGATTGATCAAGGCTAGCACAGCTGTGGAATCATGATGTCACTGACAGTATTTTCTCCCTGTCCTTGTTGGCGAGTGTAGTCATCCCTACCATTCTGGTCTCAAAGTTCATTTCCAATTTGTTCTAAGTGAGGCTCTCAGGTTTTTGTGCAGAGTAAAGAATTGTGACTTTAGAATATAAATGTATAAAGGATTCTATTTTAACAGCTTTGGTTATCATGTGGAGTAATAACAATAGTATGTGCCAAACTTACCATTTACTAAAATCTTTGTTGTCTCATTTAAGTTCTCACGAGTAATATCATGGAGTAGAAATGATTATCCTTTGTATTTTACAGAGTTTTAGCAATTTTTAAAAACAGTACTGAAGTTGAATCTACTTGCATTATATGGGGGAGAGAGGATTCTCATTTAAAAGTCTTATTTTTATGATTTACGTAGATCACCAATTCAATTCTCTTCTCTATTTTGATATTCTGAGCTACATCTCCATTTCAAAGGCAAAGTATACTAGGATTAAACAAATACCCTCCATATCCATACGTTTGACATCCTTGGATTCAACCAATTATAAATCAAAAATATTAAAACAATAATAATTTTAATTTGCCAGGTACCAGCAACTATTTACATAACATTTACATTATATTTACAACTATTTATATAACATTTACCCTGTATTAAGTATTATAAGCAATCTAGAGAGGTCTTAAAGCAGGGGTCCCCTGCCTCCCAAGATCTAATGCCTGATAAATTGAGGTGGAGCTAATGTAAAAATAATAGGAATAAAGTACACAATAAATGGAATTAGCTTGCGTGCGTGTTGCATCGCTTCAGTCATGTCTGATTTTGTGTGACACTATGTACTGCAGCCTGCCAGACTCCTCTGTCTATGGGATTCTCCAGGTAAGAATACTGGAGCGGGTTGCCATGCCCTTCTCCAGGGGATCTTTCCAACCCAGGAATCAAACTCGTGTCTCTTACATTTCCTGCTTTGGCAGGCTGGTTCTTTACCTCTAGTGCCACCTGGAAAGCTTAATGGGCTTAAATTATCCCAAATTATCCCCCGAACCCCCAGCTTATGGAAGAATCGTTTTCCACAAAACTAATCCCTGGTGCCTAAAAGGTTGAGGACCACTGTGTTAAAGTAAACAGGAGGATGTGTGTAGGTTCTATGCAAATATTTTACCATTTTATATAAGGTACTTGAGCATCTATGGATTTGGGTATCCATGGTGGGGGTGTGGTTGCTGGAGCCAGTCTGCACTAGATACTGAGGGACAAGGGTATATGAACTGTGCCCAGATTGGATCCGACAACAGAAAAAGAATATTAGTGGAAAAGCTGGTGAAATCAAGACAAAGTTTGGAGTTTAGTTAAAAACATGTACCGATATTGGTTTCTCAGTTTTGACAATTCCACCAAGGTCATGTAAAATCTACCATTAGGGGAAACTCAATGAAGAGTCAAAGGAAACTGTCTCTATGACCTTTGCAATTTTCTATAAAAGTATTCCAAAATAAATTTATTATAAAATAGCAGAGTGGAGAGTTGAGACATTCTTCTCTGTCCAGTACACTTTGCCCTTTAGCAACAGTGATAAGGTCTTGAATTGCTGATACCTAGATGGGGGCCCACTTCAAATCAATGTTTTTAGAATTCCCTGGTGGCCCAGAGGTTAAGTGTCTGCTTGCAATGCAGGAGACCTGGGTTCGATCCCTGGGTGGGGAAGATCCCCTGAAGAAGGAAATGGCAACCCACTCCAGTATTCTTGCCTGGAGAATCCCATGGATAGAGGAGCCTGGGGGGCTACAGTCCATGGGGTCGCAAAGAGTCGGACACGACTGAGTGACTTCACTTTCACTTCACCATATTCAGAAAATGCTACACCTCATCCTTCTATTTTAATGCATAGGTTTTATTTGTTTGTTTGTTTTGTTTTGTTTTTGTTTGGTTTAACAAGGCTTTCAAGTAGGGGGAACTCCTCCCCATTCTTTAACATTCTGAATTGTTAATGATGGTACATTGGTAAATCCTGGTATTTAGTGGCTGTCAGTGGAGAGAAATATTTGCAAGCCTCTTCTTCTCCATAGGGTTCTCAGAGAAAGGGTACTAGAGTGGTTTACTGTTCCCTCCTCCAGTGTTTTGTCAAAACAAAACAGCAAACAGCTGACTCACTGGGAAAGACCCTGATGCTGGGAAAGATTGAGGGCAGAAGGAGAAGGGGGCGGCAGACGATGAGATGGTTGGATAGCATCACTGACTTAATGGACATGAGTTTGGGCAAACTCTGGAAGGTAGTGGAGGGCAGGGAAGCCTTGTGTGCTGCAGTTAACAGGGTCACAAGAGTCGGGCACAACTTAGTGACTGAACAACAACATCCTTCTCCATGAAGCTCCCAAGGGACACACTTGCAATTGTTATGGTAGAAAGCAGGTCCCTTCCTTCCTAGGGGCTCCTGCTCATCACTGCCATTCAGAGCTCTTTGAGAAGCTGTGACTGAGTCTTATGGTCCAGGGGAAGTCTCTCCCCCTTTCCAAGGCCAAGGTCACATCTTAGCCCAAGTGCAGGAAACTGAAGTAATGAGACCACTCAAGTGTGTGATGTTAGTGTATTTATATTTGTAGTTGAAGATTCCCAAGTTTATCAATGAGTTCAGGTCAAACAAATCCTCATTTCGGATGGTGGGTGGGTACCTTGTAGGATTTGGTGAGATTTCCCCAGCATCTTGCTCATGCAGAACCTTCTGATCTAAGTCTCTTGGGGACAGTCAGGTGCTGAGCATCCTGGGCAAGTTGACTCTCCAACCACTTTGTGTGTGTGTGTGTGTTAGTAGCTCAGTCATTTCTGTCTCTTTGCAACCCCATGGACTGTAGCTCACCAGGCTCCTCTGTCCATGGAATTCTCTGGGCAAGAATACTAGAGTGATTTGCCATTCCCTTCTCCAGGGGATCTTCCTGACCTTGGGATCGAACCTGGATCTCCCACACTGCAGGCAAATTCTGTACCATCTGAGCCACCAGGGAAGCCCCCAGCCACTTTAGAGCAGGTTTAAAGAAAGAATGTTGGAACCTGATGAATGTTTTCCCTTTGCCTATCTGTAATCTAAATGCCACGTTTCTACCTAATTCCTCCATGTCAAGGTGTTGGCTCATGTACTGACATACTGACATTTTCCTGCCTTTATCAATTAGCAATTAAGCAGCGTTTGCAAAGCAGCCAATTAAAGACTGCATATTGTCAAAACGCCTAAAAGCCAGAAACCCAGCAGGCAGGAGAGTTATGGCAAGCAATGCCTCTCTCAGTGATTATTCTTGTTCAAATCCTCCAGTATTAAGACTTGTCAAGCTGCCTTGAAAATACTTATTCCTGGGTTGATACTGATGGGATTAATGCAACTGAGTCCATGAGGAACATTTTTTAAGAAGCAAAAGCATTTAACATATACATCAACATGTCAGTTTCAAACAATACTGAGAAATTTTCTTTCCCATAATTAAAAAAAGACCTAAATAGACCCTTACAATAATCCAGATGAATTAGATACTTAAAAGTAGATATATTCTACCATTCTAAAATACAGCCTGTTTACAAAAAAGCCATGAGTTTGATTGAACATACTGAGGTCAATTAAAGTTACATTGTCCCTCTTTTTTTATTTATAAATGCCTACGTTAAAAAAAATAAAGAAAAATAAATGTGTTGTAGGTCTATACGTAACCTATTCCTTAGTCTCATGTTAGAGGTATGTTATAAGAATGGATATTTTACTTGGCTTCAAAATGTCTTATAAGAAAAATAATTCTTAACTGATCAAGTCCTTACTCAAATGCTTGTGTTTTTCATCATGACATCATATGCTTCTAAATTAATAATAATTCTCATTGTAGAAAAATAGATCTAATTTATATTAGTCTTAGAAACTGTTAATAGCATTGTAAATTTATGAGATTATTTTAACAGAAAAAAATTATAGAAGAATATAGTTATTTTAACTGTAATATTACTAACTGTAGGGTGAGAAAGGGAGGTCCTATTGGGGTAAACTATGTTATTATAACTTGTTACTCACAATTTCTTTTTGATCATTTGTTTAGTCCCTGAGGTGAAATGAGTTACTAGTTAAATTGGTAAACTCACATATCATGTATGTATGGAAATGTAATCACATTTTATCTTAGAATTACAGTAAACTGTTTGGAATCACTGTAAAACAACAACAACAACAAAGTTACATTCCTGGCCTGTTATTTAGTGGGTTTTAATAGTATGGTGGCTCAGTGGTACAGAATCCACCTGCCAATGTAGGAGATGCCGGAGATGAGGGTTCGATCCCTGGGTTGGGAAGATCCCCTGGAAGAAATGACCACCCACTCCAATGTTCTTGCCTGGAAAAGTCCCATGAAGAGAGGAGCCTGGCAGGCTAGTCCATAGGGTTGGAAAGAGTCGTACATGACTGAGTGACTGACCACCCAGGCAATAGTATTAAACAGTAATGTGACCTGGGTAATCACTTGAATTTCAGTTTTCCTATTTATAAAATTCGAATGGTGACAGACATGTGGCTCACTGGATAGTTTTGCTAATTTGATACAAGGCTGGATGTTAGGAGATGCTGACTTTTCCTCCTTGCCTGCTTCCTTACTTTTCTTCCCCATTCCTTCTGCCAGTTCCCACAAGTGTTGACTGCCCTGACTACAGGTGTGAGGAAAGGAATAAATTAGAAGTAAATAAATGTCTGTTGGATTTAGTTTTTCCAAAAGCATAAGCTCATAGAGAGTTTGAGGTTTTTACAAAGAGAAGAAGAAAGGAGTGTGTGGATAAGGAAAGCATCTGGAAAACCTTAGAGGAAGAAGGGTTTCCCTAGGATCACACCGATACCCTGTGATTGTGAGAGGAACAGAGGGAGGTCTGTGGATTTTGAAAGCAGCCAGTGTGCATGCTTCTTCCTGGCAGTGCCCCCTGAGGCAGCAAAACCCCAGAGAAGAATGAGTACTTGATAGTTTCAGGCTGATGAGACCCCAGGACACCTCGAAACAGTTCCTTGTGACCCAAAAGTAGCTGCAAAGCAGCTGAGTGTTTCCCGAGCTGTGAAGTCACATGGATGGGAAGGATGTGTGTTTCAGTGGGAATCTGTGAAAATATATGATCAAAGAGCAAAGTTTCCCCCATTCTGGGTCCTTTGTTCTTTCTTTAAGCTCAGAACAGTTTCACAGTTCTAGGCCTGGTAGGAGAGAAAGTCTAAGAATGACTGACATTAAGTTTCCTGCCAGCCGGAGGGAAGGGCATTAAAATAAAATTTAAGCTGATTTGTTTAAAGATATGAACTATTTCCTGCATACTTGAATACATGGAATGATATTTATACCCACTCACATGTAAAACATTCAGTGTGACCTCAGGTATGTGGATGATGCTCAGCTAACACTACCTGTCATTATTTATCAACTTACATTGACAACTATAAAAAGGATAATGTAAAAAAATCTAATTTTCTTGTATCTTTTTACCTTCCAATATGAGACCATAGAGGAGAAGGAAATGGCAACCCACTCCAGTATTCTTGCTTGGAGTATCCCTTGGACAGAGGAGCCTGGTGGGCTGCTGTCCATAGGATTGCAGAGTCAGCACAACTGAAGTGACTTAACATGCATGCATGCATTGGAGAAGGAAATGGCAACCCACTCCAGTATTCTTACCTGGAGAATCTCAGGGACAGGGGAGCCCGGTGGGCTGCCGTCTATGGGGTCACATAGAGTCAGACATGACTGAAGTGACATACCAGCAGCAGCAGCAGCAGCATGAGACCATAGTCTATAAGAGACGGATTTTCATATACTGGTAGTATTTTCTCTGAACCTGAACTTGGAATTCATTTCCCATTACAATACTTAACTAATGACCAAAATGGTTGAGATAGCTTTAAAGCACCGGAGGAGGGGAGGAAAGGGGTCAGTGGCCAAATAAGACTGTGTGGTCTGGGGACTTCCCTGATTGTGCGATGGCTAAGACTCCGTGCTTCCAATGCAGGGGACTGGCGTTCCATCTTTGGTCAGGGATCTTGATCCCACATGTCTCAGCTAAGAGTTGACAGGCTGCAACTAAAGATCTCCCATGTCACAACAAAGATGGAAGATCCCGTGTGCCTCAGTTATGACCCAGTGCAGCCAAATAGATAGATAAATATATTTTAATTTTTTAAAAAAGACTGTGCAGTCTGGAATCAGAATTTTACCTGTATTTAACTGGAGAAGGATGGAACCTTATTCCCTGATACTACATAGACATCCAAGGGCTTTGGGACAGTTTTTGTTTTGCTTTTGGTGTTTAATTTAGCTTTGAGTCATGGAAATCTCAGAGTAAATAATAAATTTGGGAGTAAACAATAACTTTGATGGGTTTGGTGGGAAAGCAATGAATTGAGATTTAATGGGATTTGGTTCTTGGCGATAAGTTTTCTGCTCTATGACCTAGAGAGTGTGTGCAGGTGGTGGTGAGGGCAACAGATACGCCTTAAATATCGAGCGAGTGACACCAGTTGTCTACCTCCAGGAGCAGCAGGTACTGTCAACCCACTTCATCATTTGCATGGTTTGTAGATGTTGGGGTCACCAAGAAAGACACAACTCACACAGGCGCTGGATGGAACAATGCTTGACTCATACAGAGAAGAGACAGAGCAGGATCAGCTTCAGTGGTGTCAGTCCCCCATGGACAGTGGGTCTCAGCCTGCAGCTGACATAGGGAGATGGCTTATGCTGCAGCCAAAGGACCTTGCTCTTTTTCTGCAGGAAACAGAGACAGCAGGAGGTTGACCAGATGCCATCTGATGCACATGCTTAGGTAGAACAAAGAAATCTACATCAAGCCTGGAACAGGGGAAAACATTTCCAAGCAAAGAGACATGCCCAGAACAAGATATAAGAGTTCTTTATCTCTTTGTAAGGACAAATTCTGGACCAGGACACATTCTTCTGTGACCATGCAGAGGTCAAAAGTCCATGTGCACATGACTACCTGTCCCAACATCTTGTTTCCAACAATAGCTGGTTTGTTTTTAACCCATTTTAAAGCAGTGTCTTGCCTGGTGCTATCTTTTTGCCTTCTCAATATTTAGATTGAGAAGATTCTCAATCTTCTTAGGCTTGGAGATGTGTTTGGGGGGTATATATCAAGTTACAAAAATAACTTGGAGTTTGTATCCAGGCAGAGAAGAAATTATGGTTTTTCTATTTGAATTCTTCCAACATGTATCTGGTTCTATTAGTCTGGGCTAGGAACTCTCCCATGGGTGCTGAGCAAAGAAAATTTGAGCAAAAGGTAGAGGAGATAGAGGTTGTCTTTGGGTTTCTCCAGGGTTTATTGCAATGCCCGGTCCTAACCTCTAGGGACTCAGCATCCTCAGGGTCCCATTAACACAGAGCTTCAGGCTTCCCAGGTGGCTCAGTGGTAAAGAATCCACCTGCCTCTGCAGGAGATGCAGGTTTGATCCTTGGGTTGGGAAGATACCCTGCAGTAGGCAATGGTGACCCACTCCAATATTCTTGCCTGGAAAATTCCATGGACAGAGGAGGCTGGCAGACTACTGTCCATGGGGTTGTAAAGAGTCAGACACTCACGAAGAGGCGGACATGACTGAGTGACTGAGCACACAACACAGAGCTTCATTGTAGACCCGAGGCTACCGACCGTATATCTTGCTTACCTGGGACAGCCTTCATCGCCTGTCTTACTCACCTCCCAAACGTCAATGTCTCTTTTGTTCTTCAAAATAGCAATGAGCTAATTTGCTTAGCTGCTCATAATAAACACTTGTATTGCAGATTATAGACATACTGCTGTTATGACAACAGATGAATGTGCCCCACAGTTTAGGCTGTCTCAGTGAGGGGAGGTGCATTACCGTTCTTTAACACCCCAGAATCCATGGTTCCATATGTCATGCTAAGAGTGCTACGTTGAGAATACTGGAACCTCTGATCTAAAACTATAACTCTGATAAGAAAACCTCAGTCATGCAGAATGGGAATGGGACTGATGGACAAGTCAGAAGGTCAGATAAGGTGGGGCCTCCCGGAAAAGCCAAGGAGCTGCTCTCACCATCCTTGGTTGACCAAGCAGTTTCTGCCCAAACCTAGGAAAGTAAAAGTCAAACTTTCTACCTTTAAGTCATAGAAATAAGGGGAGGAATGGCTTTCTCTTGATCTCTCTCAGTCGATCAAGATCTTAACTTTTTGAGGTCACTCTGTTAGGCAGAGTTGAGTGAAGCCAACAAGGGCACTGACAACTATTAAAGGTTTTCTCAGCGCCACGTGGTGTGATCTTGGCCAACTGACTTAAGTCTCTGGGTTCACTTTCTCACCTGTGGAGCTGTAAGTGAAGAAGACAAATGATGTCTTTGGATTATTTTAAAAATAGTTTTGAACTTGCAGACAGGCTGAGGGAGTCTGAGATCCACAGAAGCCCTTGACTACACTGAGAACTGCTGACTTAAACCATTAGATTGTGGAAAGGATTAAATGAGATAATATACTATAAGGATTTGGCACCATGCCTAGTGAATGATAAAATCCTAAAAATGTTAAAGTGAAGTCACTCAGTCGTGTCCGACTCTTTGCGACCCCATGGACTGTAGCCTACCAGGCTCCTCCGTCCGTGGGATTCTCCAGGCGAGAGTCCTGGAGTGGGGTGTCATTTCCTTCTCCAGGAGATCTTCCCAACCCAGGGATCGAACCCGGGTCTCCTGCATTGCAGGCAGACGCTTTACCATCTGAGCCACCAGGGAAGACTAAATAGTTAACAATGTAATGTAATGTAAATAGTTAACAATGTTAACTATTGTTCAATTTAGTCACTGGGAGTCACAAAACCACTCCTAACACTGAGGAGGAATTCTACCCTAATGATACTGGACATGATTATATTATAGCCCAGAAGCTGTCAGATCAGTGCATTTTCTACCATATTTTCTGCCTAAAGTGGCTTTCAAAATATGCAGATATTGGATTTCCAAGACTATCATTTCATTCTTTTTAATATCACTTATATTTTTATATTGTATCTTATAGAATAAAATTTATTTTTAATCTTAAACATAATTCTTATCTCCTGGTGGGAAATTTAGAAATTATAAATGCAAAGAATAATAACACATTCAATATCAACTATTCACAGAAGCCACAGTGAACATTTTGATGGATTTTCTGCTGGTCTTTTGTTTTTGTCCAAGCATATGTAGTTTAGGGCTGTTTATGACATACAAATTAATTGTTTCCATGGTTAATTTCTAGCTGAATTAGCAAGCTTTTAAAGCTAAAAATTTGTTTGGTTTTTACCACAGTCTCAACAATTATTCCAGCTTCTGATTTCACAACTTATCAGGATGTCTTGCATTTATGTCTTAATTCAGCAGAAAGATGGAGAACCTTTCTCTCAGCCCCTCAGTTTCATGGATTCATTGCATAAGTAGCAACCAGCAAGTGAAAGGTAATATATTAACAGCTGCCTCCAATGAAACATGATGTATAGGACAGGTTATCAATAATAATAATAATAAATTAATTATAGACTATTCTTTGGCCATGCCAAGAACCACATGGAATCTTAATTTCCCAACCAGGGAGTGAACCTATGACCCCTGCAGTGGAATCACAGAGTCCTAACCACTGGACTGCCAGGGAATTCTAATTATAAACATTCTTGATTAAAATTTTTTGTTTAAACTTCTATATATTTAACAATATTCTCCAAAATATTTTAACAGTATATCTTATTTTAAAAACTTTTTATTGATATGCTTTTCTAGAAAGCTACTTATTGCTGTTACTATTTTACTAAAGATTTCTTAAACAATGATTTATTGTGTCCACTGTGTGCTAAGTAAGGTGCTAGATCCTCGGAATACAGTGGAGAAGAAGGGAGCCATGGTACCTTCAGGGAGTTTACAGCCCAGTGGGGGAGACAAAAACCAAACAAATAAACATAGAAGCAAACAAAATGCAAATTGTATTGTTTCCAAGGATAAAAGAATAAATACAAGGGTCACACAGAGAAAACTACTTTATGTAGATGGGTTAGGGGTAGCCTGTCTATAGAGATAACATTAAATTAAGAACAAAGTAATCAGTGGTATTTTGTCCAGTAAAAACTGGGAAAAGACCCTCCCAAGGGGAGGACAGCAATCTGCCTCAAGAAGCCGAGGTGAAAGGAGGCCAGGTACCCTGGGCCAAACCAGAGAGGGCCGTGCACTGGAAAGATGAGTGAGCTGGGCCTGATGGAACCTGAGTCTGGGCTGGATGGGTTAGGAGTCAGATCATTGTAGGGCTTTTCAGGCTGATGGTTTTAAGGAAGAGAGGGATAGAATTTGGTATTTTGGCAAACATTCTTGAGTAGAGTTATGCACAGGAGCTTTGACCTAGCCCAGACAGAGTGAAGCCAGCAGATATGAAAAGTGACTGAAGCCAAGCTGTGCTTCGAAGACAGGTGGATGAGCCTTAGCAATGGATCGGCTGCGGCTGTATGCAGTTGTGAAAGAGACAAGAACAGGACTTAAGTTTCCATTTAAAGTAACTGATGGAGGCGCCATTTATAGGATGGGAAACACAAAAGGAGGAAGATGATTGCAGGAAAGGTTGAGAGGTCCATTTTTGGATATACTGTTCTCACACTCCTGATTCAAGGCCATTCCAGCTCCACACAGAGGCAGCCCTGCACAGGGTCCACGCTCCCATTGCAGTGATTGGAAAATGTGTTGCCGGGTAGTTGAATGCTGAATAAATCTGTGGTACAGTATTAATGGCTGGTGGCCAGCAAAATGTTAGGAGACATTTACTGTATTAGGATTCTTTCTCTTTTGAGTGGCAGAAAACCAATTTAAACTCACTTAATCAATAAAGGGAATTTATTGCCTCATGTATCTGAAAAGTTCAGAGTGCCCCGGGCGCAGCTGGTGTGGCTCTCACCAGATTCTCTTTGTCTCCCTGTTTCTCCCTCTATCTCTATCTATCTTGGTCTCTTCCTCTCTTCCTTTTGTGTTCCTTTATTCTCAGGCTCTCTCTTTCTGGTGAAGAGATGACCTCTAACTTCAGGTTCACACAGTCATCATTGTTCACAGTCTCGAAGGAAGCAGAAGAACTTCTGCCTTGGGAGGGCTCACATGTCATGTGGTCATTCTACCTCAGGAATGGAGTTACCTGGACAACCTGGACCACGTGATCACTCCTGGGCAGGGCGGAGTTGCCTCCATTACAATCATAACAAAAAGCTCTGCAAAGAAGAAAGTAATTGTGTTCCGAGAAGAAGAAAATCTGGGCAAGCTAAAAACAGGTCAAAAAACAATGATTGTTTCAGAATTGTTATTTGCTGGTCTTCTCTTTGGCAGAATTTTCACTGCCAGACCAGTTGCCTATCAAAACTGTGTATCTGTGAATGCTCAGTTGTGTCCAACATTGCGACCCCGTGGCCTATAGCCCATCAGACTCCTCTGTCCATGGAGTTCTCCAGGCAAGAACACTGGAGTGAGTGGGTTGCCATTTCCTACTCCAGGGGATCTCCCTGACCCAGGGATGAAACCCACATCTCTGAATTGTTTCCTGAATTGACAGGCAGATCCTTTACCACTAGTGCCACCGGGAAAGATAGATTATGACAAATCCTCAATGTCTGTACATACAAAAATGCTTACATTCCTATTTATAAAAGTAGAAGACATATATCCGCTCTATCCAGAGATGATACCAAGTAGTCAAGCTATAAATTAAAAAGAGTGGTAGAAAAGGAATTCTAAATAAAATAATAGTCTCAGGATGTAGGGAGTGGGTTGAAAGTATAGATGAAATAAAAAGGTAGAAAGCTGATCATTGTTGAAGCTGGTTGAGTAATAAGTACATGAGGGTTTATTATACTCTCCCACTATGTCTGCATATGCTTGAATTTTTCCTTCATGAGAGGTAAATATTTTTAAATGGTAGAGACTGGCAGTGAGTGATGTGGCACAATGCATCACTTTTTAAATGACAACTGAAAATTATTGTTTCATGTTTCAAGATGTCATTCTTCTCAGACTCCTGAAATAGTATTATACTGTGTGCTTGGTATGGAAATCAGATGAGAATCTGTATTAAATCCATCCATCATACTTCATAATTAACCAATTACCTGAGTCAAAGGATAAGGTTAAAAAATGCAAATAATATTATAATATTCTCAGCAAATTTCTCTAAAAGACAATAATATATGTTAGTTGTCATAATGGAAATGCCACACATTAGGACTGTCTGCTTCTTGGCTACAATTTTGACCTAAGGATTCCAGGATTACAGTATATTAGAAAGGAGACAAAAATTCAAGTGGAATGCATTACACTATTGAGTTTAATACATAGAGAACACCAGATATTTCCTTAAAAAAAAAAAAAAAGAAAGGATAGATTATACTTTGAAGTTCCACCCATAAGGTAAAAGAGAGAAAAACAAAAGCAAGACTAGCAATTACTTGTCCCTAGAAATTCCTGTGTGGTTCTAGAGATGAACTTCCCAATGCTCTTTATTTCACTTAAGCTTTTTATCCCACTCCAACACATGAGTAAACAATAGCTAGGTATAACAAAAATTTTTTTATAAATTTAATGGCTCTTGACCCTGGTTTATAGATTTAGGTAAATAAAATGTTTTTCTAAGGTGTCAACCAAGAATAATCTAAGCTTCTATCTGGCTTTACCTATCAACTTTATGCATGACATTTCTACATTTCTCTCTCTCTTTTTAAACTATATCCAGTGGTCAAATGGGTACCCTGAGATGAGTTTATCATTTTAGTTATTTGAAAAGGATTTAGGACATAAAAGGTTTAATATTATATTTCAGTTTTTTTTAAAAAATGTATTTATATTATATATATTTCAGCACTGAGATGACCCAGAGGGATGGCACTGGAAGAGGGGAGGGAGGGGGGTTCAGGATGGGGAACACGTGTATACCTGTGGCGGATTCATTGGTTTTGATGTATGGCAAAACCAATACAATATTGTAAAGTAATTAACCTCCAATTAAAATAAATAAATTTATATTTTTAAAAGAAGTAGCTTCTTTCAATTTTTTGCTTTGCATGCCATCTCACTAACTAGGTTATGGTACATAAATATGTGTATGTGTGTGTTGTGTACGATAGGTACTCTTTGACACACAGTGGTGTCAAAAAAGAGAAATATGCACACACCCATACAGTAAAATGGTGCTCAGCATGTTATAAACATTTTGCCTCTTTTATTTGAACCATGTTTCCCCTCACTGAATCTTTCTGTTGTTATCTATGACTTGCCTTACCTGTCCCACAGCTTACATCAATGCAAGGAGATAAGAAATCCAAGAAATGTCCTCTGAGGGCAGAGTCTTGGCCAGATGGCTGACCTTCATGTTCATCTTTGGTTTCACCATATTGATTGCAAGCAGCACCTGAGACGAAGAGAATCTGGGTCTTTTGTCATTTGCTGTCTTGTTTCCGTTGTCCTTTGTTTTTGATATGATTGGTATACCCAGAGGAACTTTTGAGCACTGGGCACAGATTTTTACATCCAAAAATAAACAAATAAAGAGGTTCCAGCCAATTTCACTGAGTGGGGATGCTCAGTACAGTCAAGTGGGATGTAGCCACACAACAAGCATGTGTTAAGTTGATAAATGTGCTCCTGCGTTGATGTATTTGCTTCTCTGCTACATTTGGCAGCAAATACAAACCCTTCCCAACTTAGCAATTTCAGTTCCTTCCATTAAACTATCCATATTCATCTCTTTTGTTTTTCTGACCATCTATGCACAGAGACTTCTATCATAAAATTCATAAACATTTTTGTTAAACTAAACAAATCAATTTGCTATAAATCGAAGAAGGAAATCCTTTCCAAAATCCCCCAAATATTGTAGAAAAAGGGTAGAATGCTTATATTCTCTCTTTGGAGTTAGATTAGCAGATGAAACAAGATCACACATTTTTGGAACATTATTGTTTCTGACCAATATTATAGACATATATAGCTTCTCCTTGAGTTCTTTAAAATGTATTAAAGAAATTATGGCTCATTTTATTGCTTAAAGGGTTTGAAGTTGGTCATTGCACCAACTAGCCAGTAGTCTAAGTCCCTAATGCAAAATATTACACTTTATAGACATTCAAAGAAAGTTTGAATGAACAGATTAATAAATGAACATTGCATATTTCATTGAATTATAGCTATTTTTAAAAAAATGCCCAACACAAGCCCAATATATATTAGGCATCCAATGGATTTGAGGTAAAATTTAATATGCATATATGAATAGCTAGATGAAGTAGATATAAATCAATGACTTTATTCATGAGTGTATTGATTCAACAACTATTTGGTGAGAATTCACTCTTTTCCCAAGAACAGTACTAAAACTGAATAAAATAGAGATGTAGTCCCTGATCTTGCAGAATATTTATGCTCTGGGGACAACAGACATTAACTCAAGATTTGCATTTAGGATAGTGTGACTGGGGAAAGCACTTTGAGAAAGAAGCCATGTTGTATGAGACAGTATGTTGTTGTTCGTTGTTTAGTTGCTCAGTTGTGTCCGACTCTGCGACACCATGGACTGTAGCCCACCAGACTCCTCTGTCCATGGAATTTTCCAGGCAAATTACTTGAGTGGGTTCCTCTTTCCTTCTCCATGTAAGAGTATAACAAAGAGGAATTCTGACACTAGAGAAACAATATTTAATCTGAATCTTAATGGATAAGCAAGATAGATAGTTGGGAATAAGGTGTCACTGATGTACTCTTCTTGACAAAATGTTTAACCCAAATCTAATCTTGAGGAAGAAATCAATTAGAGCTGGATTGTGTGAAGTTCTTCAAGATAGAATGTTGATGGGAAAATTGTGAGCAATTGGTGGCTAAGATAAAATGGAGTTTCACATTATAAGCACTTGTATTAGCTATCTGTTGCTGTGTAAAAAAAAAGTACCCCAAACCTAGCAGCTTAAAACAATAGTAAATATTTATTATCCTGTACAATTGGGCTTCCCAGGTGGCTCAGTGGTAAAGAACCTGCCTGCCAATGCAGGAGACATAACAGACGAGGGTTTGACCTCTGGGTTGGGAAGATCCCCTGGAGGACGGCATGGCACCCTACCCCAGTGTTCTTGCCTGGAAAATCCGATGGACCAAGGAGCCTGGCAGACTACAGTCCGTTGCATCACAGAATCAGATATGACTGAAGTGACTTAGCACACATCCCACAGTTACAAGAGTTAGGAATTCATGACCAGCCTAGGTGTGTGGTTTAGGCTTTAGTTTCTTTTTCTATGAGTTCATTTGTTTGTTTTTGAAGTATAATTGACCTATAAGACTATGTTCGTTCTTATGACACAGCATAGTGATTTGTTATTTCTATATGTTTCCAAATAATCACCATGATAAATCTATTTACAATCTATCACCATATATTTACATAATTATTGACTATATTCCCTACAGTGTACATTATGTCCTCATGACCCATTTATTTTTTATAACTTGAAGCTTGTACCTCTTAATCTCCCTCACCTAATTCTGTCTGACCCCCAACAACCTTTCCCTTCTTCCGGCAACCACCTGTTTGTTCTCTATCACTTTGTTTATCTTTGTTATTTGTTTTGTTTTGTTAAGAGTCCACATGTAAGTGAAGTCATAAAGGATTTTTATTTCTTTGTCTGACATTTCACTCACCATAATAGCCTCTAAGTCCATTATAATTACATCAAAAAGAACAAAATATCTAGGAATAAATCTAACTAAAGAGGTAAAAGGCCTGTACTCAGAAAACTATAAGACTCTGATGAAAGAAGCTGAAGATAACATGAACAGAAAGATATACCGTGCTCATGGATTGGAAGAATTAATATTATTGAAATGTCATACCTCCCAAAGGAATCTACACATTCAACACAATCTCTTTCAAAATATTGATGGTATATTTCACAGAACTAGAAGTAACAATTGCAAAATATGTATGGAAACACAAAAGACTCCAAATAGCCAGATAATCTTGAGAAAGAAGAACAAAGCTGGAGATATCATGCTCCCTGATTTCAAACTATAACATATATCCACAGTAATCAAAACAGTGTGGCCCCGGCACAAAAACAGATACATAAATCAATGCAACAGATAAAGAGCCCAGAAATGAAACTGCACTTGCATGGGCAATTAATCCACAACAAAGAAGGTAAGAATATACAGTGGGGAAGAGACAGCCCCTTCAACAGTGTTGGGAAAACAAGACTACTTTCTCACACATATACAAAAATAAATTGAAAATGGCTTAAGGACTTAAATATAAGACATGAAACCATAAAAATTCTAGAAGAAAATTCTAGAAAATTGGAAGAAAATTAACTCTTTGACATTAGGCTTAGAAATACTTTTTTCAATGTCAGGAAAGGGAAACAAAAGCAATAAAAAACAGATGGAACTATATCAAACTAAAAAGCTTTTGCATAAGGAGGGAAACTATTAACAAAATGAAAGGGGGCCTACCAGATGGGAGAAGATGTTTGCAAATGATACATTCAATAGAGGTTAATATATGAAACATGCAAAGTGCTCATAAAACTCAACACCAAAAAAAAAAAAAAAAACCAAGCAACTTGATTAAAAAATAGAAGATCTGAATAGTTATTTTCCTAAGGAAGATACACAGATGATCAATAGATGCTTAAAAAGATCTCAAAATCACAAATCATGAGGTAAAGGCAAATCAAAACCACAATGAGATATCATCTCACAACATGTCAAAATGATTATTATCAAAAAGAAAATAAGAAGTATTGGTGAGGGTGAGGAGAAAAGAGAACACTTGTGCACTGTTGGTAGGAATATAAATAGGTGTAGACATGATGGAAAACAGTATGGAGAGTCCTCAAAAAATTAAAAATAGAACTGCTATCTGATCCAGAAATTCCATTCTTGAAATGTCTTTAGAAACCTGAAAACACTAATTTGAAAAGATATACACACATCCTATGTCCAAAGCCTTTGACTGTGTGGATCACAATAAACTGTGGAAAATTCTGAAAGAGATGGGAATACCAGACCACCTGACCCACCTCTTGAGAAACCTATATGCAGATCAGGAAGCAACAGTTAGAACTGGACATGGAACAACAGACTGGTTCCAAATAGGAAAAGGAGTACTTCAAGGCTGTATATTGTCATCCTGCTTATTTAACTTCTATGCAGAGTACATCATGAGAAACGCTGGGCTGGAGGAAGCACAAGCTGGAATCAAGATTGCCAGGAGAAATATCAGTCACCTCAGATCTGCAGATGACACCACCCTTATGAAAGAAAGTGAAGAGGAACTCAAAAGCCTCTTGATGAAAGTGAAAGAGGAGAGTGAAAAAGTTGGCTTAAAGCTCAACATTCAGAAAACGAAGATCATGGCATCTGCTCCCATCAGTTCATGGGAAATAGATGGGGAAACAGTGGAAACAGTGTCAGACTTTATTTTTCTGGGCTCCAAAATCACTGCAGGTGGTGACTGCAGCCATGAAATTAAAAGATGCTTACTCCTTGGAAGGAAAGTTATGATCAACCTAGACAGCATATTCAAAAGCAGAGGCATTACTTTGCCAACAAAGGTCCATCTAATCAAGGCTATGGTTTTTCCTCTGGTCATGTATGGATGTGAGAGTTGGACTGTGAAGAAGGCTGAGCGCCGAAGAATTGATGCTTTTGAACTGTGGTGTTGGAGAAGACTCTTGAGAGTCCCTTGGACTGCAAGGGGATCCAACCAGTCCATTCTGAAGGAGATCAGCCCTGGGATTTCTTTGGAAGGAATGATGCTAAAACTGAAACTCCAATACTTTGGCCACCTCATGTGAAGAGTTGACTCATTGGAAAAGACTCTGATGCTGGGAGGGATTGGAGGCAGGAGGAGAAGGTGATGACAGAGGATGAGATGGCTGGATGGCATCACGGACTTGATGGACATGAGTTTGGGTGAACTCTGGGAGATGGTGATGGACAGGGGGCCTGGCGTGCTGCGATTCATGGGGTCGCAAAGAGTCGGACACGACTGAGCAACTGAACTGAACTGATGTCCACTGAAGCATTATTTACAATAGCCAAGAGATGGAAGCCTCACAAGTGTCCATTGATAGATGAAGAGATAAAAAAATGTGATATACACACACACAGAAATATTGCTTAGCCATAAAAAATTAAATCTTGTCATTCTGCGACTTGGATGGTTGGATGGTCTATTTAAAGTTGTTGGACTTCAAGAACTCCAAGGAAAGTAAGCCAATATCAACTGCATTGACAGGTTTTTCACATCAATAATACACTGTCAGGCTTCCTTGGTAGCTCAGATGTAAAAAATCTGCCTGCAGTGCAGGAGACTCAAGTGTGATCCCTGGTTTGGGAAGATCCTCTGGAGAAGGAAATGGCAAGCCACTGCAGTATTCTTGCCTGGAGAATTCCATGGACAGAGGAGCCTGGCTGGCTACAATCCATGGGTTCACAAAGAGTTGGACATGACTGAGTGACTAACACACACACAGAAGACTGCAAACTTAAAACAGTCAGGATTCAACTATCTTTAGAGAACATGTGTTTTTTTTTTTTTAGCACTAGGCACAAACACAAAATTATATTTCTCCTATGTCACAGACTTTAATATTGAAAAAATCATGTTAAAGTGTAAAAAATACTTTTGAAATGATCAATTCTTATGTAGTTCTATGACCATTATCGTAGAAAGGGCACCTTGACATTTAGGCCTCCATTAATTAGTTAGCTTCACCGTGTTTAAAATGACTCATTGTAAAGGGTAGTGAAGCCAGTAATTTGTCACACGTATATTATAGGGGAATAAAATTTGTCCCCCCCCAAATGTGTCTCTTTGGCATACAAATTATTTCAAGCTGAAAACAATTAAGGCCCAAAAGGCTTGGGAAGAACTTTTGACCTTTTCATAACTGCTTTCAAATCATGGTGCTGGAGAAGACTCTTGATAACAAGAAGACTCTTGTTACAAGACTCTTGGACAACAAGGAGATGAGTCCTAAAGGAAATCAACCCTGAATATTCACTGGAAGGACTGATGCTGAAGCTGAAGCTCTAATATTTTGCCTACCTGATGCGAAGAGCTGACTCATTAGAAAAGACCCTGATGCTGGGAAAGAGTGAAAGCAGGAGGAGAAGGGGGAAAGAGAGGATGAAATGGTTAGATAGCATCATCAACTCAATGGACATGAATTTGAGCAAGCTCTGGAAGATAGTGGAGGATAGAAGAGCCTGGATGCTACAGTCCACGGAGTCACAAAAAGTCGGACATGACTTAGTGACTGGAAAGCAACAACAATATTTGCCTAAAGGAATTTAGATAGAAGGCCTATTCCTTAAATATTACTAGAAGTATTGCCGGAGATATCTGCAAAGAAGGTGGGCTAAGGGTGCTAGGAAAAACTGACAGGCCTGAAGACCAGAGTCCTCTCTGGGTCCCCTTTGTCTCTGAAGGGCCAGCACATAAGTGCTTATCAGACCTTTGCTTTTCCGTCTCCATGTGAATGGCCTTCCTCCCCTTTGTAGTCCCAATCTCCTACCCCAACATTCTCTTTGTCTTTAGTCAAACACCATATTCAAGATGAAGGCTTTGGCCATTTTTGTGACCATTTTGCCAAGTTTTCCTGAGTCTTTCCCACATCTTGTTGTTGTTCAGGTCCTAAGTTGTGTCCAACTCTTTGCTACCCCATGAATGCAGCATACCAGACTCCTCTGTCCTTTACTATCTCCCATAGTTTGCTCAAACTCATGTCCCATGTCTACATGTTATTAAATTTTTGTTTGAGTTCCTCTTGTTCATGTCAATTCTACTCTTAGACCAGTCAGAAGAAACTAGAAGATTAAAGGAAAATTCCTTCTTTCCTGACCAAATCATGTACCTTAGTAAGTTTGAGGGGGGGAAATGCCACATAGAATTAGATGTTCAAGATTTCCCTAATTATTACAGGGGGATACATTTCTCCTTGAGAAAGTCATCAGTTACTTTCCAAAATTCTTTTTTGAAATAATCCAAAGATCTCTTCTTCTTAGAGTCCTATGTTGCCAAAAGCACTAGTTTCAACATTTCTCAGATTTTTCTAAGGTTCTTTGGAGGAAACCAGCAAGCATCCTTCAACATGAGCTTTTAAGATTTTCACCAGTCACAGTATGCTATTATGACACTCAAAATTCAAAATATTTCCCAAAGGCAAAGAAAACTGGAGTGACAGGAGAAAATTAAGTCCAGTTAAAATACATATCATATATTATTAGAACAAGGGTACATTTTCCTCCTAAAACAATGAGTAACATCGCCCTTTCAGTAACTTTGGTCTCTTGAAAACCACTAATCAAAAAGTAGCATTTCCCCAGTTCACTGCTTAAACACTGTGGTGCTCGAAGAAATTAATAACTGAATTCTCTTGGGATAGAAGAGCATTTCAAATAAAAGAATTGAGCTATAAGAATGAGAAATAAAAAATGATACTGACGAACCTATTTGCAGGGCAAGGATAGAGAGAGTAGCTTTGAAACATGCATTCAGTTCAGTTCATTTCAGTCGCTCAGTTGTGTCTGACTCTTTGCTACCCTATGAATCGCAGCATGCCAGGCCTCCCTGTCCAATACCATCTCCTGGAGTTCACTCAGACTCACGCCCATCGAGTCGGTGATGCCATCCAGACATCTCATCCTCTGTCGTCCCCTTCTCCTCCTGCCCCCAATCCCTCCCAGCATCAAAATCGTTTCCAATGAGTCAATTCTTCGCATGAGGTGGCCAAAGTACTGGAGTTTCAGCTTTAGCATCAGTCCTTCCAAAGAACACCCAGGGCTGATCTCCTTCAGAATGGACTGGTTGGATCTCCTTGCAGTCCAAGGGACTCTCAAGGGTCTTCTCCAACACCACAGTTCAAAAGCATCAATTCTTCGGCACTCAGCCTTCTTCATAGTCCAACTCTCACATCCATACATGACCACTGGAAAAACCATAGCCTTGCCTAGACGGACCTTAGTCGGCAAAGTAATGCCTCTGCTTTTGAATATGCTGTCTAGGTTGGTCATAACTTTTCTTCTAAGGAGTAAGCGTCTTTTAATTTCATGGCTGCAGTCACCAACTGCAGTGATTTTGGAGCAAAAAAAAAAAAAAAAAAGTCTGATACTGTTTCCACTGTTTCCCCATCTATTTCCCATGAAGTGATGGGAGCAGATGCCATGATCTTCGTTTTCTGAATGTTGAGCTTTAAGCCAACTTTTTCACTCTCCTCTTTCACTTTCATCAAGAGGCTTTTGAGTTCCTCTTCACTTTCTGCCATAAGGGTGGTGTCATCTGCATATCTCAGGTTATTGATATTTGTCCCACCGATCTTGATTCCAGCTTGTGCTTCTTCCAGCCCACTGTTTCTCATGATGTACTCTGCATGAAGTTAAATAAGCAGGGTGACAATATACAGCCTTGACGTACTCCTTTTCCTATTTGGAACCAGTCTGTTGTTCCATTACCATAAGTGAAATAGCTAGCTAGTGGGAAGTTGCTGTACAATACAAGGAGCTCCCTTGGTGCTCTGTGATGACCTAGAAGGGTGGGATGGGTGGGGAGAGGGTTGGAGAGAGGTTCAAGGGGGAGGGGCCATATGTATACTTATGGCTGATTTACATCGTTGTATGGCAGAAACCAATACAACATTGTAAAACAATTATCCTCTGATTAATTTTCTTAATTTTCTAACAGAGATAGTTTTGGTGGCAACAAGTTCCCCTGCACCTTGATGATTTTGTCTGTCTGCAAAACTGTTAAAATAGCCAGAACCCAGTTTTCAAGACATCTGTCAGATAATGAAGCTGAGACGGATTGAAGTCTTGTAAGATGGCTGAACAATTGTTTTTCAGAGGAATTTGTGCCATCCAATGTTTGCCTGCTGCGGGGTTTTTACTGCAACCCAAAGATCAGAGGGTGATTAGTAGAAAGCTGGAGTGTTTCTGTTTTCCTGGCATTTCCAAAAGTGGAAGCACTGGGTGATTTTAGGTTTTTGGAAATTTTCTTCTCCTTTTGAAATGCTTCTGTTTAACATCACATAGTTATGAAGACAATCCCCCACTTCTAAGAATAGTTTCAATATCAAAGGTTTGATAACATCCAAAGCAGAAAAGCCCATCCTTGGGCTATGCTAAAGCTAAATGAAAGACCAGATGCTCTAAACTTTCCTCACAGCATCACAAATGCCTTCATGATAAAGTGCTGTGATGTCACAATGGTGTGTGACAGCACGGTACATATGAGATCAGAAAAGTGATTGGATTAAAAGGGAGAGACTTTGATTTATATAAAAATACTCTGGTGGTTATCGCCAAGAATGGCAAATGAAATACAAAAAAAGGAAGCGTGTGTTTTCTGTGAAACATAAAGCTCTTTTGAATGTATGGTAGTGCTCTTTGAAAACTGCAAGAAATGGTAAGGGCGGGGATCTTTGTAAAATTTGTTATTGAAGTATAGTGGGTTTACAATATTGTGTTAGTTTCAGATGTACAACAAAGTGATCCAGGTGTATGTGTATATGTATTTTCATATTGTTTTCTGTTTTAGGTTATTACTAGATATTGAGTATAGTTCCCTGTGCTATAAGTAAATCTTTGTTTTTAATCTATTTTATGTGCGGTAGTTTGTATCCGTTAATCCCATACTCCTAATTTGTCCCTTATTTACCTTCTTTTTCCCTTTGTTAACCATAGAGTGGGGCTTCCCCGGTGGCTCAATGGTAAAGAATCTGCCTGCAATGCAGGATATACAGGTTCAATCCCTGGGTTGGGAAGATCTCCCGGAGAAGGAAGTGGCAACACACTCCAGTATTCTTGCCTGGGAAATCCCACAGACAGAGAAGCCTGGTGGGCTACAGTCCATGGGGTCATGAGTTGGACACAACTTAGCAACTAAACCACCAACAACAACCATAGAGTGTAATTCAATCCTGAAAAACAATGCTACTTGTAGTAATATGGATGGACCTAGAGATTATCATACTAAGTGAAGTAAATCAGACAAAGAAAGACAAATATTGTATGCTATCACCTGTATGTGGTATTTAAAAAATAATACAAAAGAGAAACGGACTCACAGACATAGAAATCAAACCTACAGTTAAATGGGGATCTTAAAAAAGTTAAATTGCAGCCATTTTGAAATGACAACGCCGTATATTTTATAAAATTATTTCCTTTCTCTTTTGTAGGCTGCAACTCTATACAGAAAATAAAAAGGCAAATGCACCTCACAGAGAACTGAGACACTGTGAATCATCTACTTTTGAATTCTTAAAATTGGAAGTTAGAAACTTACGAAGGATTTGTAGCTATGCTTGGGAAATAGTGAATTTAAATCTATCTTTCTATGTGCTGTGCTGGGTTGCTCAGTCATGTCTGACTCTTTGCGGCCCCGTGAACTGTAGCCCACCAGGCTCCTCTGCCCATGGAACTTCCCAGGCAAGAATACTGGACACAGGTACCATTTCCTACTCCAGAGGATCTTCCCGACTCGGGAATCCAACCTGCATATTTGGCATCTCCTGCATTGGCAGGCAGATTTCTTACCACCAGTGCCACCTGGGAAGCCCATTTTCTATGGCACTGTTCCATTAATTAATTTATTTGTATCGTCAGTAGTCATCCTGGAATATTTTGAGCCTCTACTGTGTGCCAGGTTCTATTGCTGTTCATGGATAATACAAAAGTGGGCATGTTGGACATGATTTCTGTAGGTACATAGTTTACATTCTGGTGAGGGAGCAAACAACCCAATGTTAAAAAACACACAGAGAAAAATATGTATTAATAAGTGGTCTGAAGGAATTAATAGTTGGAGAAAGAAACTAAGAGAGGATGACCTATTTTTGACAGAGTGGTCAGAGATGGCGTAAGAGTCATATCAGATTAAACTGGAAGTGGAGGAACCATTCCAGAGATGGTGGGGAACCATTCCAGAGAGTAGAGATGGCCAGTGGTGATAAGGAGCAACTAGGTATGGACACCTTTGTGGTGCTTGCTGATTGGGTGATGGGAGGTCAACAGAGATTTATTGGTTTGCTTTAAGAAGGGAGATATTAGAGTCTACAAGTGTGCTGATGAAAAATGACCTAATGGAAATTGACTGATGATGCAAGAGTGTGTGCTTCACTGAGGGAGCAGAGCTCTTTGGATAGTGAGGATGTGTGGCTGAGTGGTTGTTGGGGAATAGGACTTGATGGGAGAAGAACATCCACCAAGGAGGATGCAGAACGTGAGCTGTGAAGCTCTGGTGGAAGGAAGGGGAGGGGCTCTGTGTCTGAAGGTTTCTTTTTGCTCAGTGAAATATGAGAGAAGATGCAGCTGTGAGAGAGAGTTGTGGGGTTGTGTGAAAGAAATGAGAAAAATGTGAAGTCACACGGAGCCTCCCAGACAAACACTGACACTTTTGATGTGGTTACATCCTATCATTATAGGATGTTTAGCAAATTCCCTGGTGGCTCAGATGGTAAAGAATCTACTTGAAGTTCAGGAGACCCAGGTTTGATACCTATGTCAAAAAGATCCCCTACATGGCAACCCACTCCAGTATTCTTGTCTGGAGAATCCCATGGACAGAGGAGCCTAGCGGGCTACAGTCCATGAGGTCACACAGAGCTGGACACAACTAAGCAACCAACACTCTCACACTAGCCAAATCCTTGACCTGTACCAGGTAGATACCAGCAAAACTTCCACTGAGTCATGTAGAAAGAAGGTATCTCTAGACATTGACATATATACCTAGGAGGAAAAAACTGCCTGTTTGAGAATCACTGCCCTAAAGCTATCAACAAAAAAAGAAAGTATAACTAATAAGCCATGGAGAAGATGAAATGGCATAAGAAATCCTGGACTAGTTCAAAAGAAGGTTAGAAACAAAGGGAAAAAGTAACAAAGAATAGATGAAACAAATAGAAAGCGACTGTGAAGTAGATGGATTTAAACCCAATTATAGTCATTATGCTAAATTTAGGTGATCTAAACATCCTGATTAAAAGACAAACATTATCAAATTGAATCTAAATGCAAGACTCAATTATATGTGCCTACAGGAAAATCCAATTTAAATAGACAGATGTAGATGTTAAAAGAGAAAAGACAGAAACTGTACATAGCATGGAAAAACTAATTATGAGAAAGCTGAAATAAATATGTTAATATGAGACAAACTGAACTTCAGAACACAGGATATAGCCAAGATGCAGAGATACATTCATCAAGAAGACATAACAATCTTAATGTGTTTGTCCTTAGAGCTTCAAAAGATATGAGCAGAAACTGAGAGTTAAAAAGAAACAGTTAAATCAACAATTAACTTGGTGACTTCACAACTAATCTTTCAGCAAATGATAGAGAGGTTTAAAAAAATCAGCAAATATATGGAAAATCAAAACATCCCACTATCAATCAACTATACTTAATTGTCATTTAGAATAGTTGACTATTCTACTTCTACTCTCAACAGAAGACATGACATGATTATACTATTGTGTATAAAATAGAGGGAGCTTAGCTCAGTGCTCTCTGTTGCCCTAAAAGGGTGGGGTGGGAGGGAGGTCCAAGAGTGGGGATATATGGGCACATATAGGGGATTCACTTGTGGTACAGTAAAAACTAACACAACACTGTAAAGCAATTGTACTCCAGTTTTTAAAAATTGGCCTCTGAATTGAGATGTATGTAAGTGCAAAATATGTACAGAATTTTGAAGATAGAGTAAAAAAGAAGGGATGTAAAACATTGCACTAATTTTTAATATTGATTAATGTCAAGATGATAATGTTTGGATATATTTTGTTTAAATAAAATTTCCTATAACAATTTTAAAAATAAAATGCATATGGAACATTTACCAAATTTCTGGATCATGAAATAAAATTTCAACAAATTTAAATGATTGAAATCACAGAAAATATGTTTTATGACCATAATAAGATTAAATTAGAACAGAAAGATACCTGGAAAAATTCCAAAATGTTTAAAAGTAAACACATTTCTAATAACCCATGGATCAAAGAAGAAACCAGAAGGTACTTAGAAGTTAGTTTGAATTGAATGAAAATGAAATAGATCATATAAAATTTGTGAGATGCTACTAAAGCAGTGCCTAGAGGGAAATTTATGGCATCAAATGTTTATATTCTTTCTTTCCAAAGTGGGCTTCCCAGGTCCACTAGTGGTAGAAGAACCCACCTGCCAATGCAGGGACCTAAGAGACACAGGTTCAGTCCCTGGGTAGCGAAGATCCGCTGGAGGAGGAAATGGCAACCCACTCCAGTATTCTTGCCTGGAAAATCTCATGGACAGAGGAGCCTAGTGGGGTACAGTCCATAGCGTTACAGAGTCAGACATGACTGAAGCAACTTGGCACGTCTCACAGCACAGATGTTTATATTAGAAAATAAGAAAGTTCTTAAATGAAGGAAAAAAATATTCACCTTAAAAACTAGAAAAAGAAGATGAAATTAAACACAAAGCAAGAAGGAAGAAAATTAGCAATGTTAGAGCAAAAATCAACAAAATGAAAAAGCAATAAACTAATAAATACAGAGGATGGAATGGTTGGATGGCATCACCAACTTGATGGACTTGAGTCTGAGCAAGCTCCAGGAGTTAATGATGGACATGGAAGCCTGGTGTGCTATAGTCCATGGGGTTGCAAAGAGTAAGGCATGACTGAGCAACTGAACCGAACTGAATAAAGAAAAAGCAATGAATTCAAAAGTTGGTTATTTTTAAAAGCGCAACTCACTTGATAAAAGATCTAGTCTGACTGATTAAGAAAAAGAGGGAGAAAAACAAATCACTGAATTAGGAACAAAAAGGGACCATCACTACAGAATTTATATACATCAAAGTCTAGCAAACAAATATTACAAGCAACTTGATGCCAATAAATTTGATAACTTGTTATGCAATGTGCAAAATCCTGGAAGGACACAAATTTCCAAAGCTCACCCAAGAAGTAACAGATAACCTGAATGGCATTATATCTACTGAAATAATTGAATTTGTAGTTAAAAATCTTCCCATAAAGAAAACTGCAGGCCCAGATGGCTTCACTGGTGAATTCTACCAAATGCTTAAGGAAGAAATAATACATATGCTACATAAACTCTTCCAGAAAATAGAACACAGATTAAAAAAAAAAAAAGCCTTAACAAAATGCTAACAGACTGAATCCTGCTAGCTATAAAAAGGATAGTGCTTCATGAACAATTGGGGTTTATCCAAGGATTGTGAAGTTGTTTCAACATCCCCAGATCCATATAATTCACCATTTTAACTGACTATAAAAGCAAAACCATGTGCTCAGCTCAATAGATACAGAAAAATAATTTGACAAGATGTAACATGCATTCATCATCAACGTTCTCACTAAGCCAGAAACAGTAGGAAAGTTCTGGAAGCTAATAAAATTTATCCATGAAAAGTGATAGCTAACATCAGACTTAATGGTGGAAGTCTGAATGCTTCTCCTCTCAGATAAGGAACAAGGCAAGGGTACCCATTCTCATCACTTCTATTCATATTTTTTGGAAGTCTTAGTCAGTGAAGTAAAACTAAAGAAAGTAAATAAAAGGATGTGCTCAGTTGCATCCAACTGTTTGCCAGGCTCTTCTGTCCATGGAATTTTCCAGGCAAGAATGCTTTTTATTCCAGGGAATCTTCCTGACCCAGGGATTGAACTTGTGTCTCTTGCATCTCCTGAATTGGCAGGCAGATTCTTTACCACTAGCACCACCTGGGAAGAGGTAAAAATAAAAGGATACACACTGGAAATAAAGAAACATTTGTCTTTATTTGCACATGATACAATCATCTATATGAATAATCCAAGGCATCTACAAAAGTGCCTCTGGAATTAATAAATGAGTTTAACAGATTCACAAGACAGAAGATAAATATGAAAACCAATTGTTTGCCTATATAGTAGCAACAAGCAATTAAAAATTAAAGTTTAAAAATCTACACCATTTATAGTAGCATTAATCCAGGAAATATTTATAGAGAAACTTACCAATATATGTGTAAGACATAAAATATTAATAAAACAAATCTACCTAAGTAAAATCAAAGAAGTTCTAAATAATGGAGAAATATGTCATTTCACATGCCAGGAAACTTAAATTTGCTTAAATGTCAATTCTCCCCTAATTGATCTATAGGTTTGCATATGTCATCACAATCCCAATCAAAATACCAGCATATTCATTTCTAAAAATTGACAAACTTTCTATAAGATTTATTAACATGGAAAATCAAAAGACCTAAAGTAGCCAAATTTGGGGAAAAGATAAAGTTAAGGACCGTCCCATGACTTGATTTTGAAATTTACATTAAGCTATAGTAATTAAGACAGACTGGAAAGATATATAAATCCATGAACCTGAATAGAATTCAGAAATTAACTTACACATATACAGATGATTAACTTTCAACAAAGATAAGGAACTAATTCAATACGGGAAAGGTAGTCTAACTAAAGAAGTGATTAATGATTTAAATGATTTGACTTGTGTCTCTTGCATCTCGTGCATTGGATGATTTGACATTCATATGCAGAATAATAAATTTTAACCTATGTTTCATGCCTTTAAAAAATACAATTCAAAATTTATCACTGTGGTGGATTTGTTCCATAAAGCCATAGTTCAGTTCAGTTCAGTCCTTCAGTCGTGTCCGACTCTTTGCTACCCCACGAATTGCAGCACGCCAGGCCTCCCTGTCCATCACAAACTCCTGGAGTTCACTCAGACTCACGTCCATTGAGTCAGTATGCCATCCAGCCATCTCGTCCTCTGTCATCACCTTCTCCTCCTGCCCCCAGTCCCTCCCAGCATCAGAGTCTTTTCCAATGAGTCAACTCTTTGCATGAGGTGGCCAAAGTACTGGAGTTTCAGCTTTAGCATCATTCCTTCCAAAGAACCATAAAGCCATAAGCCTTCTGTAAAAGAACATAGAAGAAAATCTTATGACATAGAGTTACAAAGAAGTAAACTACAAAAAGTACAAACTATCCATGGCTTAGTGGTAAAGAATATGCCTACAATGCCAGCCAATGGAGGAGACACATGTTCAGTCCCTGGGTTGGGAAGGTCCCCTGGAAAAAGAAATGGCAACACACTCCAATATTCTTGCCTGGGAAATCCCATGGACAGTGGAGTCTGACAGTAATGGCAACCCTATATGGAAGACAGCAAAAGAGACACAGATGTAAAGAACAGACTTTGGGATTCTGTGGGAGAAGGCGAGGGTGGTATGATTTGTGAGACTAACATTGAAACATGTATATGCTGATAAGTCACTTCAGTTGTGTCCAACTCTGTGCGACCCCATAGACGGCAGCCCAACAGGCTCCCCCATCCCTGGGATTCTCCAGGCAAGAACACTGGATTGGTTTGCCATTTCCTTATCCAATGCATGAAAGTGAAAAGTGAAAGGGAAGTCACTCAGTCATGTCTGACCCTCCCAACCCCATGGACTGTAGCCTTCCAGGCTCTTCTATCCATGGGATTTTCCAGGCAAGAGTACTGGAGTGGGGTGCCATTGCCTTCTCTGGAAACATTTATATAACCATATGTAAAACAGATGACCAGTGCAAGTTCAATGCAAGGCATTGAAATTGAAGCAGGGCACTCAAAGCCAGTGCTCTGGGACAACCCAGAGGGATGAGGTGGGGAGGGATGTGGGAGGGAGGTTCAGGATCGGGGGACGCATGTGCACCCATAGCTGATTCATGTCGATGTATGGCAAAAACCACCATAATATTGTGAAGTAATTAGCCTCCAATTAAAATAAATTAATTAATTTTAAAAATTGCTGCTCTTTGAAAGACATTCTGAGGAGATAGTAGGATTAGTTACAGACTAGGAAAAAATATTTGAAAGTGATGTATTTAATAAAGGACTTGTACATTTATATATTAGAATAATACTAGCCATAAAAAGAATGAACTGCACATAACGCAACAACACCTCAAAAGCATTCTGCCAAGTGAAAAAAGTCAGAACAAAATAATCCACTCTGTATGGTTCCATTTATATAACATTTGTAAAAGAAAAAACTTTTTAGGGGAAAAATCAGATCAGTGCTTGCTGGGGCTGAGATTGGGGAAAGTACTGATTTGCAGAAAAACAAGAGGGAACTTTTGGGGGTGGTAGAAATAAGTGACAAAGTATTCCAAAGTGGTGATGGGGACATGAAAATACACTTTTGTCTAAACTCATCAATCATTTAAAGGGTGAAATTTACTGTACATAATTTATCCAGCAATAAACCTGACCATTTCATCTCAGAGACAAAGAAATAAAAGAAATACGAGGTTTCTGTACTACTATTTACCACTTGAAATGTAAGAAAAAAAGAAAAGAAAAGAAATTTTGCTGAAACAATTTCAACAGAAAAAATAAAAAAAAGGAAGCAGTAGCAGAAGTTAATTTCCTACCGAGGGTTTTCAACATGTCAGACGCTGTATTAAGCATTTTCCAAGAATGGTTTTCAATTAATTCCCACAACAATATATAATAATAAATGATGCAATATTATAGAACAGGAATGGTAATAGTATTTATGGGTTAAACATGAAGATTAAATTTAGCAGTATTTGTAAAGCACTTAGGAACTTCCTGTCATATAATAAGTGGTATGTAACTCTTGAGAAACTATATACAGGTCAGGAAGCAACAGTTAGAACTGGACATGGAACAACAGACTGGTTCCAAATAGGAAAAGGAGTACATCAAGGCTGTATATTGTCACCCTGCTTATTTAACTTCTATGCAGAGTACATCATGAGAAACGCTGGGCTAGAAGAAGCACAAGCTGGAATCAAGATTGCTGGGAGAAATATCAATCACCTCAGATATGCAGATGATACCACCCTTATGGAAGAAAGTGAAGAGGAGCTCAAAAGCCTCTTGATGAAAGTGAAAGAGGAGAGTGAAAAAGTTGGCTTAAAGCTCAACATTCAGAAAACGAAGATCATGGCATCTGGTCCCATCACTTCATGGCAAATAGATGGGGAAACAGTGGAAACAGTGGCAGACTTTATTTTTGGGGCTCCAAAATAACTGTAGATGGTGATTGCAGCCATGAAAGTAAAAGATGCTTACTCCTTGGAAGGAAAGTTATGACCAACCTAGACAGCATATTCAAAAGCAGAGACATTACTTTGCCAACAAAGGTCCATCTAGTCAAGGTTATGGTTTTTCCTCTGGTCATGTATGGATGTGAGAGTTGGACTGTGAAGAAAGCTGAGTGCTGAATAACTGATGCTTTTGAACTGTGGTGTTCGAGAAGACTCTTGAGAGTCCCTTGGACTGCAAGCAGATCCAACCAGTCCATCCTAAAGGAGATCAGTCCTGGGTATTCTTTGGAAGGATTGATGCTCAAGCTGAAACTCCAATACTTTGGCCACCTCATGCGAAGAGTTGACTCATTGGAAAAGACTCTGATGCTGGGAGGGATTGGGGGCAGGAGGAGAAGGGGACGACAGAGGACGAGATGGCTGGATGGCATCACCAACTTGATAGACATGAGTTTGGGTGAACTCCGGGAGTTGGTAATGGACAGAGAGGCCTGGCGTGCTGCGATTCATGGGGTCTCAAGGAGTCGGACACGACTGAGTGATTGAACTGAACTGAACTGAACTGTGTGTTAAATAACCTAAAATAATTGTATTATTGAGAATACTGTATGGGTGAGAATATTGTGACTTTGCCAGGTTGAGGGTCCTGCAGAAGCTTGGTGGTGATGTTTCAATCAGTGAGTTGTGTTTGACTCTTTTCGACCCCTTGAACTATAGCTCGCCAGGTTCCTCTGACCACGGGATTTCCCAGGCCAGAAGACTGGAGTGGTTTGCCATTTCCTTCTCCAGGGGATCTTCCCAACCCAGGGATCAAACCCAGGTCTCCTGCTTGGCAGCCACCTGGGAAGCAATGTTGAGCATGTCACTTAGCTGTGTACATTTCCCTGTTGGCTTGTAATTATCAATAAGACACAACTCCAAATTCAAAAACAAAATATCCTGGGGCTTTCACTTTTAGCCTCATTTCCTGCTGTGTCACAATCTCTTCTCTCTTCTGTGATCCGTGCTCACTCCTGCCTTTCTAAGCTCATGTTCTACCTATTGGCAAAACAGACCCTCTGCATAGACATTGTTGTTCAGTCACTCAGTCATGTCCGACTCTTTCCAACCCCATGGACTGCAGCTCGTCAGGCTTCCCTGTCCTTCACTATCTCTCAGAGTTTCTCAAACTCATGTGCATTGAGTCTGTGATGCCATACAACTGTCTCATCCTCTGTCATCCCCTTCTCCTCCTGCCTTCAATCTTTCCCAGCATCGGGGTCTTTTCTAATGAACTGGCTCTTCACATCAGGTGGCCAAAATATTGGAGCACAGACACTGCTCTGCTTGAAATACATCTCTAATTTTGTTTCTTTGGGTTAGGAATGCTTTCAGCTGTTAAGTAACAGAGAACTTGACCCTTGACCACAGTGGTTTAAACAAATCAAAGTGTATTTTTCTGTAAGACTAAAGGCAGGACGTTCCAGGCTGCTCTGGTGATTTAACTAGAGGATCGGGGAAAAAGGCTCCCTCCATCTCCCTGATCCCTCCTCTGAGGCCCGTTGGCTTTTGCCTCTGCTGTGTCTCCTGCCAAGCATTGTATCTGTGTACCATGCAGATGGAGGAGGGGAAAAGCAAACAGTCGCCTTCTAATTATAAGGTGCTGTCTGCTTAGCTCAGGAAGGGTTGCTTTTCCACACATCTAATGTGACAGATTGAACCCTTTGATGGCTAAAAGGACAGATAGTACTAGGACTGGTTTAAATCAATCCTGATATATCCCACGGGGACTAGGGTAGAGGAGATCTGTTCACCTCAATGATCACGGATCCCTGTGAGGTTTTTGAAAACATAAGTTTCTATTTTTAGGGAAGAAGGGGTGTCTTAAATATGAATCTGCTGTACCCACATAACTCATTCATCCTTCATGGCCCACCTGAGATGACAACTGTTCCATGAAGTTGTCCTCATCTCGCCTCCAACAAAATTGGTCATTTTGCTATCTATACTCCTGGAGCACTTGATGTTTAGTTCAGCAGCAATATTTATCATAATGTCATGATGATATCTGTCTTCTGACTTATTTTTCTTTCCTGGACTTCATTCCCTTCAATTCTGTCTAAATCGGTTTTGCATTCTCAAGATCTAGTCTCCTGGCTAGCACAGAAAGTGACCTTTTACCTGTGTTGAACAACAAGTTGGACTCATGATCCTAGGAATTAGAAAGACAAGATCATTCTCAATTATGTATAATAATAACTCACATACATGTAATACTTCCTGTGTGCCAGACACTCTCCAAAGGACTTTACATCCTGGAACAATCCCACAAGGTAGGAGGGACTTCAGTTATCCTCAAGTTATGAATGAGAAACCTGCCACACAGAGACTTTAGATGACTTGTTCATGGTCATACACTTAATAAGCCATGGAGCTAGTCCAGCTCCAGAGTTGATGAACCATGATGGTGTGATCTACAGAAAACTATTTAACTTCTCAGAGCTTTTGCTTTATTCACAGTATATTTCTCACTGTGGGGAAGCAGGATAAAATCCATCAGGATCATCTAGACTGCATAGAAATCTTTATCTGCAGAAATATGGGCTATCATAAAACCACAGACTTTTGTAGTCATATAATCTAACTTTCTAACCCATGCAATCAGTCACCCAATCAACTAACCAATACAGATTTATTGAGTGCTTACCAGATACCAGACACTGAGAGTACAGTAATGAGCAAAACAAGCCTAGTGGAATAAATGAGTCTTAAAGAAAGTTATTTGACAAATTTATAACTGAAAATGATAAAAATAGTATGAGGGAAACATTCATAATGCATTGAGTATAATGGGAGTTACTTATTTATTTATAATCTTTTTGACAATGTGGCATGTGGGATCTTAGTTCCCCAAGAAGGGATCAAACCCACGCCCCCTGCATTGGCAGCATGGGTTCTTAACCACTGAACCGCCAGGGAAGTCCTAGGAGTTACTAATTTAGATGGATTTGTATTTTGAGCCACTCAGCCAATCATGAGGAAATACATGTAACAGTAAGTGATTGAAAGCAAGTCTTGAACAATTATTTACGGATTATCTCAAATGACATTGCTACTTGCAAAATCAAAAAAAGGTAAAATGATTGAGGGATGATAAAATTTACTTATGAAGCTGTTTGCATTGAGGCCTTGAAATGAATTGTTATTTTTCAGTTGCTAAATTGTGTCCAACTCTTTGTGACACCATGGACTGAAGCACACCAGGCAGGCTTCCCTGTCCTTCACCATCTCACAGAGTTTGCTCAAACTCATGTCCATTGAGTCAGTAATGCCATCCAGCCACCTCATCCTCTGTCATCTCCTTCTCCTCCTGTCTTCAGTCTTTCCCTACATCAGGGTTTGATGTTGTGATGGCATAAATCTTCCTTTTGAAGATAGCCTGTGCACCTGCCCTAGTGATCTTTTCCCCTCTCTAGACCCAGCTTGTGGTTGACATTTCTCAGCAGTCTTGATGGTTATGGAACCATGACTGGAAGCATTCAAGATCTGGAGGAACTTCAATTCATCATTGGTCTACTTTAATGAAGTTTCTTCTAACATTCAGCTGCTTTATCTCCTGGTACTACTCTTGCTCTCTGAACTATATGAGACCAGCACTAATTAATGGCTCAAGGCCTCAGTAGAAGTTTAAGGATGGTACCCAGTGATGTAGGTGTGCGTGGCAGAGCCCCTGCCTAGAGGACTCACATGATGGCCAGACTTGGGTGAATTTCCAATCTAAGAAATAAACTCTTGGTCTTGCAGAACCAGACTATCTTGTTGGAGTTCTAGAGTTCATCAGACTTGGAATCCTGATTTAAATTTACTAAATAAGCACCCAAGAATCTGAAGTGTCTAACTAGAAATACAACTTATTAGCAGGTAATAAGAAATCTATTGGAGAAGGCAATGGCAACCCACTCCAGTACTCTTGCCTGGAAAATCCCATGGACAGAGGAGCCTAGGAGGCTGCAGTCCATGGGGTCACTAAGAGTCAGACACAACTGAGTGACTTCACTTTCACTTTTCACTTTCATGCATTGGAGAAGGAAATGGCAACCCACTCCAGTATTCTTGCCTGGAGAATCCCAGGGATAGGGGATCCTGGTGGGCTGCCATCTATGGGGTTGCACAGAGTCGGACACAACTGAAGTGACTTAGCAGCAGCAGCAGCAATAAATCTACTTGTCTAAATATAGCAATCAGCTGGGCAAGGGTCATTTCTCCCAGTGAGAAGAATATCTGGGAAGCCAAATTTTAACGTGATAATGGGGAGTATAATGACAAAGCAACAGGAGTGAGCTGGTAGATTCCAATAAATACAATTGATACTGCCCTTTAAATATATCTTGAATTCATCTACTTTTCATCTTTCCCGCCTTCACGCCACTTCTGGATACATCATTTCTTTTCTGGACTCTACTGTGATGGCCCACTTATCGCCATATTAATTGAAGTGAACTCACTGAGATATAAATCTGATCATTAATGTTTCTGCTTAAAATTTTTGATTGGCATTCCACTCTTTTTATGACAAAGTCCCAACTCCTCTACATGAGTGAAGCCCCTGAATGGTCCAGACTCTGCCAACAATTCAGCCTGCTCTCTTGATCATCCCTCACTAACACTAAACTAGTCAAGGACTTTTAGTTCCTTCTTAAGGGCAATAGATAGAATTCTGAGTCATATCCTGTGAGCTGTTTTGTAGATACTGAAACCCCTACAAGGTGGAAGAAGGGGTACATGACGACCAGGCTGTAGCCATGACATAAGCTGCCACAATTCTGAGAACTGGCCTCAAAGAAATGGAGACAAATCAACCTGAAACTGAAGATTAACTGTACCTAAAACAATCCAGATGATGTTGGTCAGAGCACCACATGACCAATGTCAAGGTAACTGTCAGAGCTCCCTATGATGTTTCTGCATGTAGCACCCTCCCTCTGGCTGTAAAAACTCTTGCCTACTTGTTGTCAGTACTGGGGAGTCAGTCTTTAGACAGGAATCCACCCTCTTTCACCTTCATTGCCAGCATCAGAAATAAAGCAAACTCTTCTTTCCACCAACCTTGCCTTTAGAGCAGTGAGCAGCCAGACCCTACTTTTGGTTATAGGACCCTTCTCTAACATAGTGTCCTCATCCTCCTATTGTCCTGGGTCACTCCCACGGATCCTTTGAAAAGGAACTTAATCTTTATTTCCTCTGAAAAGCCGTCCTGGACTCACTCTTACTCCCACTGAGTTTCTTCTGTTGTGTTTTCCCACAGCAACTCTTTTTTCCCTAGTTACATGCTGTTTTGACTTTTCCCCCCACTCGATTATATGGCTGATGAAGGCTAGGATCATTAGTCTCTGAAGGTTCTGGAAAAGTGGAATATGTGTCTAACTTCTTCACCTGGTACTTTGAAATTCAACAGATGCAAAATGACATTTTATTAAATAAATACATACATTCCAGTATTCGTTAGTATCAACTGATGATGAAGTGATTATCCTCATGTTTGCCAAGGAACTTGTGGTTCACTTCTCAATGTCTTTTTGAAACCAATGCCAAAGTGTGACTCTTGGGTTGTCCTTCATTAAGAGAAATCTCTTTATTTCCCCTAAGATAAAATCTCTCATACACTATTTTGTATATGTAATTTTCAATAGTGAGTTTATTGACAGATTCTTACTCTCATTTCTGAAACAAGAAAAATACTGTCTCCAATGGACATTTTGTGTATTATTTGTTGCTATTTATTAAGGACCCATTTTGTACTTTCAACATTAGGGGTCCTTTGCTGTTACCCTTGCCAGTGTGAAAAGCCACTGCACTCATTGGTGGCATAATAGTAGCAGAGCTGATTCCTGTTATTCTGAGATAATGAGAACATTAATTGGAAAGAATAAGATCAAGATAGGGAAGGAAAGATTGCACTTTAGAAGGATATTATTTCTGAATCTGGATCTTCACAGTTCATTCTCCTCTCTCTGTCCCAAATGGCTTTCCTTTTTGTTTTCAAAAAGAAAAACAAAAAGTAAACTAAACTGAAGAGTGAAAAAAAGTTATTGAATCTAACTGAAATTCTTTTTTATTCTTCAGGACTGGTCATGATAATTTCCCATGGTACTTAGACATGATCCTCCATTTTGTTTGAAAATAGCAATTTTCATTTCCCTCTAGGGCTGTTCTTAAGTTTCAGGCAGAGGTACTTATTTATATTTGAAACTTTGAAAATCATTAAATGCTTACTAATACATTTCTGAAAATACAGTATTCTAAAAAATAAATACACAGTTTCTGTATTAATCAGCCTTTGCTGAAGAGTTAAAGAATTTAAAACTTCAGTGACTCATAATTATACATTGATTTCTGGATCATGTTATAGGGGATGCAGGCTGAAGGAGCAGTCCCTGTTTGGGACATGCTGTTCTCATGGCAGAGGGCAGAAGTGCAAAAGGCTGATCCAATGATGCAATTTCATCAGAGCTTCTCCTGGGATAGAGAGCATGCATATTCACATTTCACTGTGCTAAGTTGCTTCAGTTCTGTCCAGCTCTTTGCGACCCCATGGGCTGTAATCTGTCAGGTTCCTCTGTCCATGGGATTCTCTTGGCAAGAATGCTAGAGTTGGGTGTCATGCCCACTTCCAGGGGATCATCCTGACCCAGGGATCGAAGCCATGTCTCCTATATCTCTTGCAGTGGCAGGTGGGTTCTTTACCACTAATGCCATCTGGGAAGCCACATTTTCACTGCCAAAGCCAGGTCACATAGCTAAACCTAGAGCCAGGAGGCCAGGGAGGTATAACCATCTTATAGTTCTGAACCAAGTGAATTATTATAAACAATAACATTACCACAATGGTGATATCAAAACACCACTTCTGCTAAAATTTTCATATTTAGGTAGGGCTAATTTATTACAACTTTTAATTTTCAGTTCAGTTTGGTCGCTCAGTTGTGTCCGACTCTTTGCGACCCCATGAATCACAGCACACGAGGCCTCCCTGTCCATCACCAACGCCCGGAGTCTACCCAAACCCACGCCCATTGAGTTGGTGATGCCATCCAGCCATCTCATCCTCTGTTGTCCTCTTCTCCTCCTGCCCCTAATCCTTCCCAGCCTTAGGGTCTTTTCCAATGAGTCAACTCTTCCCATGAGGTGGCCAAAGTATTGGAGTTTCAGCTTCAACATCAGTCCTTCCAATGAACACCCAGGACTTGTCTCCTTTAGGATGGACTGGTTGGATCTCCTTGCAGTGCAAGGGATTCTCAAGAGTCTTCTCCAACACCACAGTTCAAAAGCATCAATTCTTTGGCACTCAGCTTTCTTCACTGTCCAACTCTCACATCCATGCAGGCTGAAGGAGCCTGAAGGAGCCATGGTTTTTCCATGACCACTGGAAAAACCATAGCCTTGATTAGAAGGACTTTCAATTTTAGTATCTATATAATTTTAGATTTCAAATATTTGCTCAATAGAATACTTTTCATGAAAATTATCTTTCATGGATGTATAATATTGTATGAAGGTAAGGAACCATAATTTCTCTATAATTTGGCCATTTAAGTTTCTTCCAATCTTTTGCTCCCTTTATAATCACTAATGGTGTTATGAAAATCTTTGTCTGTAATTTTTTTCCTGGACACAGAATCTTTTCTTTTGATTCGGTGCCCAGAAAAATAATAATAGAATTGAAGAATATGAATTTAAAGTTCCTACATTAGAATTCTTAAGATAATTTGAAAATTTTCTGTCCAAAAAGGTGGTAACAATCCAGACAACCCCAATGCCTAAAAGGGAGGGTGTGCTAAATCAGAATAATATTTGGAACTCCTGGCAGTTCCATTTCTCATGGTCAATTAATAAATGAGCATTCTGGTTTTTAAAAAATGGTAACAAATTGACTCCTATTTGCAGTGTATAAGAAGGCTTATTTACCAAATTCTTATCAGCAGTGGTATTATTAATGATATCAAATACTTCCAAAACTATTTTTTATGCCATTCAAGCTAGAATAGTGGAGTGGGTTGCCATATTCCTCCTCCAGGGGATCTTCCCGACCCAGGAATTAAACCCAGGTCTCCTATGCTTCCTGCATTCCAGACGGATTCTTTATATGCTGAGTCATCAGAAAAGCCCCATGTATATTTTAGCATTCCTTTTATTTTCTGTGTCTCTTTTCTCTATCTGAGCCTTTCTTTCTCCATGGGGCTGAAATGTCACTAAGGGCAGAACTCTGTTCCAAGAGTCCCAAGAGTATTCTCATCTTTTGCTCTCTTTCCTATCAGATCTTGCTGCCTTTCTTCCTAAAATATGTTAGCCATTTATATATAAAAATTAATCATCCTTTCTGGTATAACAATGCTTTCTTTCAACGTGCTGTTTGATTCTTCTTTTCTGTTTTTAAGTTAGAGGTGTTTAAGTATTTTATGTGGATAAAGACTTTCAATCTTTTATTTTTTAATTTCTCTTGTTACATTCACATGTAGACATTTCTTTTAAATGTTTGATGAATATTTGGTTCCATTTTTCTATATTCTTTAATTTTATGTCTAGTTCTTCAGTTTATTTAGAATTTTCTCTGTTGTAGGGAGTGAGATAAGAAACCATTATTTCTCCTCAATGGTTGATGAAGTTCTTCCTTTTAAGACTCATAAGCTCTCATGCATCTCTTATCAGAATTGATGGGGTTCTGAATGGAGTTACCTTCTAATGAGCAAAATTAAATGAACATTATGTATTTAATATTTTAGGCTACTTAAATTCTTAAAATATCTACTATGATTAAAGGTTAAATCACTAAAGATTGATTCACCTTTATTACTTTGGATTATTACAGACTATACTCCAAATCCATGTTCATGGTCTCAGTTTTTTAGATAAGCACAGAAAGACCTGGACAGATAAGCACAGATCTATTACTTCAAGTAGAAAAGCAACCCTTAGCAAGCTCCCTCATCTCAGTGTGTCAGGAGAGCCAACTTCATGTCTGAAGAAACTATGTAGCTCAGAATTATGTAATCCAAGTCAGTGGAATTTGAATTGCAAGGGTCATGACCAGATTGCACATAGTATTGTGGCTGGAATTTAATATGAGGTAATGACTGTTGTTGATTAAACATTGTCCCCAAGAGGCACTCTGGAGTCAGGGCGACCTCGATCCTTCAAGGATGACTTCACCCGGAGAAAAGAGACAGTAGGGCCTGTGGAAGATGCTGCTCCAAAACCCTGCAATGAGCACCTCATGGCTCAAATTATAGACTCTGGAAGAAGAAAAGCATTGCTTTCTGAGACCCCACTATAAAATCTGCTATGTAATATCATGCCTATAGTTAACAATATTATCTTGTACATGTAAAAATACATTAAGGGGGTAGATCTCATATCAAGTGTTCTCATCACAATAAAAGCTAACAACAACAACAAAAAAGAAGAAGAAGAAGAAAACCCAAAGAGGCAGAAAAAGACTTTTGGAGGTGATGGATATGTTTATCACCCAATCAGGGGTGGACATGTTTGTCAGAACTCATCATATGGTATACTTTAAACAGCTGAAATACAGTGTTTTGTATTTCAATTATAACCTCAGTAAAGCTGTTAAACATAATCTCTGTCTTGGGGACAAGCTGTTGGGTACTTTCGGAAAAAAAAGTCTATTCCAGGACTTTGATATCAGGGGTTTGGACTCTAGTAAGAAAATTGAGCCACCAGATATGAAGATAAACACCATCTTAGCAAGTCTTTAGTTGACCAGGACTAATCCGGAACAGTATATGTTGATCAAGGGGAGGCAGACCACAAGCATGGTGGGCTTAGGAGAGAGAGGCTTTGAACTATATGGGGGGAAACCCTGCTCTAAGCTGATTGTGGAAGCTCTTGAGTCTTACAAGTAAAACCATTTTCATTTTACAAGCCTGGAAATGTCATACTGTCCAGTAGGATTTATTTAGATTTGTCAATAAATACTCACTTAGAGCCAATTAATGTATGCTAGATGCAAGGAATACAACTGTGAACAAAATAGACATAATCTCCTCCCACCCCCACTATGTTATTTACAGTCTAAGGGAGAAACAGGTGTTAAATGAGAAAGTATAAATAAGGAACTAACCCATCACAGGTAAGCAAAGTGGTCTTTATACCAGGATATAGAGTTAATGCTAGCATGTCAGGCTAGACAGTGAATGCCTGCCAAAGCTGCTGCAGGTGGTGTGTGCTTTTTTTTAGATTCTTGAAAATGAAGATAACCCCAGCCTCATCCTTTATCTTTTAACTTGAGAAAATAATTAAGTCTTTAGTTTCAAATTAAAAACAAGTTACTCTACCCAAGTTTCCTCAGCTTTGTATCTGTGGTTAGCAGAATAATGATCTTCCAAAGATGTCCATGTCTTAATCTCCAAAGTTTTTGACTATGTTACATTACACGGCAAGAGGGGATTAGGTTGCAGATGGAGTTAAGGTTGTGAAGAATGACTTTAGAAAAATTATCCTGGATTTTTCAGGTGAGGTCAAGGTAATAAGTGTCTTTAAATGAGAAAGGAGACAGAGGAGGGTCAGAGTGACGTAATGTGAGAAAAACTCAACTGGTTGCTGTGGCTTTGAAAATATAGGGAGGGGGCCATGAGCCAGGAATGTGAACACTTTTAGAAGTTGGAAAAAGCAAAGAAACATATTTTCCCCTAAAGCTTCCAGGAAAATGCAGCCCTGCCATGCTATTAGCTCAAAGGGACCCGGCCAGACTTCTCAGCTCCATAACTATAAGGGAATAAATTTGTGTTGTTTTCAGTTATTAAGCTTGTGACCGTTTGTCATAGCATGCATAGAAAACTAAAACACCACTCTAATACTTTCATATACTCAAAGCTCTTTTTTCCAAAAAAGCTTCTTTTTCCTTTCCTAAAGCTCCCTTTTCTGTTCTTAATTCAGAAGAACATGATTTCTTTTTCATCTTCAAGGTAATCTCTGTAACTCTAGACCATATTTTATTCACAATCTTCTCTTTTCTTAGACAGTAATTTCTATAATATCCCTCCTACTCAGCCTATATGGGAAACTTTATTTCTCTTTCAAAAGCTGGTACAAACTCTTTATGAATTCTGCTATTCCACTTTCTAATAACTTTTCTGGAAGCTTTTCCCATTGTCATCTAAATCATGGAAGAGAGAGCTCAGGAACATTATGCAGCACAAAATGAGCAGAAAGACTTGTCCATCTTCTGAGTGGAGGAATTATTAGTCATTTTTGTTCAGTTACTAATTTCAAAACTGAAACAATGGAATGGTCAAAAGATCATATGCTTATTAAAGGAACTGGAATTAGAATTGTGACACTGGAGAAAACCAGGGAGACCCAACACCTGAATCTCGGCAAGACATTTTGGCAAAGTCTTCACCATATCCCAGTGGCTCAGAAGGAGAAACACTGTCTTTAGATGATAGTTCAAGACTTGTCCTTGGCTGAATTCAGCCCTAAGGATGCTAATTAATGACTCAAGTCAAAGTGGCAAACACTCTCCAGTTGGGATAGATTTGTGCAGAGGCTCCCCAGTCCCCCCCACCCCCATCCTACTTCAATATCCTGTCATTTTAATTATCAGAAGGCTGCCAAGTAGTGGTAATGGAATCGAGGGAAACCAACTGCCCAGTGGGGGCACTAAACCCATAGCAACATGGCACAGTTAGGGTGACGGTTTTGTAGTCTCACCATTATCTTCTACACTGTAAGGCCATTCAGTTCCAGGTTCTGTCCTAGAGTATAGAGTTGTTAGAACACTGTGGCTGGAGAAGGCAGTGGCACCCTACTCCAATACTTTGCCTGGAAAATCCCATGGATAGAGGAGCCTGGTAGGCTGCAGTCCATGGGGTCGCGAAGAGTCAGACATGACTGAGCGACTTCACTCTCACTTTTCCACTTTCATGCATTGGAGAAGGAAATGGTAACTTGCTGGGGTCCAGCCTCAGCAGAGTCCAGGGATACCCTCAGGATGGACGACGTTGGCGAATGAATGAATGACATGGGAAGACCAAGCTTCAGTGAGCAAGGCCCGTAACTTTAATTTCAAAAGGAGCTTTTATACCCTGACTTGTACATAGAGGGAAATGAAGGATGCAAGGTCATGCAGAATCAGCCCAAACACTCCAGCAGTTTTGACCTTATTGAAACCAGGATTTTTTTCTGTATGCCTTTCCATAAACAAGGGTCTCATGTTATATACATTATCTTCTGGCCAGGAGGCCTGTTAACATTTTATGACACTTTCCTTGATAAATGTTAATCAACCAAAAACCTTGTTTTCCCTTGAAGTGTTTTTTCTTTATACCTCTAATCTGTGTCAGCCTCAGAAAGTACTAAACAAAGTTACATTCTCATGGAGCAAAGGTGCAGTGGGTTACATCAAAGAAAGAACTTATTAGCTCAAAGGTCTGATGTGGTTAATTCCAAGGCTACTACTTGTTTTTCTTATATTCCAATTATGTTAACTAATGCACTCCCAGGTGCACAATGGATAAGAGATATGGGAACTTGGCAGCAAGCATTAGCTCAACAATGAAATCCTACACCAGCACTATTCTAATAGTTTTTAAGTCTTTGAAAGGCTCTATATTTTTAGAATGTTTTAGGCTTCCTGTGTCTCTCATGGTTGGGAGGCTGTAAACAATCACATGTGTAGCTGCAAGAGTCTGGATAAAACTGTCAGGCAAGCTAGAAAGCCATCAGAGGGGTTTGAATTGAAACACTCCTATCATGTCCAGGAGACTTATTAACTAAAGCCCTAAATTAACTTTTTCCAGAAAAAGGTGGTCGGGGATAGCCCCCTGTTAATGTCAGAAGAGTTGGTAAAAGACATAAAATAGTAAGACAGACAGATTCTGGTTTTGGGGGTAGATGCTCGAGCCGGTCCAGGGGGTCCCTCGAGTATTGATCCACCTTGCTCGTCAGGTCTCTTCCGCATGAACTTGTCATGGGTGGGATCAGACCAGGGAGTCCCTCGAGTCTTGAAGCCTTGCTTATCAGATCTCCTTCGCATGACCTTGTCATGGGTGGGATCTTCCGTGCTGGCTCCCAGCAGCAACCCACTCCAGTGTTCTTGCCTGGAGAATCCCAGGGATGGGGGAGCCTGGTGGCTGCTGTCTATGGGGTCACACAGAGTCGGACACGACTGAAGTGACTTAGCAGAACACTGTGGCAGTCTCATTAGAGGGTACTCACCTCTGAAAAGGCCCCATACTTTAGACTTGTCAGCAGAATTAGTGGAAGCTACCAACTTTTTTTTTTTTTGCTTTCCTATCTGGATGTGTACTACAACCTAGGTTATCTACTAAATATTTTGGTCTTTCCTTTAAACATATATCTCAGTAAGACTAAACACTTTAAAAAAAATTAAAAAGACTAAATACTTTTTCATCCCTCATCTAAAGCTGGTTAACTTTTCCTTTGCTCCTGTAAAGGAAATTAAAAAGTCTTTTGTGCTTTAACATTATATGAAACTAATGAAGATTCATTTTGAAAAACAGTTTGTGCGCCATCCCACTTATTCTTCAGCATGTTCTCAGGTCAACTCCTTCTAACTAGTGTTGTCAGAATTATACCACAAAACTAACAAACAGCCCTGTCAGCTCTTAAAGGTGGAGAGAGCCATAGGGCTGGACATACAGCCCGGTGTGTAGCTCCAGGGGCAGAGTTGGGGTGGACAGATGGATGCTACATCAAGGTAAGTTGCAGCTGAATTTATAAGGGAAGTTTTCTCAGCAAAATCACAGTCATAGAGAATGCTCCCTCATGAGCCTCTAAGCTCCCCCTTCCAGGAATTTTTCCAAATAGGCCAGTGCAAGAGAGACCAACAAGACAAAGAAGGTTGGATTATAATAATATAATTTGCAACTCTACATCGTTATGAATCTACATTACTCTCCTCTTCAAGTTTCCTGGGGCATCATCAAGGCATCTGTGTTATGTTACTTGAAACTAAAGACCCTCAGTACTATGCATCCTTTGAAGTTCAGAGGATATAATCCTCTAAAATATCTAATACAAATAAGTACAGAAACCTGATGAGTCACCTCAGAGATAACCCACTTGATGGATAAAGTTTTTGCTGATGAATTAAAAGTAGCTCCTAAATATCATCAAAGAAGTGATCATTTAATTCAGATAAAATGAATGTAAACAAATTAAACCTAATTATTTAAAAAATGTGAATTGTTTTTCTTGTTTACTGAAATAGCATATGCTCACTGTCAAAGGAAATCATGCTTTACAAAATATATAGGATTAGCAAGTAAGTGTCTCATGTTCTCTTGGAGATAACCTGTTAACAACTTGGTGTATGTTTATTCAAACTTTTTCTATGCACATGCCAATATATCAAATTAATTAATTTCAAAATATTTCCATGACAGAGGAGTATTATATAACATCTTTCAAAAGAAGAAATCTGAGGAGTAATACTGCTTTTCTGAGGCTCTCTTTCTTTGTGAATCAAAGAAAGATGTTATATAATATAATGTTATATATTAATCAAAGAAAGATGTTATATAATATAATATATACACAGTGTGTATGCTCAGCTGTGTTTGAGTCTTTGCAACCCCATGTGTTGTCCATGGACTTTTCCAGGCGAGAATACTGGAGTGGGTTATCATTTCTTATTCCAGGGGATCTTTCCAACACAGGGATGGATTGGCAAGATGTAGGGAGAAGGCAATGTTTGGGAATTCTACTTTAATAACAGAATAAATTCTAAGCATCTATGAAATTGTTCTGATACAGTGACATATAATTCATTAAAGGGAATACTCTGGATAATTAGATATATTATCAAATATGTGGGTGTGTATGTCAATCACTCAGTTGCTACAAAATGAGAACTTGCAGACATTGCTGCAAGAAATGTAATTTAATACAATCTTTTTGGAAAACCGTTTGGCAATATGCATTGAGTCTTGGGCTTCCCTGGTGGCTCAGATGGTAAAGAATCTGCCTGCAATGCAGGAGACCTGGGTTCGATCCTTGGGTTGGGAAGGTTCTTCTGGAGAAGGGAATGGCTACCCACTCCAGAATTCTTGCCTGAGAAGTCCTATGGACAGAGAAACCTGGAGGGCTACAGTCCCTGGAGTTGCAAAGATTTGGACATGACTGAGCAACTAACACTTTCACTTCACTTTCATCAAGTCTCAAAACTGAGTTTTGCACCCTCATATTTACCACTATTAAGATTCCATTTTATGGGAGTAAGCCAGTGTGAAGGCAAGAACCACTTTGCAAAAATATTTATTCAAGTATTACTTATGATATCAGAAAATTGGAAATGATGTAAACATTCATTCTCCAACAAAGGTATGGTACAACTAAGTTGTGGTTTATTCATTTGAAGGGATATTAAACAGCCACTGAAGATGATGTTTGGGGAGCACTTAGAATCATGTAAGAAGGAGGTTCCTGGCATGCTGCATGCAGTCCATAGTGTCACAAAGAGTCCAACTCGACTTGGAGACTGAACAACAAGACAGAGGTTCATGTTAGAGTGCTTGGGAGTTTTTTGAAAGACAAGTTATACAACTTAATGTTCAGGATGATCTCAATGACATAAATATATATATATATTCACTTATTGGAATATAATTGCATTACAATATTGTGTTAATTTCTGCTGTACAAAGTAAATCAGCTATATGTATACATATATCCCCTCCCTGTTGGACCTCCCTCCCACCCCACCCACCATCCTATCCCACTAGGTCATCACAGAACACTGAGTTGGGCTCCCTGTGCTATACAGCAGGTTCCCACTAGCTATCTGTTTTACACATGACAATGTATATACGTCAACAGTAAGTTTTATGTCTCAGTAGTAACGACAATAGTAGCAGTAGGGGTAGGATAGTAGTATAGTAAACTTCAGGGGCATTGTCCAGGGAACAGTAGTTCTCTTTCACTAACAAATGCTCCTCTACCCACACACAGGGACCCTCAGCAGCCATGTTATCTTATGTGAGTGCTCCCTTCCCACAGCTGATTGGACAAAGGAGGGACTCTTGGAATGAGCTTGGGGAAAGTGATTGACCATTTCAGGAATGAAGACTTGATTTTAATAAGTGGTAGAAAGAATAAGGTGTAGAGTTGGGACCTATGGGGTGACCATATTTGACTGTCAGTGTGCCAAAGTGATATCTGGTTAGGAAAGATCCCCTGGAGGAAGGCATGGCAACCCACTCCAGTATTCTTGCCTGGAGAATCCCATGAACAGTGGAGCCTGGTGGGCTACGGTCCATAGGGTTGCAAAGAGTTGGACACGACTGGAGTGGCTTAGCATGCACACATGCCAAAGCCAAGAAAACCAGGCTACAAAAAGAGAGGACGGAGCCTCTATTTGTTGGTTCCCATTTGCTTCTCAATTTCCAATGTCAGTCGCTATATGTCCTGCTGCCCTTGTTGTTCCCTGGATCATCCCCAGTACTCTACATAAATTCTTATTTTTGTTTAAATAGACTCTAAATGGGTTTCTGTCATTAATACCCAATAAATATGGGATAAACAAATATGCACAGAAAACAGTAGCAAGAGATTTTCAGAATATTCATGGTGGAGAGAAATGGCATATAATTTTATTTTCTTCTTTATGCTTTTCTGTATTTACAGTTCTCTAAAGGGAGTAATATAATTTCCATAATAAAAACCAATGAAGAGCATTATAAGAGAAGGAAATATTTATTTATAAATAAATCTTTGAGTTTTCCCCTTACAATAGAAAGAGCTTTATTGCAAAATATGTTACTCAAATATTCTCAAATGTAACTATTTCCAGCAGTGAAAAAACAGCCCAATATTAGATGGTTGGTAGGGTCCTCATTACAGGTCCAATGAGTCCTCAGGTTAACCAAACTCCAGATTCAGAGATAGTGTTTTGGTCTAGAGAGAGGTAAGATCATCTTTTCTGCCTATGATTGGTTCATAAGTGAGCTTGTGACCTAATGTGGGCCAATGAGGTTGAATAAGAAGCTTCTAAATTTTGGTGGTTTTTTTTTTTTTTTTTGGTACTGTTTTTAAAGAACTTTAAAATCATCAACACACAGAAATCCCTTGCATTCCTATACACTAATAATGAGAAAATAGAAAGAGAAATTAAGGAAACAATTCCATTCACCATTGCAACGAAAATAATAAAATACTTAGGAATATATCTACCTAAAGAAACTAAAGACCTATATATAGAAAACTATAAAACACTGGTGAAAGAAATCAAAGAGGACACTAATAGATGGAGAAATATACCATGTTCATGAATCAGAAGAATCAATATAGTGAAAATGAGTATACTACCCAAAGCAATCTATAAATTCAAAGCAATCCCTATCAAGCTACCAACGGTATTTTTCACAGAGCTAGAACAAAATAATTTCACAATTTGTACAAAAAACCTCGAATAGCCAAAGCAATCTTGAGAAAGAAGAATGGAACTGGAGGAATCAACTTGCCTGACTTCAGGCTCTACTACAAAGCCACAGTCATCAAGACAGTATGGTACTGGCACAAAGACAGAAATACAGATCAATGGAACAAAATAGAAAACCCAGAGATAAATCCACGCACCTATGGACACCTTATCCTTGACAAAGGATGCAAGAATATACAATGGATTAAAGACAATCTCTTTAACAAGTGGTGCTGGGAAAACTGGTCAACCACTTGTAAAAGAATGAAACTAGAACACTTTCTAACACCATACACAAAAATAAACTCAAAATGGATTAAAGATCTAAATGTAAGACCAGAAACTATAAAACTCCTAGAGAAGAACATAGGCAAAACAGTCTCTGACATAAATCACAGCAGGATCCTCTATGACCCACCTCCCAGAATATTGGAAATAAAAGCAAAAATAAACAAATGGGACCTAACTAAACTTAAAAGCTTCTGCACAACAAAAGAAACTATAAGCAAAATGAAAAGACAGCCTTCAGAATGGGAGAAAATAATAGCAAATGAAGCAACTGACAAACAACTAATCTCAAAAATATACAAGCAACTTATGCAGCTCAATTCCAGAAAAAATAAATGACCCACTCAAAAAATGGGCCAAAGAACTAGACATTTCTCCAAAGAAGACATACAGATGGCTAACAAATACATGAAAAGATGCTCAACATCACTCATTATCAGAGAAATGCAATTCAAAACCACAATGAGGTACCATTTCATGCCAGTCAGAATGGCTGCGATCCAAAAGTCTACAAACAATAAATGCTGGAGAGGGTGTGGAGGAAAGGGAACCCTCTTACACTGTTGGTGGGAATGCAAACTAGTACAGCCACTATGGAGAACATTGTGGAGATTCCTTAAAAAACTGGAAATAGAACTGCCTTATGACCCAGCAATCCTACTGCTGGGCATACACAGTGAGGAAACCAGAATTGAAAGAGACACATGTACCCCAATGTTCATCGCAGCACTGTTTATAATAGTCAGGACCTGGAAGCAACCTAGATGTCCATCACCAGACAAATGGATAAGGAAGCTGTGGTACATATACACAATGGAGTATTACTCAGCCATTAAAAAGAATACATTTGAATCAGTTCTAATGAGGTGGATGAAACTGGAGCCAATGATACAGAGTGAAGTAAGTCAGAAAGAGAAACACCAATACAATATACTAATGCATATATATGGAATTTAGAGAGATGGTAATGATAACCCTGTATGCGAGACAGCAAAAGAGACACAGATGTATAGAACAGTCTTTTGGACTCTGTGGGAGAGGGAGAGGGTGGGATGATTTGGGAGAATGGCATTGAAACCTGTATAATATCATATATGAAATGAATCACCAGTCCAGGTTCGATGCATGATACTGGATGCTTGGGGTTGGAGCACTGGGACGACACAGAGGGATGGTACAAGGAGGGAAGTGGGAGGGGGGTTCAGGATGGGGAACACATGTATACCTGTGGTGGATTCATGTTGATGTATGGCAAAACCAATACAATATTGTAAAGTAATTAACCTCCAATTAAAATAAATAAATTTGTATATATATATTTAAAAAATTTAAGAAAAACCCTCTGCAGGGGAAACAAAAAAAGAATGAAAGAAGCAACCCTCTGACTCTTTGTGGGGAAGTTGTATAGAAAGAAGACCCAGAGTAGCTGCTACAATCTTATTCCCAGTCTGAGGATGAATATGAGATCTAGAGAGAGGAAAAGTAAGAGAATTGCAACTAAATGGAATCTGAAGTTGCTTGTTAATCTATCATGAAGCCCAATTTACATTTAGACCTCCAGTTAAGTGAATCAATAAGCTCCACTGTGACTTAACCAGTTTGGATCGAACCTTCTGTGTTTCAGAGCCAAAGTTTCTAATGATATACCTATGAATTTAAATATGTGAAAGTGAAAGTGTTAGTCGCTCAAACATGCCCAACTCTGCGACCCCATGGACTGTAGCCTCCCAGGCTTCTCTCTCCATGGAATTCTCTAGGCAACAATACTGGAGTGGGTTGCCATTCCCTTTTCCAGGGGATCTTCCTGACCCAGGGATCAAATCCAGGTCTCCTGCATTGCAAGCAGATTCTTTATCATTTGAAAACTACCATTATCAACTCACACAGTTATTAAGATCTAGTCTAGCACTTTTATCCTCCATTTATCTCTAGCCCATCTTTGCTGTCTCTAAGTCAGTGTCTCTTATTTTCAGCGTATTTCAGTATGGCTCAGTTTGCAAATAGCAAATGTGTGGAACCCAATCAAAGACATTTGTTAAGTCCAAATCTGCTGTTTCTTCTAGTTCTTTTTGACCACACATCTATATTTTGCTGACTCTTCACCGCCTTTGCCTCCCACCCACTTTCCCCTATCCCATACCCAACTGGCACCAACAGACAGTTATGGTTTTCTCTCATAGAAGACACTGCCACTACTCCAACACTTTTTCTGGGCTTACCAGGTGGTTCAGTGGTAAAGAATCCACCTGTCAATGCAGGAGCTGCAGAAGATGAAGGCTCTATCCCTGTGAAGATCCCCTGAAGAAGGAAATGGCAACCCACTCCAATATTCTTGCCTGGAAAATTCCATGGTTAGAGGAGCCTGGCGGGCTATAGTCCATGGGATGGCAAAGAGTTGGACACGACAGAAGCGACTGAACACACACCCTCTAGCTAATGCCTCCAGCTTTCTCCTCTTTTGGAACTGAGTCTTGGGATGTGTCATTTTCTACCTTGAGGTGACCTCTGGAAGTCAGTTGGGAAGGAAAGTGGATATATACTGTAGTTATGTATTCTATCTTAGTTTGTGTTGGTTTACTCTAAACAGCTTGTAAGGAAATAGGTAGAATTAAAATTAAACCAAAATTTTCATGGGTCATAGATTCCAGGGTGAAGTGGTATAATCAACATTAATGATGATGCTTCTGCAGAAAATTTAGCTGTGAGAGCCCTGAGGAGATCTGATTTTACTAAGTCCTAGTAAATCAGTCCCACTTATGTAAGACATATTTATTCAAGGGCTTTATATCAGTTCACCTGCTAATCAATTGAAAGGAGAAATATAAATCATAGTGAATGAGTAATGTGACAGGCCATGGAAACTCAACTCAGAAGCAAATGAGGAAAAGCTGTATCTTAGACCTCAACTCTCCTCCCACTCCCTGCTGCTGCTGCTGCTAAGTCACTTCAGTCGTGTCTGACTCTGTGCGACCCCATAGATGGCAGCTCACCAGGCTCCCTCATCCCTGGGATTCTCCAGGCAAGAACACTGGAGTGGGTTGCCATTTCCTTCTCCAAACCATGGAAGTGAAAAGTGAAAGGGAAGTCGCTCAGTTGTGTCTGACTCTTCGTGACCCCATAGACTGCAGCCCACTAGGCTCCTTCGTCCATGGGATTTTCCAGGCAAGAGTACTACCACTCCCTCAGTTCAGTTCAGTTCAGTCGCTCAGTCGTGTCCAGCTCTTTGCGACCCCATGAATCGCAGCACGCCAGGCCTCCCTGTCCATCACCAACTCCCAGAGTTCACTCAGACTCATGTCCATTGAGTCAGTGATGCTATCCAGCCATCTCATCCTCTGTCGTCCCTTTCTTCTCCTGCCCGCAATCCCTCCCAGCATCAAAGTCTTCTCCAATGAGTCAACTCTTCGCATCAGGTGGCCAAAGTACTGGAGTTTCAGCTTTAGCATCATTCCCTCCAAAGAAATCCCAGGGTTGATCTTCAGAATGGACTGGTTGGATGTCCTTGCAGTCCAAGGGACTCTCAAGAGTCTTCTCCAACACCACAGTTCAAAAGCATCAATTCTTCGGCACTCAGCCTTCTTCACAGTCCAACTCTCACATCCATACATAACTACTGGAAAAACCATAACTTTGACTAGACGGACCTTAGTCGGCAAAGTAATGTCTCTGCTTTTGAATATACTATCTAGGTTGGTCCTAACTTTTCTTCCAAGGAGTAAGTGTCTTTTAATTTCATGGCTGCAGTCACCATCTGCAGTGATTTTGGAGCCCCCAAAAATAAAGTCTGACACTGTTTCCACTGTTTCCCCTATTTCCCCATCTATTTCCCATGAAGTGATGGGACCGGATGCCAAGATCTTTGTTTTCTGAATGTTGAGCTTTAAGCCAACTTTTTCACTCTCCTCTTTCACTTTCATCTAGAGGCTTTTTAGTTCCTCTTCACTCTCTGCCATAAGGGTGGTGTCATCTGCATATCTGAGGTTAGTACCATGCAAATAAGAGAGTTTGCACAATAGCAATTCATGTGATTTATAGATTTCCAGTAATCTTAATATATGTTTTAATGACACATGTACATAGTTTGAGTTCTCTCTGAGAAGATTGTACTTTATTTGTCCAAGTATTTCTGGCTTTTAAGTAATGGAGGGACAGGTGTCTAGTATAATACCTGGTACATCATGGGGATTGAGGAAAATTGAGTCAGCGAGTACCAGGGGGTTGTGGTAATCACTGAATTAAAGCAGCAGGTTAAAACAATTTCTAGCACTTGAGAAATTCCACAAAAATCAAGCTAATTTTGCAGAGCTGATTTGATGGGACTAAAATCAGAGTCAGTCACACTGATAGAACCATTGACTTGATTCAGGAATACAAAAAACAGCATCTTACAGCTGAATGTCACGTAGAAAACTCTCAGCATTCTCTGGTTACTACTCAGGGAGCAAAGGAATCAGTGTCCTCAGTAGACCTAGAAAGAAGAAATTGTAGTTAACTCTCAGACTCAAAAAGTTTTCTCCAGAGGGCAAAAAATTTCATTTTCTATTGCTTTGTAGGTGTGGTTTGAAAGGTGGGCTGAGATATTATTTAGCATCATTGGAATGTACTATGCAATTTGACCTTTGTCTCAAGTGAGGGAAGGTTTTAGAATACAGCTCTACACTATCATGTATATTCAAAGGTTTATATAATAAAGCACACATTGTATGGCAAATTTATCTTTCCCTCATACTTATTTCTATTTGCCACTAACCAGGGTCTTTATTTGGGACTTCTCAGGTGGCTCATTGGTAAAAGAATCCACTTGCCAAGGCAGGAGATGTGGGTTGATCCCTCTGGAGTAGGGAATGGCAACACACTCCAGTATTCTTGCTTGGAAATTTCCATGGACAGAAGAGCCTGGCAGGCTATAGTCTGTGGGGTCACAAGAGTTGGACATGACTGAGCACATATGCAGGGACTTTAATAAAACTTTTGTTTCATTAAGACTAAAAAGGATAGATATTTTTGCTGTTAAACATTTGTTGAGAGTTTCTTACATGTCAGGCATGGACCTTTTATAAGCAGTTTTGATGGATGGGAAAACATCAGTGTTGGAGAATATGAGTAATATGCATAACAGCCAGAGTGGAATAGATCTATGGAATATAATCCTCAACATTGTGCAACTTTTAGTTGAAGACAGCATGACAGCCAATCATACACAATTATAAGCAAACAGAAATTTGTTTTATGTAAATATCATAAGAACAGGAATAATTACGTAGGGCTGACTTCATGGTATGCAAGCTGCACTCAGAAGAGCCTGAGATTGTTTCAAAGCTCTTTTGCTATTACCTTAAAATTCATAACAATAATGGGAACAGAAGGCTTCTCATTTTGGTTTTTACACTGGACACCCACAAATTATAGAGCTAGTCCTGTTCTCAGATTGAATTCTGAGATTATATATTGGGTTGGCCAAAAGGTTCATTTAGATTTTTCCATAAGATGTTACAAAAAACTGGAACAAACTTTTTGGCCAACCTACTATATACTCTATTATCCCCTAAATGGACAGATGTGATCTAGTTTATTCACTAAGCTTTAAGATGAAGGCTGAGCATCAAAGAACTGATGCTTTTGAACTGCAGTGCTGGAGAAGATTCTTGAGAGTCCCTTGGACAGCAAGGAGAGCAAATCAGTCAATCTTAAAGGAAATCAATCCTGAATATTCATTGGAAGGACTGATGCTGACACTGAAACTCCAGTACTTTGGCCACCTGATGCACAGAGCCGACTCATTGGAAAAGACCCTGATGTTGGGAAAGATTGAGGGCAGGAGGAGAAGGGGATGACAGAGAATAAGATGGTTGGATGGCATCACCGATTCAATGGACATGAATTTGAGCAAACTCCAGGATAGAGTGAAGGACAAGGAGGCCTGGTGTGCTGCAGTCCATGGGGTTGCAGAGTTGGACACAACTCAACACCTGAACAGCAGCAAGCGTTAGGATTTACTTTCTTACTTGTGAGGTCTGCTTGTCACAAATTCATTCTCAATCTCTTATTCTCTTCTAGGACAATATTGTAAATCAACCCTACTTCAATACAGGGGAAAAAAAAGTATGGAGAGGTAACCCTACTAAACCTGACAATGTGAGTGACTGTGAACTGTGTTTGGGTTGGGGAGGCAGGGATATGATTCAGATGGAGAAGCAGCATTGAAAATGCCTGGAGGAGACTAACCTATTCACTGCCCTGCAGCCACACCCTGAAGTGGCCCCACCTTGGTCACAGAATTTTTTCTGCATGAGGGGAAATGCCTGGAGTAAGATACAAATTCATCAGTTTCGTTTAATTAGCAGAGAGTGAAACCATGTGAGCTACGCAATTTATAAAATAAGCACACAGGATTTCCCTGGTGATTCAGTGACTAAGACTCTGTACTCCCAATGCAAGGGGCCTGGGTTCGTTTCCTGGTCAGGAAACCAGATCTCACATGCTGCAACTAAGACCTGGCCAAACAAATACTTAAAAGATATATGAACAAACAGTAAATAGCTCACAATTCTGTAGGTAGAACCACTATTTGATCTGAAACATATTTGCTTTGCAATCCAAGTATTATCTGCCTCGGAAACCTCAAGTTCTTTAGAATTTGGGATTAACTTAATTTTACAGCTTTTAAATTAATTAATAAATGTTTCAAGTTCCATTACATGTGTGATGAGAAAGCCAGTATCTTCTACCACCTTGTAAAACATACCTGAATGCACACACATGCACATATTTATAGATGCTCCAAGGGGTATCTTCCCCAGGAGGGCTTGGGATCACCTTTCTCCTGTCAATTCTTGCTTTAATTTTCTTTTTTCTGTTGAAGTCTTGAGTTTCTGCTTCTGTAGGTGGTCTCTTCTCTGGCCCAAGTTCTCCTTAATATGCATTATAGATCCTTTTACCTTGTGTTCCCTAAATAACCTCAAATATGAGGTTGCTTTATGTATTAAATAGCACTCTTATTGAAGGCTTGTGTGTTTCTGCAGCAGCCACATTGTAGTATGACCCAAAACTACGAAGTGCATATTAATGGCATCTTTGTTCTTTAAAATCCTTTATTGAACTCACCACTGTTCATTTCCCGAGGCTGTCTTCCTCCCCAGGCCTTCTGCCTAACACTGGCTTGTCCCCCACCCCAACCCCAATCCTCTTTATACATCAGTCGCACACCCTTTCCTTCAAGTGGCATTGGAAATTTCAAGTCTCTACTTGATTATGTGGAGAAATGCAGACCCATAAGCTGACTATATATTATACAACTAAAGATGATATAAGTAAATCAGGAAGATGCACCCAAACAAATTTCCGTGGAGTTCCATCCTCATCAGGAACTTGCCAAGATGTGAAATTTCACACTTTCTATCTTTCCATCTCCTGTAGTTGTCTCTGTAAGTAAAATTGAGGAGTATAGCAGTTTATTTTCCCAGTGATAAAAGTCATACTCCCCTAGCCAGAGAGCAGAAGGGATGTTAGTCTGGATTTGAATAGGAGCTTGGCCCCCCCTCTGGTTGGCTAATACCACTGCTAACAGTGAACAGAACTGGGATTAGCTTGTTACACTGTAGTTTTAGGGTTTGACTTTTTTGTCAGTCAGTAACAGTGTATGCAGATGACACCACCCTTATGGCAGAAAGTGAAGAGGAACTCAAAAGCCTCTTGATGAAAGTAAAAGAGGAGAGTGAAAAAGTTGGCTTAAAGCTCAACATTCAGAAAACGAAGATCATGTCATCTGGTCCCATCACTTCATGGGAAATAGATGAGGAGACAGTATCAGACTTTATTTTTTGGGGCTCCAAAATCACTGCAGATGGTGACTGCAGCCATGAAATTAAAAGACACTTACTCCTTGGAAGAAAAGTTATGACCAGCCTTGAAAAGCAGAGACATTACTTTGCCAACTAAGGTCTGTCTAGTCAAGGCTATGGTTTTTCCAGTAGTTATGTATGGATGTGAGAGTTGGACTGTGAAGAAAGCTGAGCGCCAAAGAATTGATGCTTTTGAACTGTGGTGTTGGAGAAGACTCTTGAGAGTCCCTTGGACTGCAAGGAGATCCAACCAGTCCATTCTGAAGGAGATCAGCCCTGGGATTTCTTTGGAGGGAATGATGCTAAAGCTGAAACTCCAGTACTTTGGCCACCTGATGCGAAGAGTTGACTCATTGGAAAAGACTGATGCTGGGAGGGATTGGGAGCAGGAGGAGAAGGGGACAACAGAGAATGAAATGGCTGGATGACATCACTGACGCGATGGACGTGAATCTGAGTGAACTCCGGGATTTGGTGATGGACAAGGAGGCCTGGCGTGCTGCGATTCATGGGGTCGCAAAGAGTCAGACACGACTGAGTGACTGAACTGAACTGAACAGTGTAAGGCATTCGTAAACATAATATTTAAGTACTTAATAAAGGAGGCATATAAAGACAAACTTACATTCTGAGTAAAAAGTATAAATACAAGTTTTAAAATATATAGTCAGTCAGGAAGAGGACTTCCCTGGTGGTTCAGCTGGTAAACAAGTTGCCTACCAATGCAGAAGATGCAAGAGAGGTGGTTTCAATCCCTGGGTTGGGAAGATGCCTGGAGAATGAAATGGCAACATGCTCCAGTATTTTTGCCTGGAAAATTCCATGGACAGAGGAGCCCATGGGGTCAGAAAGAGTCAGACACGATTGAGCACTCACATGTGCACAAGGAGACAGACGGAAAAATCTATTGTGATTCAGAAGAAACAGAGATGCGATGTTGATTAAAACTTGGATGTTAAGAATGAAAACTTTATAAATAATAAATGCTGGATAGGGTGTGGAGAAAAGGAAATTCTCCTACACTGTTGGTGGAAATGTAAATTGGTACAGCCACTATGGAAAACAGTATGGAGTTTCCTAAAAAAAAAAAAAAAAAAAAAAACTAAACTAAAAATAGAGTTACTATACAATTCAGCAATCGAACTCCTGAGGATATAACTGGGAAAAATTAAAACTCTTATTTAGAAAAGATACATGCACCCCAGTGTTCATAGCAGCAGTATTTATAATAGCCAAGACATGGAAGCAACGTAAATGTTCACCAATAGATTATTGGATAAAGAAGATGTGGTTTAGTTTTTAGCTCAGTCGTGTCTGACTCTTTGCGACCCCATGAATCACAGCACGCCAGGCCTTCGTGTCCATCACCAACTCCCACAGTCCACCCAAACCCATATCCATTGTGTCGGTGATGCCATCCAACCATCTCATCCTCCATCATCCCCTTCTCCTCCTGCCTGCAATCCCTCCCAGCATCAGGGTCTTTTCAGATGAGTCAGCTCTCCAAATCAGGTGGCCAAAGTATGGAGTTTCAGCTTCAACATCAGTCCCTCCAATGAACACCCTGGACTGATCTCCTTTTGAATGGACTGGTTGGACCTCCTTGCAGTCCAAGGGACTCTCAAGAGTCTTCTCCAACACCACAGTTCAAAAGCATCAATTCTTCAGCACTCGAATTTCTTCACAGTCCAACTCTCACATCCATACATGACTACTGGAAAAACCATAGCCTTGACTAGACAGACTTTTGTTGGCAAAGTAATGTCTCTGCTTTTTAATATGCTGTCTAGGTTGGTCATAACTTTCCTTCCAAGGAGCAAGCATCTTTTAATTTCATGGCTGCAATCACCATCTGCAGTGATTTTGGAGCCCAGAAAAATAAAGTCTGACACTGTTTCCACTGTTTCCCCATCTATTTGCCATGAAGTGATGGGACCAGATGCCATGATCTTCATTTTCTGAATGTTGAGCTTTAAGCCAACTTTTTCACTCTCCTCTTTCACTTTCATCAAGAGGCTTTTGAGTTCCTCTTCACTTTCTGCCATAAGGGTGCTGTCATCTGCATATCTGAGGTTATTGATATTTCTCCTGGCAATCTTGATTCCAGCTTGTGCTTCTTCCAGCCCAGCGTTTCTCATGATGTACTCTGCATATAAGTTAAATAAGCAGGCTGACAATACACAGCCTTGACGTACTCCTTTTCCTATTTAGAACCAGTCTGTTGTTCCACGTCCAGTTCTAACCGGACATGTTGCTTACTGACCTGCATACAGGTTTCTCACGAGGCAGGTCAGGTGGTCTGGTATTCCCATCTCTTTCAGAATTTTCCACAATTTATTGTGATTCACACAGTCAAAGACGGCATAGTCAATAAAGCAGAAATAGATGTGTTTTTGGGACTCTCTTGCTTTTTTGATGATCCAGACGTGGTAGATATATACAATGGACTATTACTCAACCATAAAAAAGAATGAAATCATGTCATTTTCAGCAACATGGATGGGCCTGGATATTATCAAGTAGGGTAAGTCAGTCAGGGAAAGACAAATATTATATGATATCATGTATATGTAGACTCTAAAAAAATAGTACAAATGAGCTTATTTACAAAACAGAAACATAATCATAGACATAGAAAACAAACTTATGGTTACCAAAGGGTAAAGAAGGAGGAGGGATAAATTGCAAGTATGGGATTAACAGGTATACGCAACTGTGTATAATACAGATAAACAACAAGGTTCTACTGTATAGCACAAGGAATAATATTCAAGATCTTGTAATAAAGTATAATGGAAAAAGAATATATATATGTACATATATGTATAACTGAATCACTTTGCTGTACATCTGAAACTAATATTATAAATCAGCATATTATAAATCAACTATATTTCAATTTAAAAAATTAAAAAATAACAAAGCACATTTGTAAAGTATAACTAGGCTAATGAAGTGGCCCCATACCTTGTATGTAATGACTGGATGCTTTTTGAGAGTTGAAACTATTTCATTTCAAAATTTATCTGTAATTAAGTTAATCATGGCATGGCTATATGCATTGTAGATTTGGTAAACAATTTTGCACACAATATCACAGTGTTTCTATTTCTGATTTACTTTTGTATGCAGAGGAAATGATCTGGTTTAAAACAATTTGACAAGAAACAGGATCTTGTATGACTATCCCTGTCATTGTGGTTATCACAAGAGTATAAGGACCTATTTGGGTAATTCTTTTGCCATTAGACCATGAGTGCCTGTAGCATGGGAACTGGACCAAACTGGTCTTTCCCCCTGACAGCTAGTACAGTTTCTAATACATAGATGTTCAGTAAAGTGTTTGTGTTAGTTAAATAAATGACCAGTGTTTAAAAGAAATCAAAATGAGTCTAGTGGAAGTTTAGTGGAAGTCAGCCCAATAAAAGTCAGACATTTAGAAAGAAACTATTCAGTGAATGGGTTTGTACTGGTTTTAGGATAATTGTTATGTTAGTTTTATCTATCCTAATTTCATTCCATTAAGTGAGAGAAACCTGCCTGGCCCTTCTTATTATTGATACATTTTGATAAATGCAAAATGTCTGTATCACAAATTGGTAGAGAAGCCCCCAGAAATGTGGTTATATGTATTTTTGATCCCTTAAAAATAATAGTAGTGTTTTTCTCCATTCTCTAAAGAGAAACAGTGAATATTATTACCTAGCTCTTTGAGGGCCACAGAAGCTTAGAGCTTAAACTATGAAATTCTGCTGTGGTTCAGAGCATGGAGAGCTTTCTGGAGCATAGTTAAAGCGGGTTGGTTTCCTAGATGCCTGTCTCTTCACATGGACATATCTACATTCCGAACCTGCAATTATAGCATGGTATCATCACATCTTTCTATTCCAGAAAATGTTTTAACCAATGAAGACATGTTAACTTTATTTTGAAACAAGATGATTCCTATGAAAATGTCTATCTTTTAACTTATAATGCTGGTATGTCACCTCAGGCTCTAGGAATTGGGTTGATGGTGGCCAGTCTGGGGAGCAAATGAGGGTTGTGTATGAAGATGGGGCACTTTCAGCAGACACGGGGCTGGGTCAGGGTGGCCTCAGTAACCGCACTGCTGTGGAAATTTTGCATCAGCCCTACACGGGACAGCAGGCTTGGTCATTACCAGTCAGAGGCACTTTATGAAATGGGTTATCTTTCTTTAGGGATGAAGCATGGTAGTTCAGCCCTGGGATTTCTTTGGAAGGAATGATGCTAAAGCTGAAACTCCAGTACTTTGGCCACCTCATGTGAAGAGTTGACTCATTGGAAAAGACTCTGATGCTGGGAGGGATTGGGGGCAGGAGGAGAAGGGGATGACAGAGGATGAGATGGCTGGATGGCATCACTGACTCGATGGACCTGAGTTTGAGTGAACTCCAGGATTTGGTGATGGACAGGGATGCCTGACGTGCTGCAATTCATGGAGTCGCAAAGAGTCGGACACGACTGAGCGACTGAACTGAACTGAACTGAACATGGTAGTTCAGAAAGTATTTATTTTCCTCTAAATATGATCTGATTAAGAAAATCAAACTTATTCTCATTAATGAAGGCAGGAAAATGCATGTTCTGATGATTAGGACATTGACTGTACTCAGACTTTCCAGATTCGCTGTGTGGCTCAGTCTGTGGTCAACCTGGAACACATTAGCGAACCTGTCTTTGCCTCAATTTTTCCATCTGTGAAATGGGATATCTTGATTGCAGTGTTTGGGATAGAATAAAATGAGACAATATTTGTATAGCACTTAGCATGATGCCTGGCACTGTAGATAATAAACACAATTATATATACATGTGTTGACTTTGGCATAGTCAATAAAGCAGAAATAGATGTTTTTCTGGAACTCTCTTCCTTCTTCCACGATTCAGAGGATGTTGGCAATTTGATCTCTGGTTCTTCTACCTTTTCTAAAACAAGCTTGAACATCTGGAAGTTCACGGTATTGCTGAAGCCTGACTTGGAGAATTTTGAGCATTACTTTACCAGCGTGTGAGATGAGTGCAATTGTTAAAATACACACAACTGAGAAACCTATATGCAGGTCAGGAAGCAACAGTTAGAAGTGGACATAGAACAACAGACTGGTTCCAAATAGGAAAAGGAGTACGTCAAGACTGTATATCGTCACCCTGCTTATTTAACAGAGTACATCATGAGAAATGCTGGGCTGGAAGAAGCACAAGCTGGAATCAAGATTGCCGGGAGAAATCTCAGTAACCTCAGATATGCAGATGACACCACCCTTATGGCAGAAAGTGAAGAGGAGCACAAAAGCCTCTGATGAAAGTGAAAGTGGAGAGTGAAAAAGTTGGCTTAAAGCTCAACATTCAGAAAATGAAGATCATGGCATCTGGTCCCATCACTTCATGGCAAATAGATGGGGAAACAGTGGAAACAGTGGCAGACTTTATTTTTCTGGGCTCCCAAATCACTGCAGATGGTGACTGCAGCCATGAAATTAAAAGACACTTGCTCCTTGGAAGGAAAGTTATGACCAACTAGATAGCATATTCAAAAGCAGAGGCATTACTTTGCCAACAAAGGTCTGTCTAGTCAAGGCTATGGTTTTTCCAGTAGTCATGTATGGATGTGAGAGTTGGACTGTGAAGAAAGCTGAGCGCCAAAGAATTGATGCTTTTGAACTGTGGTGTTGGAGAAGACTCTTGAGAGTCCCTTGGACTGCAAGGAGGTCCAACCAGTCCATTCGAAAGGAGATCAGTCCTGGATGTTCATTGGAAGGACTGATGCTAAAGCTGAAACTCCAATACTTTGGCCACCTGATGCGAAGAGTTGACACAGTGGAAAAGACCCTGATGCTGGGAGGGTTTGAGGGCAGGAGGAGAAGGGAATGACAGAGGATGAGATGGCTGGATGGCATCACTGACTCAATGGACATGAGTTTGAGTAAACTCTGGGAGTTGGTGATGGACAGGGAGGCCTGGTGTGCTGCAATTCATAGGGTCGCAAAGAGTCAGACACGACTGAGCAAATGAACTGAACTGAACTGAACTGATATATATATATATATATATACACACAATCGGACGTGACTGAATGACTGAGCACAGTGGTGTCTAATTCTTTGCAACCCCATGGACTGTAGCCCACCAGGCTCCTCTGTCCCTGGAATTTTCCTGAAAAGTGTACTTGAGCGGGTTGCCATTTCCTACTCCAGGGGATCTCCCCAACCCAGGGCTCAAACCTGCATCTCCTGTGTCTCCCACATTGGCAGGTGGATTCGTTTACCACAGTGCCACATGGGAAGCCCATATATATAGCTAGAAAGATACGTAAATAGATGAATGGATATAGATAAAGATATTTAGTTAAAATTTGACATGAAGCTTCTTAAATACCAATGTGAAATTTATAAATCCCCTCAACATTAAAATAGCCATATTTGATGCAACATGATATTTCTTCATATAATGTAACCAAGTCGGGAAGCATCTCCAATGGAAGGTAAAGAAAGTCTGTAATTAAGATCTGTCCCTCCCCATTTACTAATTTTGTAAGGATTTGAGCAAGCCACTTAAGTCTTCTGATTTTTATCCTTTACCAGTTAAATGAGGATGATAGTGCCCATCTCACATTGTTGGTGTGGTTTAACTGAATGAAATGTTAAGCCTGTAACTTCTGAGCACCTGTGACGGTTATTACAAGTATGTAATTGTTGAATGTGCTTTTCACTGAATGCAAAAGAGGTAGATAAAAATATCATACACTCCTTTTAGCTTTCAAATTAATTTGTGGCAGTTTAGCAGACACGCCCCTGATGAGATTTACAGAGAGGAATATATTTATCTGGCGCAGAGAGGCAGTTTCTGATTTCTCATTCATAAATCTTCAGTGAGCTCACTAGGGGCTTTCTGTTAGATAAATTTGTTAACTCATCCTACAAATATCTCCTGACTACTATGTTTCAGGCACAGTTCTAGGAGCTGGAGATACACTAATGAAATATGACCCTCATGGAAGCCACACTCTATCCAGAGGAGAGGTAACATGCTACAAATAGAAGGAAAGTGAATTACATCATCTTTAGAAGGTAGATATTTGTGGGAAAAAGAAAAAGGAGAGCATAATAAGAGGATAAGAAGGTGGGACAAAGTTTGTGATTTTAAGTGGTCAGTGAGAAGTTGAGATGTGGACAAAAACTTGAAGGAAGAGAGGGAGTCAAATAGTGGGATGTCTGGGACAGGAGTGTCCCTGGCAGAGGCAAAAGCTGGAGTGAAGATCCTTAACTGTGGGACAGTGGGGGCATATCCTGAGATTTCCAGGAGAAGTCAAGGGGTTCAGGAAAGAGAGAGAGAGAGAGGTTGGTTAATTAATTATAGACATAATGAAGAACCAGATTCCCCAGGTACCTCACAAAGACTTTGAGTTCTTTCCTGGTGAGGTGAGGTCCATTACAGGGTTTGGAGCACAGTCCTGGCCTGGTCTTACCCACTTTTTAAAAGGATCACTCTGAATGCTTTTGCTAAGGAGAATTTATAGGTGGATAAGATGCTGAAGCATCTCAATAGCTCAATGACAAAGAATCTACCTGCAATGCAGGAGAGGCAGGTTCGATCCTTGGCTCCAGAAGATCCCCTGGAGGAGGGCATGGCAACCTACTCCAATATTCTTGCCTGGGAAATCCTATGGATAGAAGAATCTGACGGGCTATAGTTTGTGGGGCCACAAAGAGTCAGACACGACTGAGCAACTGAGCACTGACTTGGCAAGCAGAAGAAACAGGGAGACTACTTAGGAGCTGTTGCTGTCACCTGGTGGGAGACCATGATGGCATGGACAGGCTGGTGGCAATAGAGGTGGTCATGGAGGTGGCGAGCAGGTCCAAGATCCTTCACCCTTCTCCAGGAGCCATGCCTCTAGAGTCCTGGGTCCTCTCTCTTCTTTTTCATGTTAAAATTATTTTTATAGTTATTGTATTTATTTTTTAAGTTTTTGACCTTGCACGAGGCATGCAGGATCTTGGTTCCTTAACCAGGGATTTAGCATGCAACCCCTGCATTGGAACCATGGAGTCTTAACTACTGGACTGCCGGAGAAGACTTTCTCTTCTTTTCTATCCAAACCCATTGCTCCAGCAATTCGCCCCTTACTTTGCAACATCAAATGCACACTTTCTACTAGAGCATTCTCATTAGCATACAAATACACTATTCTTCTTCCAACTTAAACAAATATCCCCTAGCCCCACTTCTTACCCAGCTCTTACTACATGTCCTTGCCTCTCTCTACAGTAAAACTTCTCAAAATATTTTCCAACTGATCTCTTATAAACCAAAGCCAAAGAAATCCGTTGCTCCCATTCTGCCACACGTTTGCTCTTGCCGTGGTCACCATTGTTTATCCGATGATTCATTTTCAGTCTTTCTCGAGCTTGACTGTCATCTCTTGCTGAGTGTTCTATTGTTAACTCGGTTAAGCGGGGAGCTCCCTTTCCTAAATTCTCACCTCTGTTTAGTTCCAGGTGAACAAGACAGTGGCTTGTCTCCTCAGAGAGCCATGGCTCTGTGATGTGATAGATCAATGCGCCTTGCTTTTCCTCTCCTCGACACCGCCTCAAGCTTGTCTTCTTTGCTGCTGGCCCTGCTGGCCAACAGAGACCCCAGACTTACCACCAGGTATTGGCTATGGACCCTACAGAGGCGGTAACTGCACAGAGGCCATAGCTTCTCATAGACCACTCCAGAACCTTCTCCTTCTTGGTCTTATTTTCGCTGCTGGGCCCACTTGAGGTCCATGGTCATGATTAATTTGGAGAGAATTGGTCCCTATAATAGCAACGCTAAACTGGAAACAGCATCTTTTCTCTGGGATATGTTGACTGAAAAAATGCACAACATGAGAGCTGTGGGTTAAGTTTTATGAGGGCTATTGACCTAGAGACAGCATCTCATATAGCTCTGAGGTACTAGCCCCAAAGAGATATAGGGGAAGATCAGTGTTATATAGGAGTTTAGTGAAGAGGGGTGTGTGCCATCAAGCAGGCATTTTGGCAGAGTCTTGCTCTGGGTCACCAGCAGTAGATGTCACTGCTAATAATTTTAGTGCTTTTCTAGATATGAGGAAATGCAAGAATTGGGCTCATAAAAGTCTTCTCTTAAAAAAATTTAACTATCTGAAGGCCTGTTCTGCCAGTTTTTCCCAGAGCACAGTGTACCTCATTCCTGACCTCTACCCTGAACTCCTTTCAGGAGATGTAGTGGCACGTGCAGAGAAGGAAATGGCAGCCCACTGCAGTGTTCTTGCCTGGAGAATCCCAGGGACGGAAGAGTCTGGTGGGCTGCAGTCCATGGGGTCGCACGGAGTTGGACACGACTGAAGCGAGTTAGCAGCAGCAGCAGCAGTAGCACATGATTTAATCCTTGGAGAGGCAGATGGCATGTGCCAAGTTTTCGTTGGCAGAGTCTAGGAAACCCAGAGGTGAGTATGGGCTTAAGGGGAAGCTTTGCACCAATTCTTATAATTATCTATTTTAGGAAAATTACCCAGTATCCTCATTTCCGATTTTGAAATGTATGTGCCATTCCAGCCTTGGAGGAGGGCAATGGCAACCCACTTCAGTATTCTTGCCTGGAGAATCCCATGGACAAAGGAGCCTGACAGGCAACAGTCCATGGGCTCACAAAGAGTCAGACATGACTGAGCGACCAAGCTCAGCACACACAAGCCATTGCAGATCTTGTGATCACTCAAAAGCTGTGATATGAATTGGAGAGCTGTTTGGAGGTGGGGAACTCGTAGGAAATGATGACCCCTGTACTGGGTTAGTTCTCAGTCTGGAAGATTCTCTTATGTGACTGTTGGGGCGGGGGGTGGGGGGACACTTTTCAGACACTTCCCTAGGAATGCAAGCTGCTTGGGGAGGAATCATTGGCTCCTTCAGCGGAGTCTTAGAATCTCCTTCAGACAATGGGGCTGGTTTAGTGAGGAGTTGTCAGCACTGGAATGGACCTCCCAGGGTGAGCAGAGTGGCTGCAATGCTATACCAGCCCCTTAGTCACATCAGTTTTCTACATAGCAGAAATCTAGAGTGAGAAGTCTGGTCTCAAGTCCTTCCTTTCTCCTAAAACACCATACCTGCTAACTACCTCCCCCAAAGTGAAGTAATAATTGTCCGAAGAAGCAAGTATCCAAGGGCACCTCATCCATAAGCTGAGGGAGCATGAAAAGGAAAGGTTTAAAATTCTATTAAGAATCCCCTGAGTCACCGATCTTCCTCCCTTCTTTTAGTTCGTGCTGTGCAACTTTAGCTCAGTGGGTTTTCTAAATTGTTCCGTTAATTTTAGTCGTTTCTAGATAGCCATATTCTAGGTGAATCATCAGGAAAATTAAGGATAACTGCAAATAGCACACTGCTCTACTGTGAACCGCTTAATCAGCTCTTTAAAGAAAAGACAAGCAGGGTACCTCTTCATTACATGGGTGTTTCTGGATAATACTGAATATACATATGTGTGTATACATTCATACATGGAGTATATGTGTGTGATTGTTAAAGGAAAAACACTAACTTTGCTTTGTTTTATACTTAACTTTTCTGCATCCCTATATTTTCTTAGATGAGTACAAAGAGCACATATATTTGACTGTTCAGTTATTACACAATTCTTACATTATTTTCTCTTTTTTATTTGATTCATCGCCGTTTCGATGCCGATAAGGAAGATCTGTGTATTGTCAAAGGGTAAACGTGATAAACAGCAGACAAGGAAGGGTTACTGTTTCAATCTATCCCAGGGTAAACAATGAGAATAAATATTGCCTTATTTGTTCATGATCTGAGGTATCAGCTTGCCACTATTCAGGACATTTTATCGTTTTAGATTAAAAAATCTATTTTGTAACCTGTTATTAAGCCCCACATTCCCCAATTATGATTACAAAGGATCGTATTTTTCTGTCCTTCTCACCCCCACGTGGTTCTGCCTTTCATGCAATTTGAACAATAGAACTGCATTTTTATTTTCTAGAGAATTTCGAACCAGACTTTCTACCAGGCAAAATGGCATTCACCTCAGGCTAGAGAGAATTGGAGTGATGAGCAGAGTGCACAAAAGATGTCCTGTTATCATCACCCAAAGGAATGTTTTAATTGGTCGCTCATCCTTTTCAGAAAGCCGAGTCATTCTCCAGTTAGCTGCAAGGTAGGTTCTTGCAATCACATAGAAATCAAATACCAGACATCCTATTTTCTGTGTCTTTGTATCCCCTGCAATGTCTTAGCAGTGGTTTGGGAGAGATATAAATAAATGAATGGTTGGATAAGCCAATGAAATTAAACTTTTCAAACTGAGGTATGGAGACAGAGGGAAAATAACAAGCATGGAATGATCTGTAATGAAGGAGAGAGCAGGATTTCTCAGCCTCAGCAGTAATGATAATTTGGGGAGGAAAGTTTTGGTTTCTTTTTCAGAGGGAGGAGAGTGTGAGCTACACAGTGCATTGGAGGCTGTTTAGTAGCATCCTTGACCTGTGTGCACCAGATGCTGGTAGTGGCCACCAGCTATGTCTCCAGTCATTGCCAAATGTCCTTCGGTGCCAAAGAGGAGAAGCAAGAGCGGTGTGTGGAGTAGGGCAAAATCACCCCTGGTTGAGGATCACTGAGCCTATTTCTTTTTAACCAGAAGAGCTGGGAATAATCAGAGTTCTTTTAATATACATGAGGCAGAATGTACATGTAGAGTCATGCTGAAAATAATAACATTACTATCAAATTTTCATTTCAAAAATTTTTTAATGAATTACAGAATCCAGATTGTATGAACGTATACCAAGTTCAATATGCCTTTACAACTGTTCTTCTAATTCCAGTCAGGTAAATAAGATTTTTTTTTAAGTCACTCTGTCATGACCGACTCTTCGTGACCCCATGCACTATAGAGCCCATGGAATTCTCCAGGCCAGAACACTGGAGTGGGTAGTCGTTCCCTTCTCCAGGGGACCGTCCCAACACAAATTTGAAAAAGACTGGCAACAGAGCATTATGCAGGCATTTGTATGTGTATTTAGAATATTCTCACTCTTCCTAGTGGCAAAATGGTTAGAAGAGAATGTGAATTCAGTGAGAGAGGGGAACAGTCCTGTCTTATACATGAATGTAAACCCAACTGATAGAATAGTGCCAGGCATTAGAAAGGCAGTCACTTCAGTCCTGTTCCACTCTTTTGCAACCCTCATGGACTGTAGCCTGCCAGGATTCTCCGTCCATGGGATTCTCCAGGCAAGAATACTGGAGTCGGTTGCCTTGCCCTCCTCTAGGGAATCGTTCCAACCCAGGGATCAAACCCATGTCTCCTATGTCTCTTTCATTGGCAAGAGAGCTCTTTACCACTAGCACCACCCGGGAAGCCCAAGAAAGGCAAATAACAAATGTCAACTGAATAAATAAATGAAGAAAGGAAGAAAAGTGGCTTCTCTTTTCCAGATTTATTACCAAGGATTCTGTTGTGTGTTGACTGAGTCCAGATATTAAGATTGAATCGATCTGTTGCTTTGAAGATTATTATAAGCTAAAATATGAGTTTTTGTTGGATTATAGCTTTCCATCTATATATGAAATGTATAAGGTTTCCAGTTCCTTCTGCAGGTGATTATTTATGTCATGTTTACTCTAAGTGATTTTTCTTATAACTGAAGAAGCAAAAACACTTGAGTAACCCACCCTCCTCCCAGTGGTATTCTATGTCTGCCTGGTCAGTTAACTGGATCCTAAATAACATGAATAAACTTGCTTCTTTATTAAAATTTGTAATGCAATTTACAAACAACTTTTCTACAAGAATTTAAATTGAAAGAAATGAATAAGTTTAGAAATACACATATACAATGTTACATATGTAACATGGTTCCTGATAAATTGCTAGGTTGTGATATATGAAATTATTGGTGTTTGTAGATCAAAATGGTTAAACCTAACAGATAAAGAGATCATATACACAGGGAGAGAAGGAAGAAAAAAAACTCCCTTCGAAGGATAGATCAGATACCATAGCAAATGTCAGCAGAGAAAGGAGTTAAGGCCAAGTGTTCCTAGAAGACTTTCTGAGCATAATTTAGTGAATTTTTCTCCAGAGAAGATCATTACTGCCTCTAAGGATGCCTAGATTTTAAATATATTTTGAGGTAAATCTACTCTCCTTTCTTATCCAGTCTCCTCCCACCCCACCCCTTGCCGAATTATACACTATTCAGTGTTCTCTTCGCATTGTTCAAGGACTAACAGCTAGAAATACTGGAGAGAAAGTTCACTGCATAAGTCAGGCATAGGTTTCTCTTTATTCCTTATGCTACACCCAAAATGATGTTTCCGTGACAAATTTTGGCTTGGTGTGTTTTTCATCTTTGAGCTTTGGTAAAAACAAGAATACACAGAAGAACCGTACAAAAAAGATCTTCACAACCCAGATAATCATGATGATGTGATCACTCATCTAGAGCCAGACATCCTGGAATGTGAAGTCAAGTGGGCCTTAGAAAGCATCACTACGAACAAAGCTAGTGGAGGTAATGGCATTCCAGTTGAGCTATTGCAAATCCTGAAAGATGATGCTGTGAAAGTGCTGCACTCAATATGCCAGCAAATTTGGAAAACTCAGCAGTGGCCACAGGACTGGAAAATGTCTGTTTTCATTCCAATCCCAAAGAAAGGCAATGCCAAAGAATACTCACACTACCGCACAATTGCACTTATCTCACATGCTAGTAAAGTAATGCTCAAAATTCTCCAAGCCAGGCTTCAACAATATGTGAACCGTGAACTCCCTGATGTTCAAGCTGGTTTTAGAAAAGGCAGAGGAACCAGAGATCAAATTGCCAACATCCGCTGAATCATGGAAAAAGCAAGAGAGTTCCAGAAAAACATCTACTTCTGCTTTATTGACTATGCCAAAGCCTTTTGACTGTGTGGATCACAATAAACTGTGGAAAATTCTAAGAGAGATGGGAATACCACACCACCTGACCTGCCTCGTGAGAAATCTGTATGCAGGTCAGGAAGCAATAGTTAGAAGTGGACATGGAACAACAGACTGGTTCCAAATAGGAAAAGGAGTACGTCAAGGCTGTATATTGTCATCCTGCTTATTTAACTTATATGCAGAGTATATCATGAGAAACGCTGGGCTAGAAGAAGCACAAGTTGGAATCAAGATTGCTGGGAGAAATATCAATAACCTCAGATATGCAGATGACACCACCCTTATGGCAGAAAGTGAAGAGGAACTCAAAAGCCTCTTGATGAAAGTGAAAGAGGAGAGTGAAAAAGTTGGCTTAAAGCTCAACATTCAGAAAACGAAGATCATGGCATCTGCTCCCATCACTTCATGGGAAATACACGGGGAAACAGTGGAAACAGTGTCAGACTTTATTTTGGGGGGCTCCAGAATCACTGCAGATGGTGACTGCAGCCATGAAATTAAAAGACACTTACTCCTTGGAAGGAAAGCTATGATCAAGCTAGACAGCATATTCAAAAGCAGAGACATTACTTTGCTGACTACGGTCCATCTAGTCAAGGCTATGGTTTTTCCAGTAGTCATGTATGGATGTGAGAGTTGGACTGTGAAGAAGGCTGAGAGCCGAAGAATTGATGCTTTTGAACTGTGGTGTTGGAGAAGACTCTTGAGAGTCCCTTGGACTGCAAGGAGATCCAACCAGTCCATTCTGAAGGAGATCAGCCCTGGGATTTCTTTGGAGGGAATGATGCTGAAGTTGAACCTCCAGTACTTTGGCCACCTCATGTGAAGAGGTGACTCATTGGAAAAGACTTTGATGCTGGGAGGGATTGGGGTCAGGAGGAGAAGGGGACAACAGAGGATGAGACGGCTGGATGACATCACTGACTCGATGGACGTGAGTTTGAGTGAACTCGGGGTTGGTGATGGACAGGGAGGCCTGGCCTGCTGCGATTCATGGGGTCGCAAAGAGTCAGACACGACTGAGCAACTGAACTGAACTGAACTGAAAAACATAGGCATTCATCTGTCTTCAAAGAGAATGCTTTACAAATCATGTTTTTGTCTTTTAAAAGGCCTCCTGTCTTCTAAAAGAATGCTTTCAGAAGTGCCAGTTACTAGTAAAATTAATTCTTTGGGTACATATTTAATACAGAAAATCTGTACATTGAAATTGATTATTTGCTTTTCTATATGGGTTTTTTTCCCCTAAGTGTCAGGGATTTACTCTCTACTTACAGTTATATGTGCAGACCTAAAACAAGTCGACTACTAGTTATTTCTCCAGCAAAGATGAGTTTATTTGGAATCGGTGTGCATACGTGTGTGCTAAATTGCTTCAGTCGTGTCCGACTCCTTGTGACCCCATGGACTATAGCCCAGGAAGCTCGCCTGTCCATGGGATTCTCCAGGCAAGAGTATTGGAGTGGGTTGCCATTTCCCTCTCTGTTGGAATCAGCAGAGAACTGCAATTTCAGACCTGCAACCACAGCTTTTTTTTTTTTTCTTTTCCATGGGGATGGTCTTGATCCCTGTCTCCTGTACAATGTCACTAACCTCATTCCATAGTTCATCAGGCACTCTATCTATCAGATCTAGACCAAACTGACTCATTGGAAAAGACTCTGATGCTGGGAGAGATTGGGGGCAGGAGGAGAAGGGGACGATCCAGGATGAGATGGCTGGATGGCATCATGGACTCGATGGACGCGAGTCTAAGTGAACTCCGGGAGATGGTGATGGACAGGGAGGCGTGGCGTGCTGCGATTCATGGGGTCGTAAAGAGTCGCACGACTCTTAGACTCGCGTCCATCGAGTCCATGATGCCATCCAGCCATCTCATCCTGGGTCGTCCCCTTCTCCTCCTGCCCCCAATCTCTCCCAGCATCAGAGTCTTTTCCAATGAGTCAACTCTTCACATGAGGTGGCCAAAGTACTGGAGGTTCAGCTTCAGCATCATTCCCTCCAAAGAAATCCCAGGGCTGATCTCCTTCAGAATGGACTGGTTGGATCTCCTTGCAGTCCAAGGGACTCTCAAGAGTCTTCTCCAACACCACAGTTCAAAAGCATCAATTCTTAGGTGCTCAGCTTTTCTCACATCCATACATGACTACTGGAAAAACCATAGCCTTGACTAGACGGACCTTAGTCAGCAAAGTAATGTCTCTGCTTTTGAATATGCTCTCTAGGTTGGTCATAACTTTTCTTCCAAGGAGTAAGCGTCTTTTAATTTCATGGCTGCAATCACCATCTGCAGTGATTTTGGAGCCCAGAAAAATAAAGTCTGACACTGTTTCCACTGTTTCCCCGTGTATTTCCCATGAAGTGATGGGACCAAATGCCATGATCTTCATTTTCTGAATGTTGAGCTTTTCACTCTCCACTTTCACTTTCATCAAGAGGCTTTTGAGTTCCTCTTTACTTTCTGCCATAAGGGTGGTGTCATCTGCATATCTGAGGTTATTGATATTTCTCCCAACAATCTTGATTCCAGCTTGTGCTTCTTCTAGCCCAGCGTTTCTCATGATGTACTCTGCTTACCACGTGCAAATTTCCCCCTCAAGACCCAGGTCTCTTGTATTGCAGGTGGATTCTTTACCAACTGAGCCACCAGGGAAGCCAGCAATTCCAAGGATACTAGGGTTGGCAGCCTATCCCTTCTCCAGCGGATCTTCCCAACCCAGGAATCCAACTGGGGTCTCCTGCATTGCAGGCAAATTCTTTACCAACTGAGCCACCAGGGAAGCCAGCAATTCCACTTCTGGGTATTTTTCTGAAGAAAACAAAAGCACAAATTCCAAGGGTTAGTGTGCACCTCTAGGTTTATTGCAGCATTATTTACACTTGCTAAGATATAGAAACAATCTAAGTGCCCATCAGTGGATGAGTGGATGAAGAAGATGTGCCATCTATCTGGGTTACATTGCAGCAGCTCATCCTGGGACAATTTTAATTCTGAAAACAATCCCATTTGCATCTGTGAATAAATTGCTTCTCTAGATTGATCCAGAAGAACATCTTCTGGAACCATGGAGCTAAACTACAGCACCTACCACAGGGGTAAAGCCATACTTGTTCTTGGAACACTAGCATAAGTTAGAGGGAAGGTAGGAAGAAATTCTGATATCAGCCCTCTAGAAATTGTTTGAGGCTGGATATTGCCAAAAGATAGCAATGTATATGCATTGTAGTGAGAGCTTATTACAGTTAGGATTCCAGGGAAATTTCCATGAGAAACCTTAGGTAAGGGAGACTTTGAGTTAGCATGCCATTGTCTCTGGACATAATATATCTTTTACAATTGGTGTCTTTCTTGGTAGGGAAAGGAAACCTATGGCAGAAGTGTTTGCACATGCTGTTATCTGCTTTATTTGCCAGCATATAATCCAGTATTGATCTTATCAAATAGACAATCAAGACAACTATGGAAGCTACAAGCTACCAAAATTCTGTATCTCCTGTAAGGACAAAGGCAAGAACTAGAGCATGATAAGATATTGGATGGTAGCTAGAACACACCACAGAGATATTAAAATGCTAGAGATGCTCTAGATAGTGGAGTACTGACTAAAGCTTTTGTGTCCTTTTTTAAAGTTATCCACAGTCTGGGACATTTAGTGATCCAGTGTCCGACTGATAATCAAAATGATACTTCTCTAAGTTTGTACATTGAGACCTGCATGAAAATCTACCTATGGCTGCATAGTCCCAAAGTCTGGTGCTTAAAAAACATTATTAATTTGTTATTGTGTTCCATGGCTCTGGAGTTAATAGAGCTCAGCTGTGGCGGTGGTGTGGCGGGTGTTCCTCATCTGTGATCTCTTACGCAGTTAGTTTGATGGTGAATGGGGAGAGAGTTATTTGAAGACTCCCCTCATGTATGTGGCCTCTGCTCTCAGATGGCTGGACAGGCATGTGTCCCATACAGCCTCCAGAGTGGCTGGTTTGGGCTTCCTTACAGTATGGTGGTCTCAGGGTGATTGGATGTCTCAATGGCAGCTAACTTCTTCTGGAGTGAGAATTTCAAGAAAACTAGATGGAATCTGCCAGCTCAAAACTCCCATTTTGTAACTTCTGCAGTACTCTCCTGATCAAAGCCACAGACCAGCCTAATTCAAAGGGGTAGAAGAAAAGACTCTGTCTCTTGCTGGAAGAAAGGTATCCTCAGACAAGGAGGGAGGGAACTGATGCAGCCATCTTGGAAGCAAGCTACCAATACCTCCATAAGCTTCATACCTGCATTAGTATTACCTGGACAGGAGCTCTACATTTTAAACAAGTATACCTAGAAATTCTTAAGTGCACTACATTTTGAGGATCAGTTTAGTTAATATTTGGTGGTGGTTGGAGCTCTCATTTAAAATTTTTGACCATAAATTTAAAGAAAAGATGGGGAAATTCTATTTATAGGTTTGGATCCAAAAGGCTGGTTCATCAAGTCGTGTAGATAAACATTACCAAGAAGAAAGTGTAACCACTATTAAAACAATTGACTTCTGGGGCTCTTTACTGTAAATTCACACTGATTAGAGTTCTGAAATAGAGCTCAAGTCCTCTTTATCAAGGTTTAGAAAGTGTAAGAAAGAAAAGAGCATATTTTCAGGGGATAGCAGCACCTTTCAGGAAGTTTGTTCTCAGCTTTAGTGAGAGGTTTTCCAGTAGTCATATATGGATTTGAGTGTTGGACTATAAAGAAAGCTGAGTGCCGAAGAATTGATGCTTTTGAACTGTGGTGTTGGAGAAGACTCTTGAGAGTCCCTTGGACTGCAAGGAGATCCAATCAGTCTATCTTAAAGGAGATCAGTCTTGGGTGTTCATTGGAAGGACTGATGTTGAAGCTGAAACTCCAATACTTTGGCCACCTGATGTGAAGAGCTGACTCATTTGGAAAGACCCTGATGCTGGGAAAGATTGAAGGAGAGAGGAGAAGGGGACAACAGAGGATGAGATGGTTGGATGGCATCACCGACGCGATGGACAGGAGTTTGAGTAAACCCCAGGAGTTGGTGATGGATAGGGAGGCCTTGCATGCTGCAGTTCATGGGGTTGCAAAGTTAGACATGACTGAGAGACTGAACTGAACTTATGGAGAGGACATGATGTGAGTCAAGGAGTCCATTTACAGCTCCAAGTTTGGGACAGGCTGACCTTGCACCTCCAGTCAGATTGCTTCCAGAAGAGGCAACCACTCTTTCTTGTCAACTACAGGTCGGGATCAGGTCACACATCTCATCCAGAACTTAACAAACAACAGTCTCTATGGGACAATCATAAAAGGGCACAAGAATCTAGAGACAGCCTTTAAGCCAATAGGAAGCACAGAAGCTCAAAGGAGTGACCAGGCATCTAGGTTCCACAAGTTCATTCCATGCCCATCGTTGAATGAGGCTCCACACTATTCTTCCTTAACCCTACAAAGAGTGAGTATTACAGCCATCCCTGCATGATGATAAGGAGAATGGAAGACCAGCTAGATTCACCATTGCTCAGTGTCCTGAGGCCCAGGTCCTTGAAGGAGAAATCTGACAATATTACAATTATATAAATTAGCCAATAAAGTAAGTTAGCACATAGAAATTAATCTTAGTGTCTCAATACAATAAAGTGACTGTGTCCAACCAGGGCACAGAATGGAGCATCAGAAAACAAACCACTCATGAAATGAAATAACAAAAGAACCTGGCTTAGTGCTTCCATTATCTGGCAGGATCTTGATGGCCTGATCTGCACACTCTTGAAGGTAAACAATTTAAAGCCATTTAAATTAGAATGTGAAATGAATTGTAATGACCCATCCTCCTCTCCAAATGTTTTAATGTCCACAAAATTCAAACATAGGAAATATCTCAGCTACTATAAACACAGAGTCTGTCTATGATGCTAGGAGCTATAATATATTACGACTTAAGATTATGATAAATTATGGAAGTTCCTTCTCTAAGAAATACTGCAGAAATAAGTAATGTGAGTATGCAATACATGAAAGCAGAAATATTATTTTATCCTCCTATTACTGTTAATATGGGCTTCCCAAGTGATGATTGTGATAAAGAATTCACTTACCAATGCAGGAGACATGAAACACAGGTTTGATCCCTGGGTTGGGAAGATCCCCTGGAAGAGGGCATGCAACTCACTCCAGTATTCTTGCCTGGGAAATCCCATGGCCAGAGGAGCCTGGTGGGCTACAGTCCATAGGGTCTTAAAGAGTTGGGCAACACTTGGACACAACTGAGGTGACTTAGCTTGCCCACACTGTTAATACAGTGACTGAAATGTGAATAACTTGAAATCAGGAAAAGATATATCAATGCTGCCTTGCAAGGTGACTTTCTATTGCTCCAAATACAATAAACAGTCGTTTTTTCTTTTTTCAAGAATATTCCCTTGAGTATGGACTATGGCTGGGGAGTCAGTTCAGTTCAGTTGCTCAGTCATGTCCAACTCTTTGGAACCCAAGGACTGCAGCTCACCAGGCTTCCCTGTCTATCACCAACTCCCAGAGCTTACTCAAACAAATGTCCATTGAGTCAGTGATGCCATCCAACCATCTCATCCTCTGTTGTCCCCTTCTCGTCTCTCCTTCAATCTTTCCCAGCATCAGGGTCTTTTAAAATGAGTCAGCTCTTCACATAAGGTAGCCAAAGTATTGGAGTTTCAGCTTCAGCATCAATCCTTCCAGTGGATATTCAGGACTGATTTCCTTCAGGATAGACTGGTTGGATCTCCTTGCAGTCCAAGGGATTCTCAAGAGTCTTCTCCAACACGATAGTTCAAAAGCATCAATTCTTTGGTGCTCAGCTTTCCTTGTAGTCCAAATTTCACATCCATACATGACTACTGTAAAAACTGTAGCTTTGACAAGATGGACTTTGTTGGCAAAGTAATGTCTCTGCTTTTTAATATGCTGTCTAGGTTGATTATAGCTTTCCTTCCAAGGAGCAAGCATCTTCCAATTTCATGACTACAGTCACCATCTTCAGTGACTTTGGAGCCCCCCAAAATAAAGTCTGCCACTGTTTCCATTGTTTCTCCCTCTATTTGCCATGAAGTGATGGGACCGTATACCATGATCTTAGTTTTCTGAATGTTGAGTTTTTTTTAATATAAATTTATTTATTTTAATTGGAGGCTAATTACTTTACAATATTGTAATGGTTTTGCCATACATCAACATGAATCCACCACGGGTGTACATGTGTTTCCCATCCTGAATCCCCCTCCCACATCCCTCTCCATACCATCCCTCTGGGTCATCCCAGTGCACCAGCCCCGAGTTTCCTGTATCATGCATCGAACCTGGACTGGCGATTCGTTTCACATATATTATACATGTTTGAATGCCATTCCCCCAAATCATCCCACCCTCTCCCTCACCCACAGAGTCCAAAAGACTGTTCTATACATCTGTGTCTCTTTTGCTGTCTCGCATACAGGGTTATTGTTACCATCTTTCTAAATTCCATATATATGCATTAGTATACTGTATTGGTGTTTTTCTTTCTGGCTTACTTCACTCTGTATAATAGGCTTCAGTTTCATCCACCCCATTAGAACTGAGTCAAATGTATTCTTTTTAATGGCTGAGTAATACTCCATTGTGTATATATACCACAGTTTTCTTTATCCATTCGTCTGCTGACAGACATCTAGGTTGCTTCCATGTCCTGGCTATTATAAACAGTGCTGCGAAGAACACTGGGGTACATGTGTCTCTTTCAATTCTGGATGTTGAGTTTTAAGCCAGATTTTTCATTCTCCTCTTTCACTTTCATCAAGAGGCTCTTTAGTTCTTCTTTGCTTTTTGCCATAAGGGTGATGTCATCAGCATATCTGATGATACTGCTATTTCTCCAGGCAGTCTTGATTCCAGCTTGTGCTTCATCCACCTTGGCATTTCACATGATGTACTCTGCATATAAAGTTAAATAAGCAGGGTAACAATATACAGCCTTGACGTACTTCTTTCCTGATTTGGAACCAGTCTGTTGTTCCATGTCCAGTTCTGTTGTTTCCTGACCTGCATATAGGTTTCTCAAGAGGCAGGTCAGGTGGTCTGGTATTCCCATCTCCGTGGTGGATTCATGTCAATGTATGGCAAAACCAATACAGAATTGTAAAGTAAAATAAAAAATTAATTAATTAATTTAAAAAAAAAATAAAATAAAAATTTCCACAATTTGTTGTAATGCACACAGTGAAAGGCTTTGGCATAGTCAAAGCAGAAGTAGATGCTTTTCTGGAACTCTCTTGCTTTTTCCATGATCCAACAGATGTTGGCAATTTGATCTCTGATTCCACTGCCTTTTCAAAATCCAGCTTGAACATCTGTACGTTTGCAGTTCACATACTGTTGAAACCTGGCTTGGAGAAGTTTTAGCATTAGTTTGCTAGCATGTGAGATGAATGAAATTGTATGGTAGTTTGAGCATTCTTTGGCATTGCCTTTCTTTGGGATTGGAATGAAAACTGACCTTTTCCAGTCCTGTGGCCACTGCTGAGTTTTCCAGATTTGCTGGCATATTGGCACTTTCACAGCACTATCTTTTAGGATTTGAAATAGTTCAACTGGAATGCCATCACCTCCACTAGCTTTGTTCATAGTGATGCTTTCTAAGGTCCACTTGACTTCACATTCCAGGATGTCTGGCTCTAGGTGAGTGATCACACCATCATGATTATCTGGGTCATGAAGCTCTTTTTGTACAGTTCTTCTGTGTATTCTTGCCACCTCTTCTTCATATCTTCTGTTTCTGTTAGGTCCATACCATTTCTGTCTTTATTGAGCCCATCTTTGCATGAAATGTTCCCTTTGTATCTCTAATTTTCTTGAAGAGATCTCTAGTCTTTCCCATTCTGTTGTTTTCCTCTATTTCTTTGCATTGATCGCTGAGGAAGGCTTTCTTATCTCTCCTTGCTATTCTTTGGAACTCTGCATTCAGATGCTTATATCTTTCTTTTTCTCCTTTGCTTTTCACTTCTCTTCTTTTTACAGCTATTTGTAAGGCCTCCTCAGACAGCCATTTTGCTTTTTTGCATTTCTTTTCCATGGGGATGGTCTTGATCCCTGTCTCCTGTACAATGTCATGAACCTCAGTCCATAGTTCATCAGGCACTCTATCAATCAGATCTAATCCCTTAAATCTATTTCTCACTGTATAATCACAAGGGATTTGATTTAGATCATACCTGAATGGCCTAGTGGTTTTCCCTACTTTTTTCAATTTAAGTCTGAATTTGGCAATAAGGAGTTCATGATCTGAGCCACAGTCAGCTCCTGGTCTTGTTTTTGCTGACTGTATAGAGCTTCTTTATCGTTGGCTGAAAAGAATATAATCAATATGATTTCAGTGTTGACCATCTGGTGATGTCCATGTGTAGAGTCTGAGGAACCCAGGGTTCCTCAGGTGTAATTAGGATGGGAGCTTGTGTAGGGACCCCAGGCACACTCAGTCCCACTTGTCCTGAGAGTCTGACCCTGGGGCCTACACCTGGGAGGGCAGTCTCTTCTCGAGTATGGTCATTTGCAGACCATAGGGTGGCCGGCTTAGATGCCGGAGGCAATCCCGCTTGAGATGCCCCTCCTTTCCACAGTAATAACAAGTCCATCCATTTTCACCTGTGTCCCTCTGGGCATTTTTCCTCTGGCTGTTTCAGAGCAGATCTAATAGCTATTGTTGGGACTTCAGTCTTTCTCTGTCTCTTCTCTTTCTCCTTGTATTCTCTACCATAATATGCCATCTGAGCCAGCTGCAACAGTTTTCTGAAGACTGATTTGGTCCAAACGCCTGTTTTTGTAACTTAATGGCAGATACCTAGAGCCAACTGAGTGAGAAATCTATTCTTTAAGGTCATTCCTCCTTCTGGACTTTCAGGATCAACATCAATAAACTTGCGGAGAGCCTCCCACAATCTATCTAGGAATTTATCAGGAGTTTCCTCCTCTCTGTTCTATGTCAGCCAACTTAGCATAGTCTAAAGTCTTAGTATGCATTTGCTTGAGTCCTTCAAGAATACATCTGGCAAAGTGGTTCTGATCCCACCTTCTTTTAGCCATGTTATAGTCCCAGTCTGGCTCTGTTGTGTGAACTGCTTGGCTCCCAGTAGGGAGGAGGGCTATTTTGTGTTTCCTCTTTCCCCTTGTCTCACGCTCAAGCCATTCATCTCCAAAAGTAGTAGCTTCCCCCCAAACTCATGTTTTTGAGTCAGGAGTCAGTATCTGTCCCAAGACATGCATTACAACTCTCCAAGTAAGGTCATAAAGTAAAGTTGGTCCCGTAAAGGCTTCTGTGTACCTTTTCAATCTTCTAGTCTCAACCACAACTGAGACTGTTAGAATTTCTACCGAGACTGAGGCAACCCCTCCTGAAAGGGTGCCCTGATTCTCACCCTGTTAAGTTGGGAGCCCTAAATACAGAAGCAAAGTAAGATGGCAGGAGGGAGCTAAAGATTTCACACCCAAATCTGCACCCTTAAGACACAAGTCTGGCATGTCCCACAGAGAGATAAAGAGCAACATATATGGTACTTCTACCCATTTCTCTTGTTTTCTACAGAACCGATCTAATTGTAAAACAGTATTATAATTGAGACCCTTCAACCAGCCAGTGTTCCCCATCTTTCAAAGGATACTATGGTCATTCAGTATCACAGAGGAATATCGGGCATGTTTTTTTAAACTCAGGGGATCAAACTTGTCCCAGTTTATAAAATACATTTTAAAGAAGTGGCTCTGGAACTGATAGCTCACACCTGTAAGAGAGAAAAATGCGGCATCCACAGACATGCTTCTTTCTGTTGGAAGTGTCCTTCCCTGCTCTAGATTGGTGGGGGCGGGGGGTGGGGGGGTACGGTATAGACAGGCTTTCCACTGAAGCTTTCCTTCCCTGCTCAGACTTAGTCTGTCCCCTACCGACGTAGGTGCAGTACTCGTCCCTTCCGGTTCTACCACTGAGGTGGGGCAGAGTTGCACCAAGGGTAGACCTGATGGCATCCCAGATTTATTTCGAGTTCCATACCACCAAGACCTTTTTTTGATTTCCCCCTTTCCTCTGACGCCTCTCGAGGTGGAACAGAGTAGCTTTCCAGGAACGTATCCCAAGCTAGGACTCCTAGGGGAAGCATCCGTCTTACGCGTGCCTGTGCACCTTCCTGAGTACAGTCTTGACCACAGCAGAAATAGTGAGTCAGAAAGGGATGCACAGTAACCAAGATGTCCCTCCTGAGTGTCCCCATGCCAGTATATGTGAGAGCAAAAGAGGTGGCGGAGGGTCGGTCTGTGAGGATAAAGTGATTTTTGCCCTCAAGCTACTAAGACCAATCCTTCCAGTTCATTTCCACAGAGTCCACAAAAGGAATATCTAGGGAGTGGAGACAAAAGCTGTCAGAGAGCCTTCTCTGGTCTGCTAAGAGCTGGTACTACCAAAAGAAGAAGCCCATTGCACTTCCAATCTGACCAGATCCTGCAATTCCCAATCTGTGTCCTCAAAAACATCATGGTCACCAGCAGTGCTTCTATCCACATAGATCAGAGGCACAGTCATGACAAAGACTCACTCGTAGGTCACTGGCCCCTGAGACAGGCAACCAAGAAAGTGACCTCTAGCCTGAGAGATGTTCCTGGAGTTAGAGCTCCACCTCACTCCCAAACATGCTCTTGTAACTTTCAGCTCCTAGCAAGGCTAGGTGCTTCCGTACATGGAGTCTAAGTAAAAGTACACAGTAATGGCATGAATCACAAGTCCTTTGAAAGCCTATGACCCAACAGATTGGTTAATAGTTCTAATTCCCCATGCAATTATGAAATGGTCAAAGAGACCAGGAAAAGGTGACCGAGAAAGGAAAGTTCAGTCCACACGCTTTCCCCATCTCTGGCCGCTCCCCTCGCAGAGATGTTGGGTGTCTCTTGGCATTAGCAGGTTGATATAAACCCCCAACAAGGCTCCATTTTGGAGACTGCCTTCAGTCATTACAAGGCACCCCAAAACCACAAAGTAGGGCTCATCACTTTCTTCGTGCAGGGCGTGTCATTCATTTTAAAAAGCACACTGTAGAGTTAGTAAGTTAAAGCATAAAATGTGTATACTGAGAAGGCAGAGAGGCCAGAGCTCTTGAATGTTCTTACCTTGTCCTGAAAATCCCAGATGAACTCCCAAAGTGATAACTTATGGTGAACAGTGTTGGATTTGTGACCTCCAAAGAAGATTTAACTTAGGGACAGGGGACCAGACTTGATCACTCAAGAGCTTTTGTGTAGCAGAGTTTTACTGAAATATGAAAAAGGGACAGAGAAAGCTTCTAACATAGACATCAGAAGTGGGATGGAGAGTGCCCTAAAAGGGTCATTTTTTTTTTAACCTTTACATTTATCCTTATTATTCTGAACTGTTTATTAATTCAACCTTGCTTAATCTTCAGGAAATCCCTGTAAGATAAGTCAACATTATTAAACTGAGATACAGAAACATTAAATGATTTGCCCCAAGTTCTTGCATAGAAAACAAATGCCAAGAGGCAGACTTAAGAGAAAAAAAGGTTCATCTAATGGACCATTTTCTCTCTGGACTTTGAGTTTTATAATAGACTTTATGTTTTGTAATAGACTATCAAGAGTTTTGAAAGTTGATAATGACATTTTGAAGGTATCCTTGCCTTCTAAAAGAATCAAGTAATGAAAGATTGATGTGACTTCACATGGAAGCACTTATTTCTTCACAGAAGGGAAGTGACCGGAGAGTACTGTCTTCGGGCCTAGGACAAATGCAATGGCGTCAGAGACAAGGGCACACAAAGGCGTCTTTCTCCTTCAGTGATGATCTGCCATTTTCCAGGGAAGATTAAACAGCAAAAGAGTGGACTGCAACATGGTCAGAAAGGTGAGCTGCTGTCATCTGAGACTCCGGAGACTCAGAGTGCAGGGCAAGTGGCTTCTTAAGGCTCTGTTAGTTTGCTGTGTGTGCACACTCAGTCGCTGGGCCATGTCTGACTCTTTGTGACCCCATGGACTATAGCCTCCCAGGCTCCTCTGTCCATGGGATTTCCCAGGCAAGAATACTGGAGTGGGTTGCCCATTCCCTTCTCCAGGGGATCTTCCTGACCCAGGGATTGAACCTATGTCTCCTGCATTGTAGGCAGATTCTTTACCACTGAACCACCTGGGAAGCAGAAAAAACGTTAGTCTAGATCAGTAAATAGTTAATTTACCGCTAGGAAGTCTACCTTTTAAATGAACAGGAATTTTTGAGTCTTATGAAAATGATTATTAGTTGGAAAAAAATCCTTATCATTGGGTCTATTTTTGGTATAAAGGGAAGAAAGATGGGATTATTGGATACAGAAAGGATTTAGGAAAAAGAACTGAATAGATTTGCAATGGTGTTTTTTCCTTTAATCTTGATGTAGCGATATAACATGACTTATAATGGAACTGAAAATTGTATTTTTATTGAAGTAAGTAAGAGAATTGCTCACTTCATATATATATTCTGCTCCTTGCTTGGAAGTGTCAGGGTTATACTAAAAAGGAGTCACATCGTTAAAAGTTTTTTTTTAGGGCTGGAGTGGGGTCTGATGATAGGAATGAGGATAGGAACAGGACCCAGATGAAGAAATAATAACATTAATGTCAAAGAAAATCATTACTTGGAATTTCTTTGGCTGAGCTCTTGCTGGGAACTTACTCAATCGCTGAAAATAGATTAGACATGCTTAACTTGCTTTAGGTCAAAATCTTCATTAAAATGAGAATTTGCTATTTATTTTCTTTGAGAATTGTGAAATTTTCGATTCAATAAGAAATAGTGATGGTGATGATCTTAAGATACATTGTGATCCATCCTAGAAAGTATAAATACTATTTTCAAAAGAGTAAACAAGCAATTTGGGGAAAGAACAAGATGTCACAGAACCAGGAATGGCACTAATGGTGCTGTTCTCACATTCTTACAGAATCTCTCATTCAAGCATCTAACAAATTAGATACAGGAGACAACTTGTTCTGAGGAATCAGCACTATGTAGTAGAGATATTACTAAGCTGCACTCAGTGACTAGCAGCTTTGGGCTTAACCTTCAGCCCCCTCATTTATCTTCCTCTTTATTATCATCACGTCATTACCATCTGCATCATCATGATTGTCATCACCTATGTGGAGAGAAATCTCTAGACTAACTCTTCCTTTGTCACTAGAGTTTATCATCCCATGATTGTTAACCCTTTTATCCCATCTTAAGTTTTCTCTTTATGTATTTAAACATCAGAAATTACATTTTCTGTTCATTTGTTCATTCTAGCTACACAGGGAGAGGATGGGTGAAGCTGGATGTCTTTAAAAAAATGTGTTGTAATTCAAATATAGTGAAGACTAGAATCCCATAGTCAGCAGGACACAAGGATCAACTAGGTATTCTGAGGCCATTTATGCCAATGGATGGAATCAGCCATCTTTTTTTTTTTTTTTTTAAGACCAATGTATCTTTATTTTTTTTTAATTTTTATTTATTTTTTTTCCTCATCAAATCTTTTTATTTTATTATTTTTTTTAATTAATTTATTTTTTATTTTACTTTACAATTCTGTATTGGTTTTGCCATACATTGACATGAATCCACCACGGGTGTACATGCATTCCCAAACCTGAACCCCCCTCCCACCGCCCCCTCCCCACAACATCTCTCTGGGTCATCCCCGCGTACCAGCCCCAAGCGTGCCATATCCTGCATCGGACATAGACTGGCAATTCGACTCTTACATGATATTATACATGTTTCAATACCATTCTCCCAAGTCATCTCACCCTCTCCCTCTCCCACTGAGTCCAAAAGTCCGCTATACACATCTGTGTCTTTTTTGCTGTCCTGCATACAGGGTCATCATTGCCATCTTTCTAAATTCCATATATATGTGTTAGTATACTGTATTGGTGTTTTTCTTTCTGGCTTACTTCACTCTGTATAATTGGCTCCAGTTTCATCCATCTCATCAGAACTGATTCAAATGTATTCTTTTTAACAGCTGAGTAATACTCCATTGTGTATATGTACCACAGCTTTCTTATCCATTCATCTGCTGATGGACATCTAGGTTGTTTCCATGTCCTGGCTATTATAAACAATTCAGCCGTCTTTTTTATCTCCTCCTGGAAGTGGTCTGCTGGTTAGGTTAGGAGCATAGGAATTGGCTTTTCTCTGTAAGACTATATACTTTCTACTATTTGTTGTTGTTGTTTTTTTCTTTTTTCACTGTCACCATTTGCCCATTTTATTTTTTTAATATAAATTTATTTATTTTAATTGGAGGTTAATTACTTTACAATATTGTATTGGTTTTGCCATACATCAACATGAATCCACCACAGGTATACATATGTTCCCCACCCTGAACCCCTCTCCCTCCTCCCTCCCTGTACCATCCCTCTGGGTTGCCCCATTGGACCAGCCCCAAGCATCCAGCATCATGCATCGAACCTGGACTGGCGATTCGTTTCATATATGATATTATACGGGTTTCAATGCCATTCTCCCAAATCATCCCACCCTCTCCCTCTCCCACGGAGTCCAAAAGACTGTTCTATACATCTGTGTCTCTTTTGCTGTCTCGCATACAGGGTTATCATTACCATCTTTCTAAATTCCATATATATGTATTAGTATACTGTATTGGTGTTTTTCTTTCTGGCTTACTTCACTCTGTATAATAGGCTCCAGTTTCATCCACCTCATTAGAACTGATTCTACTGTTTGGAACACTTAAAACAGAATATTGCTATTTCCTGTTTCATTGTCTGACTGATCTGTGAGTTCTTTGAGGACATCAAATATACTACTTCTTGTTTAATATTATATCTATAAAACTTAGGTCAATACCTAAAACCAAGTTGTGAAGCTCAATTTTGTTTGCTTGTTGAATTAATGAATCCCCAGTGGCTCAGGCAATAAAGAATCTGCAATGCAGGAGACCCCGGTGCGATCCCTGGGTTGGGAAGATCCTCTGGAGAAGGATTAGCCATTTACCATCCACTCCAGTATTCTTGCTTGGAGAATTCCATGGACAGAGGAGCCTTGTGGGCTACAATTCATGGGTTCGCAAAGAGTCGGACACAACTGAGTGACTAACATTTGATACTTGATTATATAGTCACTAAACATGTACGAATCATAGTTAAGGTGTGTGCATGTGTGTATGTGATCTTGAGTTTGGTGTTGGCCTTTGTAGTTCCATGTTACATCTAATATAAACATGGAACATCATTCTAATTCATCCAAGTAAATTAATTGTGAGAATTATATTACAGCAAATGTTGCTTCCTGAGTAGAGTAGAATCAAACTGTCAAAAGTGATTGGAAGTTTTAAATGATCCCTCCAGCTTTTAATTTTACATATATACCATTAAAGTAGTTTGAATGAGGCAATAAATGTGGCTTGCAATATTCTTGATTATCAGTGATGGTTTAATTTAAAAAGAGCAGATAGTAAATTGAAATACACTTTACTCCCTCCCAAATTTCAGTTAAATTGAATTGCAAAGTTCAAGTTTTATGTGAACAAAAAAGGCCACTGGAAAGGCCAATAAAATTAAAATTCAATTAATATCTTACATATTTTTTTGAGCCTACAACAAATAGTCCATTGTAGTTTGGCAATGAGTAAATTCCCATTTGTCATAGAATTAGCCATTTACTTTCTTCTCCAATTTAAAAATCGAGTAGCAGTCTGATTATATTCATTTCTTTCTTGGTTGAATTCATATGTGCATTTTTCATTCATAGTTCTTGTGAGATTCTTTGATTAATATTTATTTACTAAGCTTTTTGAAATATGAACTTTTATAGGTCAACTCCATTAGAGAAATAATTGGGTTCTTTGCCAACATCAGAATGTAATAAGTGATTGTAAATCAGCCTTTTGAACAAGGAGAAAATTACGACAAAGTGTCTATTATGGAAAAGGGGGTTGAGTTTGTTTTTAGACTCCCCTCCCAGCAAGAAAAAAATTCCAAGACTTTGGTTTCAGTTCCTTTCGGGTCTTGAAAAGACCTTGGGGACTGATCTGGTTTTACATCAACATGTAAAACCATGGTTAGGTTAGCATGACAACATTTGGATTAATAATTCTTTTTTGAGTAAACTGAGCAATAAAATGCATTTATAATAAAAATGTATATATTGTTCACTCTATAATAATTGTTATGCTGTCTCATTTAATACTTACACTTAATCTGTGAGAGGTATATTACTTTTCCAATTTTTCAGATTAAGAAACTAAAGCTCAGAGATGTCAAGCAATTTGTCTAGGGTCAGAACATAATTTTGCTGGCAAGCAATAAACACAAGAGCCATGAAGTTACATAGTTTGAGCAAACTCTGGGAGGTAGTGAAGGACAGGGAAGCCCAGCATGCTGCAGCCCATGGGGTTGCAAAGAGTTGAACACGACTTGGTGACTGAACAACAACAAATGAAGTTACATACTTTTCATCTGCTTATTGAATGCTATTTTCATTCAACAGCCTTGTTCTATGCATAGTTGTTCAAACTTGTTAAGACTGGTTCCTAATGAAAACCTTAAAATACAATAATACAGTTCCCAACTCAATGTTGCTAACTCAATTGTTTTAACACTAAACATTTATCCAATTATGCCTTGCATTTCTGATAGCAATTTCAAATTTTAATTATACTATCATATTGACTAAATTTGGGGTCATTTCCCCCTAAAATAAACATGTATGCGAGTGTAAATCTGTGGACTTTGGGTGGAATATCTCCTTGCGGCCATTGCTCCCTATCAGATGGCCTTGCAAAAAAGTCCTGGTTGCTATAACTGAATTAGTCTCTCGGATCATTCATAAATTTAAATATGCTATCTGGTATCTATGTGACATAAATTAGAGCTGAGATTTTTGAAAATTAGAAGCATAAGAGAAATTCCTAACCATCAACCATTAAGGCATCTTCTGATACTGCCCAGCAATCCTCCTGAGTTTCCCTAGTCTGTGTGTTTCATTATTCTCCACTGTGACTATTTGAAAATTTCCCCTCTCATCCTAAACCTCTGTTCATAACAACTCCTGCTCACTCTCAGCATCCTGCTTTGCAGAGAAGGTGTGGCAGGCAGACCATGATATGATGGGCCCCAGTGATCACCGCCTCCTGCTGTTCACAAACCATTGTGACTTGAATCTTGTGGACAGGCTGTATTGCTTACTTGGCTACCACACTTTAATGAATCAAATTGCCTCTGGTGGCAGAATTTCTAAACTGGCCCCTAAAAGATGTTGCGTTCTAATCCCTAGAACCTATGAATGTAATCAGATATCACTCTCATGATTATGTCATGTTACATGGCACACTTGACCATAAGATATCTGGGTGGGTCTAATCTAATTGGTTCAGTTCAGTCTCTCAGTCATGTCCAACTCTTTGTGACCCCATGGACTGCAGCACGCCAGGCTTTCCTGTGCATTACCAACTCTTGGAGCTTGCTCAAACTCATGTCCATTGAGTCAGTGATGCCATCCAACCATCTCATCCTCTGTCTCATCCTCTCATCCTAATCTAATCACATCAGTCTTTAAAAACAATGATCTTCCTCTAGCTGATGGCAAAAGGGGAAGTAAGAGAAATCTGAAGCATGAGAAGGATTCACCACTTCATTGCTGACTTGTAGATGGAGGGGACTATGTGATGAGTAATCCAGGTGGCTTCTAGGAGCAAAGACCAGTCTCCAAGTGATGGCCCACAAGGGAACACAGACCTCAGTCCTACAGCCACAAAGAACTGGATTCTTCAAACAACCTGAATAACCTTGGAAGTGAATTTTTCTCTGTCGAGTGGAAGTCAATGGTAAACTCTGGTCAACAGCTACAAACTAAGCCCTTCCACCCGATAGTCACTGGGGAACTAAACTCTACCAATGACCACATATACCTGGAAACAGTTTCTTCCAAATCAGAGGTGTTTAAGGCAAATATAATAGCACATTTAAGATGAAGAACAAGGCCTGCTTTTAGATGGGGTCTTAGGGAAGGACTGATCTGGTACCAAAATTAAGATATCAGACCAGCCAGGATGAAAACAAAGAGATCACAAATAGAGTCAGAACTTGGAGGTGAGAGTTACTTTCTTGCATCTCAAGGAGTTGATCTCAAGCCACAACAAAGTCCTTACCAAGTGAGACAGAGATACTAAAGCCTTAAGGCCAATGCAGAGAAGTTGTTGAACATGGAGAGGCCTGGAATCTTCTGCCCTCCTGTATGAAAAATGAAGGCCACTACTGATCTTCTTGATTGGCAGGTCACTTAAGAGAAGGTAATAATCAAAGCTGTCTGTACAGTCTTGGGAAGAGACTGCAATCCCCTGACCTAGAATATAGTTGGAACACCAGGAAGACCCAACCACACACCAACAACCAGAGGATATTTCATTACTTCACCATTAAGTCATTTACACTGCAGTGGTTTTATCTCAATATATTCAATGAGAGTAAAGAAGATATGGTGGCTCAGTGGTAAAAAATCTGCCCGCAATGCAGGAACCACAGGAGATGCAGGTTGGATCCCTGGGTTGGGAAGATTCCCTGGAGGAGGACATGGCAACCCACTCCAGTATTCTTGCCTAGAGAATCCCAAGGCCAGAGGAGTGACTCAGCATGCACACATGACTGAAGTGACTCAGCATGCACACATGCAAAGAAGATATGATATATAGGCCAGGTTTTATCATCCAAATACTAATTCATTCCCATTTTTGCTCTTGAACTGTGAGTCTCACCTGCACCAAAACATAACTTCATGTACAAGTAAACCACATTTAATTATTTGATGTGATGCTGATGTATATGATCTTGTACATATGTTGTTGTTCAGTCGCTAACTCATGTCTGACTCTTTGTGACCCCATGAACTTCAGCACACCAGGCTTCTCTGTCCTTCACTATCTCCCTGAGTTTGCTCAGACTTGTGTCTATTGGGTTAGCGATGCCATCCAACCATCTCATCCTCCTTCGCCTCCTTCTCCTCTTGCCCTCAATTTTTCGCAGGATCAGGATCTTTTCCAATCAGTCAGCTCTTCACATCAGGTGGCCAAAGTATTGGAGCTTCAGCTTTAGCATCAGTTCAGTTCAGTTCAGTTGCTCAGTCATGTCTAATTCTTTGTGACCCCATGAACCACAGCATGCCAGGCCTCCCTGTCCATCACCAACTCCCGGAGTTCACTCAAACTCATGTCCATCATGTTGGTGATGCCATCCAACCATCTCATCCTCTGTCATCCCCTTCTCCTCCTGCCCCCAATCTTTCCCAGCATCAGGGTCTTTTCAAATGAGTCAGCTCTTTGCGTCAGTTGGCCAAAGCACTGGAGTTTCAACTTCAACATCAGTCCCTCCAATGAACACCCAGGTCTGATCTCCTTTAGGATGGACTGGTTGGATCTCCTTGCAGTCCAAGGAACTCTCACGAGTCTTCTCCAACACCACAGTTCAAAGCATCAGTTCTTCGGTGCTCAGCTTTCTTTATAGTCCAACTCTCACACCCATACATGACCACTGGAAAAACCCTAGTATTGATTAGATGGACCTTTTTTGGCAAAGTCATGTCTCTGCTTTTTAATATGCTATCTAGGTTAGTCATAACTTTTCTTCCAAGGAGTAAGGGTCTTTTAATTTCATGGCTGCAGTCACCATCTGCAGTGATTTTGGAGCCCCCAAAAATAAAGTCTGACACTGTTTCCACTGTTTCCCCATCTATTTCCCATGAAGTGATGGGACCAGATGCCATGATCTTCGTTTTCTGCATGTTGAGCTTTAAGCCAACTTTTTCCACTCTCTTTCACTTTCATCACTTCCAATGAATATTCAGGGTTGATTGCCTTTAGGATTTACTGGTTTGATCTCCTTGCTCTCTGAGGGACTCTCAACAGTCTTCTTCAGCACCACAGTTCAAAAGCGTCAATTATTACACATTACAGAAAATTATCTCCTTACTCTAATTTTGTCTCTCAAAACCAGGAGAAAACTAGAGGAAAAAGAGGAAGATTCCCTGGAGGAGGACATGGCAACCCACTCCAGTATTCTTAGCTAGAGAATCCAAGGATTCTCTAGTTTTTCCTCTCAAAACTAGGGGAAAAGAGTCTACTATTCCATATATGTGGTGAGAATAAACTAAATTTTACAAATCTGGAAGTATCCATTTAAAATCAGATCAACCATGGCTCATATCCCAGCATCAACACTTTCTTAGCTAAGTGATCTTTGAAATGTTATTTAATCTCTCAAATCTGTTTTCTCCACAGGGAAATGAGATAATAATGTCTTTATAAGAGGATGGTTTATATGACCTAGAGGAGGGAATGTGTACAAATTGCTTCTCAGACAATCATAACCTAACAGAGACTAAACTAGGTCAATTTTCCTTCCCACTTGTTCTAATAAGGACTTATATGGAGAGGGGAAGACCACTGAGGGGTTGAAAGAGTGTTATTGGCTAATGAAAATATGTTTTTCATTAAGAGGGATTCACATTTAAGGGGCTTCCTTGGTGGCTCAGATGGTAAAGAATCTGCCTACAATGGAGGAAACTCAGGTTTGATCCCTGGATCGGGAAGATCCCCTGGAGAAAGAATGGTACCCATTCCAGTATTCTTGCCCAGAGAATCCCATGGTCAGAGGAGCCTGGTGGGTTACAGTCCATAGAGTCAAAAAGAGTCGGACACAACTAATCAACTAACACTTAACACACATTTAAAGTCAAGTCTTGATATATCTATGGGCCAATCTCCCTAAGGGATGTTTATCATAATGGTGCCCTAAGAAGTCCTAAAGGAAATCAGTCCTGAAGATTCACTGGAAGGACTGATGCTGAAGCTGAAACTCCAATACTTTGGCCAGCTGATGTGAAGAACCAACTCATTGGAAAAGACCCTGATGCTGGGAAAGATTGAAGATGGGAGGAGAAAGGGATGACAGAGGATGAGGTGGTTGGATGGCATCACCGACGCGATGGACATGAGTTTGAGTAAACTCCAGGAGTTGCTGATGGACAGGGAAGCCTGGCATGCTGCAGTCCATGGGTTGTAAAGAGTCAGACACAACTGAGTGACTGAACTGAACTGAAGAAGTCAGAACATTTTTGCTTGGATGAGAATTCTAACTTATAAACATTAAAACATAGCATTATTTTTACTGAAGTGTGTTAAGTATGTGAAAAATAATTGCCTGGATGTTATTTTTTAATTCTTGAAACAAAGGAAGAGGGATTCTGTTTAAATGTTAGTATTTGTGAAAATGCCTGTGCGTTCCCCATATTTTTAGCTCCTAGTAGCTGACAGTTCTTGCTCCGGGGGATGACTGTGCAAGTGTTTTCAGTATTTACCAAACAGGACTAAATAAACAAAATAAGTGTCTGATAGGAAATCGTATTCACAGAAGTCAAGCCACTGAAATCTGCTATGTGAGGAAATGGAAATGAATTAGAGAAGACCATTGAACTCTACCAACTATTCAGTTCCACGGAAACCACGTCCATAAACCATGAGAGTCCCTTGGACTGCAAAGAGATCAAACCAGTCAATCCTAAAGGACAGCAACCCTAAATACTCATTGGAAGGACTGTTGCTGAAGTAAAGCTCCAATACTTTGGCCACGCGATGCAAAGAGCTGACTCATTGGAAAAGACCTGATGCTGGGAAAGATTGAGGGCAAAAGGAGAAGATGGTGACAGAGGATGAGATAGTTAGATAGCATTACCAACTCAATGGACATGTAATTGAGCAAATTCTGGGAGACAGTGAAGGACAGGGAAGCCTGGCGTGCTGCAGTCCATGGGGTTACATAGAGTCAGAGATGACTTAGCGACTGAAAAACAACAACAAACTGCATCAAAGGGAGTTGAGAGACAACATCTCCTGGATGCTGGCACAAGTCCTATGGGTTTGATGTCTATCTGCGAGGGCTCTTCTGCCGAAAACTTCAGTGTCTCTTAGGCCCTATGCTTGTAAGTGACACTCTGCCATTTTCACCATATCCTAGAGTTATGCATGTTAGCTTGAGTCTATGTGGGAGGGGACTGCACAAGGGTAAAGTACTAGGATGTGAGGACCACTGGAAGCCATCTCAGAGGCTGTCTCAGAAAACATCATTGCACGGTTTATAGATGAAGGTAGGACTATTGAAAAATAGGGGCAGGGCAAATGGATGTAAGAAGAGGCAACAGGAGGGGTCAACTTCTTCAATTTCATAAAAAGCATCCACAGAATTGATTAAGATGTAGCACATGTATACAGTGGAATACTACTCAGCCATAAAAAGTGAAATAATGACATTCGAAGCAACATGGATGCAACTAAAGGTTATCATACTAAGTGAAAGAAGCCTTGATGCCAGAGGAGAACCGAGGAAGGGTTAAAAACAGAGGGTCCCCAAGAAGGAGCACCTTCCACAAGTGCTCTTCTTAATGACCCTTTGGGGATGAAGGGCACCCTACTCATGCAGCTTTAAGCCAAGATTTAGAGGGATGTAGGGAGGCAAAAACACATTCTGCATCTGGCCCAAACCTTCCTGTTATCTAAATAAGTTGCTAGATAATGTCTTTCATATACTTGAAAATCTCTGCTTTGCTTTTCTGTTTTTTTAACTGAAGTATAGTTGATTTACAATGTTGTGTTAATTTCTGTTGTACAGCAGGTGACTCAGTTATACATACACATATATATTCTTTTATAGTATTCTTTTCCATTATGGTTTATCAAAAGGTATTGAGTATAGTTCCGTGTGCCATACAGTAGGACCTTGTCGTTCACCTATTCTATTTATACTAATGTGTATCTGCTAACCCTGAAGTTCCAATGCATCTCTCCCCCAGCCCTTCCCCCGTGGCAACCACGTCTGTTCTCTACGTCTGTGAGTCTGTTTCTATCTCATAGATGGGTTCATTTGTGTCATGGTTTAGGTTTCACATATAAGTAATATCGTATGGTATTTGTCTTCCTATTTCTTTTAGTACCATAATCTCTAGTTGCATCCATGTTGCTTCAAATGACATTATTTCATTCTTTTTTATGGCTAAATAGTATTTCATTGTGGGTGTGTAGGTGTGTGTGTGTGTATCTTCTTTATCCATAGAATTCTGCTTTGAATCTCAATTTTATTAGCCTCAATTTTAATAGAAGCTAGAAGAATTCTAATCTAGTATTTTCTCTGGGATAGTGGTGGGGCAGGGGCAGGGGGGGAGGTGCTATGGTTCTGATATTTTATGCTGCTGACCCATGAGAGTTTTAGGTGAGGTGAACAGCTTGCAAAACATCTCAATGGTTCTTTTTAATGACTTAAAAGACCTGTCTGCTATTAGAATATATTGCTCCTTTCTTTCTTCTCCCACAGCAGTTTGTATATGTGTATATTTATAAAGTATTTCTAAAGGCTTCTAAAATTATTTGTTTACAAGTCTCTACTCCATTAGAGTGTTAATTCCCTGAGGGCAAGAACCTGGTATTATTCATGCTTAAACTCCAGCACCTAAGAAATGACTGATATATGGCAGGTCTTCAATATTTACTTGTAATGAATAAATAAATTCTGGCATTCCTGTACAACATTTGCAAGGATGGAAAGCCAGGAATGATTGGAAGGGAATTTTACATAATTTGCATATCCATATATAATTGAATATACCTTGAGTTTGTTTTTGTTCAATAAATTTTTACTGAATATCTACAGGTACCAGCCAATGTTTTAGGTAAAGGGGACACACAGATGATTATGATATTACCCCTTCTTGAGAATAGTTCAAAACAAATGATTAATTTAACATTTTTTTCTGGATAAAAGAAGTGGCTTGACATATCTTTGGAGCTGATTGTGTGTCTGATGGCAGTTAATCTATTTGTGCATATGATGCCATTTGAAAGGGTTTTCTTATTCTAGTATAGAAACCATTATCAGTATTACCAATAAAATATTAGACAAAAGGCAATGCAATTTTTAAAAACCGTTCATTTCTCTGCACTATAAAGTTTGGTGAAATTATATACCTTGTGTCATGATTAACTTAAGTAGAGTATTGCAGTTTAATAGTAATCTGTTTATATATTTGATTTTTTGCTTCGGTTCCATCTGATTAAACGGAACTTTCAACAGTGCAAATTGCTTGTCTCAAAACTCCTCTGGTTATTGAACCATTGCTGCCATCTAGTGGGAGAATTTGGTGTTTTGAAAGGAAGACCATGCCTCCAAAAAATTAGTATTATGATCATAATCAAATTTTTGTTGCCATGAACCACCAAAATTTAAATCCTTTATAATACTGAATTACAATAAAATTAAGCCCTTTAAAACACTAACCATTCTAACAAATCTTTATTGATATATACATATATTATCATTGTTTGGCATGTTTTATCCTTGCATTGTTGTGCTCATGGATATACAAAATATTTCTTTTTTATTCTTTGGCATTTACTACAGTTAGATGATTAAATTGTAATTCTATATGATTAATTTCACTCCTCCTTGACATTAATCGTATATTTTACAATGATAAATGTTATATTTCACACTTAACTATTCAACCTAACAAATCTTTCAAATTCCTTTATGATGTTTCCTCTCTGAACTGTAAAAGCAGAAGACACCCATCTGCTTGAGCCGATGGTTCCAATGATTCAACTCTTGGGGGGAGCACTGGTCACCACTGATCCCTACACTCAGGTGATGAAGCTTAGAGGGAGACCAGGACATGTGACAGGGCTGCACGCAGATCTTGGAAGCTAAATGTCATATAGAAAACCAATTCAATGGTAATGGGAGTAGTTAAGAAATTTTTTAAAGAGGAGATAAAGATAAGTTATATGAGGGCTCACCTGTAAAGAATCTGTCTGTGATACAAGAGCCGTAGGAGACACGGGTTCAGTCCCCGACTCAGAAAGATTCCCTGGCAACCCCCTCCAGTATTCTTGCCTGGAAAATCCGATGAACAGAGTAGCCGCATGGGCTACAGTCCATAGGGTCACAAAGAGTCAGACACAACTGAAGTGACTTAGCATGCATGCAAAGATTAGTTTCTCTCAAAGATTATTAGAAAACAGTCAATCTACTATATCTTTTTCTGTAGGAGAGTCATGTGGATGAATTCACACACTGGCAAGTAAACTGTCAATCTCTCTGAATGAGATAAAAAATACTAATGTAAAAATACAGGTATCTAGCCAGGAGAGCAAGGACACTACCTTTTCAGCAAACACACAAACAAAAGTCACCAAAAGTCTCTAGGCACAGAACTAGGAGAATTACTCAGAATAGTATCAATTTTGGCAGGCAAGTAAAATCCATATTGATGATTGATTGATTACCTTGTAATAAGACATTGACACGTGCAATTCTTATGTAACTTAAGTAAAAGGTCATTGTGATCATCAAAAATCATTATTGAGCACTTACTTTGTGCCAGCAAACACTGAGATGTGAAAAAGGCTGAGATTAGTCTCTATTATCAGAAGAAAATAGATATAAAGAGTGATGCCAAAGGAGAGTGGCAAAGGCAGAACAGAAAGAACTTTTAATTGACATTCAACTTTGTTGGGCTTTTCTCTCTCTTTGAAATTCAGACTTACAATCAATAAAACGGTATAAATAAAATACAAGGCAGCTGGAAGAAACTGAGTTATAATTTATTCTCTCATATTCCAATAAACACCTAGTTAGTACAGAGAAAAGAATATGTATTAATATTTTAGAATCGTCTTAGGTATAAGAAAACAAAAAAAATCGCACAAAATTGATTCTTGTGTCAATTTCTCAAAATTCTACAACTGGAACTCCTTTAAACATCATCAAAAATGTTTTGAAATTTTAAACCTGCACACTATCTAGAAATTTTTAGTGGGGAAAAATTGCTTAAGTAATTCAAACATGAGAAAGAAATTTATTCTTTATTGAAACTAACTCATCAAAGCAAAATCTACTCATTTTTAGAAAATGCAGTTCAAAGATGGAATGATACACACTGTAATTGCAATGGCAACATGTGTAAAGAAAGGTACCCTTGGGGTTGACAGCGTTTACACTGAGACAGCCATGACAGAAGGTACTTGGTTTGCAAAGTACTATTGAAATGCTATTCAGTTTAACTTGAGTGGATTGACCTTTGTTTACACACGTGAATGAATGTAGTGAGCCAAGATTCATAGGATCCTCGAGGTACATGTCTTAACAGCAGGAGTAACTAGAATAAAAAAATCTGTAATCATCCTTTGCGGAAATTGACCAACTACTCACTTATGAGATAGTCTGTTGACGTGCGTAGTGTTTATCTGTGTCATTTACAGAAAAGAATTGTGAGCCTATGTGTATGAGTCTTCTTTTCTCAGCTATTTGTAAGGCCTCCTCAGACAACCATTTGCCTTCTTGCATTTCTTTTTCCTTGGCATGGTTTTGGTCACCACCTCCTATATAATGTTATGAACCTCCATCCACAGTTCTTCAGGGACTCTATCAGATCTAATCCCTTGAATCTGTTTGTCACCCCCACTGTATAATCATAAGGGATTTGATATAGGTCATACCTGAATGGTCTGGTGGTTTTAAGATGTGTTTAAGACACGTTTAAGATCAAGAAGATATGCTTGTTTTCATATATACACATTATACTTTTTTTCATTATATATATATATATATATATGTTATAAAAATAGCCTCACATGATGATCACAGAACTGCAGTCAGCATGTTGGTGTCCCAGGTGAGTCAAAAGTGAAGTTCCAGTCAAAGGCCAGCAGGCTCGAGACCAACACAAAGCTGATGTTTAAGTTCAAGTTCTAAAGCAGGGGAAAAAAAAAAAAAAAACTATCTCAGCTGAAAGACAATTAGCAATCAGGCAGGAAGAACTCCTATTGTCTGGGAGAGAGTCAGCCTTTTTGTTCTGCATTAAACCTAAAAATTGCAGAGATAAAAATATGGAAGACACGATAAGGAAAAGATACGAACCAACACATTGATTTAATAAATGTTTCCTGAGACTCACTAAGTGCCAGTTTAGTTCAGTCGCTCAGTTGTGAACGACTCTTTTCAATCCCATAAATCACAGCACGCCAGGCCTCCTTGTCCATCATCAACTCCTGGAGTTCACTCAAACTCATGTCCATCAAGTCGGTGATGCCATCCAGCCATCTTATCCTCTGTCGTCCCCTTCTCTTCCTGCCCCCAATCCCTCCCAGCATCAGAGTCTTTTCCAGTGAGTCAACTCTCTGCATGAGGTGGCCAAAGTATTGGAGTTTCAGCTTTAGCATCAGTTCTTCCAATGTACACCCAGGACTGATCTCCTTTCGAATGGACTGGTTGGATCTCCTTGCAGTCCAAGGGACTTTCAAGAGTCTTCTCCAACACGATAGTTCAAAAGCATCAATTCTTCAGCTCTCAGCTTTCTTCACAGTCCAACTCTCACATCCACACATGACCACTGGAAAAACCATAGCCTTGACTAGACGGACCTTTGTTGGCAAAGTAATGTCTCTGCTTTTCAATATGCTATCTAGGTTGGTCATAACTTTCCTTCCAAGGAGTAAGCGTCTTTTAATTTCATGGCTGCAATCACCATCTGCAGTGATTTTGGAGCCCCCCAAAATAAAGTCTGCCACTGTTTCCATTGTTTCCCCATCTATTTCCCATGAAGTGATGGGACCAGATGCCATGATCTTCGTTTTCTGAATGTTGAGCTTTAAGCCAACTTTTTCACTCTCCTCTTTCACTTTCATCAAGAGGCTTTTGAGTTCCTCTTCACTTTCTGCCATAAAGGTGGTGTCATCTGCATATCTGAGGTTATCACTAAGTGCCAAGCACTCACTATTCTTGGTGTAAGACAGAAGGCAGTGAACAAAGACAGATCTCTTGGTCTCATGGAGTTTATACCCAGTGACAGAAAGACAGTAAAAAATTATAGTATATAGACAATATGATTTCAGGGATAGCCAAAGGCTGGGAGGAATAGTAAAGCTTACCAGTGACTGAAGGATAACATGTTAACCTCTCAGTCGTGTCCGACTCTGTGGCCTCATGGACTGGAGCTCACCACTCCTCTGTCCATGGGATTCTCCAGGCAAGAATACTGGAGTGGGTAGGTAATTTCTTTCTCCAGGGGATTCTCCTTTACCATCTGAACCACCGGGGAAGCCTCTGGGTAGGCACCCTAAGACAGGGTGGATGAGCAAAGTCTAAAAAATCACATCTATAACTTCAGCTTTATGTTTATAACTTCCTTTTCCTTACTACTCATTGGGTTATATTTGCATCCAGTTAACACTTCAGCCGGTTAGGATTACCTAAATACCCAAACTTTCATTCTTAAAGGATCTAAGTGAAAGTGAAAGTGTTAGTCACTCAGTTGTGTCCGACTTTTGCAACCCCGTGAACTGTAGCCCGCCAGGCTTCTCTGTTCATGGGATTCTCCAGGCAAAAATGCTGGAGTGGGTTGCCATTTCCTGCTCCAGGGGATCTTCCTGACCCAGGGATGGAACCCAGGTCTCCTGCATTGGAGGCAAATTCTTTACCATCTGAGCCACTAGGAAAGGATCTAAGTTCTCAATAATTTTACCTTAATTGAATTGCTACTGTCTTCTTTAGTTGTCATGGATATATCAGAGGGTATCCCATAGAATCCTCTAGACTTCAGACACACCCCTCCCTTTCTGTCCTTATACAGCAACAAACAAATTTCATCGTGCTATTTGGGATCTATAATATTAGCTACCACAGTGACCTTCTTTCTAAGTCTATGTGGTGTTTTTTGTTTGTTTTTATTGATTTTTTTTTTTTACTTATCTGGCAGTGTGGGATCTTAGTTAAAGCATGCAGGGTCTTTGATCTTCGTTGTGGCATGCAAACCCTCAGTTGTGGCATGTGGATTAGTTTCTTGACCAGGGTCGAACCTTGGCCCCCTGCATTGGAAACACAGAGTCTTAGACACTGGACCACCAGGGAGGTTCCTCTTTTCTTTGTTTGTTTGTTCTACAGAATGATAACACACAAATGACTCAGTGGCCGTCCCAGTTTCCAACTGGGAAATAGTTGTTACATCCTCAAGGGTTGTATCAGAGTTCAAAGCTATGAAGGTGGGAAGTAAAAATTTTGTGACTAAAGTTATTAGGTATATTAGATAAACCCTTCCTGTTTTCATGCTTGGTCTTAGACTCACATATTCTGACTGTGGGAGGAAACAGAATCAAATGGTTGTTGCCAATTTTATGTACACACCACATCCTATTGGACACTATGGAGAGAGAAACTTGCAGAAAATTAGCTCTATAGCTGAGATTTCAGTAGGCCAATTCTTTCCCTGACAGCTCAGTTGGTAAAGAATCTGCCTACAATGCGGGAAATCCCGGTTTGATTCCTGGGTCAGGAAGATCCGCTGGAGAAGGGATACACTACCCACTCCAATACTCTTGGGCCTCCCTTGTGGTTCAGCTGGTAAAGAATCCACCTGCAGTGTGGAAGACCTATGTTCAATTCCTGGGTTGGGAAGATCCCCTAAAGAACGGAAAGGCTACCTACTCCAGTATTCTGGCCTGGAGAATCAATCAATGTGATGTACCATATTAACAAATTGAAAGATAAAAACCGTAAGATAATCTCAATAGATGCAGAAAAAGCCTTTGACAAAATTCAGCACCCATTTATGCTTAAAACTCTTAAAAAGATGTGCATAGAAGGAACCTATCTTAATGTAGTAAAGGCCATATATGATAAGGCTACAGAAAACATTATTCTCAGTGGTGAAAAACTGAAAGCATTCCTCCTAAGAGCAGGAACAAGACAAGGGTGTCTTCACTTTCACCACTATTATTCAACATAGTTCTGGAAGTCCTAGCTACAACAATCAGAGAAGAAAAAGAAATAAAAGGAATCCAGATTGGAAAAGAAGTAAAGCTGTCACTGTTTGCAGATGATATGATACTTTACATAGAAAATCTTAAAGATAGTAGCAGAAAATTACTAGAGCTAATCAGTGAATTCAGCAAAGTTGCAAGATACAAAATCAATACACAGAAATCACTTGCTTTTCTATATACTAACAATGAAAAATCAGAAAGAGAAATTAAGGAATCAATCCCATTCACCATTGCAACAAAAATAATTAAATATCTAGGAATAAACTTACCTAAGGAGACAAAAGATCTATACACAGAAAATTATAAGACACTGATGAAAGAAATCAAAGATGACATAAACAGATGGAGAGATATTCCATGTTCCTGGGTAGGAAGAATCAATATTGTGAAAATGACTATACTACCAAATGCAATCTACAGATTAAATGCAATCCCCATCAAATTACCAATGGCATTTTTCACAGAACTAGGACAAAAAAATTCACAATTCCTGAATAGCCAAAGCAGTCTTGAGAAAGAAGAATGGAGTTGGAGGAATCAACCTTCCTGACTTCAGATTATACTACAAAGCTACAGTCATCATGACAGTATGGTACTGGCACAAAAACAGAAATACAGGCCAATGGAACAAGATAAAAAGCCCAGAAATAAACCCATGCAACTATGGGTACCTTATTTTTGACAAAAGAGGCAAGAATACACAATGGGGCAAAGACAGCCTCTTCAATAAACGGTGCTGGGAAAACTGGACAGCTACATGTAAAAGAATGAAATTAGAACACTTCCTAACACCATACACAAAGATAAACTCAAAATGGATAGACCTAAATGTAAGACCAGAAACTATAAAACTTAGAGGAAAACATAGGCAGAACACTTGATGACATAAATCAAAGCAAGATTGTCTATGACCCACCTCCTAAAGTAACAGAAATAAAAACAAAAGTAAACCATGGGACCTGATTAAACTTAAAAGCTTTTGCACTGTAAAGGAAACTATAAGCAAAGTGAAAAGACAACCTTCAAACTGGGGGAAAATAATAGCAAATGAAACAACTGACAAAGGATTGATTTCCAAAATATACAAGCAGCTCATACAACTCAATGCCAGACAAACAAACAATGGGAAAAAAAGCTAAACAGACATTTCTCCAAAGAAGACATACAGATATCTAACAAACACGTGAAAAGATGCTCAACATCACTCATTATTAGAGAAATGAAAATCAAAACTACAATGAGATATCACCTCACACTGGTCAGAATGGCCCTCATCAAAATGTCTACAAACAATAAATGCTGGAGAGGCTGTGGAGAAAAGGGAATGCTCTTGCACTGTTGGTGAGGAATGTAAATTGATACAGCCACTATGGAAGACGGTATGGAGATTCCTTGAAAAACTAGCAATAAAACCACCATATGACCTAGCAATCCCACTCCTACATATATATACCCTGAGGAAACCAAAATTGAAAGAGAAACATGCATCCCATTGTTCACTGAAGCACTATTTACAATAGCTAGAACATGGAAGCAACCTAGATGTCCGTCGACAGATGAATGGATAAAGAAGTTGTGGTATATATACACAATGGAATATTGCTCAGCCATAAAAAGGAACGCATTGGAGTCAGTTCTAATGAGGTGGATGACTTAGAACCTATTATACAGAGTGAAGTGAGTCAGAAAGAGAAAGATAAATACTGTATTCTAATGCATATATTTGGAATCTAGAAAAATGATACTGAATAATTTATTTACAGAGCAACAATGGAGAAACAGACTTATGGCCATGGAGAGAGGAGAGGAGAGGGTGAGATGTATGGAAAGAGTAACAGGAAACTTACATTACCATGTGTAAGATAGATAGCCAACGGGAATTTGCTGTATGGCTCAGGAAACTCAAACAGGGGCTCTGTATCAACCTAGAACGGTGGGATGGGGAGGGAGATGGAAGGGAGGTTCAAAGGGAGGGGATATATGTATACTTGTATATATGTATATGTATGTATACCTGTATATATGTATATTTGCTGTATATATGCAGCAAAATTCTGTAAAACAATTATCCTTAAATAAAAAATAAATAAAATTTTAAAAAATACAGAAAGGGAGGTGGCTAGAAGGAACTTTGTGAAATTGGGTTGGAATTTAGAGGTATCAGTATAAGCTGGTGGTTATGGATAGAGACAAATGTATGTTTATATGCATAATTTATTTCTAGCTCTTTCTTCTGAGTTCTTGAAGCAATGATTCAAGAGAGACTGAGAGGTTGATTGGTTCCAGTAGCAATGAGTGCACATAAAGCCCAGATCTTGGCAACTTAAAACCATTTGTCACTATGAAACATTATTAGAAAAGTCGTTGATTAAGGGACTGAAGCAGAGAAGGGACAAGAGGAGCTTGGAATTTCCCACTGGACCTGAAATTAAGGAAGATCTTAAAGAATGGTGTGCATGCATACTAAGTCACTTCAGTCACGTCTGACTCTTTGCGACCCCATGAACTTTAGCCCACAAGGCTCCTTTGTCCATGGGGATTCTCCAGGCAAGAATACTGGAGTGGGTTCCCATGCCTTCCTCCAGGGGATCCTCCCAACCCAGGGATCGAATGATGGGCACATGTCAAAAGTGCAGATGCCACCCTAACTGAGAAATCAAAGTTCACCTTCCCTGTAATGCCACACAGCGTGAGTCTCTTGCTAAAATGCCCTGAAAACAGTACAACTCTCTTCTGAACTTTCCTGGTAAATACATATATCTGCATCAAATGATGAGGAAACATCAGCTAAAGCTCATATGGAGGAGGTATCCTACAAAATTATCAAGTCAAAGAAAGACTGGAACCGTTGCAGGTCAAAGAATATCATCCAAAGAGACATGGAGACTGTATACAATGTGTCAGCTTTTCATGTGTAGCTTTGTTTGCAGGGTTTGAGGCGCTAAAGAATTTGGCAACTTCTGTATTGTTTTCAAATGAACAGAAAACATAATAGGGGTTTGGTACCCCAGGGAGCTATCTGAGTGCAAGGCTTTGTCTTATAGACAAAGCAGATCTGCCTTATGTACAAAGCTTTATATAAACCAAATTATATTTGTTTTAATCAGATTAATCTCCAGAGTATTTGCCTGCCTTATTTTTCATTCATCTCTAAGTTCTGTTACCTAAAAGGATATAATTTTCTTCCAATTTTATCTTATCTTCATCTCCATGTGCGTATCCTTTCCACCATGATGTATAAAAAGAACACAATTTTAGGTTGGAAGATTTTTTGATTAATAGTATATATGTGAAGTCAAGTGAGCCTTAGAAAACATCACTACAAACAAAGCTAGTGGAGGTGATAGAATTCCACTTGAGCTATTTCAAATCCTGAAAGATGATGCTGTGAAAGTGCTGCACTCAATACGCCAGCAAATTTGGAAAACTCAGCAGTGGCCACAGGACTGGAAAAGGTCAGTTTTCATTCCAATCCCAAAGAAAGGCAATGCCAAAGAATGCTCGCACTACCGCACAATTGCACTCATCTCACATGCTAGTAAAGTAATGCTCAAAATTCTCCAAGCCAGGCTTCAGCAAACCATGAACTGTGAACTTCCAATTTCAAGCTGGTTTTAGAAAAGTCAGAAGAACCAGAGATCAAATTGCCAACATCCGCTGGATCATGGAAAAAGCAAGAGAGTTCCAGAAAAACATCTATTTCTGCTTATTGACTATGCCAAAGTCTTTGACTGTGTGGATCACAATAAACTGTGGAAAATTCTGAAAGAGATGGGAATGCCAGAGCACTTGACCTGCCCCTTGAGAAACCTATATACAGGTCAGGAAGCAACAGTTAGAACTGGACATGGAACAACAGACTGGTTCCAAATAGGAAAAGGAGTATGTCAAGGCTGTATATTGTCACCCTGCTTATGCAGAGTACATCATGAGAAATGCTGGACTGGAAGAAGCACAAGCTGTAATCAAGATTTCCGGGAGAAATATCAATAACCTCAGATATGCAGATGACACCACCCTTATGGCAGAAAGTGAAGAGGAACTCAAAAGCCTCTTGATGAAAGTGAAAGAGGAGAGTGAAAAGGTTGGCTAAAAGCTCAACATTCAGAAAACTAAGATCATGACATCTGGCCCCATCACTTCATGGCAAATAGATGGGGAAACAGTGGAAACAGTGGCAGACTTTATTTTGGGGGGCTCCAAAATCACTGCAGATGGTGATTGCAGCCATGAAATTAAAAGACACTTACTCCTTGGAAGGAAAGTTATGACCAACCTAGATAGCATATTGAAAAGCAGAGACATTACTTTGCCAACAAAGGTCCATCTAGTCAAGGCTATGGTTTTTCCAGTGGTCATGTATGGATGTGAGAGTTGGACTGTGAAGAAGGCTGAGTGCTGAAGAATTGATGCTTTTGAACTGTGGTGTTGGAGAGGACTCTTTAGAGTCCCTTGGACTGCAAGGAGATCCAACCAGTCCATTCTGAAGGAGATCAGCCCTGGGATTTCTTTGGAAGGAATGACGCTGAAGCTGAAACTCCAATACTTTGGCCACCTGATGCGAAGGGTTGACTCATTGGAAAAGACTCTGATGCTGGGAGGGATTGGGGGCAGGAGGAGAAGGGGACAACAGAGGATGAGATGGCTGGACGGCATCACGGACTCGATGGATGTGAGTCTGAGTAAACTCCGGGAGATGGTGATGAACAGGGAAGCCTGGTGTGCTGCGATTCATGGGGTCGCAAAGAGTCGGACACGACTGAGCGACTGAAGTGAACTGAACTGATATATGTGAAATCTTAGTTTCTATCTATGTGTGTGTGAGCCTGCATACTCAGTCATGTCTGACTCTTTACAACTGCCTGAACTGTAGCCCTCCAGGCTCCTCTGTCTATGGAATTCTCCAGCAAGAATACTGGAGTGGGTTGCCATTCCTTCTCCAGAGGATCTTCCTAACCTGAGGACTGAACCCACGTCTTTTGCATCTCCTGCACTGGCAGATGGGTTCTTCACCAGCTGAGCCACCTGGGAAGCCCATTTAGGGTTAAAAATGTAAACTGACCTTTTTTTTTTTTTTTACTTTATTTTACTTTACAATACTGTATTGGTTTTGCCATACATCAACATGAATCCGCCACAGGTGCACACATGTTCCCAATCCTGAACCCCCCTCCCACCTCCCTCCCCATACCATCCCTCTGGGTAATCCCAGTGCACCAGCCCCAAGCATCCTGTATCCTGCATCGAACCTAGACTGGCAATTCATTTCTTATATGATATTATAGATGTTTCAATGCCATTCTCCCAAATCATCCAGCATTCTCCCTCTCCCAGAGTCCAAAAGACTGTTCCATACATCTGTGTCTCTTTTGCTGTCTCACATACAGGGTTATTGCTTCCATCTTTCTAAATTCCATATAGATGTTTGAAACAGATTTCAACAATGTGGATTTTAACAGTGTTTCCCACTAAACATTATGAAGAAATCCTCTGTGTATGTCAGTGTATGTCAGTGACACACAAAATTATGTTTAATATTTGAATCATTCCCCAAAAGGGTGGATATTCTAACTAGAATGCTAAAAGCCTTGACGGGTGATGGAACATAAGTTGAAGTAGAGCTTGGGACAGATGAATTGCTCTGCATTATAGATGCCTGCAATTGTGAGGAGGTATACAAAATGCAAGGTTGGCTGGCATCCACCAGATGGGGAGGTGAGCTGAGATGCAGGATGTATCCCAAGCGTAAGAAACCGGGGATTGGAAAGGGAGTGGTCCAAGAGGAATTTTAGGGCAACAGGCTCTTGAGCATGATTCATAAATCTCATAAAATGCTTAGTGTACTTGGAGCGGTGGTAGAAACTAATGAAGAGGCATAATTCCGTGATTGATGCGGTGTGGAAATCATAAGACTTTGTGGATGAGGGCAGTGTAGACAACTGAGGTCTGTAAGTGTACTTGGGCATCTTGTAATATGCAAAAGAACCCATCTGTGGATATGTTCCTTTATGGGTCTTGGTTTGCGGGGTGGGGATGGGGGCTCATGTTTTTCTGTAATATAATGACTGGTCAATAGTCATTTCCTGCCCTTTTTCTTTACTAAGCCATTTTTACAATGGGACAGTTTGATAAATTTGGTAAATATCTGAGGCTAGTTCACAGGCAAACAAAGTCATAAAAAGATGGGTAACAGTCTGTTCACTGGTTTTCTCTAAATAGATACGATGAGTCACATCTTCCCCTTGGTTTACCATCTGCTGTGATTTAGAAAGCAGCCCTCATTTAAACAAGACTTAATTTTTTTTCTCTTTCTTTGATTATTCTTGCATGTGAGAAGGATTGGCCTGGGACTCACACTTTTATTTATTTATTGGTGAACATGATAAACCCTTGTGGTGCTGTGTCAACCCTTGTCTTGCCACCCTGTACAAATCACTTAAAGGGGGCATCTATAGCAAGAGTACCACTGAACTGTCTCTACAGATGCAGCCATGAGTGTGAGCTCATTTGCTCAGTTGTGTCTGACTCTTTGTGACCCCATGGGCAGTAGCCTGAGAGGCTCCTCTGTCCATGGGATTCTCCAGGCAAGAACACTCGAGTAGGTTGCCATGCCCTCCTCCAGGGGATTTCCTGACCCAGGGACTGAGCCCAGGTCTCTTAGGTCTTGTTCACTGGTGATTCCTCTCTCCCAGGGAGTGTCTGTGATGCTCCCTCACCATCACTATCCGGCAGAACTGATTTTACTGTTGACTGTCATAGCAGACATTTGAGATGAGCTGCAGGTCACTTGTGATGATTTTGTAAAGAAATCTATCATGACTGGACAGTTGGGCAGAGAGGTTGGAATAATCCGAATACAGGAAAGTCCTATCCAGAGCTGTCATATAATTTTCTTCCATATGAGCTTACCCTCTATTTTCTACATGCTATGATGAGAGAGCCAGTTCTTACAATTTGATCATGAGTTTCATTTCATTCTGAGCTTCCCTGGTGGCTCAGATGGTAAAGCGTCTGCCTGCAATGCGGGAGACCTGGGTTCAATCCCTGGGTTGGGAAGATCCCCTGGAGAAGGAAATGGCAACCCACTCCAGTACTCTTGCCTGGACAATCCCATGGAATGAGGAGCCTGGTAGGCTACAGTCCATGGGGTCACAAAGAGTCGGACACGACTGAGTGACTTCACTTTCATTCCAAAGTTTTGTAAAGGGACTTCCCTTGTGGTCCAGTGGCTGGGACTTCACACTTGCAATACAGGGGGCCTAGGTTCAATCTGAGCGCCGAGGAACTGAAGTTTTTGAACTGTGTGTTGGAGAAGACTCCTGAGAGTCCCTTGGACTGCAAGGAGATCCAACCAGTCAATCCTAAAGGAAATCAGTTCTGAATCTTTATTGGAAGAACTGACGCTGAAGCTGAAACTCCAATACTTTGGCCACCTGATGCGAAGAACTGACTCATGAAAAGACCCTGATGCTGGGAAAGATTAAAGGCAGGAGAGAAGGGGCTGACAGAGGATGAGCTGGTTGGATGGCATCACTGACTCGATGGACATGAGTTTGAGCAAGCTCCAGGAATTGGTGATGGACAGGGAAGCCTGGCATGCTGCAGTCCATGGGGTCACAAGGAGCCAGACACAACTGAGTGACTGAACTGACTGACTGGGTTCAATCCCTGATCTGGGAACTGGATCCCACATGCCGCAACTAAGGGATCATGTGCCACAACTAAAGATTCCCTGTGATGCAGTAAAAATCGAGGGTCCTGCGTGCCTTGACTAGGACCCAGTGCAGCCAAATAATTATATATATATATTTTTTTAATTTGATAAAACTTTTGAGCATCTACTGAGTACAGTCATTGAATAAAATAAATTCCTTGCTTTTAAGCAGCTGCAAAGACAAAGATATACAAAGAGCCTGAGTAGGGCAATGTGTTCTAACCTGGGTATTAAAAAAAGAAGTGTCTTAGAGGAAAGGGTGCCTGAGTTGTGCCTGAATAAGGAGGAAATAGTCAGGAAGTGGGGTGTGTGTCCGGGGGTAGGGGTGGCAGACCAAGGTCCTAAGAGTGGGAACATTATGAATAAATCCTCAGAGGTTTGAAAGGAAAGAAAGGAAATGCAGAAAGGTGTTCAGGGAGGAACAAGGATTGCAATCATGGCAGGACAAAGTGTGAGGACAGAAGGAGAGGAGTCAGGGCTGGATAGTTAGTGAAGTGGGGTCACGGAAACATTGCAAGACACAATGCAAGAGGCTTAGCGTTGATCCTTAGGCAACTGGGGAGACATTGGAGGGTATAAAGTGGAGAAGCTGTCTTTTTAAAGACATGGTTATGTGGAGGAAGGGTTGCAAGTGAACAAAATAAGGAAACATTGAGAAGGTTGCTGCTGTGGGAGAGAGATGATGAAAGATTGAACAGGGCAGTAAATACAAAGATGGTGAGAAGGGAGTCGGGTTTGAAAATTATCAGGAGCTAAAATTAGTAGAATGTGAGGATTGATTACATCATGGAACAGAGTGAAGGAGCCCAGTACCTGCCATGGTAACTGGTTGGCTGTAATACAGTCTATTTGAAGACCCCACTTAGTGAAATACAAATTTAGCTTTGAGTATTTTATCAGAGCTCCACAAGTGGAGATATCCACTAGCCAGGGGTCCCTAATCACCAGGCCATGGACCGATCCTGGTTCATGACCTGTTAGGAACCAAGCCCTAGAGCAGGAGGTGAGCAGCAGGCCAAAGAGGGAAACTTCATCTGTATTTACAGCCACTCCCTAATGTGCTTGAATCATTCTGAAACCATACTCCCTCCCATCACTGGTCTGTGGAAAAATTGCCTTCCATGAAACCAGTCCCTGGTGCCCAAAAGGCTGGAGACTGCAGCACTAGGCAATCAGATCTGTGCTGAGTGGCATAGCCAGATCAGGGATGCTGCTAGGGATTAAGAAATCAACAGCAGAGAAATGGGAATTAAAGCCCAGGGAGAATGTGTAGAACACAGAGGTCAACGGTCAGAAGCAGCAAATGGATGGAATGACCAAAGAGCAATGACAACAACAGAGAAAATCCATCAGTATAGACAAGTAGGAAGGCAGGGATTAGGGGATGATGGTGGTGAGCTTTAGAAAGAACCAGAGGGAATCCCGAGAATATATCTAGAGAAAACTCTAATTTGAAAAGACACATGCACCCTAGTGTTCACTGCAGCACTGTTTACAACAGCCAGGATATGGAAGTAACCTAAATATCCACATGCAGGCATGCCCAGTCACTTCAGTTGTATTCAGTAGTATTACTCTGCAACCCAATGGACTAGAACCTGCCACAGGCTCCTCTGTCCATGGGATTCTCCAGGCCAGAATACTGGAATGAGTTGCCATGCCCTCCTCCAGGGGATCTTCTCAACCCAGGGGTCGAACTTATGTCTCCTGAACTGGCAGGGAGGGTTCTTTACCACTAGTGCCAGCTGAGAAGCTCAGGAAAAGAGTGTGGTACATTTATACAATGAAATATTACTCGGACATAAAAGAGAATGAAATAATGCCATATGCGGGAACATGGATGGACCTAGAGAATGTCATACTAAGTCAAGAGAAAGACAAATCCCAAATAATATCATTTATATGTGGAATCTAAAAGAAATGACACAAATGAATTCTTTATAAAACAGAAATAGATTCACAGACATCTGAAGAAAACTAAGGTTACCAAAGAAGAGTGGGGAGAATAAATTAGGAATTTGGGCTTAATATATACACACTACTATATACTGACTAGATAACTGACAAGGGCCTACTGTATATCACAGGGAACTATACTCAAAATTTTGTAATAACTTATAAAGGAAAAGAATTTGAAAAAGAATATATATCTATATATAACTGAATCAATGTGCTATATACCTGAAACTAACAACACTGTAAATCAACTATACCTCAATTAAAAAAAATATTGTAAAAAAGTTTAATTCTGAGGCAGTCTTTTCTGACTAATTGACCTTAAGATAGTTGCTGCTGCTGCTAAGTCGCTTCAGTCATGTCCAGCTTTTTGCGACCCCATGGACTGTAGCCCGCCAGGCTCTTCTGTTTATGGGATTCTCTGGGCAAGAATACTGGATGGACTGCCATGAACAAGCTTTAAACCACAAAGTAACATTGGTCAGTTTGATGTCAAGAGAAAAGTTTTGATCCTTTGATCAACTCACTTGTGCCATCTAGAACTGTATTCTCCAGGAGGGTAGCTACTACCATAAAAAATAATTCATAGTAAGTCAAATTGAAAATTGAGTCCTTCAGCAGCACCACACACTTACCACAAGTGCTACCTACTAGCAGTACTAACAGCATCAATGCATTTAAAGTGCTCAAAGGCCACATGTTTCGGACAGAGTAGGTTCCCAGGTGGGTCAGTGGTAAAGAGCCAGCCTGCCCATGCAGTAGACACAGGAGATGTGGGTTCGAGATCTGGGTCAGAAAGATCCCCTGTAGGAGGAAATGGCAACCCACTCCAGTATTTTTGCCAGCCTCTTGACAAGAGCCTGGTGGGCTGCAATCCATGGGGTTACAAAGAATCAGACATGACTTAGGGAATGAGCACTCAAGGTATAACATTACCACCGTGGTTGAAAGTTCCACTGGATGGTACTTACCCAGAAATGACTCCTTGGTCTGTTACTGACCAAGGAAGGAGCCAGGTGCTAATCAAAATGCCATTCACTAGTAGAAAAACTGTAGATGAGGTTACAGTGATGGTGTAGTCCTTTGTTCAAAATACAAAGCAATACAGTGTTAGGATTAGAAACCTTTGAGGATCGGAATTACATAGAACTAAATACAGTATTTAGCCATACTGAATAAGTGGAGGTGAATTCTTTCCCCTCATGTGTTCCAATACAATAAAATCTGGATGTGCTGCCATCATCTGGGGGATTAGGAAAAATGAACTAAGTCTAAGCATTTGAAATTTTGCATTTACTTTCTCAAAAATTGCCAAATAAAACAGTAGATGCCTATTATGTATCAAGGTTACTTTGCTTTTAGAAAAAAAAAATCTTTCACAATCTCTAATTCAAACAATGATCTAACTGTTTAAAATTTCAAAATAAAAAATGAGAGGTCAAGAGAGCCCCCAAATACTGTTCCACTGGGGGGGGGAAGTAGTTCACACATTTTAAATATGTTCTTAAATTTGTGCTTTTTTATAAATTATCCCTCATATTGGAGAGCAGTAATGCTAGCTTCTACTACTGAGAAGCAAACATTAGTAATAACTAAAGTATTACAAGGAAATTAATATTTATTATGATAATGGATTAGAGGATAAAGGTAAGAGTTCACTAAATAGCTTATTTGCTAGTTTATTGATACTATTTTTAATAAGCAAACCATTACCCAGGAGATGCTGGCCAAGTAGAAGATGCTGGCCAGTCTGAATGACCGAATCATGAAGCTGTGTGTAAATAGTTACTGCCTGATTAATAAACAGGGGACTCTAAAAGTCTAATTGTGTTTTTGTGAGTGTGTGCATTTGACATTAAATTTTATATCTTATTGCTCAGGAAGGACAGAAGGAAAACAAGAGGAAAAGGAAAATTTTTGTTCTGAAGGTGTCCAGCAGGTGGCATCAGTGCTGCAGCTACAAGCATGCTTTCCAGGACCCCAATTGAAAGAGACTGGTTTATGATCAACCTTCATTAACCATTTCTCTTTCTGACACGAAGCAAGAAGCACAATCTAAATATCGATATCTTCAGGATAAATCTACTTTCATCCTGGGAATGACTGATTTTAAACATAACTTACAGAAAGCTTACATACAGCACCAGCTTCAAAGTCTTGAGCGAATGTGGGGGGCGGGGCTAGAATAAGCACAGTCCAAACAGGAGATAAGACGATGGACCACTTTCGACTCTAGGAGAAGCCATCTGGGAAGAACAGCTCTTTTCTTTTCAAACTCCCCTTTACTGTCAGTTCCACCTCCTCAGCATGTCAGAAGAGAAATACGTTTCCATTCTAAAACACAAAATCCGCCCAACCTCTCTTGACCTTTGCTCCCACCAGCCACCATCCAATCTACTCCTCTCTTTATAATCCGCAAACTTCTTGGAACCATGATCAACACTTTCTCATCTCTCATTTACTCTTCAGCTCCCCTTAATCTGTTTCCCATCCTTGTGTCTTTCAAGTAATCCTCCACGGAGCCCAAAGGGAAATTTGCCCAACTTCAGATCTCCTTGTGGTTAAACCTCTAGTCACTTAGGATAGAGTCCAACTCCTAAGCAGAGAATTAGGGTTGCCTCCCTCCCTGACCTTCTCTCTCACTAGCAGTTCCCAACTGCATCATTTCACAGCACATACCATGCCTTTTCTCATTTCTGTGCTTTTGTTCATAATCTCTTCTCTCCCTGGAATGCCTTAACATTCTCCTTTCCCAGATTTGTCTGAATTTTCCTACACATTAACACCAAGTTCAAATTCTTGGAGGAAATTTCCCTAATTGGAGGAATTTCCCTAATTCCCCCAGTCCTACATAAATAACTGAACTCAGATCCAAATTTCTTATAATCCCCTCTGTATTTCTCTGGGAATATATTTATAAGTGAATATGTTAATTATCTGTGTCTGTATTATAGTGTTTTGCTTGTATGTCTGTCTTCCCTTTCAGACTGAGAACTGCTTTAAAGAGGAGGTTTGGGAGTTTGATGATTCACCGAAGACTCCAAACAAAAACAACATTACAGTAAAATACTTTGCCTTGTACACATTATTGAAAACTTTTTTAAAACATCTGCTGCTGCTGCTGCCAAGTCGCTTCAGTCGTGTCTGACTCTGTGCGACCCCATAGACGGCAGCCCACCAGGCTCCCCCGTCCCTGGGATTCTCCAGGCAAGAACACTGGAGTGGGTTGCCATTTCCTTCTCCAATGCATGAAAGTGAAAAGTGAAAGGGAAGTCGCTCAATCATGTCCGACTCTTCCTGTCGCCACGGACTGTAGCCTACCAGGCTCCTCCGTCCATGGGATTTTCTAGGCAGGAGTGCTGGAGTGGGGTGCCATTGCTACCTATGTTACAGACATTTATGGTTATTTCCAAAAAATTACTGTAATGGAAGAATCATGAATTACTTAATCTAGGAGCCAATTATTTAGAAAGTAATGGAATATGGTTTGGGGGGAGAAAAAACAGGCAAACTTTGGAAAATCTAGTGGTGAAAAGATGGAAAAAAACAAAGAGAGCATGACAAATATGTAAATAAGGTCACTACTATGGTTACTACTATTATAAAATGTCATGCCCATTGGTATGCTAAAAAATTGGAAATACAGTAAAATAACTATTTTCTGGAAAACTACCAATTGCTTCAGTATGAAGTATTTAATATTAATGGGCTAATAAGGATCAAATTTAAACATTTATCAAATTACCTACATAAAATGCTTTCAATTTTTACAAGTGAGTTATTTAAATATTTCCTAGAAAATTTATGCACCATTAAATTGTTTCAGAACATATGAAGTGGTAAAATTCACAATTCAGCCCAACAAAGCAAACATAACACTTATATCAAAACCCAATCCTTAGCCCTCAAACAAAACAGGGAAGATTCATTATCTGGAAAGTCATTAGTATTCAGTATCTCAAACTTGAAGAAAAAAATTATACAAAATTTTCAACTTTATCATAATGATATTTAATTAACTTAGATGACCATTTATAAGAAATTTTCTTTTAATAGAATAATGGTCCTTAAATATAATAAAGAGCTTCAAGTATAGATTTTGATAAATTTATCATTTTTTCATTTTTAATGAAAGATCCAATGGTTTCAACTTTGTATCTTGAAAAGAGAATATGGTAAAATGTTTTGAAATCCAAGTTGTCTACAATTATTTGGTGAACGACCCCATGTAACAGCTCACAGGATATTTATGCAGACAATTATTATGCTAGGTTGTGGTTCTTCCACAATAGGTCTAGATGATTTCAAACGTTGTGATTCTTTCCCTGGAAGCTATGTCTACATAATTTTGGAACTAAGCAATATGTCTATAAAGTATCCTTATAAAATTTGGTGAATATTTCCCATACCATAAAAAGAAATTGTATGAAATACTGATGGAACGGTTTGTTTAAAAATGATTTAAAGAACTAGAAATATGAATTTTCTCTTTGTCAGGAGTAATCCAATAGTAGTTATGTAGTTATCTTTGCAGCATGATGCTGTTAATAAAATTGAATTGCTAAAATAACATAACAAAACGTGATGGGCCACCCCTCAGCCTCTTACTGACCTTTGTTCTTAGAGTTTGAGGCTGGTAAATAAGCATTCCTAGATGTGAGTCAGCCCCGTTGCCCCAAATTAAAGCTGACTAAGAAATAAAACAAACTCCTCCCTCCATGGGATTTTCCAGGCAAGAGTACTGGAATAGGTTGCCGTTTCCTTCTCCAGGGGATCTTCCCGACCCAGGGATCGAACCCAGGTCTCCCGCATTCCAGGCAAATGCTTTAACCACTGAGCCACCAGGGAAGCCATAAAACAAACTAGTGGAGTTGAAAAACATCAGTTTACATATTGATAAAGCTAGATGGGAGATGCGAGGTCAGGGGAGGCTGCCAAATAATTTCCTTGCTGAGACTTACTTTCTCTCCATGACTGTATTGCTCCCCTGCTGTGGGCAGAGCCAACCATGGTAAACTGACCTCAGGAAGAGCTGGAACTGCCTCGCCTAAAAGAGACCTGTGCCTGCTGTCTTTTTTTTCTAAGTTCACCAGTGAGATCAGCTATTCTCTTTCCAAGTGAAAGAATGAGTGAGGTACACCTCTAAACACTAGAGAAAAGGTGTAAGTTCCCAATTTGTAGAGAACAGTTGCTTCTACCACGTATATTTTCAGTAAGTTCTTAGAGAAGACACCATCGATCATTAAATTATTTCCTGTTTTAAGATAACATTTAATTTATAAGGTTAAACAACTATGGCTTAAGCAAGAAGGAAGCCAATGTTCCTTTTATTAAAAAGACATCAGACACCGGTAGCACAATTACTTTAGCAGCTACATAATCTTCCAAGGTCCAGCCTTCTTTCTGCTATTTGCTCTACCAATCTACTTCCTCATGGCACAAGAAGGATTCCAGAGCTCCGGCCATTATATAAAATCCACATTGAATATGGAAGGAAGAAAGAAGAGAAGTGAAGAAGAGTATGTTCTGTCTTATTCAGGAAATTTTCTCCAAATGACACATGAACACATGGTGCTTTTGTATTTGATTTCTTTGCCAAAACAGTAACATGACTGTCCCTGTTGCTAGGAAGGCAGGAAGGTTATTTATCTGTGCCCAGTTAATACTGGGGCCTTATTACAAAGCACGAAGGGGTGGATGTGTTTGGAAAGCAACCAGCAGAATTTGTCATGTTGATCAAGCAACATGGAAAAGAATCAGTTCAGTTCAGTTCAGTCACTTAGTCATGCCCGACTCTTTGTGACCCCATGGGCTGCAGCACACCAGGCTTCCTAGTCCATCACCAACTCCCAGAGCTTACTCAAACTCACGTTCATTGAGTCGGTGATGCCATCCAACCATCTCACCCTCTGTCGTCCCCTTCTCCCGCCTTCAATCTTTCCCAGCTTCAGGATCTTTTCAAATGAGTTTGTTCTTTGCATAAGGTGGCCAAAGTATTGGAGTTTCAGCTTCAGCATCAGTCCTTCCAGTGAATATTCAGGACTGATTTCCTTTAGGATGGACTGGTTGGATCTCCTTGCTGTCCAAAGGACTCTCAAGAGTCTTCTCCAACACCACTTTTCAAAAGCATCAATTCTTCAGTGCTCAGCTTTCTTTATGTGAAAAAATAATGGCAGCTAATTTCCTCCACTGAAAAGTTTTTAATCAAATTCTCTAATTTATTTATTTATCTGCTTATTTTTGGTTGTTCTAGATCTTGATGGCCCTGTGCAGGCTTTCTCTAGTTGTGGCAAGTGGGAGCTACTCACTGTTGCAGTGCGTGGACTTCTCATTGGAGTGACTTTTCTTGTTGCAGAGCACAGGCTCTAGGGCACATAGGCTTGGTAGTTATGATACAGGGGCTTAGTGGTTTCGTAGGCATGTGAGATCTTTCTAGACCAGGGGTCGAACCCATGTCCCCTGCCTTGACAGGTGGATTCTTAACCACTGGACCATAGGGGAAGTCTCTCAAATCTTTTTAAGTTAAGTTTTTACTTTTACCTTGTTTTAATAGTGCTAACAAAGGTCCATCTAGTCAAGGCTATGGTTTTTCCAGTAGTCATGTATGGATATGAAAGTTGGACTGTGAAGAAAGCTGAGCACTGAAGAACTGATGCTTTTGAACTGTGGTGTTGGAGAAGACTCTTGAGAGTTCTTTGGACAGCAAGGAGATCCAACCAGTCCATACTAAAGGAGATCAGTCCTGGGTGTTCTTTGGAAGGAATGATGCTAAAGCTAAAACTCCAGTACTTTGGCCACCTCATGCAAAGAGTTGACTCATTGGAAAAGACTCTGATGCTGGGAGGAATTGAGGGCAGGAGGAGAAGGGGACGTCAGAGGATGAGATGGCTGGATGGCATCACCGACTTGATGGACGTGAGTTTGAGTGAACTCCGGGAGTTGATGATGGACAGGGAGGCCTGGCGTGCTGCAATTCATGGGGTTGCAAAGAGTCGGACACGACTGAGCGACTGAACTGAACTGAACTGAACTGAACAGCATATAGTTACGTGATAGTTTCAAGTTGTCAATCAAGCTCTTTGTAAAACCAAAATTCCATGAACAGGGGAGCCTGGTGGGCTGCAGTCCATGGGGTTGCAAGGCGTCAGACATGACTGAGTGACTGAGCACACACACACACAACCATTTTATTCACATATTTGTGCCAGTTTCTCAAGTCCAAGAGGAAGAGAAAGTGAAACAACAGTTTATATTTCAGTAATGGAAAAGCAATCAGACCCACATAAGTATGGCAGCTTCTTTCTTTATATTTAGAAACAAGTGTCCCTTTTTAGGATTACTATGCATTTCAACAGTATATGCCAGGTCAAGATCAAACCCTTGAACCTGAGCCAGTCCAGGCTCCTATAGGGTTAAATTCAGGTTCTACCCAATCCTAGGAAACCAGTTCTAACTAACTACCCTATAGATGGAAAGAGAAGAATCCTAGAAGTTAATATGCTCAAATCCCCAAGTTCTTCCTATCTCCATAATGACTTAGAGCTTCATATTCTTATTTAGATTGGACACACTCAAGCTCAGCAGACAGCCTGGGACTAAGCTGGTATGCATTCAAAATCCAGTGAACTCCAGGAATCTCTGAGCCTCTAAAGAGGCAAGCAAGGAACACTTTTTCCAGATGTTGCCCTCTTCCGTTCAGTCAAGTACACATTGCAATTCTCTGCTTGGGTGGCTGAACGATGTTATTCTTGACAAAGGGGTGCCATTTGTTTTATTCCTCTGCAAACACAACATTCTTGCTCCCACAGGAATCCCACCTGGAACCCCAAATTTCAATATCCTTGACTATAATCTAATTGCATCTGCCACTTACCACTATGAGCCACCTTTGGTTACTTGCCATTCCAGGTAACTAATTAAATAATAGCTTCAGTTGGCAGCAGATGAACTCAGACTTTCCAGTAAATATCAACTCCCATGAATTCTGGAAAAGGAAAGAGAACACAGGAAGCTTTCATTTCTCTATGTGGTATCTGACTGGTGTGCAGGTCATGGCCTTAATGATCCCTAAGCACTCTAAGTGTTGATCATTCTTGTTTTTCCATGACTCAGTCTTTTGCTCAGTAAACCCAGCAATAAATATGACTTGGATTTAAGAAATCTGGATAACAATCCCTGTTCTTCTACCAACTAGTGATGTACTTTGTGCAAATTTCTAAATTTACTTGTCTGTTTCATTTTATTAAAAAAATCCAAAAGTTGGAATAGATAGCTTCTAATCTCATTTTCAATTCAAAAATTCTGACTTGAACTTTTTGAAATTCGTTCCTTGGATGATGTCTAAGAGAAATGCATTTCAACATTTTCACATTTTAAAGAGGCGATCTGCTTGAAAGGAAACAGATGTAGGTGCAACATGGATTTCATTAATCCTATTTGTAAATCCCCATTAAGTAAGAGCTGTAACTTATTGATTTCCAAAGTAAGAAAGAATTTTTCATAATTCAGGTTGAAATATTGTATCCTCAAAGGCAATTTTGGCAAAAGATTTCTTAAGCACATAGCTGATGAAATGTGATCATGCAGCCAATGACTTTCCTAATTTTATAAATCTTAATGTTCTCACTGCTACAGCACACAGTTGTTAGAGGCAAAAAGGAAAATACATCTGTTGAGAAAGAACAAGCATTTTTTCCAAAGGTAAATAAAATCTGATAAACTTGGAATAAGGTTAGAAAGAAATTGAATTGTGTAACAGCATCACCCCATGAACTCTTTCTTGGATGAGTATGTCTACAGAACCACAAACCAGAGGGCCTACAGAGTGGTATACAGTAGTTTCTTTCACAGGGAGTAGGGATAAAAATGTGAAAATGAACTTTATGAGAGATATTATAGGTCGAAGTTGATTGAATTTTGGCAATTTGATGTGGACAGGCCAGACAGTTCTGCTTCCTGCTTGTGGGTATCAAGTGCTGAAAGTGAAAGCAAAGTTGCTCAGTCGTGTCCGACTCTTAGTGACACCATGGACTGTAGCCTACCACGCTCCTCTGTCCATGGAATTTTCCAGGTAAGAGTACCGGAGTGGGTTGTCATTTCCTTCTCCAGAGGATCTTTCCGATCCAGGGATCGAACCCAGGTCTCCCACTTTGTAGGCAGACGCTTTACCATTTGAGCCACCCGGGAAGATGAAGGAAAGAAAGTGAAGTTGCTCAGTTGTGTCCGATTCTTTGTAACCCCATGGACTGTAGCCTACCAGGCTTCTCCGTCTTGGAATTTTCCATGCAAGAATACTGGAGTGGGTTGCCATTTCCTTCTCCAGGAGATCTTCCTGACCCAGGGATTAAACCTGGGTGTCCCACATAGTAGGCAGACGCTTTACCGTCTGAACCACTAGGGAAATCCAAGTGCTAGTTCTACCCAAATGTGGTACACGGGCACCATGGATGCAGAAATATCATCATTCTTAGCTGTGAAGTATCCTTAGTAACAAACTGAGAAGTGTTAGGCTGGACTTGTAGGTTAGGGAAGCAGAACCCTGACCACAGAGGAACCTCCAGGGAAACTAAAGGCCATGATAGTGGGAATGGAGGGGTAAGAAGAGAGATGAAGCCGAGAGTGAGCACACAGGGCGACTTAGGGCACTGCCTGATTTGCATCCACTTGCACTAGAATTAACTGTAGCCCTTGCTAAGCATGATGGGGAGGGGATGAAAGTGTAACTGAAACTCTGCTATGTTTGGGAGAAAACACACTTGATCCCTCTACTAGGAGAATGAATATAAACAGAGAGATTCTTTTTTTTTTAATTAAATTCTAGTTGATTTATATAAGGTGTTAACTTCAGGTATATGGCAAAGTGATTCAGTTATATATTTATATCTATATATCTTTTTTTCAGATTCTTTTCCATTATAGGTTATTACAAGAAGTGAATATAGTTCTCTGTGCTACCCAGTAGGTCCTTGTTGTTTATCACTTATATAATGGTATACATATCTGTTAAAAAATACACCTTTTTAAAATTAAAATGACATTCTAATGTCGACATTCTAGGAATCAGCAAACTAAAACGGACTGGAATGGGTGAATTTAACTCAGATGACCATTATATCTACTACTGCGGGCAGGAATCCCTCAGAAGAAATGGAGTAGCCATCATGGTCAACAAAAGAATCTGAAATGCAGTACTTGGATGCAATCTCAAAAACGACAGAATGATTTCTATTCGTTTCCAAGGAAAACCATTCAATATCACCGTAATCCAAGTCTATGCCCCAACCAGTAATGCTGAAGAAGCTGAAGTTGAATGGTTCTATGAAGACCTACAAGACCTTTTAGAACTAACACCCCAAAAAGATGTTCTTGTCATTATAGGGGATGGGAATGCAAAAGTAGGAAGTCAAGAAACACCTGGAGTAACAGGCAAATTTGGCCTTGGAATGTGGAATGAAGCAGGGCAAAGACTAATAGAGTTTTGCCAAGAAAATGCACTGGTCATAGCAAACAGCTTCTTCCAACAACACAAGAGAAAACTCTACACATGGACATCACCAGATGGTCAACACTGAAATCAGATTTATTATATTCTTTCCAGCCAAAAAAGGTGAAGTTCTATACAGTCAGCAAAAACAAGACCAGGAGCTGACTGTGGCTCAGATCATGAACTCCTTATTGTCAAATTCAGACTTAAATTGAAGAAAGTAGGGAAAACCACTAGACCATTCAGGTATGACCTAAATCAAATTCCTTATGATTATACAGTGGAAGTGAGAAATAGATTTAAGGGACTAGATCTGATAGATAGAGTGCTGATGAACTATGGACTGAGGTTCGTGACATTGTACAGGAGACAGGGATCAAGACCATCCCCATGGAAAAGAAATGCAAAAAAGCAAAATGGCTGTCTGAGGAGGCCTTACAAATAGCTGTGAAAAGAAGAGAAGCGAAAAGCAAAGGAGAAGAGGAAAAATACAAGCATCTGAATGCAGTGTTCCAAAGAATAGCATGAAGAGATAAGAAAGCCTTCCTCAGTGATCAATGCAAAGAAATAGAGGAAAACAACAGAATGGGAAAGACGAGAGATCTCTTCAAGAAAATTAGAGACACCAAAAGAACATTCATGCAAAGATGGGCTCAATAAAGGACAGAAATGGTATGGATCTAACAGAAGCAGAAGATATGAAGAAGAGGTGGCAAGAATACACAGAAAAACTGTACAAAAAAGATCTTCATGACCAAGATAATTATGATGGTATGATCACTCACCTAGAGCCAGACAGACATCCTGGAATATGAAGTCAAGTGGGTCTTAGAAAGCATCACTACGAACAAAGTTAGTGGAAGTGATGGAATTCAAGTTGAGCTCCTTCAAATCCTGAAAGGTGATGCTGTGAAAGTGCTGTACTCAATACGCCAGCAAATTTGGAAAACTCAGCAGTGGCCACAGGACTGGAAAAGGTCCATTTTCATTCCAATCCCAAAGAAAGGCAATGTCAAAGAATGCTCAAACTACAGCACAATTACACTCATCTCACATGCTAGTAAAGTAATGCTCAAAATTCTCCAAGCCAGGCTTTAGCAAACTGTGAACCGTGAACTTCCAGATGTTCAAGCTGGTTTTAGAAAAGGCAAAGGAACCAGAGATCAAATTGCCAACATCCGCTGGATCATGGAAAAAGCAAGAGAGCTCCAGAAAAACATCTACTTCTGCTTTATTGACTATGCCAAAGCCTTTGACTGTGTGGATCACAATACACTGTGGAAAATACTGAAAGAGATGGGAATACCAGACTACCTGACCTGCCTCTTGAGGAACCTATATGCAGGTCAGGAAGCAACAGTTAGAAGTGGACATGGAACAACAGACTGGTTCCAAATAGGAAAAGGAGTACATCACGGCTGTGTATTGTCACCCTGCTTATTTAACTTATATGCAGAGTACATCATGAGAAATGCTGGGCTGGAAGAAACACAAGCTGGAATCAAGACTGCCGGGAGAAATATCAATAACCTGAGATATGCAGATGACACCACCCTATGGCAGAAAGTGAAGAGGAACTAAAACACCTCTTGATGAAAGTGAAAGAAGAGAGTGAAAAAGTTGGCTTAAAGCTCAACATTCAGAAAACGAAGATCATGGCATCTGGTCCCATCACTTCATGGGAAATAGATGGGGAAACAGTGGAAACAGTGTCAGACTTTATTTTGGGGGGCTCCAAAATCACTGCAGATGGTGATTGCAGCCATGAAATTAAAAGACGCTTACTCCTTGGAAGAAAAGTTATGACCAACCTAGATAGCATATTCAAAAGCAGAGACATTACTTTGCCAACAAAGCTCCATCTAGTTAAGGCTATGGTTTTTCCAGTGGTCATGTATGGATGTGAGAGTTGGACTGTGAAGAAAGCTGAGTGCTGAAGAATTGATGCTTTTGAACTGTGGTGTTGGAGAAGACTCTTGAGAGTCCCTCTCTGATCCAGAGATCAGCCCTGGGATTTCTTTGGAGGGAATGATGCTAAAGCTGAAACTCCAGTACTTTGGCCACCTCATGGGAAGAGTTGACTCATTGGAAAAGACTCTGATGCTGGGAGGGATTGGGGGCAGGAGGAGAAGGGGATGACAGAGGATGAGATGGCACGATGGCATCACTGACTCCATGGATGTGAGTCTGAGTGACCTACGGGAGTTGGTGATGGACAGAGAGGCCTGGCGTGCTGCGATTCATGGGGTCACAAAGAGTCGGACACGACTGAGTGATTGAACTGAACTGAAACATTCTATTAAGGTCTTGAAATGTCTACTTCTTTGTAAATGTTCTCAGTCTTTTTCATTAGGGTGCCTTATGTAGTTCAACAAGACTGTGAACTGTTTGGAATTGGAGACAGTATTCTAGGAAAACCTGATATAAGAGCTGGGTTCAGAGAAAAAGTGATCATGTAAGTTAAAGTGCACTTGTAATTGTTGATTCGTAGGATGGTGCCTTGCCTGTCGACAACTCAGATGTTTGGAAACCTCAAATTTCTGGGGACACAACTAACAGACAGAAATCAAGCTGGGAAAAAGTACTGAGAGAATCTAAGAAACCCAAATAAGTGTCATGGCATCCAAACACCAGTACTCATGAATATTTCACCTGTGGTGTTTAATCCCATTTCTGCTTATTTGCAGAGGAATCAAAGAAATGTGAGTGCCTGGTTTCTACAGTAGATTAAAAGAAGCAAAAAAGTGTGTACCAAGCAAGGATAGGTTCATAAGGATATATGCAAAGATACAACATCTAGGGAAAAGACAGAAAAAAATGAGATTCTTCCATGTCCTGGCCATTGTAAATAGTGCTGCAACGAACACTAGGATACACACATCTTTTGGAATTATGGGTTTCTCTGGGTTTATGCCCAGGAGTGGGATTGCTGGGTCATATGGTAGTTCTATTTTTAGCTTTTTAAGGAACCTCCATACTCTCCTCCATAGTGGCTGTACCAGTGTACATTCACACCAACAGTATAGGAGGATTTCTTTTTCTCCACACTCTCCAGCATTTATTGTTTGTAGATTATTTTTTGATGACAGCCATTCTGACTGGTGTGAAGTGATGCCTCATTATAGTTTTGATTTTACTTTCTCTAAGGAATTATGATATTGAGCATCTTTTCATGTGCTTTTTAGCCATCTGTATGTCTTTGGATAAATATCTGTTAGATCTTCTGCCCGTTTTTTAATTGGATGAATTTTGTTTTGATCTTGAGCAGCATGAGCTGTTTGTGTATTTTGGAGATTAATCCCATGTTGGTTGATTCATTTGTAAATATTTTCTCCCATTCTGAGGGTTGTCTTTTTGTTTGGCTTATAGTTTCCTTTGCTGTGCAAAAGATTTTAAGTTTAATTAGATCCCATTTTTGTTGTTGTTGTTGTTGTTGTTTTCTTTGGTTTTATTTTCATTACTCTAGGAGGTGGCTCAAAAAGGACCTTCTGTGATTTATGTCAAACAGGATTCAGCCTATGTTTTCCTCTAAGCATTTTATAGTGTCTGGCCTTACATTTAGGTTATGGAAGAAACCTAAATGTTCATCAGCAGAGGAGTGGATAAAGATGTGGTACATATATACAATGGAATATTACTCAGCCATTAAAAAGAACAAAATAATGTTATTTGCAGCAACATGGATGCATCCAGAGATTGTCATACTGAATGAGGTAAATCAGAGAAAGATGGATATCATATGGTATTACTTATATGAAACTTAAAAAAAGGTACAAGTGAATTTATTTATAAAACAGAAGTAGTCAGAGATGTGGAAAACAAAGTTGTGGTTACCAGGGAATAAGCAGGGAGAGGGATAAATTGGGAGACTGGGATTGACATGTACACACTGCTAAATATAAAATAGATAAACAATAAGAACCTGCTGTATAGCCCAGGGAACTCTACTCAATACTCTGTAGTGGCCTGTATGGGAAAAGGATGGGGGTAAAAAAGAGTGGCTCTGTACATATGTTGGCCTCCCAGGTAGTTTAGTCGTAAACAATCCAGTCCACCCGCCAATGCAGGAGACACTGGTTGGATCTCTGGGTCAAGAAGATCCCTGGAGAGGGAAAAGGCAAACCATTCCCATATTCTTGCCTGGAGAATTTCATGGACAGAGGAGCCAGGTGGGCTACAGTTCATGGGCTACAAAGAGTCAGATATGACTAAGTGACTAAACAACAATAACAACAAATCCGTATATGTGTGACTGATTCACTTAGCTGTATACCTGAAACTAACATGACATTGTAAATCAACTATATTCCAATAAAGATTGTTTAAAAAACCAGACTCTCATGTGAGATTCCAAAAGAACAATTTGGGGCGATTTTAGTGACTTTTTAGTGTAGGGACAAACCATCATATTTTTTGACAGAGTCTATGGTAACGGCAATAACAAAATCAGAACAAGAGGTTTTTTTTATACTGATGAACATATTTTCAACAGAAATTAAAGACAAATAGCTTTTAAAGTAAGTTGCAAAATACAGACTTTAGTTGGGAAAAAATTATATCCAAAGGTTATTTATTGATAAATAACCTTTTTAAACTTTTTTTTTGTTTTTTGTAGTATAGCTGATCAACAATGTTGTGACGGTTTCAAGTGTACAGCAGAGCAACTCAGCCATACGTATACATGTATCCATTCTCCCTCAAACTCCCCGTCTATCTAGGCTGCCACATACACTGAGCAGAGTTCATAAGCTGTAGAGCAGGTCCTTGTTGGTTTTCCATTTTAAAAATAGCAGTGTGTATATGTTCATTCCAAACTCCCTAACTGACCCTTTTCCCCCACCCTTCCCTTCTGGTAACCCTAAGTTAATTCTCTAAGTCTGTTTGTCTGGTTCTGTTTTGTAAATAAGTTCATTTGTATCATTTCTTTTTCAATTCTGCTTATAAGAGATATCATAACATCTTACAGAAAAACCCAAACGAACGTTTTGGCCAGCCCAGTAATTACGTAGTTAAGATGAGTAGGATGAGTCCCTAATTCAATGACTGGTGTCCTTATCTAAAGGGGAAGTTTGGACCCGGAGACAGATGCATTCAGGGAGAACATCATATGACAAGGGAAGCAGAGATTGGGACAAGGTTTCTATCAGCCAAGGAACACGGAAGAGTGCAGGCAAACCCCCAGGAACCATGACAGAGACCTGGCGCAGACTCTCCGTCACAACCTCCAGAGGGAACCAATCCTGCTGAACACTTCATCTTGAACCACTAGCCTCCAGAACTGTGAGGCAATACATTTCTGCTGTTTAAGTCACATGGTTTGTGGTACTTTGCTTTGGTAGCCCTAGCAAACTACTAGAACCATTGAGCCAGTTCCTTAGGAAGAATTAAAACTCATTACCAGGCTTCCCTGGTGGTTCAGACAGTAAAGAATCTGCCTGCAATGTGGGAGATCTGGGTTCAGTCCCTGGGTCGGGAAGAGGCCCTGGAAAAGGGAATAACAATCTACTGTGGTGTTCTTGCCTGGAGAATCCCGTGGACAGAGGAGCTGGTGGGCTCAAGTCCACTGGGTCACAAAGTGTCGGACACAACTGAGTGACTAACACCAGAACACTGCTGTATTGAACTTACAATGATTGTATTCCTAGAATAGGACAGATGGAGAGAAGGAAAAAGAGTAGGTAACTAGGCTTTCATTAATTTTAATTGTTTTATTTCTACACACGTATGCCTACCTGTCTACCTAATCTCCTTCCATAATGTAGGTAACTGCAGAGAAAACTGTCCATTGGTCTTATTCCACACAGTGGGATCAGTCACTCTCAACTGCTTCTTCTTGTTGCTGTAGTATGTTCTAAGCACTATTAGAGATATTCATCTTCAAGATTCTGTTGGCCAGGGGGTTGGTCAATTAAATGGTGTGTCTCATGGAGAGACACTTTAACTACATTCCCGCTGGGGGTGCCGTGAATCAGATCCAGGAAATTAAACAACTGTCTCTTAAGCAACTATTATGTACAGGGCTCACTGTGAGGCATTTGGGGACAATACATATATTAATAATTAACTACTGAGCTGGATATTAATGGGGACACATATATCATATCTGAAGCTTTTCTTTAATAATATGCTGAATGGAAAAAAAGACCCTGAATCATAGAGCCAAGTCATGGGTTGCCTCCTTTGAATTTATGATGGGTTTTATACTTCCATCTGGAGAAGGCAGTGGCACCTCACTCCAGTACTCTTGCCTGGAAAATCCCATGGACCGAGGAGCCTGGTAGGCTGCAGTCCATGGGGTCGCCAAGAGTCAGACATGACTGAGCGACTTCACTTTCACTTTCATTTTATACTTCCAGGTTTTGGCAGACCCAACTACAGCACTTCTGTCCTCCTCCTCCCCATAAAGAGGTCCATTCTCTGGGGTCCCTACTTCCTGCCCAGTGAAGCCCTATCCCCTGGAAACATAATGATAATAAAGGTAATTTATTATTGTACAATTAAAACAACTCATTTACGTATACCTCTTCCATTGATGAAGGGCCAGAGTATCTTCCCAACCCAGGGATCAAACCTGCATCTCCTGTGTCTCCTGCGTTGGCAGATGGATTCTTCAACCACTGAGCCACCTGGGAACTTACCTTCATATATATTGTGGAAGAATATTTATTCATTTATTTAGGGATAATTTTATTACGAAATAGTCATTTTCCTACTTGTTTTCTTCTATTTTTTTCAGTGACTTTCTGGAAGATGTTTTATGAAACACTTTAGATGTTATATCTACTCTTCTGGGTTCAAGAGGCACCCGGGTGATAAATTCCCATACGTGATATTTGATCTTGCCAGATAAAAGAGCTTATTTTTATGCTCCAAAACAGTCTTCTATTTCAACAGCATCATTTAACTACAATTAGAAGGGGCTTCTGGACTTAAATGCTAATGAAGCTACGTTCAGCAGGAAATAATTTGCTTTATTGATGCAAAGAGATATCGAATGCAATTATAGAAGCAGAGAGCAAAAATTATTAAGATTTTGATGGAAAGATTATTCAATCTGAATCTGTTCATTAGAATCTACTGTTTTGTTATATAATGGGTTTGTTATATAAATGGGTTTGCATAGAACGTTTTCAAAGTAATGAGAGCCCCTTATATGAATGTGTCCGGATCAAGCCATGGGGGAAGCTCTTGATATATGTTATTCCTCAGTTATTCAGCATGATTAAATGATCTCTCTATTCAAGAAATTGCATGATATATGAAGATGAATGATAACTGGAAGTCAAAACAAAATATTTAATTCAGATTTTATAAAGATCCTTAGTTATACTATTTAAAATATAAATTTGTGTGTTAGTCACTCAGTTGTGTCCATCTCTATGTGACCCCATGGATTGTAGCCCACCAGGCCTCTCTGTCCATGGGCTTCTCCAGGCAAGAATACTGGAGTGGGTTGCCATTTCCTTCTCAGAGGATCTTCCCAACCCAGGGATCAAACCTAGGTCTCCAGCATTGCAGGCAGATTTTTTATTCTTTACCATCTGAACCCCCAGAGAAACCTCAAATATAAACTTACCGCCTCCATTAAGACAGTCATAAATTCTGGATCCTAAAAATATATTATTAACTTCTACCCCCCAAACCCTTTAATTTTCATTGCTTTCCAATATAACTTAATTTATGTGACTGAACATTAGATAAGGTGCTTTTCTAACTAAAAATGGATAGAAATTTTATCTGAGAAAAGCTTAAATGGAGATTTCTGTAAAGAGTTGGACCTGAGATCAAGGTGGACTGAGAGAACATATTTTCTAATGGGCTTCATTTCAGCAACTCAGCTGATAGCTGATTCCCTTGTTACGGGTGCCACTCCCAAAGGAAAAGTGTGCAAATGATCTGAACCCAAGAAAGCAGGGGATGCTCTCGGAAAGCTAATGAGTTTTAAAAGCCTCATCTCCATCTAGTGAGAACCCTGATGGGCAGCATTAAGCCTCTGGAAGATGAATAGTGCTCTCTGAGAGCACAGTTTTAATATTAACCTTCTTATAGTGAATTGAAGTTTCTTGTTCAGAGAAGTGCTGAGGAAAACCTCAACCCTGTTGACCTGTTGAGCTGTAATAATGTAGATACTTGAGGGCGGTGGGAAGCAGTAGGCGAAGAGCCTCAGTAATTGGAAACTCATGCAGCAGTGAAGGAAATGGCAACCCACTCCAGTATTCTTGCCTGGAGAAGCCCATGGACACATGAGCCTGGTGGGTACAGTCCACAGGATCACAAAAGAGTTGAACACAACTCAGAAACTAAACAACAGCAGCAAAATGTAAAGGGTTCTCCTAACAGAGTTCAGCATCATTGATAAAGGAGAAGGAGATTGCCCAAGGTCCTCAGAAGTTATTCGCAAAATCCCAACTAACGGAGGTCATTGTGAGCCACTGTTGGTACATTGTGTCATTTGAGGCAAATCAAAACTTTTAAGACACTAGAAGCAGAAGTCCCTTCTTGATATGCTCCAATGCTTTAGGAGAAAGAATATTAACTTTCTTTGGGGATAAAGAAATATTATATTATAATAATTATTATTATAATAAAGAAATATTTATTATTAATAAATATTAATTTTCTTATATCTGGGAATAAGAAGCATTCCCAGAAGGATTCTGTAATCATGTAAGATGAAGACATCCTGATCCAAATGACCTTTGTAGTTTGAACAAGCCAGAGCTTTGAGAGTCTCTGGATATGATGATAGGGTCACAGGTGCAGACCTGGCCTCTAGCTTCCTGCTTTTTTAAACCCATGCCAAGAAGGCATCTCTTGACTCCTAGAGTGCCTTCTAATTCTGTTGTTGTTGTTGTTGTTGTTTAGTAACTAAGTTATGTCCAACTCCTTTGTGACCCCATGGACTGTAGCCTGCCAGACTCCTCTGCCCATGGGACTTTCCCAGCAAGAATACTGGAGTGGTCCAACATGCTTTCCTCCAGGGGATCTTCCCAACCCAGGGGTTGAACCTGTGTTTCCAGTGTCTACTGCATTGGCAGGTGGATTCTTTACCACTGGGCCACCTGGGAATCCCAAAAAACACTTCTAAAAGAGTGTAAAAACAATCCACAGAGTGGGGGAAGATATATACCTGGGGGGAAAAAAAAAACTTTATACCAGAACATACAAAGAGCTCTTACCAATCAATTAGAAAAACATCAGTTCAGTTCAGTCGCTCAGTCATGTCCGACTCTTTGCGACCCATGAATCGCATCATGCCAGGCCTCCCTGTCCATCCATCACCAGCTCCCGAAGTTTACCCAAATTCATGTCCATCGAGTCGGTAATGTCATCCAGCCATCTCATCCTCTGTCGTTCCCTTCTCCTTCTGCCCCCAATCCCTCACAGCATCAGAGTCTTTTCCAGTGAGTCAACTCTTTGCATGAGGTGGCCAAAGTATTGGAGTTTCAGCTTTAGCATCATTCCTTCCAAAGAACACCCAGGACTGATCTCCTTTAGAATGGACTGGTTGGATCTCCTTGCAGTCCAAGGGAGTCTCAAGAGTCTTCTCCAACACCACAGTTCAAAAGCATCAATTCTTCGGCACTCAGCTTTCTTCACAGTCCAACTCTCACATCCATACATGACTACTGGAAAAACCATAGCCTTGACTAGACGGACATTTGTTGGCAAAATAATGTTTCTGCTTTTCAATATGCTATTTAAGTTGGTCATAACTTTCCTTCCAAGGAGTAAGCATCTTTTAATTTCATGGCTGCAATCACCATCCGCAGTGATTTTGGAGCCCCCAAAAATAAAGTCTGACACTGTTTCCACTGTTTCCCCTATTTCCCCATCTATTTCCCATGAAGTGATGGGACCGGATGCCATGATCTTCGTTTTCTGAATGTTGAGTTTTAAGCCAACTTTTTCACTCTCCTCTTTCACTTTCATCAAGAGGCTTTTGAGTTCCTCTTCACTTTCTGCCATAGGGTGGTGTCATCTGCATATCTGAGGTGATTGATATTTCTCCCGGCAATCTTGATTCCAGCTTGTGCTTCTTCCAGCCCAGTGTTTCTCATGATGTGCTCTGCACAGAAGTTAAATAAACAGGGTGACAATATACAGTCTTGACATACTCCTTTTCCTATTTGGAACCAGTCTGTTGTTCCATGTCTACTTCTAACTGTTGCTTCCTGACCTGCATATAGGTTTCTCAAGAGGCAGGTCAGGTGGTCTGGTATTCCCATCTCTTTCAGAATTTTCTGCAGTTTATTGTGATCTACACAATCAAAGGCTTTGGCATAGTCAATAAAGCAGAAGTAGATGTTTTTCTGGAGCTCTCTTGCTTTTTCAATGATCCAGTGGATGTTGGCAATTTGATCTCTGGTTCCTCTGCCTTTTTGAAAACCAGCTTGAACATCTGGAAGTTCACGGTTCACGGTTTGCTGAAGCCTGGCTTGGAGAATTTTGAGCATTACTTTACTAGCATGGGAGATGAGTGCAATTGTGTGGTATTTTGAGCATTCTTTGGAATTGCCTTTCTTTGGGATTGGAATGAAAATGGACCTTTTCCAGTCCTGTGGCCACTGCTGAGTTTTCCAAATTTGCTGGCGTATTGAGTGCAGCACTTTCACAGCAACACCTTTCAGGATTTGAAGGAGCTCAATTTGAATTCCATCACTTCCCCTAGCTTTGTTCATAGTGATGCTTTCTAAGGCTCACTTGACTTCACATTCCAGGATGTCTGGCTCTAGATGAGTGATCACACCATCGTGATTACCTTGGTCATGAAGATCATTTTTGTACAGTTCTTCTGTGTATTCTTGCCACCTCTTCTTAATATCTTCTGCTCTGTTAGGTCCATACCATTTCTGTCCTTTATCGAGTCCATCTTTGCATGAAATGTTCCCTTGGTATCTCTAATTTTCTTGAAGAGATCTCTCATCTTTCCCATTCTGTTGTTTTCCTCTATTTCTTTGCATTAATCGCTGAGGAAGGCTTTCTTATCTCTTCTTGCTATTCTTTGGAACTATACACTCAGATGCTTATATCTTTCCTTTTCTCCTTTGCTTTTCACTTCTCTTCTTTTCACAGCTATTTGTAAGCCCTCCCCAGACAGTCATTTTGCTTTTCCATGGGGATGGTCTTGATCCCTGTCTCCTGTACAATGTCACGAACCTCCGTCCATAGTTCATCAGGCACTCTATCTATCAGATCTAGTCCCTTAAATCTATTTCTCACTTCCACTGTATCAAATAAGGGATTTGATTTAGGTCATACCTGAATGGTCTATTGTTTTTAAGGAATTGCAAATTCAACCACAATATACCACAGTATTCCTGTCAGAAATATAAAGTGAAGAAAGGCAGAAAATATCAAGCATTGGCAAAGATGAGGATAAAGTGGAATACTTAAACAATGCAGGTGTGAATATCAATTGGTATAATCCCTTTGGTAGGCCATCTAGTGCTGTCTGTTATAAATGAACGATACACATCCTATAGCCCAATTCTTCTCAACAACAACAAATATAATCAACAACAAAATTATGAATATACGTTCTTCAGAGGACTTGGCATAGAACTATCATAGTGGCACTCATTTGTAACAGTAAACAACCTGAAAATTTCAAATGTCACTCGATAGAATGGATAAGTAAATGTTGGTATATTCACACATTGAAATATATTTGTACAGCCATGAGAATTAGTGATTTACAACTACCTAAAAAATTCCAAAATAATTCCCAAATATTGAAAAATCCTCCTAATATTGAATTAAAAACCAAGGTACATAGAAGTGTTCCATTTATATAAATTACATAAATTAGCAAAGATACAATGTGAGAAGCCAGGATGGTGATCACTCTTGGGAGAGTGGGCATGAGGAGAGGCATTCCAATATTAAAAAGGGACCCAAGTGGGGTCTCCTGAGATTCTGGTAACATTGTGTTTTTCCCTTTGGATGCCAGTTTCTCAAGTGTGTTCAAGTCAAGGAAAATGAGACTTCCCTTACCAAGTTTTTTAAGAGTAGACCAAACCTGGTAGGCTGCAGTCCATGGGGTCGCGAAGAGTTGGACACAACTGAGCAACTTCACTTTGATTTTTACTTTCATGCATTGGAGAAGGAAATGGCAATCCATTCCAGTGTTCTTGCCTGGAGAATCCCAGGGATGGGGGAGCCTGGTGGGCTGCCGTCTATGGGGTCGCTCAGAGTCGGACACAACTGAAGCGACTTAGCAGCAGCAGCAAACAGTATAATGAACCATCATGTATCCATGTAATCATACTCAGCTACAATGATCAGTTTATGATTAATTTTGTTTCAAAGATACTCCTACTTCCAACTTCCCATATTGCTTTGAAGCTAATTCCAGGCATTATATCATTCATTTCATCTGGAAATATTTTAGTTAGTATCTCTAAATCACAATGACTCTTTTAAAACCAGAGCTATGGTAACATTATCATACTGAAAAATTGGAAATAATTCCTTGATATTACAAAAAAAAAATCAGCATTCAAGTTTTCAAACAGGGCATATACATAATTCGTTTTACAGCTAGAGAAGTTCACCCTACTTGAAATTCACTCTTCTTGAATTAAGTCCATTTCAAATGGGATCTGATTCTCACATTGTTTTCCTGATTTTGTTTTTCATCTATTAGTTCAACCCTACCATCATTTATGGGGCTTCCCAGGTGGTGCTAGTGGTAAAGAACTCGCCTGCCAATGCAGGGGGCATAAAAGACATGGGTTTGATCCTTGGGCCAGGATGATCCCCTGGAGAAGAGAATGCAATCCACTCCAATATTCTTGCCTGGAGAATCCCATGGAGAGAGGAGCCTGGTGGGCTTCAGTCCACAGGGTCACAAAGAGACACAACTGAAGTGTCTTAGCATGCATGTACCATCATCTATATACCTAAAAGCAAGCTGGCTGCTGCTGCCAAGTCACTTCAGTCGTGTCCGACTCTGCGACCCCATCGACGGCAGCCCACCAGGCTCCCCCGTCCCTGGGATTCTCCAGGCAAAACATTGGAGTGGGTTGCCATTTCCTTCTCTAATGCATGAAAGTGAAAAGTCAAAGTGAAGTCACTCAGTCGTGTCCGACTCAGCGACCCCATGGACTGCAGCCTACCAGGCTCTTCCATCCATGGGATTTTCCAGGCGAGAGTACTGGAGTGGGGTGCCATCGCCTTCTCCAAAAGCAAGCTTAGTTAGTTACTAATGGTTTATTTGATGAATAAATGACAATGTTTCCTGAACATTAGATACACAAACACACCCACACATAAATACATATATTCAAACTCCATGTTAAAAATATCCCCCTTTCCTATGGGTCTCTATGATAGAATTTTCTAGTTTTGTTAACTATCTTTACAATATTCTGTTTTTTAGAATGATGCATGTAAATAAATGCAGCAAATAAATCAGAAGAAATTGCTTTTTAAAAATCAATATTTGAACTTACAATTAGAAGAGGGTTCAGAAAATAATCAAGTTCAGTTCAGTTCAGTTCAGTCGCTCAGTCGTGTCCGACTCTTTGCGACCCCATGAATTGCAACACGCCAGGCCTCCCTGTCCATCACCAACTCCCAGAGTTCACTCAGATTCATGTCCATCGAGTCAGTGATGCCATCCAGCCATCTCATCCTCTGTCATCCCCTTCTCCTCCTGCCCCCAATCCCTCCCAGCATCAAAATCTTTTCCAATGAGTCAACTCTTCGCATGAGGTGGCCAAAGTACTGGAGTTTCAGCTTTAGCATCATTCCTTCCAAAGAAATCCCAGGGGTGATCTCCTTCAGAATGGACTGGTTGGATCTCCTTGTAGTTTATCTTGGTTACTATTCCGGAACAAACACATCTGAGCTTATCTTCTCCCCAAATATGTATTTCATTTGCTAAGATAGCTTTTCTGATGTTTAAATTTTTTTCATGTGTCTAGACACCCTTGTGGCTAGGCAGCAACCCTGTGAAATAGTGATGAGGCAACTTTACAGATAAGCAGGCAACATTTGGTAATATAAACACCTGCTCTATTAATCCTAATGGAAGATTAACATCTGCACAGAAAGAAAATTAGTAGTTCAAACAAGGAGCATCAAAGTCGGAGGTGTGCAGTGCATCCTTGGTGCCAGACTGGCCAGCATTTTGTGTGACTGCAGTCCATAGGGGAGCAGAGTTTTGCTGTTGGAACAGATGGATGAAACTGGATCAGATTATTCCCATGAATGTGACTGAAATTCTCATTAAACAATGTTCTCTCAAGAGGAAAAAAGAAAAAAAAAAACACATAAATCTAGAAATGCAGGGTGCAGGAGAGAAAGTGAAAGGAAGATAGTACTGGGAAGCAATTGGGGGATAAGAAGAGATGAACAGGGGCTGCCATTTGCACTTCTACTGCCCCCAATCAGACTCTTATGATCCCCTGCCTGCTGCGTGCATGCATACCCAGTTGCTTCAGTTGTGTCTGACTTTTTGCCAATCTATGGACTATAGCCCACCAGGTTCCTTTGTCCTTGGGATTCTCCAGGCAAGAATACTGGATTGGATTGCCATTTCCTTCTTCAAGGGATCTTCTGACCCAGGGATCGAACCCAGGTCTCCTGCACTGCAGGTGGTCTACTGCATTGCAGGCAGATTCTTTACTGCCTGAGCCACCAAGGAAGCCCTCTGATATATACAGTAGGACCTTGTTGTTCATCTAAAAAGTGATTTATAAGGAAAGAGGGTAATGATGTTCACCTTGACTCTCATTTTGATCTTTATTAGAGATTAACTGGTTATCTCCCTTGGGTCTGTGCTTGAAGTCTCCCAATGAGGACAGTACACATTTTGTCCAATATTAACCCTAACTTGGATTGATTCTGTGCCTTCCCGAGCAAGAACGTACTTTTACTTTGTTTCATTTTCTTAAACCACAACACAGGAAATTTATATCTGGAAGGACTGGCTCTTGGGCAAGCAATTTGTCTGGGAAGTTTTTATTGAGCTGAGTCAAGATGAATCAGGCTACGAAATTTCAGTGTTTACAGCTGAAAATAACAGTTGCATGATTAGAGGGATGAAAGGAGTAGGTGAGGTAACTTGTTGATGCGTGGAGATTATTAAATGTTGGAGTTGGCAGTCAAAGATGTCAAGGAATATCTATCCCTGCGTGCATGCATGCTAAGTTGCTTCAGCTGTATCTGATTCTTTGTGACCATATGGACTCCTCTCCCACCAGGCTCCTCTGTCCATGGGATTCTCCGGACAAAAATACTGGAGTGGGTTGCCATGCCGTCCTCCTGGGGATCTTCCCTACCTAGGGATAGAACCTGTGTCCCTTACATCTCCTCCTTTGAGAGGCAGGTTCTTTACCACTAGTGCCACCTGGGAAGCCCATCTCTATCCCTAACAGTCCTTAAAAGTCATATATTGGATTGGCCAGAGAGTTTGGGTTTTTTTTTTTCATAGCATCTATGGACTTTGGGAAAGGCAGTCTACCATTCTATGCCTAAGCTTTCTCATTTGTAAAATGGGAAAAAAATTAAGGACCTATTTTCATAAGCAGTCATAAGAATTCAATGACATAATAAATTTAAAGTACTGAAATGAGATAGTAAGTATGAAATCTGGCTCACTGTGAACATTAATAAATATTAGCCATCCATCTAGTGTATATCATCCAGTAATTGTGGTAAATATCCTGTGACTCTGGAATAAAAATCATAAGGTATTGCTTCACTTTTGTTAGAATGATTCAATTAAAAAAAGTATAGTAATTTCCTCAATGGTTTATCTTATTCCCAAGAACCACAATAAACCACCTTTGACTTCAGAAGAGTCCAGAGGAGTCCAAGATTAAATGTTTCTCCATCTGAAATGTTCATAATGGTCTGTCTTGTATTGAACTCCTAATGCTTTCTCCTGTTACTAAAAGGATCATCAGCATAATAAATAAGCATTTTTGTAATGCTGCTCATAAAACGCAGATTAGGCTGCACAGAATTGTGTAGTTTGAGAGCATTTTCTCATACACTGTCTAATTTGCTTTCAACAGAATGCTAGTGGGGCTGGCTTTACTTCTGTGCATAAAAAAATCAGAAAATCAGAGAAATTAACAACCGAGGATTATGGAATTGCCAGATGGCATACTGGGACTCAGACTTCGGTTTTCTTACTTCAACTTCCATGTCATTGCATGACCTTTGATCTCCTGGCCTGGAAAAAGCTGGATTAATAGAGCATATGGGGGATCTTCTATAGGTGGATGGCATTTTGGCCATGAGTTTGCTTATTTCCTACTGGGGCCATAGACCAACCTTTGTAGTGTTCTGTACATGGTCTCAAAGAGTCAGACATGACTTAGTGACTGAACAACAACAACTATATTGGTCTATAGTTGTTTTAATTTCTAAAATGAAATTATTGTATTCATTTCATCCCTGGAAAGTCCACAGAAAAACACCACCAAAACAACTAAATGTGAAAAACAGTTACTTCTTTTTTTCCCCTCTATAATTGCTGTTCAATCTCTAAGTTGTGTCTGACTTTGCGACCCCGTGGACTGCAGCATGCCAAGCTTCCTTGTCCTTAACTATCTCCCACAGTTTGCTCAAATTCATGTCCATTGAGTCAGTGATGCCATCTAACCATCTCATTCTCTGTCATCCTCTTCTCCTTTCGTCTTCAATCTTTCCCAGCATCAGGGTCTTCTCTAATGAGTGGTTGCCGCACATCAGGTGGCCAAAGTATTAGAGTTTAAGCTTCAGCATCAATCTTTTCAGTGAACATTCAGGATTGATTTCCTTTAGGATTGACTGGCTTGATCTCCTTGCAGTCCAAGGGACTCTCAAGAATCTCCTCCAGTACCACAATTCGAAAGCATCAATTTTTCGTTGCTCAAACTTCCTTACGGTCCAACTCTCACATCCATACATGCTGCTGCTAAGTCGCTTCAGTCATGTCCAACTCTGTGCAACCCCATAGACGGCAGCCCACCAAGCTCTGCCATCCCTGGGATTCTCCAGGCAAGAACACTGGACTGGGTTGCCATTTCCTTCTCCAATGCATGAAGTGAAAAGTGAAAGTGAAGTCATTCAGTCGTGTCTGACTCTTCTCGACCCCATGGACTGCAGCCTACCAGGCTCCTCCATCCATGGGATTTTCCAGGCAAGAGTACTGGAGTGGGTTGCCATTGCCTTCTCCACATCCATACATGACTACTGGAAAAATCATAGCTTTAATTACACAGACCTTTGTCAGCATAGTGATGTCTTTGATTTTTAATATGTTCTCAAGTTTTGTGATACCTTTTCTTCCAAGGAACAAGCCTCTTAATTTCATAGCTGCAGTTATCACCTGCAGTGATTTTGGAGCTCAAGAAAATAAAATTTGTCACTGCCGCTTTTCCTCCTATTTGCCATGAAATGATGGGACCAGAAGTAACAATCTTAGTTTTCTGAATGTTGAGTTTTAAGCCAACTTTTTTCATTCTCTTCTTTCAGCCTCTTCAAAAAGAGACGCAGATGTGTAGAGCGGACTTTTGGACTCTGAGGGAGTGGGAGAGGGTGGGATGATTTGGGACAATGGTATTGAAACATGTATACTATCATGTAAGAAACAAATCGCCAGTCTATGTTTGATGCAGGATACAGGATGCTTGGGGCTGGTGTACGGGGATGATCCAGAGAGATGATACGGGGTGGGAGGTGGGAGAGGGGTTCATGTTTGGGAACTCATGTACACCCATGGTGGATTCATGTCAATGCATGGCAAAACCTATACAGTATTGTAAAGTAAAATAAAGTAAAAATAAAAATTTAAATTAAAAAAAAAACTTACCATAGTAATAAATTGGTCTATCACACACACAAAAAGGCTCTTTAGTTTCTCTTTGCTTTTTGCATTCAACGTGGTATCATCTGCATATCTGAGGTTGTTGATATTTCTCCAGGCAATTTTGATTCCAGCTTGTGCTTTATCCAGGCCAGGATTTCACATGATGTGCTCTGCATATAAGTTAAATAAACAGGGTGACAATATACATACAGCCTTGTCTTACTCCTTTCTCAAATTGGAACCATTGTTGTCCCATGTCTGGTTCTACCTGTTGCTTCTTGACCTATATACAGGTTTCTCAGGAGACAGGTAAGGCAGTCTGGTATTCCCATCTCTTTAAGAATGTTCTATATTGTTATGATCCACACAGTCAAAGGCTTTAGCATTAAAGAGCAGGCAATGGCACCCCACTCCAGTACTCTTGCCTGGAAAATCCCACGGATGGAGGAGCCTGGTGGGCTGCAGTCCATGGGGTCGCTGAGGGTCGGACATGACTGAGCAACTTCACTTTCACTTTTCACTTTCATGCATTGGAGAAGGAAATGGCAACCCAGTCCAGTGTTCTTGCCTGGAGAACCCCAGGGATGGAGGAGCCTGGTGGGCTGCCGTCTATGGGGTCACACAGAGTCGGACACGACTGAAGCGACTTAGCAGCAGCAGCAGCAGTCAGGGAAACAGAAGTAGATGTATTTCTGGAATTCCCTTGCTTCTCTATGATCCAACAGATGTGGCAATTTGATCTCTCGTTCCTCTGCCTTTTCTAAATCCAGCTTGAACATCTGGAAGTTCTCGGTTCATGTACTACTAAAACCAAGTTTGAAGGATTTTGAGCAGAACCTTGCTAACCTGTGAAACAAGTGCAATTGTGTGGCAGTTTGAACATTCTTTGGCATTGCCCTTGTTTGGGATTGGAATGAAAACTGACGTTTTCCAGTCCTGTGGCCACTGCTGAGTTTTCCAGATTTGCTGACATATTAAATACAGCAATTTAACAGCATCATGTTACAATTTTAAGTAGCTCGGTTGGAATTCCATCACTTCTACTAGCTTTGTTTATAGTAATGCTTCCAAAGGCCCACCTGACTTCAGACTCCAGGAGTCTGGCTCTAGGCAAGTGACCACACTATCGTGATTATCCTGGTCATTAAGACATTTTTAAAAAATATTTCTTCTGTGTATTCTTGTCATCTCTTCTTAATCTCTATTAGGTCCTTACTGTTTCTGTCCTTTATCGTGCCCATCCTTGCATGAAATGTTCCCTTGATATCTCCAATTTTCTTGAGGAGATCTCAGCTCCTTAGGACATCTTAATATACTACCTAGTATACATTTTCTGCTCAAAAAACGTTTCTGAGTTAATAATTGACAGACAATGAAAATGCATTAGAAACAGAAAACAAAGGACATATCAGCTGGACCATCTCCAATCAAGTTGTCATATTTGATGTACAAAGCTAGTGTAACTTAAAAGATATTACAGCTTTCACAAAGTATCTTGGTAATTACTTTCTTAAGAAATTTATTTTTTCTTAAAATAATGGCAGACTCAAATATATGCTTATGGCATGAGGCATTTGTCATATTCTATTTTGGATAATTTTCTCTTGAATAACTCAGTTTTGTCCCCATTTTCCTGGTATATAGCACATTTTATATGTGAATGACAATGCTGCAAACTTTTATATACTTTTCTTGGTGATCCGTCTTTTATTCAGTAGAAGGATGGTGATTAGTTTCCTGCAGAAGCTAAATAACTCTCCTGAGGGTACCACTTTTAACTAGTTTGATTTGTGATATTACATTATAAGAGTAAGTGAGATAAACATTAAGCAATAATAAATCAGGTGACTCCTTTTCAGTAGCCAGTAATCAAATTTCAAAGCTCAAAGTATGAAAACTTTGTGTTCACTCATCATTTATATAAGGTAGTCTAATAAAAAGACACAATATTGACTCCTAGAATGAACCACCCTTTGTGTAATTATATACGACTATAAATGTGGGTGCAACCTACGGACTCTGTGAGAAAAGGAACAGCTCTTTACCTGGGCAACATCAGGTACAAGACGTCAATTTCCATGAATAAAGGTAAGCATGATTTTTATTCATTATCTTGTAACTTTAAGATTTTTAAGTGTCCTAACATTTCAGATGTTAGGTGAGTCTAGTTTTCTAATATAAGAAATTAACATAATGAGAATACTAATTATATACTTCAAAGGCTAGTTTGTGTTTCAACTCTAAAGAATGTAAGTTCTCATTTTATATTTGATGTTGCTGCTGCTGCTGCTGCTAAGTCACTTCAGTCGTGTCCGACTCTGTGCGACCCCATAGATGGCATCTGGGGTTACCATCATGAATTGGATGAAATTAAAACTTCATTTTTACATATAATTTTATTCAAATTGTTTGAGCTATGGTTGTCCGGAATTACTGAGAAGCTTAATTAAGACTTGGAAATCTAAAAAGTTTTTCTCTTTACATACTGGGAAATTGAATGTATTCTTAAAACAATAAAACAATAATATTTTTATATACTGAAAATACATTGAACTACAGATACTATTTGTGTTAACAGCTTAAGATAAATTCAATAAGACATTTTCATATATTAGTTTAAAATATCCTTGTGCTTAAAAGATTCCATATATAACAAAGTTATTAAGGTAAATAGCAGAGGTGCTTTCTATTGTACTTTTACTGCCCCAATCAACAATGACCTTGGTATAAATGAATTAAGTGTATAGCAGGTAAAGTTGTACCACAGAGGCTTTTCATAATCATCAGGGAGCTTCAACTGTACTTTCAAATCCTATAGAGTAACAGTGCTAATATGAGAAATGTACCATTATCTCCATCATGGGCAGACATCTTGGAAATGTATTTAAAATTTTGACTGTTGCTTCAGGTTAGTTAGAAATAAAAATTCAGAACATGAAAATTAACCCACCATCTGATTAAACTTTATAGAATACAATTTACAGGAATAGAATACAAGTAAAATAAATTCATATCTTACTTTATTCTAAAATTTGAATTACTATTTGCCATGACACAATCGACTCTTAGCAAGGTTTTCTTGGTCTGGGGGCCAACTTAATAAGCTTTTAAAAAATATCTCACCTTTGAAATAACCTTATCAGATTTGCATTTTTATTAATTGCACTAATAATCTCTCTAGACCACAGTTGCCAAAGGCCCTGGAATGGGGCTTGTTTAGATCTTTGTCTATCAGTTGGTCTTCTGGGAGGTAGAGAGGGAAGAATCTGCTTCAGGCTTCTCTGTATCGAAGCTCATGGACAGTCTCTGATTCCTGATAGAAATGAGTATTTCACAGTAATATGTGTATGGTGTGTGCGTGTCTGTGTGTCTCTGTGCTTGGGCATGTATGTGTGGCTCAGACAGTAAACAATCTGCCCACACTGTGGGAGGCCTGGGTTTGATCCCTGGGTGGGGAATGGCAACCTACTCCAGTATTCTTGCCTGGAGAATTCTACGGACAGAGGAGCTGGGCGAGCTATCGTCCATGGGATCGCAAAGACTGAGACACAACTGAGCGACTAACACACACATATGTGTATAACATCTATATATCTGTGTTAAGCAAAATTTTCCATTTGAGACTTTGCTGTCACCAAACTAATGACATGGCCTAGTGCAAAGTAGAATTTATTAAATATTAGTTTCTCCCCTTCCTCCCAAACTCAACCCTTTTCTAATGTAACTTAATCATTTCAAGATGCACTATACAAAAAAAAAAAAAAAAAAAGGACATTTCCACACAAGTTGGCAGACACAGGATAAAATTTTTTAAATTATAGAGAAAATAAGAGAAAGTGATTGAATTAAGATAGTTGTCTGAGACACATCTACTTTCTTTCCCATCTGAAAATGTGAAATAATAAAATTTTTTTAATAAAGAGAATATCCAAATGAAAGCAGGAAAAGAAAAAAAAATGCATGCAACCAACAGTTTAGAAATGTTAAAGGATTCTGGAAAGGTGGGAGGTCAAAACTACATCAAGAAATTTTATAGAGTTGATGGAAAACTCAGTGATCATACCAATGGTCATAAACTTGGAAGAGTGGGAGCTTTCAAACGGTAGAGAAATTTCTCTTTCTTGATGAAAAAAGAGATAGAAGAGGAGAGAGAAACAGCTTTGATGACATTCAGTCCCATATCAATCTGTCTTACACTAGTACACTACATTAACACAGACTTTTTAGTTCTATGAGCCAATCAATTCTACTGTTGGTTAAGCCAGTTTTGGTTGTGTTTTTCTATTATCTGCCATGAAAAGATACCTAATGTTGTAGATACAAAAGAAGAGAATGAATAAAATGGAAGACAATTTCCCAGAGCAAAGAAAATCTTAGATTAGAAGTACAACAGAGTTCAGAACAAGGCAAAATAGAAATGTCTCACTGAGTTACATATTGGTAAAATTTCATAACACTTAGAATAAGAGCAAAATCCTAAAACATTCCAGAGAGAAAAATAAAACAAATTACCAAGAAATGAATGATAGATTGATATAAGATACTTTATCTGTAAAAATGAATGATATAAGATACTTTATCTGTAAAAATGAATGATGAAAGAGAAAAATAAAGTCTTCAAATTTTTCAGAGAAAATGACTTTGAAATAGTTTTATATCTATTAAAACTATCATCCATTCAGTTCAGTTCAGTTGCTCAGTCGTGTCCGACTCTTTGCGACCCCATGAACTGCAGCACGCTAGGCCTCCCTATCCATCACCAACTACCGGAGTCCACCCAAACCCATGTCCATTGAGTCGGTGATGCCATCCAACCATCTCATCCTCTGTCATCCCCTTCTCCTCCTGCCCTCAATCTTTCCCAGCATCAGGGTCTTTTCAAATGAGTCAGCTCTCCGCATCAGGTGGCCAAAGTATTGGAGTTTTCAGCCAATAGGAAGCCAAAATAAGGAAAGTTTTAGACATGTAGGGCCTAGAATTTTTTACCACCAATTTCTCTTCAACAAATGTTTCTTCTTTAGAAGAATCACTTATATATGGAATCCAGGAAAAATTCATATGACTCTAAGAAAAGGAATGATAAGGATTGTGAGAAACAGTAATATAAAAAATAATGATACAATTTACAATTGTCTGAATACTTTTATAAAGCTTAATTTTTACATCTGAAACTAAAACCCTGGATATATTAATATGGGTTACAGGGATAGTCAGCAAGAGAGAAATGTAAGCTGTTGTATTGTAAATGGGAAGATAGAGACAAGCATTAACTTTTGAGATTGACAAAAATCTTAAGTGAGGAACAACAATAAAATATTTTGATTATTTCCCATCAGAGACAATCGAGGTCAATGTAATAACATTTAAAGTGCTTAAAAATCTTTTGAATAAAAGTTATACATCTAGCAAAATTATCCATTAATAATTTTTTTCAAGCAGAACAGCCTTACAAGAAATTCTAAAGGAAGTTCTTCAGATTGAAAGGAAATGATACCAGACTATTATGCAAATCTGCTGGAAGAAATGAAGAGCACTGAATACGGTAAATATTATGACACTTTTATTTTGAATTATGTAACATACATAGATATAGTATATATCCATGAATGCATTACAAATAACAATAATAGTATAAAGATGGGAGGGGAAATGGAGGTGTATTGGAACAAAGTTGATATAATTTACTGGAATTAAATAAGTACTAATCTGAAGTAGACAGTGATAAGCTGAACATTGTAATCACTACACAAAGAAAATAACTTATTAAAAAATCTACCAAAGAATAAAAATAGTTTGCTAAAAGAATTGTTGAACATGAAAGAAGCCAGTAAAAGAGGAATAGAGTAGAAGAGAAAGATATGAGACATAGAAAGCAAATATCAAAACAGCAGTACCATAGAAACAATTACAGTTAATTTCAAGGGTTAAACATTGTAATTAAAGGACAGAGATTGGAATTGGATAAAAGAACAAGATTTAACTTGACACAATGTATTAGAAATGCTTTAAAGATACATAAAGGATACAAGAAGGTCTACCATGTAAACAATAAATATAGGTGATCTGGAATAGCTATCTCAGACAAAATAGACTTTAACACAAAAAATATTACTAAAGACAAAGAAATTTCATAATAATAAAGGGGGAAATGTAACAGAATAGCAATAATTACAAATATACATACATTTAAGAACACACAGCTACCCAAAAAGAAGTAAATCCTGAACAAAACTGAAAGAATAAATCAACAATTAACAGTTATAACTGGGGGCTTCCTAGGTGGTGCAGTGGTAAAGGCTCTGCCTGCCAGTGCAGATGTGGGTTCAATCCCTGGGTTGGGAAGATCCCCTAGAGGAGAAAATGGGAAGCCACTCCAGTATTCTTGCCTAGAAAATTCCATGGACAGAGGTAACTGGTGGGCTACAGCCCATAGGATTGCAAAGAATTGGACATCACTGAGCACGCAGGCACACACACAGTTATAACTGGAGATTTTAATACTCTTCTCTCAGCAACTGATAGAAGAGTAGACAAAAAGTCACTAAGAATATGGAAGACAAGAACACCGCTATAAACCAAATGGACTTAAAAGCATGCAAAACGTTACCAAAAGAAAGAGAAAACGCATTCTTTTGAAGTATACATGAAACAGTTTCTAGGAGAGACCACGTGACATCCATAAAACAAGTCTTAGTGATTTCACATTTGAATTTAGATGCACTGAAATCATACAATGCATTTCTCTGACCACAACCAGATTGTCAAAAACAACAGAAAGAAACCTGGGAAAACCCCAAATACTTGGAAATTAAACACACATTTCCAAAAAATAACTTGTGAATTAAAGAAGCAGCCGCAAATGTAAACACAACAAATCATGAGATTTATTGGATGCAACTAAAACAATGCTTAGAAAGTATCTTGTAGCTTTAAATGCTTATATTCAGTTCAGTTCAGTTCAGTTGCTCAGTCGTGTCCGATTCTTTGCTACCCCATGAATCGCAGGACTCCAGGCCTCCCTGTCCATCACCAACTCCCGGAGCTCACCCAAACTCATGTCTATCAAGTTGGTGATGCCATCCAGCCCTCTCATCCTCTGTTGTCCCCTTCTCCTCCTGCCCCCAATCCCTCCCAGCATCAGAGTCTTTTCCAATGAGTCAACTCTTCGCATGAGGTGGCCAAAGTACTGGAGTTTCAGCTTGAACATCAGTCCTTCCAAAGAACACCCAGGACTGATCTCCTTTAGAATGGACTGGTTGGATCTCCTTGCAGTCCAAGGGACTCTCAAGAGTCTTCTCCAACACCACACAAAAGCATCAGTTCTTTGGCACTTAGCTTTCTTCACAGTCCAACTCTCACATCCACACATGACCACTGGAAAAACCATAGCTTTGACTAGACGGACCTTTGTTGGCAAAGTAATGTCTCTGCTTTTGAATATGCTATCTAGGTTGATCAAAACTTTCCTTCCAAGGAGTAAGCGTCTTTTAATTTCATGGCTACAATCACCATCTGCAGTGATCTTGGAGCCCCCAAAAACAAAGTCTGCCACTGTTTCCACTGTTTCCCCATCTATTTCCCATGAAGTGATGGGACCAGATGCCATGATCTTCGTTTTCTGAATGTTGAGCTTTAAGCCAACTTTTTCACTCTCCTCTTTCACTTTCATCAAGAGGCTTTTGAGTTCCTCTTCACTTTCTGCCATAAGGGTGGTATCATCTGCATATCTGAGGTTATTGATATTTCTCCCAGCAATTTTGATTCCAGCTTGTGCTTCTTCCAGCCCAGCGTTTCTCATGCTTATATTAGAAAGCTCTAAAATCAACTGCCTCTAGGTTACATATCGAGGAAGTAAAGAAAGATCAAGTCAAATCCAAAACTATCAGAAAGAAAAACAAATTGAAGAGAAAAATCATTAAAAACAGTGTAACCAAAAGTATCAAAACTATAGAGAAAAATCAATGCAATTAATAAGTTTCTTCTTTGAAAAGATAAAAAAAAATTGATAAACTATTTCTGAAAAGAGACAGATGACACAAATTACCAAAATCAGGAAGGAAAGAAGGGACTCTACAAGAATTAAAAGGATTATAAGAGAATTTTATGAACTTTACAGCAAGAAATAGGCAAGTTAGACAGACAAATTTCTGAACAGAAACAAATCACCAAAGTGTACTCAAACAAAAATATAAAATAAAAAATCTATAAAATAAAAGTGAATTGGTCATAAATATATTCCCAGAAAGAAAATCAAAAGCCCTCGTGGGCTACAGTCCATGGGGTCACAAAGAATCAGATACAACTGAGCAACTAAGGACAGCACAGCAATAAAATACTTAAGGATACATTTAACAAGAATAGTGTATGATTTGTACATGGAAAACTATAAAATGCTGCTGACAGAAATCAAGAAAGATCTAAATAAATGGATAAAAACACCACACTTATGGATTAGAAGATGATGGTAAGGTGGCACATCTCACCAAACTGATATATGGACTCGAAGCAATCCCTATCACAGTCTCAGCAAGCTTTTCCATGAAACTGATGGGCTGATCCTAAACTTTTAGGGCAAAGGACTTAAAATAGCCAAAACAATTTAGAGAAAAATAAAGTAAGATTTGGAGGACTTAACAACATCTGAGTTCAAGTTTACCATGAAGCTATGAAACCAAAACTGTATGGTATTGACTTAAACACAAATATATCTATCAATGGAATAGAACAGAAAGTCCAGATACAAGTCTCTACACTTAAGGTCAACTGATTTTTGACAGTAGTCCAAGGTTAAACCTATGAAGAAAATACAGGTTTTTTTCAACAAATGGTAACAACTGAATATTCATATGAAATAAAAAGAAACTTTGGACTCTCACAGCACACACAAAAATTAACTCAAAATGACTCTTTGTACAAGCTAAAATCATAAACCTGCTGGAAGAAAACATTGAAGAGGACCTTATAATTTTAGCAGACGAAAATTTCTAAATATAACACACAGTGCACAATCCATAAAATGACCAAATTAAATTTTTATCAAAATTTAAAAGTTTTGCTTTTTAACAGACAGCATTAAGAAAACAAAAAGAAGTCACAAGGTCTAAGACAATACTTGCAAATTACTTGCTTAATAGAATTTTTGGATATAAAGACTTCTATTAAGTAAGAAGTTGTTCTTAGAATAATGAACTTCAGTTCAGGTCAGTTGTTCTGTCACATTGCCGCTTTGTGACCCTACAAACGGCAGCATGCCAGGCTTCCCTGTCCATCACCAAATCCCGGAGCTTGCTCAAACTCATGTCCATAGAGTCGGTGTTGCCATTCAACCACCTTATCCTCTCTTGTCCCTCTCTCCTCCTGCCTTCAATTTTTTCCAGCATCAAAGTTTTTCCGGTGAGTCAGGTCTTCCCATCAGGTTCCTATCAACTAAAGCTGGAGCTTCAGCTTCAGCAACAGCATCAGTCCTTCCAAAGAATATTCAGGACTGATTTCCTTTAAGACTGACTGGTTTGTTCTCCTTGCATTCCAAGGGACTCTCAAGAGTGTTCTCCAACATCACAGTTCAAAAGCATCAATCCCTCAGTGCTCAGCTTTCTTTATAGTCCGACTCTCACATCCATACATGACTACTGGAAAAACCATAGCTTTGGCTAGACAGACCTTCGTCTAGTAATGTCTCTGCTTTTTGATATGCTGTCTAGCTTGGTAATAGCTTTTCTTCCAAGGAGAAAGCATCTTTTAATTTCATGGTGACAGTTACCATCCACAGTGATTTTGGAGCCCCCCAAAATAAAGTCTGTCACTGTTTCCATTGTTTCCCCATCTATTTCCCATGAAGTGATGGGGCCAGTTAGAACTGGACATGGAACAACAGACTGGTTCCAAATTGGGAAAGGAGTACATCAAGGCTATATATTGTCACCCTGCTTATTGAACTTATATGTAGAGTACGTCATGCGAAATGCTGGGCTGGATGAAGCACAAGCTGGAATCAAGATTGCTGGGAGAAATATCAATAACCTCAGATGTGCAGATGACACCACCTTTATGGCAGAAAGTGAAGAAGAAATAAAGAGCCTCTTGATGAAAGTGAAAGAGGAGAGTGAAAATGCTGGCTTAAAGGTCAACATTCAGAAAACGAAGATCATGGCATCTGGTCCCATTACTTCATGGCAAATAGATGGGGAAACAATAGAAACAGTGACAGACTTTATTTTGAGGGGCTCCAAAATCACTGTGGATGGTGACTGCAGTCATGAAATTAAAAGACGCTTACTCCTTGGAAGAAAAGCTATGACCAACCTAGACAGCATATTAAAAAGCAGAGACATTACTTTGCCAACAGAGGTCTGTCTAGTTAAAGCTATGGTTTTTCTAGTAGGCGTGTATGGATGGAAAGTTGGACTATAAAGAAAGCTGAGTGCCAAAGAATTGATGCTTTTGAACTGTGGTATTGGAGAAGACTTTTTTTTAAATTATTTTATTTTTTATTGAAGGATAATTGCTTTATAGAATTTTGCTGATTTCTGTTAAACCTCAACATGAATCAGCCATAGGTATACATGGAGAAGACTCTTGAGAGTCCCTTGGACTGCAAGGAGATCCAACCAGTCTATCCTAAAGGAAATCAGTGCTGAATATTCATTGGAAGGACCGATAGTAAGGCTGCAACTCCAATACTTTGGCCACCTGATGATGGGCAGAACTGATTCATTTGAAAAGACCCTGATGCTGGGAAAGATTGAAGGCAGGAGGATAAGAAGCAGAGGATGAGATGGTTGGATGGCATCACCAATTCAATGGATATGAGTTTGAGTAAACTCTGGGAGGTGGTGATGTACAGGGAGGCCTGGTGTGCTGCAGCCCACTGGGTCCTAAAGAGTTGGACACGACTGAGTGACTGAACTGAATTGAACTGATGGGACCATATGCCATGGTTTTATGAATGTTGAGTTTTAAGCCAACTTTTTCACTGTCCTCTTTCACTTTCATCAAGAGGCTCTTTAGTTCTTCTTCGCTTTCTGCCATAAAGGTGGTATCATCTGCATATCTGAGGTTATTGATATTTCTCCTGGCCATCTTGATTCCAGCTTGTGTTTCTTCCAGTCCAGCATTTCTCATGATGTACTCTACATATAAGTTCAATAAGCAGGGTGACAATATATAGCCTTGATGTACTCCTTTCCCAATTTGGAACCAGTCTGTTGTTCCATGTCCAGTTGTAATTGTTGCTTCTTGACCTGCATACAGATTTCTCAGGAGGCAGGTCAGGTGGTCTGGTATTCCCATCTCTTTTATTTTATTTATTTATTTTTTCCCATCTCTTTTAGAATTTTCCACAGTTTGTTGTGATGCACATAGTCAAAGGCTTTGACCTAGTCAATAAAGCAGATGTTTTTCTGGAAATCTCGCTTTTTTGATGATACAACAGATGTTGGCAATTTGATCTCTGGTTCCTCTGTTTTTTCTAAATTCAGCTTGAACATCTGGAAGTTCACGGTTCACGTACTGTTGAAGCCTGGCTTGGAGAATTTTGAGCATTACTTTGCTAACATGTGAGATGAGTGCAATTGTGCGGTAGTTGGAGCATTCTTTGGCATTGCCTTACCTACCTTTAAATTCTCCCCAATGTAGCCTACAGGGTAAGCAGTCAACAAACCTTTATTCAGGGCCTGCTCTCTGTCAGCTCTTGGGTCCACAGGGCTCTTATGTTAGGCTCTGGAGATTACAGGTGACTATGACAATCTAGAGTGTTTAAAAGAGCACGAGTGCTCAGTCATGTCTGACTTTTTGGGACCCTCTGCCTGCCAGGCTCCTCTGTCCATGGAATTTTCCAGGCAAGAATACTGGAGCAGGTTGCCATTCCCTATTCCAGGGGATCTTCTGAACCCAGGGATCCAACTCCTGTCTCTTGTGTCTCCTGTACTGGCAGGCAGATTCTTTACCACTGTGCCACCTGAGAAGCTCCCCAACTGCCAAAAGAGTGCCAGTTAAATTCAAGACTGTGCAGAGTAATTAGCTTTGGAAGGAAGTTTTTTCTTTCTAAACTTGTGGCCCAAACATAGTGGCAACATGTGGCAAACAGTTTCAGTGGCTATATTATTTGTAGGTAGATGTAAAACTAACTTCTCTCACAGAGAGTAGACACCTTCCACTCCACAATTATACCAGCTCTGTGGATTAATAAATTCAGCACTGGCCCGTGAAGATAAGCCTCTTCAAACAGTGCTGAGGGTAAACAAGTGGACACTAGCTATCATGATTTCTTGTATAATCTAACAGTCATTTTATTAGCCCTGCTGAAACACCAATCCCTGAGGGGATTAGTATTGTTATGCACAGGAAATGGGGCCAGAGGTTCAAAGTGACTTTTTCTAATCCCTCAGCCCACTGCTAGGATTTAATCACTCCCCTTTTCTTCCCTAGTAGCTCAGCTGGTTAAAAAAATCTGCCTGCAATGCAGGAGACCAGGTTCAATCCCTGGGTTGGGAAGATCCCCTAGAGAAGGAAATGGCCACGCACTCCAGTACTCTAGCCTGGAGAATTCCATGGACAGAGGAGCCTGGCAGGCTACAGTCCATGGGATCACAAAGAATCGGACACGACTGTGCGACCAACTCTCACTTTCTTTTCTTTTGGAAAGCTAAGTTTTTCTAAAAACCTCTCCAGCTCAAAGAGCCTTCTACAATGGTGCAGACACAGTAAGCTGAAGCCTGGTGACTTTTAGCTGGGAAAACAAATAAACCTATTCATTTATTTTTAAAATTAGGTTTTGCCACATGGTATATGAGATCTTAGTACCCCCACCAGTGATCAAACACAGGGCCCTTGCATTGGAAGCCCACAGTCTTAACCACTGGACTGACAGGGAAGTCTCACAACAAACTTTTTTTTCACTGTGTTGAAATAGGATTTATTTGAAACAGTTTTTTTGTTAAAAAACAAAACAAAACAAAATGTTAAGTTTGGCTTTCAGCAGATATCCAGGTCACTGCAATGGCCTTTAGAAATATTAAAATCTTAAATATCAATGAACACTCCAAGTCTTCCTTAAACATAATATGACAAGTTTCACAGTCGACTACTCTTGAAGGCAAAATTGTGTCAGATCTCACAATCTTGACATTTTGTAGTGTTTATAACTTAAAAGATCTATGAAACATTCCCCCCAAACCTGTTGTAAACATCATCTTTACTTCAAAACTGTATGTGCCAGGAAGAGAGAGAATACAGAGGTCTGTCAATTCTACATTGCATAGAAATAAGACTCTACTAAAAGCCTTTCATTAAAAAATGTAACAACTTTCTGCTTTAGTTTCCAAGAAGCCAGGAATGATCTCAAAATTGGAAGCCTTAGAACACAATGCCTCAAATTCTAGGGCATTCTTTTGATTTACACCCATTTTACATGAGTTGATTGTCCCACTTTAAGAATGGTCTGAGTATTGTGATTTTCTTCTTTTTTAAATAAATATATGAATTAAAAAATATTTAAATAATAGAAAAATAAACATCTTCCCAGTGTACCCAGCCACTCTCTTGTCATTCTCTCCCCCGTCGGTCCCCCTGCTCGCCCCTTCTTTTCTCTCTGATTGCAGGACAGGACTGGGTCTCTCAGGGTTTTTATTACAAGTCTCGATTCCGTGGAGACACTCTAGACTCAAGGGTGCGCTGCTACAGTCGGGACGGGCCAGTCGCGTTTACCGCCCGGGGGACACACGTGGCGCGGCCTCCCCCTGGCCGCGCGTGGACACGATGGCGCGTCCCCACCCCTCCATGCGCCCCTCCTGCTTCCTGCCCTACAAGTAGCCTGAGCCGGGCAACTCTGGCCAGAAGTCCTCCCGGCCTCGCGCAGAGCTAACCTCTTTTCTCCCGGGGACCGCCGGCTGCGGAAGAGCTCGGAGCTCCGGCGCGGACCCCAGCGGCGCGCGCGCCCTCAGCGCCCAGGCCGCGCCCGGCGCCGGCTCACCGCGACTGTCTCGCCCTAGGTGCCCGCGCCCGTGGGGAGCAGCTGCCGCAGGTGGCGTCCGGGGCGTGGTCAATGAGGCGAAGCCTGAGAAAGATGCTGCGCCCCGGGGAGAAGAAGGAGCCCCGGGACTTCGTCTGCCTGGGCGTGGAGGACCACAAGGACAACAGCAATGACTTCAAGGTACCCGGGCGGGCGCGTCACAAGTCCGGGCGCGGGTCGGCTCTTCCTAACTTTACCCTCCTCGACTCGAAGTTTCCTAGCGGGCAGCCCCGGGATGGGAGGACCCGGCCAGGTGAGGGCTGTCTGCTTCGGGGTGTGCGTGCCGTCCAGTATGGACCTCGGGAAGTGGGGAGCTCGGGGAGTCGGGTTCTTAAAAGGCGCCCGCCGGTTGGTGCCGGCTTTATCCTTCCTGTTTGCTTGTTTGTTCACCCTGCTTTTGCTTGTGGGGGGCAGCTGTAGCGTGGGGAGACCTACTCCTAAAGTACTGCTAGCATTTGGCCGCAACTGCCAGGTTCCAAAATCGGAACCAGTTTTGGAGTGCGTGCTGTTCTTTTTATAGATTTTATTTAGAACGAAACAGCTAGATGGCTGAATCTGGCGGTCGGAGAGCTAGCTACTCAAGAGTTTGGGGTTCAGAAGCACGCTTGTCTCGCGGAGGGAAAGGGAAGCAGAACCTAACAGTGTGGTGTTGCAGGGATTGGGAGGACGGCCCCCTCCAGGGGCTGGGGCAGTCAGGGCAGTCAGTCGGAAGGGACTTTGAGGGAGGAGACCCTTCGAAGCTAGGTAGGTGGTCTTCCGGGGTTCCAAGGCCTAGGACGGTGGGCTTCTGTTTCTTTTGCGGATTCCAAAGTCGCTCTGACCAAAAGGCTGAACCAGCTCAGGTTGCTGGCTGATGGCGCTGAGGGCGGAGGCTGTCGGATGCTCAGAAAACTCATCCCTGGATGCCTCACGTTGTCAGTAGGAGGAAGCACCTCTTTTTAAACGTTAAAAGAATTAAAAGCTCTATCCAACGCCACCACAAATCTCTTTGCATGGTGAAACCATTTACACTTTGATTTGCTCATGGAATATATTTTAGAATACTTTCAAAATCAGCTGCTGGAGATGTATCTCATTCTTCTTAGCAGCTTTATAATATTCCCTTGTATGAATGTGTCATGCTTTACCAGACCAGCATGTGTGTGTTTGTTTTGTTTTGCTATTACACACGTGATTGAGTGTCTCTGGGTGTAGATATGGCTTCCTCTGTCTACAGTACCTTAATGAGTATGTTAAAGGCCCAGTAGGATCGAAAGTCACCTATGGGCTTAATTTTGGTAGAAATCACCAAGTTGCCCTCTAAATAGGATAAGTGAATAGACAGTATGTTTAATCCTGGTTGTGAGTCAGGCATGCATAGAAAATTACGTAAAACCACAAACCAGGCCTCCAAGGTGCATCCAGATTAAATCCAGATTAAATACTTTTCCTCCTCTTTAATATTAGTATAATAACGATCGTCTTTTAGCTTAATACAAAGAAATGAAGTTATAAGTGAAGGTCAAACACTAGGATAGCGTCTTTGGAATTAACATTAAGGGACTGGAAAAATTTTTTTAATTTTGAAAATCACACCGAAGGTACTTTCTTTACTTATCAATGTGGTCTGTGTTTTCTAGAGATAATTAGTGAAGGAATTCTGCAATACAGTGTCTCAAACTTACTTTCTTTGTGTTTTAATTTGTCTTTGTTTAGTTTTCTTGCCTAAATCCAGCAGAAGCATTTATGTTATCTAAGGCTTTGAAAACCACAGTCAAGCTTGTACATTGAGGGATTTATATATTTTATTTTGTTCAGTTCAGTCGCTCAGTCGTCTCCGACTCTTTGCTACCCCATGAATCGCAGCACGCCAGGCCTCCCTATCCATCACCAGCTCCCGGAGTTCACTAAAACTCATGTCCATTGAGTAGGTGATGCCATCCAGCCATCTCATCCTCTGTCGTCCCCTTCTCCTCCTGCCCCCATCCCTCCGAGCATCAGGGTCTTTTCCAATGAGTCAACTCCGCATGAGATGGCCAAAGTATTGGAGCTTCAGCTTCAGCATCAGTCCTTCCAATGAACACCCAGGACTGATCTCCTTTAGGATGGACTGATTGGATCTCCTTGCAGTCCAAGGGACTCTCAAGAGTCTTCTCCAACACCACAGTTCAAAAGCATCAATTCTTCGGCGCTCAGCTTCCTTCACAGTCCAACTCTCACATCCATGCATGACTACTGGAAAAACCATAGCCTTGACTAGATGGACTTTTGTTGGCAAACTAATGTCTCTGCTTTTCAATATGCTATCTAGGTTGGTCATAACTTTCTTCCAAGGAGTAAGCGTCTTTTAATTTCATGGCTGCAATCACCATCTGCAGTGATTTTGGAGCCCCCAAAAATAAAGTCTGACACTGTTTCTACTGTTTCCCCATCTATTTCCCATGAAGTGATGGGGCCAGATGCCATGATCTTCATTTTCTGAATGTTGAGCTTTAAGCCAACTTTTTCACTCTCCTCTTTCATTTTCATCAAGAGGCTTTTGAGTTCCTCTTCACTTTCTGCCATAAGGGTGGTGTCATCTGCATATCTCAGGTTATTGATATTTGTCCCAGCAATCTTGCTTCCAGCTTGTGCTTCTTCCAGCCCAGCATTTCTCATGATGTACTCTGCATATAAGTTAAATAAGCAGGGTGACAATATACAGCCTTGACGTACTCCTTTTCCTATTTGGAACCAGTCTGTTGTTCCATGTCCAGTTCTAACTGTTGCTTCCTGACCTGCAAACAGGTTTCTCAAGAGGCAGGTTAGGTGGTCTGGTATTCCCATCTCTTTCAGAATTGTCCACAGTTTATTGTGATCCACACAGTCAAAGGCTTTGGCATAGTCAATAAAGCAGAAATAGATGCTTTTCTGGAACTCTCTTGCTTTCTCGATGATCCAGTGGATGTTGGCAATTTGATTTCTGGTTCCTCTGCCTTTTCTAAAACCAGCTTGAACATCTGGAAGTTCACGGTTTACATATTGTTAAAGCCTGACTTGGAGAATTTTGAGCATTACTTTGCTAGCGTGTGAGATGAGTGCAATTGTGCGATAGTTTGAGCATTCTTTGGCATTGCCTTTTTTTGGGATTGGACTTTAAATCATCCTGTAGAAATCTCAGCAGTGAGACTAATTACAAACGAATACATGTAGCACTCTGGAGAGTTCTTAACTCTAAGGATTTCCTCATTAAGAAGACATGGTGTACAATATTTTCTCCAGCATGCACACATAATATCTCAGGAATCCTGACAAAATCGAAGTATGGTAGAAAACTTACAAGAGCAGAAATGTGGAATATGAATCATCTGACTGATGGTTTTAATCTTTTCCAATGACTTTCTTTCAAGGGAGTTAATACTTCAGCATTTGGCCTTAATTTCTAATTGATATGGGCTTCCCTGGTGGCTCAGACGGTAATGAATCCACCTGCAATGCAGGAGACCTGACTTCAATCCTTGAGTCGGGAAGATCCCCTGGAGGAGGAAATGGCTAACTACTCGGTATTCTTGCCTGGAGAATTCCATGGACAGAGGAGCCTGGCAGGCTACAGTTCATTGGGGGATTGCATAGAGTTGGGCACAACTGAGTGACTAACACTTACCTTACTTACTTACTTCTCATAGTTATAATCTCCCATTTGTTAAAATTCCTCATTGTAATAATTTCCTTCCTTTTTGCCCCGTACTGCGTATATATATTTCATTAAAACAACCTAAAACAGGTGTATTTGATACCTCCAGTTTAAAGGACTCAGAAATAGCTTCTTTAAACCTAATAGGAGAACTAAGCAATCAATCCTAAAGGAAATCAACCCTGAATATTCATTGGAATATTGAATAATCATTGATGCTGAAGCTGAAGCTCCAATACTCTGGCCACCTGATGTGAAGAGCCAACTCATTGGAAAAGATCCTGATGCTGGGAAAGATTGAGGGCAGGAGAAGAAGGGGGAGGCAGAGGATAAAATGGTTAAGTGCGTGTCACCTACTCAATGGACATGAATTTGAGCAAACTCTGAGATACTGTGAAGGACAGGGAAGCCTGGCCTGCTGTAGGCCACGGGGGTCACAAAGAGTCAGACACAACTTAGCGACTGAATGACAACAAACGTGATCTAGTCTGTTACATTCTGTATCTAGTCATAGAGTTCAGAATCTGAAAGAATCTGAAGTGGCCCTGTGGCAGTAGAAAACTATATTGACTGAATATGTAATAACTTGTCCAGATGACATCCTTGACTTTCAGTACTTTCTTTAAAGAAATCTCTTCGAAGCTTAGGTAACATGCCGTGAACTAAATTCACACAGCACATCTGATGAGCTTGTATAAAATATTTAGATGCTTTGTTATCATTGTGAACTCAGCAGTACCTCATGAGCCTCTGAACCCAGGCCTGGCTGTCAAAGAGTGTGTAATTGGGTTTGTGTTGACTGCACATCACTGAGTAGACCTGTGAATTGCTCTTTTTGACACTGTGGGGGTAAATGAGAGAATTCCTTTATTATTACTGGAAGAACATATCAATTTCAAGTGCTATAATACTTCCTAATGGAGTCAGGTAAACACTTCCTTTGATGGGGTGAGACATTGAAAAAGAGCCTACTTCTGTGAAGAGCTCATTTAAAATTTTTTACTGAATATGTGTAAATTTGGAAATTTCATACCTTGTGAGAATGAATCAAAAGTAGAATATCAACACTTTGAAATTTCACAAGGAAGAGATATACTGTCGTCCATGATAAGTCATCTTTAGTGCAGTTATAATAAAGAATATAAAGAGCATGAAGAAAACAAACCTTAGAGAAAATTTACATCTTCTAGAAAGTTCTTGCTCCTCCCCTGACATCAGTGGACATTAATGTCTGTTTGGAATCATACTTTTCCAGGCCAGTGACAACTGCCAACTATGCCCAAAACTTATGGAACTTGTCCTGCAAAGTTTGTTCTTATGATCTGGAGACTTTATCACACAGTTTCTCTATCACAACTTCAGTCTCCACTGTATGTTGGATTTTTGGCATTCATCAGTCAGACAAAATCTGCATTCCATGTACCTTCCGTTCAAATTCTAACTTCGTTCCTTACTATGTGCCTTTGGGCAAACAATGTAACCTCTCAGTGTCTTGATCTCTGGTGGTAAGTAAGTACACAAATAGTGGAAACAGTGAGAGAATTTAATTTTGGGGGGCTCCAAAATCCCTGCAGATGGTGACTGCAGCCATGAAATTAAAAGACACTTCTCCTTGGAAGAAAAGCCATGACAAACCCAGACAGCATATTAAAAAGCAGAGATATCACTTTGCCAACAAAGGTCCGTCTAGTCAAAGCTATGGTTGTTCCAGTAGTCATGTATGGATGTGAGAGTTGGACTATAAAGAAAGCTGAGTGCCAAAGAATTGATGCTTTTGAACTGTGGTGTTGGAGAAGATTCTTGAGAGGCCCTTGTACTGCAAAATCAAACCAGTCCATCCTAAAGGAAATCAGTCCTGAATATTGATTGGAAGGACTGATGCTGAGGCTGAAGCTCAAGTTCTTTGATCACCTGCTGTGAAGAACTGACTCATTGGAAAAGACCCTGATGCTGAGAAAGATTGAAGGCAGGAGGAGAAGGGGGAGACAGAGGATGAAATGGTTGGATGGCATCACTAGCTTGATGGACATGAGTTTGAGCAAGCTCTGGGTGTTGGTGATGGACAGGGAAGCCTGGCATGCTGCAGTCCATGGGGTTGCAAAGAGTCGGACACAGTTGAGCAACTGAACTGAACTGAACTAAACTAAATGCTAGCCCTTCCTGCCTGCAGAGAACCATGAGGCACTGCACTGACCTGACTTGGCCTGGCTCAGAATCCCAGTGGTCAAAAGAGGGGAGATAGTTCATTCCCAGAGGAGATTGGGCAGCTGTTCTAGATAACTGACCAAGAGACTTACATGACCATCGTTCAATATGATTCTATCTCCCTCCATTACCTAGGAACACATTGGATGGGAATTGACTATCAGCAGGAAGGCCAAAGAAAGGACAATAATTTAGTTTCTACTTTTAGTTAGAAACTAAATTATTTAGTTTCCTTGCATTCATGAAAATTTTTTTCATCAACCTGAATCCCTTATGCTGTGGTTTCAGTACATTTTTCACCTGGAAGAAACAATGCCTCTATGTTTTCACTCTTATTTTCTTCTCAGCTCGCATCTATTACATTTACTTCCAAACTCTTCTCAAGGCCTTTATTTCTACAACATATACAGGTTTGGGATCAGAAAATCAAATTATTTATTTAATGTGCTTATCGATGTGAAAGCATTTGTAGACCTGGGTTTGATCCTTGGGTGAGGAAGATCTCCTGGAGAAGGGAATGGCTACCCACTCCAGTGTTCATGCCTGGAGAATTCCATGGATAAAGGAGGTTGGTGGACTACAGTCCAGAGGGCCTCAAAGAGTCACACATGACTGAGTGACTAACACTTTCACTTTCTTTCTACGTGTCTAAGAATCAGCCAGCCAATTAAGGAGACACAGATTCAATTCCTAGGTTCAGAAGATCTCCTGGTGTAGGAAATGGCTACCCACTCCAGTATTCTTGCCTGGAAAAACCCATGGACAGAGGAGCCTGGCGGGCTACAGTCCATAGGGTCACAACGAGTCAAACACAGCTGAGCATGTATGCTCTGGGGCATGCTCTATATGTCTAAACATTTTGTGTTCTTCAGAAAAAAATTTGTTTACTTATCATAAGCACAAGAACTAGTTTGGATGATAATCTTTTGACAATGAACTTATCATACTAATAAGTTTTCTATATGCTTATTTAAGGTAACAATTTTGTATATACTTCTAGGTGGTGTTCGAGGGAAACAAATGTGGTTTACAAAACTTTGTGAAGAAACAAAAGAGATCAAAAAAATACGATGATGTGAATGCCTCCCCTTTGCACCACGCTGCAGAAGAAGGTCAAGTGGAGCTGATGGAGATGATTGTCAATGAATCCTCCTGTGAAGGTAACAGAACTTTACAGCTAGTGCCGGGTACTTCATCATCTCATTAGACTCATTTGGAAAGAGTGGAATGAAGTGATTCTGGAGCGTCAGTTAGTTCCAGATTATAAAGGACCTGAATGTCTCACTCAGGAATGTGGTCTTCCCTCTAGCCAGTGCCCTTCAATCTTTTTCACAGAAATACTGCAGAGGACAGTGCAGGAATCTGGGACAGCCCACTGCCAGTGCAGATTTTCTTTGCAATTGCATGATAGATCATAAAAAATCATGTATATTTCATGTATTCTTATATACTATTTCCACTGAGGTCATCACATACTTAAATTGCTTGCTTGCTGTGTGTGCATCCTAAGTCACTTCAGTTGTGTCTGTCTCTTTGGGACCCTATGGACTATATAGCCCACCAGGCTCCTCTGTCCATGATATTCTCCAGGCAAGAATAGTAGAAGAGCTAGCCGTTTCCTTCTCCAGGGGATGTTCCCAACCCAGAGATCGAACATGCATCTCCTATGTCTCCTGCATTGGCAGGTGGGTTCTTTACCTCTAGTGCCACCATGATCGTGTCAATAAAATTGACACCCCAAGAAGATGTCACATCCTCCCCAGCCTTGTACCCCCAGCCTTCTTTGAGAAACTCAGCTGTAGTTGATAAGGAAGAGGGATGACACAGAGATTTAAGCAGTGAGGTGGTGTAATAAGACCATTATTATTTAAGGTAAGATGAAGGTCAGTTAAAAAGCTATTTTAGTAGTAAAGAGAAGTTGAGCATCTACTAGGGTTTTGAGATTGGAATAAGGAGAAAGGGAGAGATTCAGGGGCTATTTCACATGTAGAGTGGAAAGTGCTTGATAAAGATTGAATGCAAGGAGTAAGTGATGAAAAGGTGGACTGATGTTGACATTCTTAATTTAGGAATTAGATGAATAGTCTAGCCATCTGGAAAAGAAGGTTTATAAGAAAACAGAAGAAAAGTGAGTGTGAAGAGATAATTTAAATATGGTCATACTGAGTTTAAAAGGCCCAGGGGACATCCACTGGAAAATTTCTAGTAGACTTGTAGCCTAATACCTTGTATCTAGTAGACCAAAAATATAGAAGGAAAGGGTCACACCACAGGGCCAGTATGGCATAGAGTGAAGCTCAAATTGCATAAATGCGTGAAAATCCTGTAGAAGACCATAGAATTGCCAATGAAGGTGCCTAAGGGTAAAACACCAATGTTCAGGGTCAGAGAGCCGAGGAAAAGACAGAAAAATGATGGTGAAGACAGTGACGCATGAGATTGATGGCACATGAGCCAAGGGAGAGATTAGTCAGAAGGCTTAGGTACCACAAAGAGATCACATAGAAAGGAGACACAATAACCTTGACATTAGAAGGCCCCCTGACCTCTGTAAAAGTGATTTATGAAAAGCAATGGTGGTAAAAGCCAAATTCAAGTTATTTAATCGATGAGTGGGAGTCTGTAAGTTTTGGCCGTGGTTTCACGAGGTTTGGTGCTAAATGAAATGCTGAATGTGGTGCTTTGTCTTGATCAGACAGAATGGTCAAGGGATGTGTGTGAGTATGTGAGAGAGAGACAGAGTGTGTGTGTATGTGTGAGTGTGTGTGTATGTGTGTGTGTGTGGTTGAAAATGAGGCACTGGAGTGACTGAGAGAAGATAGTGGGGAGATAAATGTTAAAAAGGAGAGAAATGAGAAATATGGCTGCAGCATGATTCCAGGCATTGTAGGTGGTCCTTAAGTCATATTTATGAATGAGCTCTTTTCCCTTCTCTTCAGACATAAAAAATATACTACCACCAATTAAAATGGTTGATAAAGCAGACAGTCGTGTCTATTTTAGAACAGATATAAAGTAAATCCTGCAGTGTCAAAGGGCATGCTAATCACAGAGTAAATAATACAATGATATATTGTAGAAATATGTCAGGACCATGTATGGCATCAAGGTGCACAAGCTCTAATTCCAGTCTTGTGTGTGTTAGTGGTGCATCTTTTTTCTCATTAACATTTTTTTGAACCATTGCTAAAGGCCAAACACTCCATTAAGATCTTTAAGGACATGATTTGATATTCTTCTAAAAATATTGCAAGGAGTACCTATCTGTTATGCTCCTCCTCTCCTCCCTCCCCTCTTTCCTTCCTTCCACCAAATTTGAATATGAGAAAACTGAGATTCAAAGAACTAAGTCAGCTTACAGAGCTCCTTACTGGCTGCATAATGTTGGCAGGATTTTGAACCTCTCTAGTCCTCATCTTTCTGAAAAATGGTCATGGCCCCTTGTGAGCTATTAGTGGGTTGGATGAAATAATGGTTGCATGGAACTTAGAGTTGCCTGGTGTAGAATTGTTACTTTTATATAAACTCAATGCTTTGCAACAAATCCCCAAATTCATAGCACAGATAAAAGCATGTAGCAATAGGAAGACCTATTTCCTATGGATCCTACAGATTGAAAGCTAACTCATTTGACAAAGTCAGTGCCATCACTGACATGCATCCCCAAAGGTGTCTGTTAGATGTTTTTGAGAACTGAAGCTATCTTTTTATTTCTCCTAAAGAAGGAGAAGCCTCTACCATGGCACTTGGTACCGAGCTTTGCAGTAAATAGGCATTCAGTAGGTGCCAAGTACAATCCAAGCAACGTCTCACCTGTATTTTGGTGTCTTTTTCTAGTACTGAATGTGATGGATGATTATGGAAATACCCCGCTGCACTGGGCCGCAGGAAAAAACCAGGTGGAAAGTGTGAAGTTTCTTCTTCGCAAAGGAGCCAACCCAAACCTCCGAAACTGCAGCATGATGGCCCCGCTGCATGTGGCTGTGCAGGGCGGGTACAACGACGTGATGAAGGTGAGCTTGCTGGTGGCTCCCCAGGCCGAGCAACGTAGCGTGGGCCGGGCCTCACGTCCAGTTATGTCTGCTTTGTCCAAAAGGCCAACCTCGGCCACCAGGGCCAACAGCATGTGATGATTTTAAAGTTGGCTTTTCTTCTGACCAAAATCATCTCCATAGTGATCGTGATGATGATGATGTGAAGAATAATAAGCACCATCTTATTTTCTTGATTAGTTCTTATGTATCAGCTACCAGCCTTTTTCTGTGTTTAGGAGCCTTCTGTGTTTTTGGTTTTTAAATCCCCATTTAAAAAAATCTATAAAGTACTTTGGCCACCTCATGGGAAGAGTTGACTCATTGGAAAAGACTTTGATGCTGGGAGGGATTGGGGGCAGGAGAAGAAGGGGACAACCGAGGATGAGACGGCTGGATGGCATCACTAACTCGATGGATGCAAATCTGAGTGAACTCTAGGAGTTGGTGATGGACAGGGAGGCCTGGTGTGCTGCGATTCATGGGGTCGCAAAGAGTCGGACACGATTGAGCGACTGAACTGAACTGAACTGAAGACCATTATTATTCCCATTTCATAGCTGAGGAAACTGAGGAAGAGAGAGAATCAAATAATGTGCTTAGTGCATAAGAGTTAGGAGGAAAAACCAAGAGTTAGGAAATTTGTCTTCATTTTTATGTTTCTCAAGTCAGGGTTTTACTGCTTTTACCTGGCTGATCTAATGCTTCAAAAAAAGGAGGTGACCAGTGCCTTGGTGAAGAGAGGAAATATAATTAGGATTTATTGTTTTTATGAGAGTCAATGACATGCCTTAGTGGATGACATGTCTTAGCAGAAGACATAATAATAATATGGGGAAATTTCTTAATATTTTTTAAGAGAGTGAGTTGGGTCAGTTAGAGGAAGCCTTGAGAAATACAGTTTACAAAGGAATTATATTCTAGAAATTCATTTCTGAGGTAGGTAATTTGGACCTTGCAGTAAATTTTCCTGTAGGAAAAACATTGCGAAGGATGACATGGCTGTTGTGTCATAGTTCCGGCTGCTATCACAGAAAACCGCAGACGCAGTGGCTTGAACAACAGCTGTCTCTCTCAGCTGTGGAGGCTGGGTTGACCGAGATTGAGGCAGTAGAAGAGTTGGTATCTGGTAAGGGCCTGATTCCTGGTTAATAGGTCGCCTCTGTCTCTCTCTGTCTTCATATTGAGGAAGGAATGAGAGCTTTCTGGGCTTTCGTTTATAAGAGTGCTAATCCCACTCGTGAGGGTTCTGCCTTCATGACCTAGTTCAGTTCGGTTGCTTAGTCATGTCTGACTCTTTGCAGCACAATGGACTGCAGCACGCCAGGCTTCCCTGTCCTTCACCAACTCCTGGAGCTTGCTCAAACTCATGTCCAGTGAGTCAGTGATGACATCCAACCATCGCATCCTCTGTCAGCCCCTTCTCTTCCTGCCTTCAGTCTTTCCCAGCATCAGGGGCTTTTCAAAGGAGTCAGTTCTTCCATCAGATGGCCAGAGTATTGGAGTTTCAGCTTCAGCATCAGTCCTTTCAATGAATTTTCAGGACTGATTTTCTTTAGGATGGACTGGCTGGATCTCCTTGCAGTCCAAGGGACTCTCAAGAGTGTTCTCCAAGACTACAGTTCAAAAGCATCAATTTTTTGGCACTCAGCTTTCTTTATAGTCCAACTCTCACATCCATACATGACTACTGGAAAAACCATAGCTTTGACTAAATGGACTTGTTGGCAAAGTAATGTCTCTGCTTTTTAATATGCTGTCTAGGTTGGTCATAGCTTTTCTTCCAAGGAGCATGCATCTTTTAATTTTATGACTGTAGTCACTATCTGCAGTAATTTTGGAGCCCCCCAAAATAAAGTCTGACACTGTTTCCCCATCTATTTGCCATGAAGGGATGGGACCAGATGCCATGATCTTAGTTTTCTGAATGTTGAGTTTTAAGCCAACTTTTTCACTCTCCTCTTTCACTTTCATCAAGAGGCTCTTTAGTTCTTCTTTGCTTTCTGCCATAAGGGTGGGGTCATCTGCATATTTGAGGTTATTGATATTTCTCCCAGCAATCTTAATTCCAGCTTGTGCTCATCCAGCCCAACATTTTGCATGACGTACTTTGCATATAAGTTACATAAGCAGGGTTACAATATACAGCCTTGATGTACTCCTTTCCCGATTTGGAGCCAGTCTGTTGTTCCATGTCCAGTTATAACTGTTGCTTCCTGGCCTGCATACAGATTTCTCAGGAGGCAAGTCAGCTGGTCTGGTATTCCCATCTCTTTAAGAATTTTCCATGGTTTGTTGTGATCTACACAGTCAAAGGCTTTGTCATAGTCAATAAAGCGGAAGTAGGTGTTTTTCTGGAACTCTCTTGCTTTTTCAGTGATCCAACAGATGTTGACAGTTTGATCTCTGGTTCCTCTGCCTTTTTAAAATCCAGCTTGAACATCTGGAAGTTCACAGTTCACGTACTGTTGAAGCCTGGCTTGGAGAATTTTGAGCATTATTTTGCTAGCATGTGAGATGAGCAAAATTGTGCAATAGTTTGAACATTCTTTGCCATTGCCTTTCTTTGGGATTGGAATGAAAACTGACTTTTTCTGGTCCTGTGGCCACTGCTGAGTTTTCCAAATTTGCTGGCATATTGAGTGCAGCATTTTCACAGCATCATCTTTTAGGATTTGAAAGAACTCAGCTGGAATTCCATGATCTCCACTAGCTTTGTTCATAGTGATGCTTCCTAAGGCCCACATGACTTCGCATTCCAGGATGCCCGACTCTAGGTGGGTGATCACACCATTGTGGTTATCTGGGTCATTAAGATCTTTTTTTGTATAGTCCTTCTGTGTATTCTTGCCATCTCTTCTTAATATCCTGTTAGGTCCATACCATTTCTGTCCTTTATTATGCCCATCTTTGCATGAAATGTTCCCTTGGTATCTCTAATTTTCTTGAAGAGATCTCTAGTCTTTCCCATTCTATTGTTTTCTTCTATTTCTTTGCATTGATCACTGAAGAAGGATTTGTTATCTCTCCTTGCTATTCTTTGGAACTCTGCATTCAGATGGGTATATCTTTCCTTTTCTCCTTTGCCTTTCGCTTCCCTTCTTTTCTCAGCTATTTGTAAGGCCTCCTCAGACAGCTATTTTGCCTTTTGCATTTCTTTTTCTTGGTCTTGATCACTGGCTACTGTACAATGTCACAAAGCTCCATGCATAGTTCTTCAGGCACTCTGTCTATCAGATCTAATCCCTTGAATCTATGTGTCACTTCTACTATATAATTGTAAGGGATTTGATTTAGGTCATACCTGAATGGTCTAGTGGTTTCCCCTACTTTCTTCAATTTAAGTCTGAATTTTGCAATAAAGAATTCATGATCTGAGCCACAGTCAGCCCCCAGTCTTGTTTTTTGCTGATTATATAGAGCTTCTCCATCTTTGGCTACAAAGAATATAATCAATCTGATTTCAGTGTGGATCATCTGGTGATGTCCATGTGTAGAGTCTTGTCTCATGTTGTTGGAAGAGGGCGTTTGCTATGACCAGTGCATTTTCTTGGCAAAACTCTGTTAGCCTTTGCCCTGCTTCATTTTGTACACCAAGGCCTAATTTGCCTGTTACTCCAGGTATCCCTTAACTTCCTACTTTTGCATTCCAGTCCTCTAAAATGAAAAGGACATCTCTTTTGGTGTTAGTTCTAGGAGGTCTTATAGGTTTTCATAGAACCATTCAACTTCAGCTTCTTCAGCATTACTGGTTGGGGCATAGACTTGGATTACTGTGATATTGAATGGTTTGCCTTGGAAAGGAACAGAGATCATTCTGTCATTTTTAAGACTGCACCCAAAAACTACGTTTAGCATTCTTTTCTTGACTTATGAGGCTACTCCATTTCTTCTAAGGGATTCTTGCTGACAGTACTAGATACAATGGTCATCTGAATTAAATTCACCCATTGCAGTCCATTTTAGTTCACTGATTCCTAAAATGTCGATATTCATTCTTACCATCTCCTCTTTGACCGCTTCCAATTTGCCTTGATTCATGCACCTAACATTCCAGGTTCCTATGCAATGTTTTTTATAGCATTGGATTTTACTTCCATCACTGGTCACATCCACAACTGTGTGTTGTTTTTGTTTTGGCTCCATCTCTTCATTCTTTCTACAGTTATTTTTCTACTCTTCTCCAGTAGCATATCAGGCACCTACTGACCTGGGGAGTTCATCTTTCAGTGTCATATCTTTTTGCCTTTTCATAGTGTTCATGGGGTTCTCAAGGCAAGAATACTGAAGTGGTTTGCCATTCCCTTCTCCAGTGGACCACATTCTGTCAGAACTCTCCACCACGACCTGTCTGTCTTGGGTTGCCCTATGGCATGGTTCATAGTTTCATTGAATTAGACAAGGCTGTGGTCCATGTGATCAGTTGGATTCATTTTCTGTGGTTGTGGTTTTCATTCTGTCTGCCCTCTGAGGGATAAGGATAAGAGGCTCATGGAAGCTTCCTGGTGGGAGAGACTGACTGTGGGGAAACTGGGTCTTGTTCTGATGGGCGGGGCCATGCTCAGTAAATCTTTAATCCAATTTTCTGTTGATGGGCGGGGCTGTGTTCCCTCCCTGTTGTTTGACCTGAGAGCAAACTATGGTGGAGGTAGTGAAGAAAATGGCGACCTCCTTCAAAAGGTCTCGTGCACGCACTGCCACACTCAGTGCACCCGGGCCTGCAGCAGGCCACCATCGACCCACACCTCTGCCAGAGACTCCTGGGCACTCAGAGGCAAGTCTGGGTCAGTCTCTTGTGAGGTCACTGCTCCTTTCTCCTGGATCCTGGTGTGCAGAAGGTTTTGTTTGTGCCCTCCAAGAGTCTGTTTCCCCAGTCCTGTGTAAGTTGTGGCAGCTCTGTGGTAGAGTTAATGGCAACCTCTTCCAAGAGGACTTATGCGATACCCAGGTCTGTTGCACCCAGAGCCCCTACTCTGGTGGCAAGGCACTGCTGACCCACACCTCCGCAGAAGACACTCAGGCACTCAGAGGCAAGTATGCCTCAGTCTCTGTGGCATCTCCTGGTGTACACAAGGTTTTGTTTGAGCCCTCTCAGTGTCTCTGGTAGGTATGGGGTTTGATTCTAAACAGAATTTCACCCCTCCTACCATCTTTCTGGGGCTTTCTCCTTTGCCCTTGGACACGGTGTATCTTTCTTTGGTGGGATCCAACATTCTCCTGGAGAAGGCAATGGCACCCCACTCCAGTACTCTTGTCTGGAAAATCCCATGGACGGAGGAGCCTGGTAGGCTGCAGTCCATGAGGTCGCTAAGAGTTGGACACAACTGAGTGATTCACTTTCACTTTCATGCATTGGAGAAGGAAATGGCAACCCACTCCAGTGTTCTTGCCTAGAGAATCCCAGGGATGGGGGAGCCTGGTGGGCTGCCGTCTGTGGGGTCACACAGAGTTGGACACGACTGAAGTGACTTAGCAGCAGCAGCAGCAACGTTCTCCTGTCAATGGTTGTTCAGCAGTGAGTTGTAATTTTGGAGTTCTCACAGGAGAAGATGAGCGCCCATCCTTCTTACTCTATCTTGTAGACCTAAGCACTTCCCAAATGCCCCTCCTCTTAATACCACACTGGGGATTAGGATTTCAATATATGAATTTTGAGGGACAAAAACATTCAGTTTATCACATCACACCCAAACCTACTCAGCCTATAATACACCAACAATATCTCAGGGGTGTCCATGAACTCCAAGCTTCCTTAGTTCAGACCCCTTCCTCTCAGCCTCCTGAGTCCTTGGCTCCTGTAAGCCAGGCAGAGAGAGTGTGAGAGGAGCCCCCTTTCCACTCTCCCCTTGTGCCCTGTAGGTAGCTTTGCCGTAATCCTTAGCACAGGGTACAGCAATCAAATGTTCACATACTCATCTCCCACTCTGACTGCTTATACTGAAAGAAGACACTGTGTGTGACTAATGGAACATCTCCAGTCCTCAGCATTGCTGCTAAATGATGGCTCTTGAATGAATAAATTAGTAACTAGGCGTTCTGGCTGAAGGGGAAGAGGAGAGTTTAAGTATCTGTGCCTAAGAAGACAAGTCAGAACAGCCCCTTGCAGAGGTTATTGGAGAGGCCTTTGGCAATAGGCTGTCAGCTTCTGTCGCTGTCTGCATTATTCATGAGCCTGATGCTACTTCTGTATCATCCGTGCTGGGCCACCAGCGAGTGCAGACCCCGCCCCCTGAGAGGTGCCACGTTTCCCCAGTGAACTCTTGTGCTTCCTCTGAAGGCTCTTTTCAAGAACAAATGCTCACTGACTTAATTAATCTTACCTCTGAAAGTGTGATTTAGGAACTCAAAGGCAGGTAACAGTTGAAAGCTACTGTTAACTAGAAATCAAATTTTGAGGCTAACAAATACAGAAGGATAGGTATCACACTGAAATAGAAGAAAGTCTAGAAATAAACCCATAACTGATTTACAAACTAGATGGTGGGTATAACAGATTTTCCTTTGTGACACCAGAACAAGAAAAAAAAAAAAAAAGGATTGTAAGGGAACTGAAATTAGTTGTCTCTCCTTTGCTTAGTCTTACCAACCATCACTTCATCAAAAGATGTTTTCAAGCCCTTTTGCTTCACCAGAGAAGAAGGAAAAGGAATTTAGGAGGGTCTCTCTGTGTGCTTGCATCCTCAGGGCCTGCCTCTCCCATTTATTTATACCACCTACAGTCTGCCAGGTTCCCTCTGTCCATGGAATTCTCCAGGCAAGAACACTGGAGTAGATTGTCATTTCCTTCTCCAGGGGATCTTCCTGACCCAGGGATTGAACCTGGGTCTTCTGCATTGCAGGTAGATTCTTTACCTTGTGAGCCACAGGGGAGCCCTATTTATAACACCAGCTTTTGGCAATTTCAATCTCCATTATCCAGCATTCCCCCAAACCTTCCACTGCTGCCTTGTGGTTGTAAAGCAAAAAACTGTTACCCACGTGTGACCTTGTGTGACCTCAGTTCTTACACAGATACCACTGGTGTGCACAGTGTTTCCTGGGGCACATTGGACCGAGGTTGGGGGCTGGCCTTGCTTCTCAGTAGCCTGCAGGTCTTAGTTCTTGGCTTAACCCCAAAGTATATAGTTGGACCTCCCATGAGGCTTCCTGGATTCTCATCACAGGGATCTCTGGAGGTCTCACCTGCCAGCCTCCAGACTTGTCTGGTCATGACTGAGCTTGAACTAGACACACAGTTTATTGTTTGTTTTTTTTTTTTTAAATGTTTTATCATTTTATTAGGAATAATTCCAAATGGGTTATGAAGAAAACGTATTCACTGAGTTTGATGAGTTTTCCAAAAACTTTTAATGAAGATATGTTCACCAATAAACAATAAAACATCAGCAGAACTATCATATACTGGGCAAAGAGTCAGGCTGATACCAAAAGCAACATGCAACATAAAAAAAGATATAATATAAAGGAAGACAATCTGCTGAGGATTAAAAATCATCTCCATATGCACTCTTTGCATCTAGCACAGAACTGATTATCAAATCCAAACCACACCAAGGTAAGCTTGGCTGATGGAAGCCAGGAGTCAATAAAAATGGGGGGAGAAATGGAAGTTCCTCAGTGCAAGATCTGAATAGTGTTTTGGAGCATTTCCCTGGCTGGTACAATCAGTATTAAAAAATCTTTTTGGCAAGGGGGGAAAATAAATACAAATGGAATGCTACATTTTTTAAAAATCAGCAGACTGTCCCAGGAATGATAAAGGTATCATTAAAGTAGCAGGGGGTAACTTTAAAACATTATTCCTTGTGGGCTCAAAAAAAAAAAAAAAAACATTCAAAATGGATTTATTTAAAAGGCGTCACATTAGCTACCTCCAGGCATTTAGGCTTAAGGGAAGTAAAATTAAAAGAGGACAGTGTCTTTCCCCCAAGTTAAGGAGAATCTCTTTAAAACCAAGCATATTGCTAAATGGCAACATTATACTTGATAAACAATAACTGGCAACAAAATAAGTTTAAACACAGTAATATTCTGCCCAAACCAGTCCCAGATACTGTTTAATAACCAAGATGCAAACTAATTTTGTTGTAACAAGCCTAGACCAATTCTATCAAACATGTCCTTGGTTAGATATCCAGCTTCATTTAACGTTTTGAAAGCTCATTTGACAGCCAGTCAAGTCCCTCATACAGACCGGTTCCTTGTGTAGCACAAGTGGCTTAAACATACCATGTTCTGTTACGAGGGGACTGAAGACCTAATTATCTGTCATTTCACTAATGGTCATAGCATTCGGCAAGTCCTGTTTGTTTGCAAAAAGCAGCCACACTGCATCTCACAACTCATCTTCCTGAAGCATTTTCTGCAGCTCATCTGCTCCTTCCTGAACTCCTTCACGATCATTGCTATCTACCACAAAAATAAGACCCTGGGTATTTTGAAAGTAATGCCTCCAGAGAGGCCTAATTTTATCTTGACCACCAACATCCCATACTTTGAAACAAATGTTCTTATATTCTACCGTTTCCACATTAAAACCAATGGTAGGAATGGTGGTGACTATCTCCCCTAACTTCAGTTTATACAGAATGGTCGTCTTGCCAGCAGCATCCAATTCAACCATCAAAATGCGCATCTGCTTCTTGCCGAAGAGACGGGAGAAGAGGGAGGAGATGGCGAGGCCCACGGCGGTAGTGCCACTTGCAATGGGCAGGAGCAAAAGGGGTTTGGGGCGTCCCCGGGCCTTCTCCTTTTACGCTCCCAGAAAACTCAGCGAGGAAAGAGCTGCTGAGGAAGAAAGACGGCTGCGGGGACGGTTCGCTAGCCGGCGTGTCCGAAGAAGCTCCCGGACAGGGGGGTGAGGGCCTGCTCCGCGACTGGCGGGGCAGCTCCGGCTCTGGCGAGGCAACCGCGGCGACTAGACTGCGGCCCGGCCCCTCCAACGCGGCCAGATTCGCGTCACCGCCGCCCCATCCCCCTGCGCTTCCGGCGCTTCCCCCTCCGCAGTTTAGTTGCTGTCTCTGGGCCCCCTGCCACCTACAATTTAACACAGCTTTAGGAAAGACTGTGCTAGTGGCAGTGAGAAGAAACACCCTAACAGATGCTCCAGATCTATGAGCTGTGACTCTAAGAGGGCAGAGATTAAAAGCCTCTCCTTGTAAACTCGGGTAGATTACTTCACTCGTGAATCAATCCAGACTTTGTTAAGAACAGAAGGCGATGCCTCAAGTACATTGACTGAACTGTGTGTTCTCGTTTTCCTTCATCCATAATCTTCTTGTGTGTTCTTATGGCCTAAAATTCCAGTGTAATTTTCCTTTATGAGAAGAGCTGATTAGTAAGCCTGATTCATCTGCTGACACATCAGGACACATTGTATTAACTAGGAGCTCTTGTTTTTAGGAAACAGCTTGTTTAATAAATTCTTTCTTAACTTAGTGTGAGCACATGATATAATTTTATCAGAGTCTTGCTGCGAAAGAAAAGGCCTTTAGCAGGCTAATTCAGAGATTTCTCTTTTGAGGGAGACATTTATGTAAGAAAAATTTTGTTAGAAGAAAACTAGCTCAAGATCAATAGATTCTTAGCCAATAATCAGCTGTAAGTCAGCCAGATGAAAGGGTAACAGGTCTTCAATTAAATTCCATTAGAAAAATTGCTTAACCATTTTAGCAGGAATTCTCATTTCTTACATCAGAAAAAGAGTTTCTGGTTCCAGACTAAGTTTGAACCGATTGAGTTAAGCTATATCTCTGTTACATGAGACTCTCTTCTTTCCTGGAAGGAACGGGGTTTTAATGGACATTTCCCAGAATACTTGCAATCTGGGTCAAAGACAAATGTCCAGATGGGAAAAGGAAACAGTTCCCTCCCATGTTTGCTTCCCCTTCCCTCCCTCTCTTCTCTCTCTCTTTCTCCTTTCTTACATTCCTCCTTTATCACCACCCACACATTCTCACTTTATTTTTTGGCTCCATCAATTTATTTTTGGTAGATATTAGTTAATCTCATATATTAAAATCACATATCTGAAATCTAGAAAAATACTATTTGCAAAGCAGAAACAGAGATGCAGATGGAGAGAATAAAGGTATGGATACCAAGAGGGGAAGTGAAAAGTGAAAGTGAAGTCGCTCAGTTGTGTCTGACTCTTTGTGACCCCAGGCTACCAGGCTCCTCAGTCCATGGCATTTTCCAGGCAAGAATGCTGGAATGGGTTGCCATTTCCTTCTCCAGGAGATCTTCTCGACCCAGGGATTGAACCCGGGTCTCCCACATTGTAGGCAGATGCTTTACCATCTGAGCTACCAGGGAAGGCCAAGTGGGGGAAGAGGGTAAGATGAAATTGGGAATTGGGATTGATACACTATTATGTATAAAATAGATAACTAATGAGAGCCTGCTACATAGCACAGGGAACTCTACTTACTGCTCTGTGGTGACCTAAATGGGAAGGAAAGCCAGGGGAGAGGGGATATATGTGTACAGCTGATTCACTTTGCTGTACAGCAGAAACTAACACAATGTTATAAAGCAACTATGCTCCAGTAAAAATTATATATATATATATAGCTAACTTAATACAAGTGAAAAATATTTAGTGAGCAATGTTAACTAGTATTTACAATTTTTAGTCTATTTTCAATTCTACAACTCCATGTTGACTTAATTAATGAGCTATAGAAATTGCCATTATTTCATCTTCATGAGAAATTTTTGTAGCACCCACTGGGTACAAGGTTTCATGTCAGATCCATGGGAGAGTAATGGAAAAGATGAATAAGGACATGGTTCCTGGTACTGAAAGCTTAACATCCAGTGGAAGACAAATACCCTATTTGAAAACCTGCAGGTTAACTTTTGACTGACTATTCCCTCTTTTATGTAGGTCTTGATTGAGCACAGCAGTACCGATGTTAATCTGGAAGGAGAAAATGGAAACACAGCTCTGATAATCACATGTTTCACAGATAACAGTGAAGCCATGCAGCTTTTGGTTTGTATTTTATTTATATTTTTTCCTGTTTTCTTTATCCTTTAGTACAACATGAATTTTTGTTCTTTAAAACAGCTTTCAGGGACTTCCCAGGTGGTTCAGCGGTTAAGAGTCGGACACGACTGAGCAACTGAACTGAAATGAACTGAACTGAACTCAGTGGCTAAGACCCCATGTTTCCAATGCAGGGGACACAGGTTCAATCCCTGGCCAGGGAACTAAGGTCCCATGTGTCATGAGGTGTGGCCAAAAAATAAATAAAACTATTTTCAGTTTCTCTTTTAGCAAAATATAAAATGTAGAAAGAGTGTCAGGAAAAAACAGTTCTATGAGTTTGAGTACATGTTCACACCCCTTAGGGCTTCCTTGATGGCTCAGCAGGTGAAGAATCTGGCTGCAATGCAGGACACTTGGGTTCAATCCCTGGGTCAGGAAGATCCCCTGGAGGAGGGCAACACAAGCCGCTCCAGTATTCTTACCTGGAGAATCCCATGGACAGAGGAGCCTGGTGGACTGTAGTTCATGGGGTCACAAAGAGTCAGACACAACTGAAGCAACTGAGCACACCCCTTAAATCTTAAATGAGTCTGAAATTTCCTCTGGAAGACAGATAGGAAAGCATTACAGAGAACATGAGATGACTGAAGTGAAAAGAAAATATCAACAAAAAAATGTGAGACTGGTGGTCAAACCTAGAATGAAAGTGAATGTGAAAGTCCTTCAGTCGTATCTGATTCTTTGTGATCCCATGGACTACTGGAGTGGGTAGCCTTTCCCTTCTCCAGGGGGTCCCAGGGATCGAACCCAGGTCTTCCGCATTGTGGACGGATTCTTTACCAGCTGAGCCACCAGGCAAGCCAAAGAATACTGGAGTGAGTAGCCTATCCCTTGTCCAGGAGTACTTCCCGACCCAGGAATCGAACCGGGGTCTCCTGCGTTGCAGGCAGATTCTCTACCAGCTGAGCTATCAGGGAAGCCCAGAATACAAAAGACAAAGCATAATGGCCGGTATGTGCATAAAGGTGAATCATACTTGGGACTCTGAGCTTCTGAATTGTCAAAGGAAAGACGAAAATTGTTATTTGCAAAATTATTGTTGGGCCCTGAAATAAAAGCCAGGAGAACAGCCATATCTGTTTCCAAGATGAGAAGAAACAGCTGCCCTGGGTTCTCAGAAAGGGACCCTTGCATGATATAATGACTGAGCTCCTCAGCCATAGCCCAACAAGAAGAGCCAGCCTTCTCTCCGGTGAGATTTCTCGGGATGATCCAGTCCAACTCTTCACGTATCTATCACCATGGCTGAGTCCTGCTCCACGGAGTGCCCCTTCTGAGTGTGATATTAGAATTTCATCAAAGAGCTTTCTTTTAAATATTCCTCAATCACTTGTACATTATTCAGGCCAGATTTTCTATTTTTAGCACTTGCTTTTCCCTCTCCACCACCTCCAGGGAGTAAATAAAATAATTTCAGACTATCGTGGGATGTTTCAAATTACAAATACCTTCTAACATATTTACTAGACATACTTGGATGAAAATATATATTCTTATAAGCTTTCATGATTGGACCAAAAAAGGAATTTAAAAATATTTAACTTTTTTTGGTCCAATCATGACAGCTTATACTGGGAAATTCCATGGACAGAGGAGCCTGGTGGGCTAGTCCATGGGGTCACAAGAGTCAGACACAACTTAGCAACTAAACCAAGAACCAGCCAACCACAATGGAAAAACCTCAAGCAAAAATCAACAAAATTAGAAATAGCAAAAGGATTTAATTGAATATGAAGGAGAATTTTTAAATGGCAAAAGATCAGTATGCAATCCTATCCTGAAAATTTGAAAATTATTTTTAATGGATACATGTGCTGTGCTTAGTTGCTCAATCGTGTCCGACTCTTTGCGACCCCATGGACTATATATAGCCAGCCGGGCTTCCCAGTCCATGGGATTCTCCAGGCAAGAGTACCATTTTCTACTCCAGGGGATCTTCCCAACCCAGGGATTGAACCTAGGTCTCCTGCATTGCAGGCAGTTTCTTTACAATCTGAGCCACCAGGGAAGCCCAATGGATAAATAACTGAAAGTAATTAAAGTGTTAAAATAGACTACAAAATTAAATATCTGAAAGGAACTATTAAAAGTTTAGGGAAAAAAGCATTGCTAATACTTTGTTAAAGCTCTGGAACCAGCTAATATATGCTTTTATAGATTTTATAGTTTCTTTCAAACTTGCAAAGAAGTTTGTTTCAGGTAATCTTCCTGTAGCACAAGAAAAGAGTGACATTGTGCAGATTAGTTTTATAAAGTTCAGTTCAGTTAAGTCACTCAGTCTTGTCTGACTCTTTGCTACCCCATGAATCACAGCACGCCAGGCCTCCCTGTCCATCACCAGCTCCCAGAGTTCACTCAAACTCATGTCCATCCAGTCAGTAATGCCATCCAGCCATCTCATCCTCTGTCGTCCCCTTCTCCTCCTGCCTCCAATCCCTCCCAGCATCAGGGTCTTTTCCAATGAGTCAACTCTTCGCATGAGGTGGCCAAAGTATTGGAGCTTGAGCTTCAGCTTCAGCATCAGTCCTTCCAATGAACACCCAGGACTGATCTCCTTTAGGATGGACTGGTTGGATCTCCTTGCAGTCCAAGGGACTCTCATGAGTCTTCTCCAACACCACAGTTCAAAAGCATCAGTTCTTTGGCACTCAGCTTTCTTCACAGTCCAACTCTCACATCCATACATGACCATTGGAAAAACCATAGCCTTGACTAGATGGACCTTTGTTGGCAGAGTAATATCTCTGCTTTTCAATATGCTATTTAGGTTGGTCATAACTTTCCTTCCAAGGAGTAAGCGTCTTTTAATTTCATGGCTGCAGTCACCATCTGCAGTGATTTTGGAGCCCCCCAAAATAAAGTCTGCCACCGTTTCCACTGTTTCCCCATCTATTTGCCATGAAGTAATGGGACCAGATGCCATGATCTTCGTTTTCTGAATGTTGAGCTTTAAGCTAACTTTTTCACTCTCTTCTTTCACTTTCATCAAGAGGCTTTTGAGTTCCTCTTCACTTTGTGCCATAACAGTGGTGTCATCTGCATATCTGAGGTTATCGATATTTCTCCTGGCAATCTTGTTCCCAGTTTGTGCTTCTTCCAGCCCAGTGTTTCTCATGATGTACTCTGCATATAAGTTAAATAAGCAGGGTAAAGTTAAATATAGCCTTGACGTACTCGTTTTCCTATTTATAAAGTAGACATAATAATAATTCTTGAGAGCTCCCCCCAAAGAAAAATGTAGATCAATTTCACATAGATGTAGTCTTAAAAATACTAGCAATTAATTCATCAAAATAATGAAAAGTACCGTGTAATACCACATTGGCCTTATCTAGGGACTGTATGGAGAGTTCAGTATTAGATTAGATTATAATCCATTGATTGACCTGAGCCAACAAAGCATATGATTATATTGATCTGTTTATCTTTAAATGGATATAAAATTATCTGTATTTTCACAGATTTATAAGAAAAAGACAGTGCTCCATAGAAAACTGGCAAGGGGCACATAAAGTTTATTTAATTTCTCTAGTAATCAAAGAGGAAGCTATTAAAACAATGAGTTTTTTTAAATCTCTTAAATTGAAAGGACAAAAATTCCTCCTTGATTGAAAATGTAATGAGTGTTAGAAAATGTAATGAGTTGGGGAATTTCATTCACTGTTGGCACAAATGTATTTTGACTCATCAATCCCAATTCTTGGAATACATCTCAAGGAGATAATTAAAGATATCACTGATATTAACACTAGTGTTATATATAGTAGAGAAAACTGAGAGAAAGTTGAAATTCAGTAATAGGGATTCATTGTATGAAGTTTTGTGTACCCCCAAATGGAATCCATTCTGAAGGAGATCAGCCCTGGGATTTCTTTGGAAGGAATGATGCTAAAGCTGAAACTCCAGTACTTCGGCCACCTCATGTGAGGAGTTGACTCATTGGAAAAGACTCTGATGCTGGGAGGGATTGGGGGCAGGAGGAGAAGGGGACAACAGAGGATGAGATGGCTGGATGGCATCACTGACTCGATGGACGTGAGTCTGAGTGAACTCCGGGAGTTGGTGATGGACAGGGAGGCCTGGCGTGCTGCGATTCATGGGGTTGCAAAGAGTCGGACATGACTGAGCGACTGAACTGAACTGAAATGGAATATGTATTTAATAAAATCATATAATTTAAGAATATTAAAAAAATACTTTTAAAAATGGTGTGATCACATAGTATACACATAAATATCACTTACTCAAAGAAGACAGAAAATATTGTCTTCTAAAATGTAAAACAATGATGCCCTTAGAAAGCAAGATGATACATGTATTTGCTTCTTCACACTTTTTTGCTTTTTCAAAATCTCTCATTTTGTGGTAGGAGGTACTTAAAACTGAAATCCAGTGTTCTATAGAAAATGATGATTGAGAATGGTTGACTCAGAGGTGAAGGTAATATACCATTCTGTTCATTTTAACAACTTTTTAGTAGAGAACATTCATTAGTAAAAATGTCTGATTTTCATGATTTAATGCAAGTGCTGGTCTAATCATTTGTTAATTGCACAAATGACAGGAAAATGATCTGGGAAATATTATCACTTTATTTGTATAAGGAAATGAGAAAGGGTATAGGAACAATCGTGATAATGTTTTTTAAAATCTCTTTAATTTCACTGAAAACTGTGTTGACTTTGGTGGAAGATCAAGTTGAAATTTTTGTATCTATGTTGTTACTTTGTCATTAGAAAATTTAAAGTGTCTCTAGTTCAGAATGTTAGCCTAGTTCCAAAATTACTTTTTTGTCCAGACTTCATACCATACAAAGCTTTCCTATGTGAATAATTTTACATAGGCACAGAGTAGCAAAAAGTTATGGGAGAGGCATATAAATTCTTGTTCATTCTTGTGAGGGGTTTATCTTTGTCATTTGACTTCTTTTTTGTTCTTTCTTTTGTTCCAGTTAAAGAAAGGAGCTAAGCCATGTAAATCAAATAAATGGGGGTGCTTCCCTATTCACCAGGCAGCATTTTCGGGTGCCAAAAAATGCATGGAAATAATATTAAAGTTTGGTGAGTAGAAGCTTTCCTCCATTATGTACTATAAGGAAGCCTATTTTGGTGGATGCTATTGAGAAATAACATAATTTATCCCTGGGCTTTTAGGTAAGTCTAAAAGTCCTTTCTTCTTTTTTTTAAAAAAAAAAATCTTTTATTTATTCATAGCATTTATTCTCTTCAATTTTATTTTCTCCTAAAGGTGAGGAACATGGGTATAGCAGACTGTCTCACATTAACTTTGTGAACAGTGGGAAAGCCAGCCCTCTCCACATGGCAGTTCAAAGTGGGGACTTGGATATGATTAAAATGTGCCTGGACAATGGTGCACAGCTGGACCTGCTAGAGGTAACTGTTCAGATTCCTCCTGTAGAATTGCTCATGTTCTGTTTGCCAAAGTGCCCTACAGCTCTTTCACAGTTAATTTGGATAGATGTTACTTCCTGCTATTCATGCAAAAGCAGAAAAAGATTCTCTCAAATTTTAATCTATCTAAAGAATTTTGAGAGCTACCAAAGACAGTTGCAAACACAGATATAGATACAGTAGAGATAAAAACACTGATGATAGAAGCTAAGTACAGTCAGAGCTGTTAAGAACTGTCACCTTGCAAGGAAATAAAGTTGCTAGCTATGACTTTTATGTTGAGGCTTCTCAATAGGTGAAACTGATTACTCTTTGCCATCTTAAATTCCATACTCCTTGATTTTGTTGGACTGGGAAGAAAAAAGCAACTGAATTTAGGTTTGATCCTTAAATTGGGATGGAATATTGATTGATGCTGATATCAAAACTCTTTACAGAAAGGGAAGTGCACAGCCCTTCATTTTGCTGCCACTCAGGGAGCCACTGAGATCGTTAAGCTGATGGTGTCTTCCTATTCTGGCAGCAGCGATATTGTTAATGAGGTGGATGGAAATCACGAGACACTGCTTCACAGGCAAGTTTTCCTCCTATCATTCTGAGTATAGATTTTTCATCTTCATGTGTTTAATTAAGAAGACAAGACAAAGTTACTGCTTATGGTAGCAGAGAATCCACAGTTCAAAAGAAAAGAGCAGAGATAACAAAGATCCTGTGGTTCAACTGCAATCTCTATGTTCCTCTGGAATCAAAAATAGAAAGTTGAACAGATTTTCATAGGATAAACTCTCCAGTGGAATATTCTGGATCAGTTCTTTATCCAGTGGCTATAGGCTCAAGATTCACTTCCTATATGCTCAGGAGGTCAACATACATGGCTTTTCAAAACCTTTCTAACCTGTTTCAGGCCCTCACATGTGTGTTATCTTCATTCTCAGTGGGGATAATGGAACAGATACATATGAGTGGTCCACTTTTCCCACCTGACTTCCCTTTCCACGTAGTCCCACAATTACATGTAAAAGTTCTCAAAACGTGTATGTACTTAGTTTTAAGGAATGATAGCTAAGCTCCAAAGAAGATAAATACTTCTGTTGAGTTTAACAGAAATACACATCAGATAAAAGCATCTGAAATTATAGGCTGACTAGCTGCTAAAACAGGAAACAGGCAGTGTAGACTGAGTGTTCAGTTCCTTGCGAAGACAAAAACTGGCTGTTCCCTATGTGAGTGAAAGAAATGGCTGAGAAGGGGCTTTGCTGTCTTTCTGTTTCTATCTCTGTCTGTCTGTCTCTCTCTCTCTCTCTCTCTGTCTCTCTCTCTCTCTCACACACACGCACACACACACACACACAACACGCATGGAGGCAGAGCTAGAAGCTTGGAATGGCAGAAGAAGAGCTGAGATAGTCTCAAAAAGTAACTGAACCAAGAAATCTACACTGTCCCACAGTGAAAAAGAAATTCTAGCTACCAATATAAGATCTGGTTCTAAACTGGGGAGATGGAGGCATGAGTGTACACATTAGCAAAACCACTAGCCATAATGGCTATGCATGAACAGAAGGAACTCCAAGGAACTTCCATGCAGGATGAGTTTGCAAACTAAAATTTCATAGCATAAAGGAAATTCATAAGATTATGACAATCTAATTGACAAAAGGCTAATTTACTTCCAAAGGAATAGAAATAACAGGGCAATTTATAATTAATTTCATAATAAAGGTATTTAAAACTTTCAGAAATTTAAAAGAAGGAATGGTCAATTATGTAAAGTAAATGTATTAAGAGAAGGCATCATGGGAAACAAATTGGCATTTATGAATCAAAGATTGGTGATGTGAAAAGGATGCAGTTGAAAACCCTAGACAGGAAAAAAAAACAAATATTGAAATAAAACAAAAACTCAGTAGACAGATTAACCGCTAGACCAGATATTTTTCAAACTACTACACATTGGAATCCTGTGAGGAATTTATAAAATCCCAACATTAATTCATACTCAGATTACATCAGAATTGCCGATGACTCTCAGGAATTTTTAAAAACTCTTTGTGATGCCAATGTTTAGCCAATTCAGAAACCTAGTGATCTGAGTGTAGTTAAAATGTGTACATTTACACTAGAGCTTTAATATACAAATATGCACAAGAAGGAGTTATTTTAGGATAACAGACCCATCTACCTGACCAAAAAATATACTTAGCCTGGTGACTAGCTGGACACTTTCAACTTGAGTTGGCTGAAGATTTCTTGGACTAGTGCAGTCCAATTCTGATGAACCTAATGCTGATCTGTGATCCTGGAATGTCCTTTTCATAGCCAGTAACACTGGAGTTTATCTTGAGCTTCAAAGGAAAGTTTGTTTCTTGGTCTACAGCTTCTTTTGCTACTGTCGTGCAAAGATCTCAGTGGTGTGCAGGCCACACTTGGAGTACCAGAGCTCTAGACTGAGAAGATACAGAACAAATCAAATGGGGCCTTAGATTAACGTTATTTGACTCTTAAAATTACTCAATACATCTAATAACTTTTAGAATGCAACCTCTTGTGAATTTTAAATGAAAATTGGCAAGCTGATACTAAGACTTATACACAGAACGTTAAGAATAGAGGAGACAGTCTTGAGTAGGAACAAAGAAATAAGATTTGCATTAGGAAACACTTTTAAATCATTGATATTCACATTTGTTATGGTGATGCTTTAATATAGATTAAAAATCTGTATTTGCTGTATTAATTAACATTATCCTTATGGCTGCTTGTGAGATGATACCAAGTGACTTCAATTATATCCATTGGTTTTTCTTTCTGGCTTCCTAAAACTTTAGGAAAGCTAACACTGCCTTGTTAACTTTTTGCCAACAAAAGGGCCTTGTGAACGCTGCAGGCAAATCTTAGCTGTGCCTTGTAGGCAATTGTTGCTCTTTCTCATGGTCACAGTGGTAATGGCCATGTTTTTTGGCCTTTTCTTCTAAACTCTTACGACAGATTTTACTGTTCACTTCAGAACATGTTCGTGATGGTTTTTTACAAGGAGAAAATAGGTTTGCAGAAAGATGAAGAAGAAAATCTTGTGATGTATGTGATCTTTCTCTATTACTCGTACTTGAAAAGTTACCCTAATCAGAATCCAATTGTAGATTTTGAAACGTTATTAACTCCCTAGCCTTTTGTCATGTTATCCAATGATCCTTTAAATTCACTTTCTGAATATATTGAATAGCAGCTTTATTTTGTATATCAATAGTTCCTTAATATGCTTATCATTCTCTTTTTGCAGAGCCTCATTATTTGATCACCATGAACTAGCTGACTACTTAATTTCAGTGGTAACTATTCCTTTGACAGATTTATTTTTTATTACTATTTATGGTTGAAAAATCATATAATTACATACCATGAATCTTCAAAATTCAGCCAAAATTTTCAAATTGGGGTATACTTGCTTTACAATATTGTGTTGGTTTCTGCTGTACAATTAAGTGAATCTGCTACGAGTATACACACATCCCCCTCCTCTTGGATCTCCCTTCCACTCCCCAGTCCCATCCATCTAGGTCACCACAGAGCACCAAGCTGAGGTTCCTGTGCTATACAGCAAGTTCCCACTAGCTGTTTTACACATGGTAGTATATATGTCTATCCCATTCTCCCAGTTCATCCACCTTTCCTACCCCTGTGTCCACACATCTGTTCTCTACGTCTTCATTCCTGCCTGCAAATAGGTTCATCTGTACCATTGCTCTGTATTCCACACATATGCATTAATATACAATAGTTGTTTTTTGCTTTGATTTCTTGCCTACAAGCAAAAGAGTTTACAAAAAGATGATTGATACATTTGCAAAACATTTTGAAAATTTTTTCTATGTCTTTAATTTTGTATCTCTGACATGAGGGATGTACACTAAGCTTACTGTGATAATCACTACATGATATCTGTAAGTCCAATTATTATGCCACACACCTTAAACTTATACAGCGCTGTATGTCAGTTGTGAAAGTGAAGGTATTAGTAGCTCAGTCGTGTCCGACTCTGTGACCCCGTGAGCCCACTAGTCTCCTCTGTCCATGGAATTTTCCAGGCAAGAATACTGGAGTGGGTTGCCATTCTCTTTTCCAGGGGATCTTCCTGACCCAGGGATCAAACCTGGGCCTCCTGCATTGCAGGCAAATTCTTTACTGTCTCAGCCACCTTGGAAGACTAAAGCTGAAGCTCCAGTACTTTGGCCACCTGATGTGAAGAGCCAACTCATTGGAAAAGACCCTGAATGCTGGGAAAGATTGAAGGCAAAAGGAGAAGCGGGTGGTGGAGGATGAAGTGGTTTGATAGCATCATTGACTCAATGGACATGAATTTGTGCAAACTCCAGGAGATATTGGAGAACAAGTAGTCTGGCATGTTGCAGTCCATGGGGTCACCAAGAGTTGGACATGACTTAGCAACTGAACAACAACATGTCAATTATATCTCAATAAAACTAGAAGAAAAAAAAATACTTGATACATTCACAAATAGGGTATATTTGTATATGAATGCATAATGGCCAAACCTCATTGCCAGGAAGCTAGAAGTACCAGAGTGTACTTTTGATGCCCATATCAATGCATTTTTTTGTGGGGAGTTGATAGGTTCATGGCAAGGAATGCTCTCCTGTGACCCAGTCCTGGGAAAGGGTCAGGCTTGTTGACTCTGTCAACCCCCCTTCAGTACAAGTGGCTTGCAGGTGGAGGCGGGACAGAAAGCACGTGCACCCTTCACCTTCCATTATAATCTTCTACCCCCGCTGCCTCCGTGCCAGCTTTCAAACAATGAAAATGTGAAGAACTAAAAATACTGTCCAAGGTTTGTTACAAGTGAAAGCACAAGACCTTTCTCACTCTAAGAAATGCAATCAGGCAGCTTTTGGGTTCAATGTAAGCCCTTTCTGCAGATGAGTCTATGTTGTATTTATTTAAGCCCCATCATATCAGTAATGAATGGAGTCTGGCCCTGGAGTATTTAACATGTGCTTGTTGTCAATAACAACTATTGAAATTGTGGTATTTACATAGGAGAATCCCTGGAAGACTCATTATAGCCCAGACTTTTGTTATTCACATTTCCTGCAAATACAGCCCTCTCTTCACCTGTAAGAGGATGGCAGGACCTCACTGATCACTATCAGGCTGCCCTTGTCGTCTGTATTCAGTGGGTCCCAAAAGAACAGGATCCTAGCCCCAATCGGAGTTTAAGCTATTTTTATTGCCCTGTGCAAAAGATAGAATTCTTTCCATGAACTTTTAAAAAGTTTTTGTTTCTTGTCATATCAAATATTATAACCATAATATGTAATGGTAAATACCAACTTATTCCCTTAAAATATATACATATGAGATGTGATTTCTTAAATGCAAAATTTTTTAACATTTGACTAAAATTTTACTTTAGGATTTGAATGATTTCAAGTCAGTTATTTCAGTTCATCTGTTTCAGATGAAGTAGAGTTTTTAAAAAGAGAACAGTTTTTTTTTTTTTTATGAGTTATAATTAACTCATACTATTATGTGAATTTCAGGTGTAGAGCATGATTCAATATTTGTATACAATGAAAAGTGACCACCACAGCAAGTCCAGCTACCATCTGTCACCATGAAAGTTACAAAAAAATTTTTTCCTTATGATGAGAGCTCCCAGAATCCACTCTCTTGGCAATAGAAGTGAATGATTTCTTGTGAATGCTTTTAAAATGACAAATGTAATAAACTTAGATTTTTTTAACCACAGATATTTAATAATCTTTTCTTACAGTGGGAACTAAACTACTGATATAGGTCAACATTTTATGATTTCAGCAGGAAGATAGATCTACTGCCAGATGTCAGTCAAAAGATTAGCATGTGAGAAGGACTTCAGTTGTTGAAGTTATAGATTAATGCCTTGATTTTCTCTATGATTCGTACAACGTGAATTACAGGGAAATGTGGAGCAGTCATGTGCGTGAGTGCTAGCTATATTTTGGACATTCTGTCCCAATGAATGAACATTAAGTTACAGATTGTAGTGTGAGCTGTTTTGTCTGTGCATAGGCTCTTTGTTGAACAACTTGTTTTATTTTAGGGAGCAGAGATTGATATCACCGATTCTGAAGGACGGTCTCCACTTCTATTAGCAACTGCTTCTGCATCCTGGAATACTGTAAATTTGCTCCTCTCTAAAGGTACTAAGAGGGACTGAGCCAGGCCTTTAGAACTTCTACTCGGTTTGGTTAAACATTCACTGTCCACTCATTGTGTGCCAGGCTGTGGGCCAGATGCTATGAACACAAATGGGATACTGCCCATATCTAGAATAATTTTCAGCCCAGTAGGGCATAATACTTGAAAAGATAACTTCAGAACAATAACTGATAACCTTTTACTAAACACTTTATCTGCATCCTCTCAGTGAACCAATCCACCTAATTTAGATGCTATAACTGTTCCCTTTTTAGATACTAACCCACTCTGATAATGAAGAAAAGAGATACCTTCACCTCTTCTCTCTTGATCTCTAATCTCTCTATAATTCTATTTTATGTTTTAAAAGATGAGACCTCATATATTAGATAATGTAATAAATCACACATTCTCTACCCCTTTGTACACACACATGCACACTGTAAGATAAACACATTTTAAACCATGTTTAGTTTTCTTACCTAAATAAAGTTCCCTAACTTAAACACTGGCAAAGTTTTAAGTCAATCTTTTATTTTCTTACATCGAAAATCCACCATAGGCTATGCTTTAAATAAATGAGTAGGAGTTATATTTATATTGTGCTTTTTAGGTGCCCGTGTGGACATAAAAGATAATCTTGGACGTAATTTTTTGCATTTGACTGTTCAACAGCCTTATGGATTAAAAAATTTGCATCCTGAGTTTCTGCAGGTAATACATATGTGTGGATTTCCATAAAGTGAGTTGAGTTCAACAGAGAGTAAATTGATTTCATTTATTATGATTTTTATTCCTTTGAAGGCTGAATCTGGAATTTAAATTTTATTTTTAAAGAAAGATGTCATATTTGAATATTTACAATATAGTAGTGATGATTATGATAATGATAAAAATAAATTACATTGAGATTGTTTTCTAAGTTATGGAGAGTTTCCATATATCCTTATCTATAATAGAATGCCTTTCCTTCACTCCTGGACCATTACGAATTGTGTATCAATTGAGAAGTCAAGTACATGAATGAATTAGCAGCACTTCCTAATCAATGAAGAAAAACTACTCAACATGCTTGTTGACAAATTGAAAACATTATCTCTATATTTATATTCACCAACTAATACTTATTGAGTGACTATTAGGTACATTTGAAGTGCATCATACTTTTTAAATAAATACATAAATAAATATAAATATAGTCTGTGTCTTAAAGAGTCAAGTATATTTGAATATCTAAAATATAAAATGTTTATGGATTGATTTAAGCTGCTCATTTGCCACTTGATTTTTATTTAAAAAGATAAAGTAATGTTCATTTCATTTTATTTTATTCATTTTTTTAAAGTGATACTGATTTAGCAGTTTTGCTAATTTTGACTAACAGAGCGCATTAACATTAAGCTGTTAAGTATTACTGGGCCGGGCGTGGGGGGTGGAATGAAGGGAGAGTTGAGAAGGTTGGTTTGTGGTCAAATACATTTGGAAAATGCTGGGTTTAAAATATTGAATACATTTCCTATTGTTAGGATTTCTCAGCGCTTTTAACACGGTAATATGCATTATAGGGAGACAGAGCACACATCTTCATCTGCATTTATTTTACTCCAGTATCCTTGTTTTTAGTTGTTGAGTTGTGTCCAACTCTTTGCGACCCCATGGACTGTAGCCCGCCAGACTCCTCTGTCCATGGGATTTCCCAGGCAAGAATACTGAAGTGGGTTGCCATTTCCTTCTCCAGGGGATCTTCCCGATCCAGGGATCGAATTCACATATCTTGCATCTCCTGCATTGGCAGGCAGGTTCTTTACCCCTGGCATCACCTGGGAAATCCCCTGGTATATAACCCTTAAGGTTATTTATACTTTCCACTCAAGGTGTATATATTGGTCCTTGTTAGAAAATACTGTCCTACAAAATAGGTTGAAAAACACTCTGTTAGCATCATCACAGAGTTATATTTAGAATATCCATCTTTCCCATAGATGCAACATATAAAAGAGCTGGTGATGGACGAGGACAATGATGGGTGCACCCCTCTGCACTATGCGTGTCGACAGGGGGTCCCTGTCTCTGTAAACAACCTACTCAACTTTAATGTGTCCATTCATTCCAAAAGCAAAGATAAGAAATCACCCCTGCATTTTGCAGCCAGGTAAGGGTCACTTTAAGCATCTTACGAGCATGTCCTCTTTCTGTTAAATGTTTGCTTTGAAAATGTCAGACTTCTTTTTTTCAAGTTATGGGCGTATCAATACCTGTCAGAGGCTCCTGCAAGACATAAGTGACACGAGGCTTTTGAATGAAGGTGACCTGCATGGAATGACTCCTCTCCACCTGGCTGCAAAGAACGGGCATGATAAAGTCGTTCAGCTGCTTCTGAAAAAGGGTGCATTATTTCTCAGGTGAGCATATAAGATTGCAATATTTACATCTTCTCTGTAACTGGCTAGACATTGTCAGGCTGTTTTTCTTATTTATTTTTGATTATGATATCTCACTTTCAATCTCACTAAGTACTTTTACCCACTTCACTTAATCCTCAAAACATAACATGATTTCTCAAATATTGAAAGGGAAGTCAGTATTATTTCCAACTGAAAACACTGAGGTTCATAGAGCTGAAGGCCTTGTTGAAAGTCACAGAATAAAGGGCTTTGTGTAGTTTCCAGAATTTTTGAGATATCCCTTCTCTTATATACCTTCATCATGCTATCAGCTGTTTTGGCAGATACAAGGCAGTGTGTTTTTACCGACACACACACATGCTATACAAATCGAAGACTCTACATCTCATTCAATATGATGACTGATGGACATGAAGAACTTCCTTTAAGCTGCAAAATGAGACATAAAAATTTCCTGAATTTCACTACAAAAGAAATCTAACACATGAAACAAAACCAAGTTAAAATGTGCTGTGCTTAGTTGCTCAGTCATGTCTGACTCCTTGTGACCCCATGGGCTGTAGCCCGCCAGGCTCCTCTGTCCATGGGGATTCTCCAGGCAAGAGTACTGGAATGGGTTGCCATGCCCTCCTCCAGGGGATCGTCCCAACCTGGAAGGTGGACTCTTTACTGTCTGAGCCACCAGGGAAGCCCAAGTTAAAATAATTAAGTACAATAAAAAGTGGCATCATTAAATGACATCTTTGTAAAAATAAAAGGAAAACCCAGAAGCGTTTCATAGATGTATGATGGGTTAATTTCTAATTGCACCAACATGGTAGCAGAGAGTTTATTAGGCTAATGTTAAAAAACACATCTCTTTATCAGAGTACCAACACCAGCACAGCAATGATGCAGCCGTGAAATCAATGTTCTGCTTAGTTCCTTCCTGCTTCCAAATGAACACCAGGCAACAGACTTGCAAAGGGGACCCCCGGTGAACTCAGAAGACAAGAGCTCTTGCATAACTATGTCATAACTGTAATAGTGAGGTGTCTCTTGCACCTAATACGGTTATTCACTGGCCCTGAAATTAAATTGTGTCAGTATCTCACACATTTTTTTCTATATCTAATTTGGAAAAAAGGCAAGTGTTCACTGTATTCATATCTTGAATTTCTGAGAGAAAAGACAGACATTTCCCTAAAGGATCAAGTAAGAATTTTTGAGAGCATGAGAGGAACAATCTCTTTAGACCTGAACTCTTAGAAAAAAATAAGTGGCACTAAGCTAAGCATCTTCTATCCATGTTTTGTATAATGATATTATTATTATAATGATCATCATTATTATTAGCCATGAATGGTAACCACAAGGATTAATAACACCATCATGGAAAAAATTTTGATACAATATTCAGTGAAAGAATAAAGCAATATTGAAAATAGTGTGTATAAGTACATTACAGCCTTAAAGAAAATATGTATGACACAGACATGCTAACTCTAGTTTCACTCACCCAAAGTATTTGATAATGTGTTTATAGACTTTATTTATTTTCTTTTACAATTTATTGAGATTATAATTGACACTGTGTAAGCTTAAGGTGTAAAACATATGAAAGGGTTACCACAGTAAGTTCAGCAAACACCCTTAGTCTCATACAGATACCAAGAAATGGAAAAAGAAAAAAAAAGAAAAAAAATTTTTTGTGTGATCAGAACTCTTAGGGTTTATTCTGTTAATGTTCATTTATAACATACAACAGTTTTAATTATATTTATTCATGTCATACACCACATCCCTAGTATTTATCTTATAACTGAGAGTTTGCAACTTTTACCCATGGATTGCAGCCCACCAGGCTCTACTGTCCATGGAAATCTCCAGGCAAGAATACTGGAGTGTGTAGCCATTACCTTCTTTCCCACCCAGGGATCGAACCCGGGTCTCCTGAATTGCAGGCAGATTCTTTATCGTCTGAGCCACCAGGGAGGCCCTCACCCAATTAAGCTTGAAATTAACTCATGTTTAATTAACCAGGTAATACATATTTGGGCTTCCCAGGTGGCTCAGATTCTAAAGAATCCACCTGCCAGTGCAGGAGATGTGGGTTTGATCCTTGAGTCGGGAAGATTCCCTGGAGAAGGAAATGGCAATTCACTCCAGTATTCTTTCCTGAAAAATCTTGTGGACAGAAGAGCCTGGTGGGCTCCAGTCCATGGGGTTGCAGAGTCTGACACAACTTAGCAACACAGCAACAACAACACAGAATTACTTGCTAGAACTCAAATATCTCAGGCATGGCTTATTTTCTCTGGGAGGTGTCCTTCCCCTTTTCATCTATAAGGTAAATGCACAGCTTTTCTCTTCTTTAACAGTGACCACAATGGCTGGACTGCTTTGCATCACGCTTCCTTGGGCGGGTATACTCAGACCATGAAGGTCATTCTTGACACTAACTTGAAATGCACAGATCGGCTAGATGAAGAAGGGGTATGTACTGTGTTCCTCATACCTACCCCAAATCTTGGCATAGAGGAACCTTCCAACATTGCCAGAAACCTTCTTAGCTACCCTCTTCCCTTCTTACCCTATATTGGTTCTTCTTTTTTTAAAAAAAAATAACTTTTTATATTGGAGTACAGCTGATGAACAATGTTGTGATAGCTTCAAGTGGAGAGCAAAAGGACTCAGCCATACATATCCACATATTCATTCTCTCCCAAACTCCCCTGCCATCCAGGCTGTCCCATAACACTGAGCAGAGTTCCCTGTGCTATACCATAGGTCCTTGTTAGTTATCCATTTTAAAGATAGCAGTGTATACATGTCCATCCCAGACTCCCTAACTATCCCTTATTATGCAGACTATTAGTGAGGAAAGAGTCAAAGGGGAACAGAATAAGGAGATAGCCCCAAGGATTGGGTGTATGTTGAGGACAGCTGGTGAGTCTTGTATAGGCCTGTTACAGGCCTATGTGAATTGATGATAAAATTTTCACCATTCCCTGGGGGACCAAGGGAAATGAAGAGGGCAGGGGTAAGTTTTCCCTAAAACTAAGCGTATTTGATTTGAGAGACTCTCCTTCAGTCTACTGTAATGTCCTTCATTCTTTTTTGGAGAATGAGTATTGAAATGTACATTTTTTCACGAAGTGACTGAGCGTAGAGGACTATCATTGCTTTTTAAAATGTCTTTTATGTGGCAAAACTAGAGACCAGCAACCTTTTATCAAACTCTGATTTTTTTAAAAATTTATTTTATTTTTGACTGTGCTAAATCTTTGAAAGAGCATGGATTTTTTCCCTCTAGCTGCGGCAAGCGGGGGCTACTCTGCAGTTGCGGTGCACAGGTTTCTTCTCATTGTGGTGGCTTCTCTTGTTGTGGAGCACAGGCTCTAGGGTGTGTGGTTTCCATAGTGGTGGCTCCCAGGCTCTAGAGCACAGGCTCAGTAGTTATGATGCAGGAGCTTAGTTGCTCCATGGCACGTGGGATTTTCCCCCTACCAGGCATCAAACCCAGGTGTCCTGCATTGGCAGGTAGATTCTTTACCACTGAGCCACTGGGGGAGCCCCAAATTTTAACTCTTTGTCATTAAATAGTTTTGTTAATAATATCTTAAGCAATTCAACAGTGAAACAAAGCTGTAAAATAGTCAAAGGATGAGTAGCCTTTGTCACTGGATTGTCTGGGTTCTGTTTTCTCTGAAAGAACACCGCGCTTCACTTTGCGGCGAGGGAGGGCCATGCCAAAGCCGTCTCCCTGCTCCTGAGCTACGATGCCGATGTGGTCCTGAACAAGCAGCAGGCCTCCTTCCTGCATGTTGCAATTCACAATAAGAGAAAGGAGGTGGTCCTCACAACCATCAGGAACAAAAGGTACGCTGCCGTCCTGCCCACAATTGTCTAGTGTCCTCTGGCATTGGAGATAATCTGAGAGGAAGCAGAAAGAGGAAAAAAATAAAAGTTTCAGCTGTCGATCACCATTTTTATTTATTTTTCCTTTTTTAATTGAGGTTTAGTTGATGTGCGATATATTATGTAAGTTCCAGGTGTATAACACAGTGATTCACGATTTTTAAAGGTTATATTCCATTTATAGTTTTCTAAAATATTGCCTATTTTGTTGCACATTATATCCTTGTAGCTTATTTGTTTGATAGATAGTAGTTTGTACCTCCAATCCCCTACTCTTATTTTGCTCTTCCCCTCTTCCTTCTCCCTCCTGGTAACCACTGGTTTATTTTCTATATACACAAGTCTCTCTTTTTTTAAATATTAACTAATTTATTTTTAGTCCACATATAAGCGATATCATAAAGCATTTGTCTTTCTGTCTGACTTATTTCTCTTACCATAATACCCTCCCAAGTCCATACGTGTTGTTAGAAATGGCAAAATTTCATTCTTTCTTACAGCTGAGTAATATTCCATTGTATCTATCTATCTGTCTATGTATATATATGCACACACACACACATATATATATACCACATCTTTATCCATTCATCTGTTGATGGACACAGGTTGCTCCCATATCTTGGCAACTGCAAATAATGCTGCTTTGAACACTGTGGTACATGTACCTTTTGAGTCAGTGTTTTTATTTTTCCTTAGGATTACATATCCTGTATACCTATATACCCAGGAGTAGACTTACTTCATCATATGGTAGTTCTAGTTTTAGCTTTCTGAGGAACCCCCATAGTGACTGTACCAATTTACATCCCTACCAACAGTGTATGAGGGTTCCCTCTTCTCCACATCCTCGCCACCATTTGTCACATGTGTTCTCGTTGACAATAGCCATTCTGACAGGTGTGAGGTGATATCTCCGTATGGTTTGAATTTGCATTTCTCTGATGATTAGCAGCATCTTTCCATGTGCCTGTTGGCTATCTGTCTTCTTTCGGAAAATGTCTATAGAGGTCTTCTGTCCATTTTTTTAAATCAGGTGGTTTGTCTTTTGATGTTGAATTATATGAGCTGCATCATATCATTTGAAACTATTTTCTTCCATTCAGTAGGTTGCCGTTTTGTCCTTGGCTGTGCAAACACTTTAAAGTTTCATTAGGTCCTATTTGTTTATTTTTGCCTTTATTTCCCTTGCTTTAGAGACAGATGCAAAAAGTCAGCATTTTAAAATGTCAGTTGTTTCCCTAACGTTTTTAATGAACTCTTTGAGTGACCACAGACACCCGAAGAGTTGCTTAAACTCTCTGGTCTTCAGTTCCCATTTCTAAGTGGCGGGAGCACAGACCCACTTCACAGCACTCTTGTGAGGCCCCCAGGGGTCCCGCGTCTGTAGTCTGTGGCACCATGCTCGTTGTCAGGCTAACTCTGCCCTGACTCCCCTGAACGTGCCTGAAGCTCTCCTGCCCAGTGGAAACCCCCAAACTGGATGTTGGTGAAAATATTCTTCAAGGTAAATCCCTGTTGTTACCAGTACCAGGAAATGGAATTTCCTTTAGCCCATGATCTTGTGTGGCTGTAGGTTTTTTTTAAACCGTACTCTAAGGAGTTTTAATGATGAAGTTGGAGGGTAGTTTGTCCCATGTCTCAAACATAATCTATTCTATAAATTAGTCATCACAGATAGATTCTCACCAAGGCCCAGTGTCCCCCAGTAGTAGACTCAGAGATGAGTGATCTCATATTCATAGCAGACCAAGCCTGTGTTTTGGAGCATGGGAAGTCTCCAGGTCCTCCGGCCCATTCTTCCTTAGAAGCACTCACCAGTGCAACCTGGAGTTTTCTACTGATGGTACGGATATCCTAGACGGACTCTACTGATAGGGTTAGCAGAAAATTTGCCTGGGTAGCTTTTAGAACTAGCCTCCTATTACAAAGATAGGATCTTGGAGATAAATGGGCTCTTTTTTACTTCCTGTTGTAGATTTCTTTCATTCTTGGTGTCATAAACATCTGTCCAATCAGATGGCAGTAAAGAAAGATGCAAATCTGCGATGTTCTCACAGAGCCCGTGGTTATTAATGTACTTAATACATGTTGTTGTTTAGTTGCACAGTCACGTCCTGCTCTTTTGCAGCCCCGTGAACTGTAGCCCACCAGGCTCCTCTGTCCACGTGATTTCCCAGGCAACAATACTGGAATGGATTGCCATTCCCTTCTCCAGGGGATCTTCCCAGCACAGGGATTGGACCCACTGTCTCCTGCTTGGCAGGCAGATTCTTTACCACTGAGCCACCTGGGAAGCCCTGATACGTGTTACTTTGTAGTTTAATTCAATACATGATGTATACCTGGGTTAAAGGTAAAGTGTCATGTGACCAGTACTGTGTTGTTGTTGTATGTTTGTGAATGTGGATATCTCCATACAGCATGACCAGCTTTGAAAGTAATACCCCTTCATGACTTCAGGGGGAAATCAAGGTCAAAATCTACCTTCTTGAAAAGGCATTTAGATAAAGAGTCAGAACAGTGATTATAACAACCATCCTTGAATTTGCCCACATTTCTAATTTCCATGAATGAATAAGGACTCTATTGGATTGATTTCAGTTCACATATTGATTCCATTGGAACCAATCAGTTTCTCCTAAACATAATAATCTTGAATTTCAACTAACCAATCAATTTCTCCTAAAGATAGTAATCTTGAATTTCAACTGGTAGTTCTGTTGTTGCACACAACAGAAGGTTTAAGAATTGTGTTTATTATTTTTTTACAGATGGGGAGAGTGTTTCAAGGTTTTTAATCATTGTTCTCCTACCAATAGATGTCCAGTCATAGAACTGGTAGAATACCTCCCTGAATGCATGAAAGTAAGTTCTAAAAACAAAATTCCTTTGGGTATATGCCTGGCATGTAATAAAATGTGAGGATTTATTGTTGTAATCACAACCTAAACAGTAATTTCCATATTTAAAGTTAAGTGTTTAGTTTTATATAGGCTACAAGGGAATCTAGCCAACAAATTTAAGAAGGACCTACTTGAATTAAAAAATCTTATTAGTGGTTATGTGCAATGTAGGAAAATATGTTAAACATATTTTTTTTATTCAAACAATCCAAGTCTAGAGCAGAGAGGACTAGAGGAGGTTGCCAGCTGAATAAAGCCTCTAGATGTGGGGGTTTGGGGGCATGCATGTTATTGTTTCAAATTTGCATTTATTAGTTGTGAACATGATTTCAGATTTTCTCACTCAGTAATTCCAGTTGTTTGGATCTGTCCTAATGAATAATCATATGTATAGACAGATTTATGTGCAATGATGCTTCCTGCATTATGAATAATAATAAAAAGTTATAAATATTCACATATGGAAAACATAGAAATTATTCCAAAATGCTAATAGGAATTACAGTTGTGATTATGATTTGGTTTTTCTTTTCTTCTTCATGTTACTATATATTTTCTGGTTCATTTTCTATAATGACTTGGTATTATTTTAGTATTATGAATATTTTTTTTAACTAGGGGGAATTAAAAGTCTTTTAGTTTAGCCTCACATCACACATTTGTGTAACATACACAATCCTTCCATGACCTTCCCCTTCCTCTGGTAGCCCAGCCTTCAGTTTGCTGGTGCTGGTTATTACAAAGCTTTCAAACTGTAATAGCCAGGCCTGTGTCTGGTTCTTCTTTGCACAGCACAATTGACTGGACTTGTCTTTCTTTTTCATGATGTCTGTTATGACTCCTAGTACTGCTGCTGGGTCATCAACAGAGACTGCCTCAAAATTTTTAAGTTGCCTTGGTGCTTGAGACCAGCCAGGAGAGGCATGCCCTCTCAATGGGGCCTGAGTTCCTGTGTCTCCCCTTCAGGGTGCTGTCTAACCCTCTACCCTTGTGTCCTGCAGGTAGGGTTGACCAGATGTCCCAGGAACTAAAAGGGACCCACTGATGGAGTTACCTGGGGCCTTGTGTCCACATCTGGTTTCAGGAGGGCAGACTGACTGGGCAGAATTTCTTTCTCAGGATCATAATTTGGGGCCACCAGAAAGGTCCCAGCACACAGATTTGGGGTTACTCAAATTGTTTATGCAGTAGACAGGAACCCCCCACAAAACATCTGTCCCTACACTTCCCAGGGGAGGATCTAATGCTTAACTCTTAAGTGATTTCTCCCTTCGAGGACCTCCAACTGTTTGTCATTATAACATCCATGGCCTAACATTCTGTCCACACCACTTTGGATGTGAACTTTGTCGCTGTTGCTCAGTAAGCCAGGTACAGAAGCAAACAGAGTATTCCAGGATCAGGTGATACAGAAGAAGCAACCTCGACTGTGGGAAGAACTCAGGACTCAGCTGAAAGGTCTCGGTTAGAGATAATTAAGTTACCACTAGAAGATGCTAAGCAAAGGAATCCTCAGTCATCCACATATTTTCTAGGAACCCAGAAAGACATCAAGTTTTAGGCAAAGCAAATGGAATATTTCTTACCTAAAATTTAGTAAATGCAATTTCATTCTCAGGTGTGTATTTTTCTATATCACTTGGTATTGCTGAGGCATGCAGTGGTACGTGTTAATACTTCATGTTTTAGACTTGTTCCTGAATGACTTAGGTCATAGTGTACAAGTCTTTGAGGTACAAGAAGCAAAGGAAGGGGAAAGTAATATCGTGGGTATTATTTTAGAAATGGGACCAAATACCATCTTGGATATAGTCTCCTGCCCAATAGCTTTGTCAGTCTTTCTCTCTCGAAGGTACTTTTAGATTTTTGCGTGATGCCCTCCACAGAAGACAAGTCCTCCCAAGACTACCATGTAAGTTTATTTAATCATAATAGCTTGAAATGCATTCTAACTCTTTAAGGAATAGTAAAAATAATGTTACTAGAACTCCAGAATCTCAAAAGACAGTAATTGTCTTCATTTCTCATATTATTATATTATCTACTTATGAGATAATTTTTCCCTCGGATCTTCAGTTTTCTCTCATGGTTTAATTGTTTCTAATAGTTTTATTTAGCCTTATTATTTATATCTTTATATCTTCTTATGTAATATTGCCTGAAGAATGAAATTCTAAAAGATCTAAGTGGTCTTTCTAGAAGACATTTTTTCCCACAACTAGAGAGTTATTTAGAAAGGAATCAAATACCCTGTTGGCACATTTATTTTTTGAAATGAATACAGAATAGCTTATTTACTTTTCTTCAGGTTAAATGGCTCAACTTTATTTGAATCACTTAATTTTCAGCAGAATGATAGGGTTGCATATTTGATGTGTTAAGAAGGACTTTGGGGGCCTATGCTAGACTGCAATTTTAAAAAATTGTTATCTTCTACAGATCGAGTATAATTTCACATATCTTCAGTGTCCATTAGAATTCACCAAAAAAGGAACACCTGTACAGGACATCGTATATGAGCCTCTTTTAACTCTCAACGTAAGTCCACTATTTTCCTTATTCGGGTAGTTTCTCCATGAATTCTGTAATGTTTTGGTATGATAGTTCCAGGAAGGAGTCTGGAGAGAATTACAGATTTATAGTTTGATCTCTGTGTATGCCATGCAGCCTAATTCTTTATTTGTCAGTAAAGAAAGCAATCATACAAAATGATTTGTAATTTGGTGCCCTTAAAGTTCCACACTATTGATCACCTTAGTCCTAATGGTCATGCTAGATCTGCCCAACCCAGAATCCAATAAACCGTAAACAACACAGGCTGACCATCAGCATCTGCTCCTGCCTCCATCCACTTCAATGCAGACATACATATATAAGAGTTTCCAATAGTATAAAACCCCAGGAAAATGCAGGGGGTGACAGTTTACAGTCATCGATTCCAAATTCAGCTAACCACTGGCCTCCAGGGTAAACGCAAACCTCTCAGCAGCTCTTATATCCTTCTGAAAGAGTGAACCCAATCTGAAAGCAGGCGCTAATCACACAGTTTGGATCCAAATTTCCCAAGAGACTGAATCCAAACCCGTTCTTATTCCAAAGAGTGCTTTTACATTTCTTGTAAGTGAGGTCTTGAAAGCCATGCAGACAATCTGCTTCAGGGTAAACCAGGAGTTTCAAACTCAAATAACTGCAGAGGAAAACCGGTATCAGATGAGTGAGTTTCTGGTCTAAAAGGACAGCAGCTACTAGTTTCAACAGATTTTAACCATGTGGAGCAGCAGACTTGTGGTATAAATATTGGCAACACAAAAGCTTGTGTGCATGTGGAAGAAAACATATTTGAAAGCTGGATGGCAAATGGTGGTGAAGGATCCAGATCTGTTCTCTCTAATATAGTAACAACCACATGTGACTGCTTAAATGGAAATTAATGAAAATTAAAATAAAGTTGAAAATTCATTACTTCATTTGCAGTAGCCATGTTTCAAGCCCTCAGAAGCCTATGTGGCTTGTAGCTCTTTTGCTCAACAGCAAAGATATAGAAATTTTCATCACTGTAGACAGTTCCATTGGATAGCACTGTTCTAGATCAATTAAGAATTTTCATTTACCTTAAACGAGTTCATTTCCCTACGTGGAAGGCTTTGATACAGACCATGGTACCAGCCATCACCTAAAGTGAAATTTAAAAGGCTGGCTGATGGGAATTCCTGGCTGTCCAGTGGTTAAGACTTCCCCTTCCAAGGCCAGGGAGTGCCAGTTCACCGGTTCAATCCCTGGTTGGGGAGCTAAGATCCCACATGCCTCATGGCCAAAAAAAGCAAAACATAAAAAATAAACAATATTGTAACAAATTCAATAAAGATTTCAAAAATTGTCTGAGTCAGAAAAAAAAAATCTTTAAAGGCTCACTGAGGACTTGGAGTGTGAAGGAAGAGGAGACATGTGGATTGTATGCCCATAAGACTGGTGATGACAACTGACTCTCATATCTGTTCTATGCAAATCATTTTAGCATCTGTATAAAATGGTTCTCTCTAGCTTGTGTTTTTCTTTTTAAAGAAATATATTCTTGATATAATTTTTGATTTTTCAAATTTTCTAAAATAAGCAAGTGTTGTTTTGATAAAATCAAAATAAAGTTATAAAGCCAGCAAACAAAAAGCTGAGGTTATACTCAAGAGTTTAATGTGATTGTATTTTTATTGATCTTTCCTTATTTCTCAGGCAATGGTGCAACATAACCGCATAGAGCTTCTCAACCACCCTGTGTGTAAAGAATACTTACTTATGAAATGGTGGGTATTAAGTAGTGTTTCCTTTGAATGTTGCTCTCATTAAATGTATTAAAAATCTTGCAAAACAAAAAATAAACTGACCCAGTAATATTTGATTATAAAAAAAATCTTCTAAATAATTGTTTAATGGTATCGGAATACTTTATTACTTTTAATGTTTTATACTTTAAAAAAGAAATATGTCAAAGGCAAATTTTGGTATTAAAAATGTTGATATTAATTTATCTTTAGCATTAAATGAAATATTTGGGGGGATCATTATATAAAACACAAAGAAGCATTCCTGGGCTCTGCAGTTTAGCAGACAGTGAAGTAACAAGAGTATTCCTGGGAAGAGCATTCAACTTGGAGTCAGAGCTAAAGTTCCTTCCATTAATTGGTGAGAGATTTTAAGTAAGTCATAATTTCCTAGGAAGTTGTGATTCCTTTTCTGGAAATGAAAAAGGCGAATTCCAAAATCCTTCAAGTTCAATGAACTTATCAAATACATTTCCAGAAGAGACTATAACTCCTCTTTCTGCAAGTATCTTAACTGAATATTTGTGGTTGAAACACTCAGTGTGGTTTGCTTATGTTTTGTAGGTTGGCTTATGGGTTTAGAGCCCATGTTTTGAACCTAGGATCTTACTGTCTTGGTCTGTTTCCCATGACCTTTCTTGTTGTCAGTATCAGACCAGGTATGGCTTTCAACTCAACTGGAATCATCAATGAAACTAGTGACCATTCAGAAATTTTAGACACCAAGGTATCTTCAACTGGTTTTTATATTCCAACTTTTTAAAATAAGAGATTTTTAGAACTGTGGGCATTTTTTCTTTAGAAAATACTTTAACCTCATAATAAATCTGAACTATCAAGACTTTGTTTAATACAAAGAGTTTATAGCATTCATATATGTAGCAACTTCTAAAACCCTTTGTAGAATGAGAGGGAATATAAATAAATATATCAATAAATGAGCTTATCAACTAACAAAAGGAATTGACATGTACGAGAGCCAATGTACCTCACATGTATAAGGTACATTGACGTGTACCTAGCTTAGATGGGTGCTGAAGAATAAAAATTTAAAACAGGATATACAAGGAAGTAGGCTTTCCTGGTAGCTCAGCTGGTAAAGAATCTGCCTGCAATGCAGGAGAACCCAGTTAGATTTCTGGGTCGGGACAATCCCCTGGAGGAGGGGTAGGCTACCCACCTCAGTATTCAAGGGCTTCCCTGGAGGATCAGATGGTAAAGAATATGCCTTCAGTGCGGGAGACCTGGATTCGCTCCCTGGGTTGGGAAGATCCCCTGGAGGAGGGCATGGCAACCCACTTTAGTATTCTGGCTTGGAGAATCCCCATGGACAGAGGAGCCGGGCAGGGTATAGTCCACGGGGTTGCAAAAAGTCGGACAGGACTGAACAACTAAGCATATACAGGGAAGCAGATTTCTAGCTGCCAAGGATACTGGGGAGGGGGAAGTGATGCTTAGCAGGGACAGGATTTCCATTTGGAGGTGATGAAACAGGCATGGAACTAGGTAATAGTTGTATAACATTGTGAATGTACTTCATGCCACAGAATTGTATGTGTTAAAAGGAAACTCTATATGTAAAATGTAACATTTTTGAAATGTAAACTTTATGTTATATGTATTTTACCACAGTTAAAGAAAATTATATAGATCTATAGATTCATTTTCCTTTAGAATTCAATTGGCAACCTCTATTAATAAAGACATTATGAAATGACTGTGTTGTCTTTATATTGGCATCACAAGAGTTTTCTGTTTAAAGAAAAAATGGACAGTACCTGGAAATAAAAGCAGATAAAAACAAATGTTTAATAGTGAAAATGATGAAGAAAAGTGTTGTTTTCTTTGATATCCTTTATAACTTTGTCTTTTTTGTTTCAGAATTCCTATGCTATAAATTTCTGTATGATTTTAGTTTTGCTATCAAGTATATTAGGATACTGCAAAGAAGTGGCCCAAATTTTCCAACAGGTACAGGATATGTTTTATATCTTTACAGTTGCAAATATTTTAATATGCAAAATATAGATTAATTGCTAAACTATTATTGAAGCAATTTATGTCAGAATAAAATCACATAGCTGGATGAATGTATAAATCAGATATACCAAGTATAAACTCTTCAAAATGTAGAAATTACATGATTTCAGATAAGACTCCTGCATTGGATGGTGCCTATGTGATTTATCTGAAGCAAGTGGTTCCAGTTTTATTAGTACGTATGTGTCTACACAGCTCTGATGAACTTTTGAAAGACTTTTTTCTCTGAGATATATTTCATATTTTGCTAACACAGATTTTTTTCAATTTGATAATTTTAAGTGTCACTGTTCACAGAGGTAATTTTAGGTGTAACTGTTTATTTGGCTTAAGACTCCATTTCAAATGGATCTTTGAATTCCTTTCCTAATAGAAATGCTTTACTTTATTAGATAAAATTTCAAGTTACAATGAAATTGGGGAACCTTTTTATTGCATAATTTTTACAGGTGGCTCAGTGGTAAAGAATCCACCTGCCAATCCAGGAGACTCAGGTTCGATCCCTGGGTAGGGAAGATCCCTTGGAGAAGGAAATGGCAACCCACTCCAGTATCCTTACCTGAAATCCCATAGCCAATCCCTGACTGGCTACAGTCTGTGGGGTCACAAAGAGTCAGACATGACTTAGCAACTAGACAACAACAACAACAATGTCTTTTTAAACAGGTGAACACACATTCAGATCAGACCCAAGGTTTATATAAATTATGTGTAGGTCTTTGATGCAGTTGATAAATGGCATCAATCATTTATCTCTCAGTGTGGAAGCTTAAAGTCTTTCATTATTCATTTTTTGGTATAATTTTGTGTTTTTTATAAGTCATATAACTTTTATACAATGCCTCATTTTCTGAAAGAATTTACTATGTTACATGATATAAGCACAAGGATATTTGCCTTAAAGAATGTTAGTAGTAATAACAGTACTTTGCATTTGTCTGATATTATACATCGCAAGTACACACACAGGCTTCCACTAAATTGTCACAATTCTGAGAGTTAAGACTGTGTTGTTCCACTACTCCTTAAATGATTTAGGGCATATTATTTATTCTCTCTTGTCATTATTTTTTATTTTTTAAAGATGAGGATTACAAATGATAGTTTATATTGAACTGTAAAGTTGTATGATTTCTCTATTAGTTTTGGTCTCCACAGTTCCTTATTGATATGTAAATTGTCTACCCTATAGGAAATCTGATGCTCAAAACATGAAATATTTAAGAATAGATGACAACAAATCATTATGGTAATTAAGTCTTAGCACCTGCCCCAAACCTCCTTAGAAGCAGCTTTAGTTCATTATCCTGAGAAACCCACATGCATGTCTTTATATAGACAGAAAGAAATTACTAAAACAACTTGCAGCCCCCCAGGACTTTCCTTAAGATGGAGTGAACTTTATGAGTAAAGCCTCGAAACTTTATAGAATTGCTTAGGCTCCCAAAATGCCAGGTCAGCAGGAGAGGCTGGGGCACCTCTAATACTGATCTGTACCCAAGACTCTGAGTTAAGTCCAGGATGGCAAGAGCTGGTGGCCCCTTGGTCATAAACTTCTCACCAGCTGTAATGCCAGACAAATGTTGTTACTGGTTACATATGTATAACCATCCATAAATTTCCAGGTCTCAGGCTCTACGTGTGGTAATTCTTTATTCTTTTCAACCCCAGAAAAGGAATTACTTTTTGGATAAGGACAACGCAGCTGAATGGATCATCTACACAACCAGCATCATATTTGTGTCACCCTTGTTCATCAGGATCCCAGCATATGTGCAGTGGCAGTGTGGAGCAGTTGCTATTTTCCTGTATTGGATGAACTTCTTATTGTATCTCCAGAGGTAAAACCAGCTTGAATGACTTCTACATCCTTTGTTGTTGTTGTTGTTGTGTGGTCACTAAATCATGTCCGACTCTTTGCAACCCCATGAACTGTAGCCCGCCAGGCTCCTCTGTCCACGGGAATTCCCAGGCAAGAATACTGAGTGGGTGGTCATTTCCTTCTCCAGGGCATCTTCCCGACTCAGGGATAGACCCCACATCTCTTGCGTCTCCTGCACTGGCAGGCAAATTCTTTACCACTTCACCACCTGGGAAGCCTGTAAGCAATTGGTAGCACTGATACTGGGAAGCTATGAAATAATTTTCAGTGGCCAAGTGGTAAAACAATTCAAGATGAACATTAGGAAGAAGTAAAAACAAAAGAAACAGAGCAGTTTGACAGTTTGAAAATAAAAGGCTTGACTCTTCACAAATTCTCGTGTCCCTCTCTGAAAGTAGATGGCCTCAATGATCTCATTTATGAAACTTAGTACCTGGTGCCTCATAACTATTGACACTGAATGAAATTCAGTTTCAGCAGAAAAGTCAATAAATGTAATTTTCAAAACGTCCCTAGATTTGAAAAGTGTGGAATTTTTATCGTGATGTTGGAGGTGATCATGAAAACTCTGTTGAAATCGACAATTGTGTTTGTCTTCCTTCTTGTGGCTTTTGGACTCTGCTTTTACGTGCTCCTGAATATCCAGGTGAGGTATTTGCATGAGTCATTGATTTTGTTGCTGTGAATACTGGGAATACATATTTATACTTAAATCTTAATGGTGTACAAAATTCATAGTAACCTCACAATATTTGAATATTTTTTATCTGATATAATAGCATTCACATGATTTTTATCACAGGGAAAAGTAAATGACTTTTTCCATTGTCAGAAAGTTTATGTCTAGTGCATGGTGATTTGTTATATGTGCAGAAAAGGTCTTTCTGAGGACTTTTGTTGTTGCTGTTGTTGTTTAGTCACATCCGACTCTTTCGCAACAATATGAACTGTAGGCCACCAGGCTCCTCTGTCTATGGGATTTCCCAGGCAAGGTTAATGGGGTGGGTTGCCATTTCCTCCTCCAGGGGATCTTCCCAACCTAGGGAATAGGGAATGAAGCTGTGTCTCCTGTTTGGCAGGCAGATTCTTTACCACTGAGCCCCCAAGGAAGCCCTTTTGATGACTTTACCACCAGTTTATTAGTATTGATAGTTCTTATCACTGTATTTCAGTAGCATACTCTTATGCCTTTTGAAAAAAGTATTTTAAATGTGATTTCTATCATTTTACTCTCTAGGAAACATTTTTTTCATTATATGCGTTTTGAATTTCATTTTCCCCTTACTGTTTTTTCCCAGGATGCTTTCAGCTCTCCGTTCCTTTCTATAATGCAGACCTTCAGCATGATGCTAGGAGACATCAATTATCACGATGCCTTCCTAGAGCCATATTTGAAAGATGAACTGGAGTATCCACTTCTGTCCTTTGTACACCTTATCACATTCACCATGTTCGTCCCAATTGTCCTCATGAATTTACTTGTAAGTAATTTGTCCTTTTGTTTGCTGTCAGTGGATCACTTGGGACATTTAAGAATGAGAATGCTTTGTAGCCTCTTGTCTCCTTTCACGAAGGGAGAAAAGGAACTGCTATAAAATTCACTCATTCAACATTCATTAGTACCTGGGGCGAGCCAGGCAGTGTGAGGCTAGGGGATGCTAAGATGCATTTATTTGGCAAATATTTACCAAGAATCTACCAAAATGCCAGACATTGATCCAGGCCCAACAGTGAACAAAACATACCAGTACCCAGCCCTGACATGATTATAAACTTGTCATGAAGATGAGTAGTAAACAAATAAATATGTAGCCTGACATCACCTCTAAATGCCGTGAAGTAGTACAAAGTATCAAAAGAGTAATAAAGAAATGATGAATGGTGAGTGCTGCTTTGCAGTTGGGCTGAGGGTCAGAGGTTAAGCAGAGACCTTCATGGAGTGGAAGATTAAGACCTCATCTCTGCCCTAGAATTTCTCATTGACCCTCTGGAGATTCAGGCAGGGAAGAGTCGCTCATGCAGAGGGCATCGGCAGCATTCAGCTGCCACCTCTGAGCCAGTCAGAGCCTGGATGCCCTCAGCAGACACAAGTGTTCTCTTCCACAGAGAGTCTGCTCCGGCCACGGGCATCTTGGTTGATGTAGACAGAGATACATCCCAATTCCGGGTCCATGGGGAGCCTTCACTGGCAAAATTGTTACTGAATTTGTGACTGTCCATAGAAATAAATATTTATAGATAAATAAATGGACAAGCACACATTCAGTACATTTTGTCTAAATCTGACTGTACAGCAGAGACTGTGCTAGGCAGTGTTGTTGGAAAAAAAAAATACAGACTACATAATGTTTTGATTCATGCTGTTGTTGAGTCACTAAGTCGTGTCTGACTCTTGCAGTCCCATGGACTGTTCTAAGCACTGGGCATACGGTGGTGTCCTGGGCAGCTAGAGTCCTTGTCTCATGGAGTTTGCTTGACTCTGAGCTCCTTGAGAGCCAGACTGGTTTTTTCTCTCTGGCTACCGCCTGTAGAAGGCTGATTTGGCATAGACAGGTACGAAGTTCCTAACAAGTGATGAGAGAGTGAGTGAATGTAGCTGATTTAATTCAGGTTCAGTAGAACTGAGCAGACAGCTTACCTCACTTAATTCTACCTAGCCATGGATTTCTAGAGGGAGATTTTATCAGAGCCTCACTCACCTTTAAAGGGTACCTTTTCCTCCCCAAATATATGGAAGATATAAATTCCTTCCATTTCCTCAGTTTAATGTTTTAGCTTTTCCATGTTGTCAGGTCACTCTTGTTTCCTTCAAGTGCTCAACTTCTGGAGTTTGCAATCATTTTGCATGGCTATACCAATCCCAGGCTTTCCCTTGGTAAAGAACCCGCCTGCCATGTGGGAGACCTGGGTTTCTATCCCTGGGTTGGGAAGATCCCCCGGAGAAGGGAAAGGCTACCCACTCCAGTATTCTGGCCTGGAGAATTCCATGGACTATATGTAGTCCAAGGGGTCTCAAAGAGTCGGATACGGCTGAGCGATTTTTCACTTCACCCCTGTCTTGTCCAAAAGTAACATTTTCATTTTAAGTTAAGATGAAGTGCAGGTTAACCTGTGAGCCCTCACTTTTCATGAGAACACTTACGACTACTGGACCCACTGATGTGACCAGCACTGTTACAAAGGTCTACAGGGTTTTGCAGGATTCTGTATGGTGTGTAAGCACAGTGTCTTGAGGTCCTGCTAGTAAATTTCAAGCCCACTCTGACTATAGTCAAAGGGACAACACACACACTTTTAGATGAGTCATTAAACCAATAGTGGTTCGCTGCCCTGTTGTCCTTCAGATTGGTTTGGCAGTTGGCGACATTGCTGAGGTCCAGAAACATGCACTGTTGAAGAGAATTGCCATGCAGGTAAGTGTTATATTTATTGATTTCATTATGACCTACTGAACTCACTAATGACTTCCCAATTATTCAGGTATAAACACTGCTGATTTCTGAGAACACAGTCATTTAATACAGGTATTGTCTTAGCCCTGAGAGGTACCCCACCCTGCCGGTTCTTTGTGTCAGTGTAGCATTCCAGCTGTGGTCTAAGAGTCAGTAATCATGAAAAGGATTTTCCCCAACAATCTCAGCAGAGAAACTGGGTAATTGCCTGAGCCTCTTTCTGTGTTGGCATTTGGCCAGCCAGGTAGTTAGAGGCTGGACCAAGAACGTCAGTGATTCTTATCAATAAATCCCAAACGTACTTTAGGTGGAACTTCACACCAGCTTGGAGAAGAAGCTGCCACTCTGGTTTCTACACAAAGTTGATCAGAAATCCATCATCGTGTATCCCAACAGACCCAGATACAGCAGAGGGATATTAGTAAGTACATGTGACAAATACTGTCATCAATCACATGATATTGGCATTCATTCATTGTGTTATCCCTAAGGGTGCCTGTTTATGGGCAAAGTTTCTGTCTTCCAAGTGGCTCATCCATAGCCTCCATGTTAAATACGTACCACATCCCACAGTGAGAGTAGAGGGTGGGTGGACCAGTGTAGGCATACTTCATTTGTTCTTCCTAGTCACGTGTGACTTACATATGTGTGCAGATATGTGTGTACATATATAGAATACATGTGTATATATACACAGGTACTTACACACACAAGGAGAGTGTACATTACAGAAAATATACAAAGTGTCAAAGACTGAAAAAGGCTATTGCATTATAATGGAAAAGGAACTTATACTAACAGTCAGAAGTACTGGATTCTAATTCTTTCTGAGTTCTTCATAGGTTGAGTTTCCATTCAGTTCAGTTCAATTCAGTCACTGAGTCGTGTCCAACTCTTTGCATTTCCATTATATAGTTATAAATGATAAGGTCAGTCTCAGTATGGGCTTAGGCTTTATTCTGCACTACATTATTTTTGTTTGATTTCTCTCATAACTGCGGTTGCCATCACCACTGAAACACAGAAAGCTCAGCAGCTGATTCTCTGGCCTGGAGCTCACTGAGTTCCAGGCCCCTGTAGCCAACGGTTTATATGGCATCTTCTCTGGTGTATCTCCAAGGTACCTCAAATACTGCTGTTCAGAACAAACTCATGCAAAGCACACTTATGATCTCTATTCCTCTTGTTTCACCTCCTCTCAACATCCCCTACAGGGAGAGGGTGAAACCATCCCATCTTTTTCCAGACCTTCATGTTTCATTGGATGTCAGCACCATTCATTTGCCTTTGAGAGATGTCATCCATCTCCTTTCCCTTCCTCACCTTCACACCCAATTGATCCCACATTTGGTCCACCTGACTTCCCAGGTGGCCTGTGCAAGTGGCCATCTTCTCTTGCCTAGATGGCTACAGTTACCTCATTCCTGATCATTTCACACCTGCCCTTGACCCTTTGCAGTGCACTGATGGTTTAAAAGACATTAAAAAACTAACACAATATTGTAAAGCAATTATCCTCCAATTAAAAATAAATAAATTTTAAAAATATTTAAGAAAAGCAAAAAATCCTATGATAAACCATTATGGAAAATAATATTAAAAAAGAATGTATATATAAGTATAATCAAATCACTTTGCTGTACAGCAGGAATTAACAACATTGTAAATCAACTACATTGCAGTAAAAATAAATAAGAAAAAAGACACTAAATTAAAAAAAAACCCTCTATTTCAGAAATTTCCCCATGTGACATTAAGTTATGTTGGACAATGGTGCAGAGCAGTTTGAGAGAAATAACAATCAATCATGTGTGGAATACCACTATTTGTGTTGGATGTTTTTAATGAGAAAATATGGTTCAGTCACACCTTTTCCTAAACAATCCCCTATTCCAGTTTATTCCATCTTCTATATTAACTATACATCTTATACATCCCTCAGTTACATGTGTGACTTCATTTTATGGCTGTTTATATTTGTCTATTTCTGTCAAGAGGCTGTGAGCTCCTTGAGGGCCATGATTGTGTCCCTGAATATTTGTGCTGGCATGCCCGCCTTGTAGCTGACTGATGGCACCTGTTCAGGAACTAGTTCCTGAATGGAGTTCTACCTGAATAACTATTAATCTCTTATCCCATAGCGTGGTGTATTTCATTATATCTTTTGCCCCCATGAAACGAGACAAGAAATACCAAATGTTGATACATCTTTAGAAACAGAAATAATGAAGCAAAAGTACCGGTATGTATTTTTCCTTTAATCTGTATTTTAAAAATTTAACACTCTAAATAATGATGAATAGTAAAAGTCTATATTGTCTAATTGTGTTTATCTATATTGTCATGCTTTAATTGATGATGTGGCTAGTATACTGAGAATTCTGAGACTGTTTCTTTTTAGACCCAGCAAGTGATTTGCTGCTACTGACAGATCATTTTGCCCAACAGTTTCCTAAACTGCATTCTTCATCAGCTGTCTGAATTCTTACATCAAAACTCTAGAAGCTTTGAGGATCCCTGGAGAAACTATGCAATCAATGTTCAGTGGTGAAGCCTGAGGGCTTCAGGGCTAATTTACTTGCTTTCAAAGACTTACTCAACTGTTTCCTAACTGCACGACCCTAGGCAAGGTGTTTAACCTTCCTGGGCAACTAACTGTGTTTTAATCTTGAAAATGGGGACGAAAATTAAACTTGGGAGAACCACTTAAACTTTTTAAATATGTATTCATTAAGAGGATCATGACTATTGAAAGTGAAAGTGATAGTCACTCAGTCGAGTCCAGCTCTTTTCTACCTTATGGACTGTAGCCTGCCAGGCTCCCCTGTCCATGGGATTTCTGTCCATATTCTTTCCAGGCAAGAATACTGGAGTGGAGTGCATTTTCCTTCTCCAGAGGATCTTCCCAACCCAGGGACTGAACCAAGGTCTCCTGCATTGCAGGCAGATTCTTAACCATCTGAGCCACCAGGGAAGGCCTTGGGACAGTTAATCTGATCTAGAACCCAGTAGGCTTTCTGTACGCAAGGACTGAAAGGATAATTGAAAATTAACCCATGAAATGTGTTTCCTTTCAGGCTGAAGGATCTCAGTTCTCTTCTGGAAAAACAGCATGAGCTTATTAAACTCATCATTCAGAAGATGGAAATCATCTCTGAGACAGAGGATGAAGATTACCACAGTTCTTTTCAAGACAGGTTTAAGAAACAGCAGTTAGAACAAAGGAATAGCAAATGGAATTGTGTTTTGAGGGCAGTAAAGGCAAAAACACACAACCCTTAAGTATTAGTTGTCCAACTGTGCAACGGGTTCCTGATGGTCAGATGGGGGGTTATGTGACTTACTGGGTCTACATTCCAGTTTGACAAGAGTGAAGAATAAGCAGAAATGTGATTCTGATTTCACTATTTGTGAAATCATGGTTCCTATATTCTATATAAAAGGTAGACTCTCTGTTTCTCTTCATATTTTCTGCCAGTCACCATGTACAGGGATTATCCTTACTAATAAGTTCAGGTTGGACTTTACCTCGAATTATTTGAGTGGGTAGAAAGTTCATTTACTAGAACATACATTGTAATGATAAGGAGTAATATGTGTAATAACTATTAAGCTAGAATACAAATGTCAATACTGGATCCCTGCTTAATAATTTACAGTAGGGAAATGCATTAGACAATGAAGTATTGTATTAGATCCTACCACTTGGTGTTAAAATGCTGGGTTGAAAAACTCTGTGCATGGAACCCTGTGTGCTGTGTTCCCACCAGAATAAATTCCCCACCTTCAGGCTGCTCCTAACACACCTGATGTCAGTTTGAGATGAGGCCCCAATTAATAGACCTTCTGTTATACATGAATTTTACTATATGTAGCGTATATTATTTCTGTATATTTTGTTTGCTGCTGCTGATAATAAATGTAAAATCTATATAGTCACCCCAGGGATTATTGTGTAAGCCTTCTATTATTAATACATTTATTTTTGAGGTTTGCAAAAACACCTCCATCATCTATGTCCTTTTTCTTTTGATGTCCAGTACAAAGTGTGATCAACGCCTCATCATTGATCTTTCAAAGTCCTTCTCTTGTTTCATTTTCCTCTTCACCTCAAGTCTCATGGTACTCCCCACCCAGGAAACACCCTCTTTAATGAACATCTTTGACCGGGTGTGCATTTTTGTGTTGTGTTGAACAGTGTTAAGTTTGGGGTGTGTTTTTACTTACATAGGTGATTTGCTATGCTCTCTTTCTTACTTCTTGTTCTTACTTATTTCTTGTTCTCTTGCTTCTTTCCATTGGACATTATGTCTGCAGGACATAACTGAGTTGCCCCCTGTCCAGTTAGTAAGAGCTCCTGACAGCTGCTCACTGTCATGGTGTACACCCCCGCAGAGGACTCATCTCTACTCCAGAGATGGACACAATGGTGTCCTCCCCCATCCTCCATCATACACATTCCCAGACACTGTCATACAAACAGGTCGAGTGCTGAGTGACAGTATATATTATGAAAAAAACAGACAGAGAGAACAGACTTGTGAACACAGCAGGCAGGGGAAGGAGAGGTTGAGACGAATTGAGAGAGTAGAATTGAAACACATACATTACCATTTGTAAAACAGATAGCGAATGGGAAGAGCACCAAAGAACTGATTCTTTCAAACTGGTGTTGGAGAAGACTCTTGAGAGTCCCTTGGACAGCAAGGAGATCAAACTAGTCAATCCTAAAGGATATCAACCATGAATATTCATTGGAAGGACTGATGCTAAAGCTCCAATACTTTGTCCATCTGATGCAATGTGCCAGCTCATTGGAAAAGACCCTGATGATGGGGAAGATTGAGGGCAGGAAGATAAGGGGGAAACAGAGAGTGAGATTGTTGGATGGCATCACTGACTCAATGGACATGAGTTTGAGCAAACTCAGGGAGATAGTGAAGGACAAGGAAGCCTGGTGTGCTGCAGTCCATGGGGTCATAAAAAGTTGAACACGACTGAACAACAACAACAATGGGGAGAAGCTGTATAATACAGGGAGCTCAAGCTGGTGCTCTGTGACAACCTAGAGGGGTGGGATGGGGTGGAGGGTGAGAGGGAGGTTCAAGAGGGAGGGGACATATGTATACTTATGACTGATTCACGTTGTATGCCAGAAACCAACATAACACTGTAAAGCAATTATTCTCCAATTAAAAAATAAATGGGAAAAAAAAAAAAAACTTCATGGTTTCCCATCTCCATACCTCTTACTATCTCTCTTCCACCCAGAATGTCCTCTGTCTCCTCTCCAACTTTTTTCCACTTCAGTTTAAATGGCACCTCCACCTAGAAGTCTTTCCTAATGCCCCAAGATGGTGCTCCCTGCCTCCTTTGAACTGGAGACTTTATTTCTCCTTTGCCACTTCTGTCTGTTGCACTGGCCACTAGGGGGTAGACTCTTGAGGTCAGTGATTGACTATCATGAATAGTCTCAAGCAATCTAAAGAATTCCATCTCCAGGTTCGATGCATGATACTGGATGCTTGGGGCTGGTGCACTGGGACGACCCAGAGGGATGGTACGGAGAGGGAGGAAGGAGGGGGGTTCAGGATGGGGAACACGTGTATACCTGTGGCGGATTCATGTTGATGTATGGCAAAACCAATACAATATTGTAAAGTAATTAACCTCCAATTAAATAAATTTATATTAAAAAAAAAAGAATTCCATCCTGTTTCTTTTTTCTTTATATCCTGTGTAGTTTCTGGCACAAGGCCTTGAGTAATAGATAATAACAGATGCTCAATGAACATAAATACATAAATAATAAAAATCAGGGAAAATAATAAACACTATAAGCCTGAGAGATACTAAGAAAACTGGTCCAGCCTGCCTCTGAAAAGCAGTTTAGTGCCCCTATTCTGTTGATTCTTGTCCCAGAGAAGTTGAATGATTTTCCTCTAACTGGTGGAAGAAACACTGAAACACCACTTTTCTGCCTTTTCTTCACTGTGTCAATCTGCATTAATCTTGTATTAATACTTCCCTGGTAGCTCAGCTGGTAAAGAATCCACCTGCAATGCAGGAGACCCCAGTTCAATTCCTGGGTCAGGAAGATCCCCTGAAGAAGGGATAGGCTACCCAATCTAGTATTCTGCCCTGGAGAATCCCCATGGACAGAGGAGTCTGGTGGGCTACAGTCCGTGGGGTGGCAAAGAGTTAGACATGACTGAGTGACTAAGCGCACACATTGAGAAAGAAAACTCTAGGAAGAGAAAATTACAACTTCAGTTGTTGTTCAGCTGTTTTTAAAAATTGGTAGAGAAGGGAAGGAGGAGAGGGGTGATTATGGCTTCTGAAAAGGAAGGACAGTGTGTCAGTACCAGCAAAACCTGAAGGGAGGGTCTCACCAGCACTTTCTACACAAGCCGCAAGAATCTAATTGTGAAGCAATACTGAAGCTCAGGAATCTGTGAGAATAACAACCAACTCTGCTATAGCCCCTCAGACAGTTGTTCTCAGAACTCGAATTCTTCATCAGGACCTTCTGTGGATGTGGTCCAGGGACAAAGCAGGATCCTCAGTTTAATCCCCATTAAGGACTTCGACAAAAAAAAAAAGAGCATATGGGAGACAAGTAGCTGCAAATTGACTCAGTAAAGGCCAACACTGTCCAGCTCAGTCAAGAACTACATTCTGTACAGACACAAAGCTTTGATTCTGAAGAAGCCAAAGTTGTCTGAGGAAACCATAGTAGAGACAAACCTGAAGTGGGGTTGAAGAGTGCAGACATCTTTGCTTTCAGAACACCTCAGCAGACACAAGAGCTTTTGTGCTGTGTGCTCAGTGGCTTCAGTCCTGTCCAACTCTTCTGCGACCTTATGAACCACATGTTCCTGATGGACCACAGCCCCGTATGTTCCTTATGGACCACGGCCCGCCAGGCTCCTCTGTCCATGGGGTTCTTCAGGCAAGAATACTGCAGTGGGTTGCCGTGCTCTCCTCCAGGGGATCTTCCTGACCCAGGGATCGAACCCACATCTCTTATGTTCACAACCAGATAAACCAGCAAGTCCCAAATTTACTGTCATGCGGGGTGGTGTCCTCAGCCATTGAGATACAGATTAGGTCCTCAGAAGGAAGGAAACCAGTAAGCCCAACTGCAGTTTTCAGCTAGGGACTCAAAGTCTCTTCCACCCCAGCAGACACAGTTGGTCATCAGAAGCCTGATGGCCTGGAGGGTTTTGCCTCAAATGCTGAGTATGTCACAGAAACCAGGGAAGTCCCCAGAACTACAAAACTGAACTGCCTGTAAGAACGTCTGCAATTCCCACCATGCAGTGTCACTTTGAAAACCTTACCAAATATAAACCTGTAAAATATATGTAATCTTCCAAATTTAAATAAGATGAGAAATGTATTAATCCAAATTGGCCCTCTACTCAGAGGAGTGGAACCCCAGTTCTGCAGCAGGTACAGTGCTGCCTAGAGTCTAACGGTCAATGCTGTCCTTCCTTCTTAGTCTTAAGGAATGAAGGGGCCCTTTTTCATTCAAATCACCGTTGTCTTACCACTCAGCACACAAGCCCTGTTTGCACATTTTACTTTCCTACAATTGCTGTGCTGCCTTGAAATGGATTTGACCCAAGCTGATAAGTGACATTGCCAAAAAATGGGAGAAAATCAGGGATTTTGGAAGTTTCCATAAACTGATAAATGATAATCCACAGAACTTTGAAACATGGACTATGTTAATTTTATAATATGAAGTGTAGAAGTGTACCACCTATGTGACTGGTCTAATTTTTCAAAATGCTACATTTTTAAAGTAGTTTTCATTTAAGTAGTTTTTAAGGCAGTGTTTTTTTTTTTTTAATTCTGAAGAAAAGCCAGTGAGAGAAAAAGCTAAATTCTGTGAAAATATTTTTGACATATGTTTGTTACTAACATTTTAAATTCTAGGGTTTCCCAGGTGGTGCAATGGTCAAGAATCTGCCTGCCAAAGCAGTAAATGAAAGAGACAAGGGTTCGGTCCCTGGGTTGGGAAGATCCCCTGGAGGAGGAAATGGCATCTCACTTCAGTAGTCTTGCCTAGAAAATTCCATGGACAGAGGAGCCTGGCAGGCTACAGTCCATGGGGTCACAGAGTTGGACACGACTGAGGCACACGAGAGAGAGAGAGAGAGAGAGAGGTTTATGATAAGAAACATAAAAATGTGGCAAGTTCCTTGCTATGAATATAATACCCAGGGCTTCATTGCTGTTCTTTGCACATGGCGATTCAGCAAGAGAAGTTATCTGTGAAAAGCTGAATTGGTGCTTCTTGTTTTTCCCAAGACTGGTACACAACGAATGAAATCCACATTGAAATAGAAAAAAACAGGGCCAAAAAAGTGTTAAGTTGTTTGAAAAATTATTTTTTAGCTTTTAATGTTGTTTATAATTTGAAAAGCAAGTAACTAAAGTAAACAATGCGGGGAAGGCCTCTGTGGTTGGGCGCAGCTCTACCGCTTGGGTAAAATGTTTCCTAAGATTCAGTTCCTTACCTGCTGGGAAAGGATGAATGAGGAAAGTCAGTATGGGTGTTTTGATTAAATCATCCATTTAAAAATGGCATTCGCAAAAATAAGTACAATTTTAAATGTTTTTGGTTATTGTTAATATTTTCTTTTAAAAAATATTTAAGGAAACTATTATCATAGAAAAATATTACATACACAGAGTAAGACTTCCCTGGTGGCTCAGGCAGTAAAGAATCCACCTGTAATGCAGGAAATGTGAGTTTGATCCCTGGGTGGAGAAGATCCCCTGGAGTAGAGCATGGCAACCCACTCCAGTATTCTTGCTTGGAGAATCCCATGGACAGAGGAGCCTGGTGGGCTACAGCCCATAGGGTCTCAAAGAATCAGACACAACTGAATCGTGACCGCATGCACACATACACAGAGTATCAGAAGAAGTAATTGGCTGCAGAATTTAAGCACACATGGATATATATACATATCTTCATATTTTGAAAAATGACATTCTATGAATTATTCACAAGTAAATATATTGAGTTACTACTGAAGATAATTTCTGAAATGTAAAATCAGAGTACATTTCAAATGATACAGAGCAAGTGGGCAGATAGCAAACTATGACTATACACTGAGGCTCTTGTGCTCATATACATAATTCTATTTGTGTAACTTGAAACTTTTATTGAGATGTGAATCAGATGCTTTTGAATTAAACAAAGAAAGTATCACTGATTAAAAAAATAACTACTTAGTCATTTAGCAGCTATCATACCCTTTAAAGAAGAAGATTTAAGGCAACACAAACAAAAATACACTTCCAGCTTAACCTGACCATGTAAATATTCTAGAGTCAGCCCCAGACAGGGGCTTCAACCCTGCACAGCTAATGACACTTGTGACCCACAGAAATCCCAGCTGGAATTAGCCTGTCTGCACTGCACTTTAAAAACAAGTCAGAAAAAGGCAAACTTTCTGTTCTTCTGGTGCCGTGTGTATATATTTTGGCTATTTCAGGATATAAGGTAATGGAAAAAAAGCACCTTTTGTTTCATTTTTCACCATAATGAGGAGTACATTTGACGTGTATGACAATTTCACTAGATAAGACAGGAACAATAAAACACAGGGTTGAAACACAAAGAAAAGAATGCTTTCTGAGGTCCTATTGGGCACACATAGTTGTTTTATGATGTTTTAAAACTCATTTTTAACTGATCATGCCTAAGTGTGTTCCATACTTTGGAAAAAGGGACATTTATGAATTCTCACTTATCAACATGTTTCAAGAGACCAAAAAACAGCGTAACATGTACATAACGTGTATGTATACAACACAGGACACAGATGTTTATGGGAAAGTAACAAACCTCTTTGTAAATTTCCATTGTACAGATTTCAAAGATCGAGCCAGTGCAATATAACTGTAGGTTATATCAATATCTTCTGTATCGATCACTGACAGCTCTGGTAACTATAAAAATGGTCAAATCATTTGCATTTCACAGCTATGCATGGTGATCAGGGGATAGTAAACATACTGCATCACTCATTATTTTAGCAAAGAGTTGATTCTACTCAAATCAAAGTTAAAGATAGTGCATCATTTGTGACTAAAGTGTCACATTTGAAACTAAAGAAATATAGGTTAGATTATTTTTCAAAAAATTTTAAGTAACTACAAACATAATTTAAACAGAATAAATACATATCAATGTACTAAAATAGAGAAGAAAATAAGCAAAAACAATCAATATAACCAAAGCATTAAAAAAAAAAGGGAAAACATTGAGACCCACAAAAATCCAAAGTCATAAACAACAGAAAAATAATAAAACCTATCAATTCTGACAACAAATATAAACATTAGTAAAAGCAAAAATACTCTCCATTTGGGTTAAGAAATTTAATTAACTAGAGAATAATTTAAACCAGCATTATAGAAAGATGAGCAAAGGTAAATGTGAAAATGTAAGCAATAGGAGTGACAAAACGAACTTAACACAAAGAATTCAAGGGAAAAATTTAAAATTAGAAAAATATATTGCTTTACACTGATAAAAGTTTTGATCTATTAGGAAGTCATGAGTTATTAACCTTTTTGTTTCAAGTAAGTTATCAAAATGTGTCAAGCTATACCTGGTAGTCATGAATCATTGATAGAAATACTGCAGGAGAATCTTATCACACCTCCATTAGCTTAATCCCAGCTCTACATTTATGAATTGTGTGACCCACAAAGGTTATTAAAACATAGTTGCCGAGGAACCACCAGAGAAGAGTCTGCTAGGCTGTGGCAGAGAGTAGCAGCTGCTGGGGTAACGCAGGTGCCAAAATTAGGTTCCCAGACTAGAAGAGGACCTGGTCAGAAAGATGGGTCTTTGGAGACAGAAGGGTTTAGGAAGCCTTTAGACTCTTGATTATATTTTTAGTATTACTTCCTCATCTGACCCAAGGTTAACCTCTTTTGATCCCAGCCCACTTCTTCCCCCTTCCAATTTCTGACATTAAAATCCCATTTTCCCTAATAAATCCAAGTTTTAAAAGTTTAAAATAGTAAAGAGTTTATCACCCTTGGAATTTGAGTTTGTGAGTAGAGAGAGAAAATAATAACAAAATCTGAACCATTACTGGGTCTGGCTTTCTTCCTCTTTTACCTGATTTTTATTGACAAAAATGAAGCAGTTTTAATCCATATGCCAACTGAGAAGATACTGATTCCTCCCTATGTCCCTTCCCCAATTAATCTACTATCTAAACTTTAGTTGAATGAGACCTGCCCTATTCATGCTAATAAAATTTAGTCTTGCCCTCTGCTCCCTCCAAATCTTGCTCTTCATATGGGTTTGTCCCATATTCCCTCGTGCATGCGTGCTTAGTCATTTCGGTCATGTCCAGCTCTTTGCAAACCTATGGACTGTAGCCTGTCAGGCTCCTCAGTGCATGGGATTTTCCAGGCAAAAATACTGGAATGGATTGCCATGACTTTCTCCAACTCAGGGATCGAACCCACATCTCCTGCATTGTAGGTGGATCATTTATCGACTGAGCCACCAGGGAATCCCCCATATTCCCTCATCTGCCCACCCCAAACAGGATTCTTGTTTCAACAGTTGGTTCTCATGGTGAATAGCATATGTTCCAGGGATGTCATCTACTCTTTCACTGAGACGCTAGATGACTCTTGATTCTGGAATGTTCTAGTGCCTTGCTGTTAAAAGCATGGCCTGTTGGACCAGCAGCGTGGGCATCCTCTGGGAGCTTGTTAGAAATGCAGAGTCTCAGGCACCAACCTAGACCCACTGAGTCAGAATCTGCATTTTTAACAAGGTCCCTGGTGATTCAGGGGCTTCTCTGATAGCTCAGTTGGTAAAGAAGCCGCCTGCAATGCAGGAGACCCCAGTTTGATTTCTGGGTCAGGAAGATCTGCTGGAGAAGGGATACGCTACCCACTCCAGTATTCTTGGGCTTCCCTGTGGCTCAGCTGGTAAAGAATCTGCCTGCATTGTGGGAGACCGTGGTTCGATCCCTGAGTTGGGAAGATCCCTTGAAGAAGGGAAAGGCTACCCACTCTAGTATTCTGGCCTAGAGAAGCACTGCTCTGGTGATTATTTCACACTACAATCAAATATAGGAAATGCTCATATTTAAACACTCCCACTCCAGTTTCACAATGCATACTGACTTAGTAAAGGCTCTGATAAAACCTGTAGTGAACAAACCAATATATTTTGGTTTTATAACATAGTAAGTTTGATATTTACTACCCACAGATCCCCTGTCACATGGTAACTATTAACATCCTTCAAAATTCACAATCTATGGGACATATTTTGGGAAATGCTGAGCTAATGGACATAATGTGATGAAAGAAAGCAAAGCAGCAATCAGGCACTTCTTTGGATTTCAGTTTCCTTACCCATGCATTGGGGATAAATCTTGACTTATTGACAGCTAAGAAAAAGATGAAATAGATGTGAAAGCCCTTTGAAATTTTAATTCATTTATTTATTCATTTATAAAATATTTATGAGTGCTTTCTCTGTTGGTAGGTGTGGGGGCTACAGCAATGAGAGGAGCAGACACAGTTCCTACTTCCATGGAGCCAAAAATCAATTTCAAGTGAATTAAGGATTAAGATCTAAAGACCACAAATGTATGTAATGATTCCCCTGAGGTAATCAACTTCTAAAGGAATCCTATAAGTGTTAGTTTAACTCAAAATTATTTATTTACTTAGCAGAATGCCTTCTCAAACCCACAGGGAATAGGAGTACCTACTGGCTAGTAATAATAATAATGTGAGCATTTATGTAGAACTGACTAATAGGTAGATTTTAATCAAAGTCATGCTGGCTAGCCAGCCTCTGATGTATAACATTTGCCAGTTTCCATGGTGTAAATATTCTCCCCAAGGCCAATTACTGCAAGCTACTAATATGACATCACCGAATATGGGGATGGGAAGACTTGTAGATTCAGAAAAAATGTAAACTATCAGTCCCTGTGAGCCAGTACAAACAGCACGTCATGGCAGGAACCATTCTAAGTAGTTCACGTAAAATAAATCGTAACCACTTGGGAAGAAAATAACTATTATGTTTCCCCCATTTTACAGATGGGGAAATTGAGGTATGGAATGATTACAAAATGTTTTCTAAGATCATGTGACAAGTAAAAGAGAGCTGGGATTTGAATCCAAGGACATATAACTTTAGAAGTCCTACCTTTAGACAATATAGCTAGTGCTTAGTGGAAAGTTCTGATGTATAAAAATTCCTTCAGTTAGTGTCAGTCAACTCCATCTCATTCAATCATGTATTCATTCTACCAGGAGGAGTCAATGATGGGAAATATAACACTTTTGACTGAAATGCTGATAGCTGTTCCACTGAAATGAGAGTATTCTATGTGGGAACTAAAATAAACTAACATTTGGGTGTGGCTAACACACTCCTTGGAGAAGGCAATGGCACCCCACTCCAGTACTCTTGCCTGGAAAACCCCATGGATGGAGGAGCCTGGTAGGCTGCAGTCCATGGGGTCACTAAGAGTTAGACATGACTGAACGACTTGACTTTCAATTTTCACTTTCATGCATTGGAGAAGGAAATGGCAACCCACTTCAGTGTTCTTGCCTGGAGAATCCCAGGGACAGGGGAGGCTGGTGGGCTGCCGTCTATGGTGTCGCACAGAGTCGGACATGACTGAAGTGACTTAGCAGCAGCAGCAACACACTCTTGGTGATAGAGTACTTGTACTTTCATGGGACAGTCACCAGATGCCTTTGTTTTGGCATGCCAGATAAACTGAGATTTGGCCAAAACTGTTCTTTGGTAACCGCTAAGAGATTATGATGGGAGAAGGCAATGGCACCCCACTCCAGTACTCTTGCCTGGAAAATCCCATGGATGGAGGAGTCTGGTAGGCTGCAGTCCATGGGGTCGCTACAAGTCGGACATGACTGAGTGACTTCACTTTCACTTTTCACTTTCATGCATTGGAGAAGGAAATGGCAACCCACTCCAGTGTTCTTGCCTCGAGAATTCCAGGAACGGGGGAGCCCGGTGGGCTGCCGTCTATGGGGCTGCACAGAGTTGGACACAACTGAAGCGGACTTAGCAGCAGCAGCAGCAGCAAGAGATTATGATAGACGTTCAAGTGGGCATGCAGATCATGTTGTTCTTATTATCTGAATGGTAAGGCTATTGTCCTGGTTATTTCATACAGACTTTGATTAGGATAGTGTATGAGTTTGCTAGGGCTGCCGTAACAAAGTACCACAAACTGGTGGTTCAACAAAAGAAAAATTATTATCTAACAATTCTGGAGACTTGAAGTCCAAGCAAGATCAAGGTATTAGCAGAGTTAGTTCTCTCAGGGCTATGAGAGATGATCTTCTCCACGCTTTTCACCTAGTTTTTGACGACTGGCATTCTTTGGCTTGTAAAAGCATCACCCAGATCTGTGTCTTCATTCTCACATGGGATTCTCCCTCTGTACATGTCTGTGTCAAATTTCTCCTTTTTGTAAGAACATCAGTCATTTTGGATTAAAGCCCACCTTATGACCTCATCGTAATTACATCTGAATGACTCTGTTTCCAAATAAGGTCACATTCCGAGGCACTGGGGGTTAGAATTTCAATATACGGATTTCACAGGGGATAGAATTCACCTCGTAACAGATCTGCTTACAAGAGCAAAGCTCAAAATAACATACATATAAATGAAAAGTTTAAAGTTAAAATGATATAAACCAATGGTTGATTGCTCTGTGTCATCATAAAGGCTAGAGGTAAGGAGTACAGGGCTAACATAGCCACCTCGCTCCATAGAGTCCTTTGCACATCATCCGAGCATATGCCCTGTGTTCAAGGACCAAAATGTTGGCACCTAAGGTTCTAGACTGTGGGTTGCAGGAAGGAACAGGAAAAAGGACTGCAGCAATTGTCTCTTAAAGAAGATTCCTAGGATCTACATGTATTATACCACATATATACTATTATATTTGGATTTAGCAAAATGACTACATTTTGCTTTGAGACAAGTTAAGAAATACAGTTCTTACTCCATGCAGCTGTGTGCTATTCTTTGAAAGAATGGATTAATGGATGTCAGCAGTCAACTAGCAATCTCTACCACAAACTAGAAGAGAAAAATCACAAAATTCTAACACCTGTTTGAAGAAGGCAGCTCCTTAAAGTGTTGAGCCATTTCTGATGCTAGGTACCTCACCTGGGGAAGACATGAAACTTAGAACAGAAGCATTTCCCAGGAAGCTATTGTTGTTTAGTCACTAACTCTTTGGGACCCCATGGACTATGTACATGGGATTTCCCAGGCAAGTATACTGGAATAGGTTGCCATTTCCTTCTCCAGGGGATCTTCACAACCCAGAGATCAAATCCTTGTCTCCTGCATTACAGGTGGACTCTTGATCACTGAGCCACTCGGAGGCTGTCTTAGTTAAAAGGCAGAGACAACTTGGCTTAATCAGGTTTTTGAAATGGTATAACGCTGTGCAAGAGATTAGGTGTTAAACAGAAAAGCAGTCTTGAGAAAGTACATTAGAAACTAGGTAATATCGTATCCAAGGAAAGGCCTTCTTTTTCTTCCTGGCTGTCTATGGGGGAATGGGATAATAGCTGAAAGCCCATGGTGAGCAGCACAATTTTCTGGAAACCAAATTTATTTAGCTATAAATTCTACATGTTTATTTCTCTTTTTACTCAAGAATTTAATATGGTTTATTTTCAGTCATTCCATTCCTGTTTCAACTGTGAGCGAGTTATTGAGTCAAGGGATTTTGCTCACACTTACGTCAGACTGTCTACATGATGGACAGAAGCCTATCCAGCGCCTTATGGTAAAGGTAGCGGCAATTTTTCTGACTGCAGGTGTGATATGGCGTGGCCCATCACCACATCCTTTCCTACCAGTAGAACTTTCTTTAGAAAGAACTTTGGAAGTTTGAAGTGTGTGATATAATAAAGAAGGCTTGGGACGTCCCTGGTAATCCAGTTGTTAAGACTCTACGCTTCCAGTGCAGAGGGTATGGGTTCTATCCCTGGTTGGGGAACTAAGATCCCACATGCTTTGTGGCCAAAAAATGAAAAACACAAATAAAGCCTGCTTTATCTCACTCTGAGTTAAGATTGTCATAGAGCCTAGTGCATCCACTCCCAGAGTTCTCTCTCTCCTTTTCTCCCCTAAGCTAACGACGCGGAGGGACTTAGACCACTGATTCTCCGCTCATCTCCCAAGTTCAGTACCTGCTGGTCCATGGAATCAACAGAAAGGGGGAAAAAAGAGAGAGAAATTTGCAAAATTCCTGAAAATTTGACCCTGGCTCTCAAGCTGGTATAGAAAGGTCTAATCACAACTAGTGACTGAGCACAATAAATGACTAACTCTTGAACTAATGGATGGACATTACAGAAAAGAGTTACTCTGGATTTGAGAAGCTGTATCAAAATCAGCTAGTCTCAAGTGGCTACAGCCAAAACAGCCTTTTGAATATGTCAGAAGAATGAAGAATAGCTTAACAGCACCATAAAAGAGGCTTTCCATTAGTTATTTATGGATGTGAGAGTTGGACAAAGAAGGCTGAGCATCAAAGAATTGATGCTTTCCAACTATGGTGCTGGAGAAGAATCCTGAGAGTCCCTTCAACAGCAAGAAGATCAAACCAGTCAATCCTAAAGGAAATCAACCCTGAATATTCACTGGAAGGACTAAAGCTGAAGCCGAAGCTCTAATACTTGGGCCACCTGATGTGAAGAGCCAATTCATTGGAAAAGACTCTTATGCTGGGAAAGACTGAGGGCAGGAGGAGAAGGGGCGACAGAGGATGAGATGGTTGGATGGCATCACTGACTCAATGGACATGAGTCTGAGCAAGCTCCAGGAGATAGTGAAGGACAGGGAGACCTGGCGTGCTGCAGTCCATGGGGTCACAAAAAGTCAGACATGACTTAGAGACTGAACAACAAAAAGAGGCTTCTGATGAAAATCTTCAGAAATAATAAATCTGCTTTACTAAAAGGAGAGGGGGAAGGAGAGAGTGAGTGAACTAACTGACTAGAACAAGGGATTTTCCTGTTCTAACACATCTTGTGTTCACAATATATTAATACAATGTTTCCACTAACACTGTTTCTTTTCCTAGCCCTACATCCTCAGCACAGAAATTAATTCAACCTTCAGATAAGCTTACTTCTGAAGATTCAGGAACACAACAATCATTTTTATCTCTTACAAAATGTGATTTTCAATCTACTTCCGTTTTATTTCTATTTGGGGATTATACAAATTACTCAAAAGGAAGGTTGATAGAATTCTGATTCTTAAGATAGTGTTTTACAAATACAGATGATTTAAATTTAAATTGTGAGTGAATTATTCTCTTTTCACTCTATTTCTAACTAATCAAATTTTTATATTTTGTTGATTTTGTTGTTTAAACAATTTCACTAAAACAACTATAATAGAAATTTTACTGAGTGATAGGAGATAGTTTGAAATAAAATGGGGAAATTCGAACAAACTGTGAAATGAAAATATCTCCTCCTTATCAATAAATAAGAAATGTCACGGCCATCAGCCATTTCTGGCCTCGAAATGAGAATGAGGGCTCCCAAATGTACAATCCAGAAGATGCCACTAATCTCGGCGATGATGACGGAGAAACAAGCGCACGATGGCAACTATAATAGAAATTTTACTGAG